>NW_027287095.1:11612500-12212500 GCF_022747635.1 Hetaerina americana
CCCTGAATGAGCGTTGAGGATCTCCTTAGGGTTGTGGTCCATTATTTCTGAGCTTAAGGCTAACTTTTTGTTACGTAACTGGTCAAAATTAAGGGGGTTTTCTAGTAAATGTACTACAAATGTTGACTTATCATTCCTATTGATATCCTCATATCGGATAATTGTTCTGTGTATTAAGCTCTCCAAGCGGATTGAGGCCATTAGGGGTTCCGGTGAAATAAGATATACGAACGAGATTATGCCTCATAGCAACCAACCCATACGTCTTTTACTCGGAATATTTCTGTGGCACTTACGTCTTTGAGATTTCAAAAGCCATTCTTATGTAGGTCGTCATCAGATGGATTGCAGGTTTGTAGTCGAGACCTACAACCAGTCTGACTCTCAGACCTGCGAGTTCAATATTTACGAATTATTCAGATACACGGGTCCAAAATTCAAAATCCTTGTTCTCGACTTCGCTTACTTAAGACTAATGGAACACCTAAACCATGGAACCCTCCTTTAGGTGTCCTTTTTATGCGTTTTCCCTGTTTAAAAACGTCTATGTTGCTCCTCATGCTAAATACTTGCACATGCATTCGTATATCAGTATGAGTGTCTGTTTGTGTATGTCTTGAGAGGAGGAATATACAGAGGTACGGAGAAGCGTGCACGTCTTCCCTTCCTAATAGCTCAACACCAAGTCATTCAGTACCCAAACTCCCTTATTTATAGTACGCCCCAATTTTCCCTTTTCTCCTTCCATTTTCCTACCGTCAGCTACTCATGTCATTCTCTTGATAGTGGCCGGGGACACCGCGATGTAAAAAGTTCCTCGTTTAATATACTTACAGTATGTATTGTATATTTGTAAACCAACCAGTTATCTACGCGAAGGGTCGTTTGTCAGGCGAAAGTAGAGCTCACATGGCACTAAACACAACGGCGAGTGAAATTCACACCCAATAGTATGGCGGCTCAAGCTATTCTACTTTCTTAAATATAGTATATGTTTCGGGCGGAACCTAACGACTATTTATTTCTGATCAATGCGAAAGCTCCCTCTTTTTCTGCCCTACATTTTTTTCCTTTTTCACTATTTCATAACCTCTGGCCGAACTTTTTATGTATTTATGTATGCACACACACAAACACACACACACACACACACACACACACACACATATATATATATATATATATATATATATATATATATATATATATATATATATATATATATATATAAATTATCATTACGCATGCATGCGGAAGATCATCTTTCTCACCATCTCCTCGGTCAACCCTTTCGCCGCCTCTCTCCTCCATCGCCTCACGTACCACGGTTGGCTCGCTACCCACTTCCGATCCAGTTGGTTTGTTCTTTTATTTATGTGGGATTCTTTCTCCATCTCCGGCGCTTAAATTATCCCACTTCCCCTTGGAGCACACGGCGGCAAATAAACGGGCGAGAAGGTTCTTGACCTCCTTCCGTGTGCTCCTCTATAATCCCCACCCACCGTCGGCTCACTCTCTCTCTCTCCCCCCACCACCCCACGTCCCTTATCCTGCTTCGCCACCCACCCGCTCCGTACCATTCGCGGCCCGTTGCTATCTCCATCACAGCCATCTCTCCACACTTCTCTCCCGATTCTTCCTTTCCCTTTCATTTTTAAATCATTTTTGTCACTTTTTAACTCCTTGGTTGCAATTACATAATTGGCTTGCAGTTGCATTTAGACGAGCTGCCGTTTTATTAAGTTTGAAGTGTCCGTGGGGAACTTATGGTGAGGTGAATGTTTATATTAAATTTGTCGGACCTTTTGGTTTTGTCATTAAGACTGTGGGATGGCCTGTATCCAATGCTCCTACTGGTTTATTTTCTTCTCACTGTTTTTTTGCCATGGGTTATTAAATATGCAAAAGCATTGGTTAGTATTTATCAAGGTAATATTTTTTGGGGTAATTATTGAGCGGTTTTCTGTGTTAGGTTAAATTTTTAACCTCTGGCATAAATCATGCAGAAGAAATACCGTTTTGGAAGGTAAATAGTTTTTATCATTAGCTTTGTCAAGTACTTCTGATTCTGTGGGATGCATTTTGTAAACAGGGAAGATATAATTGCGCAAAATGTAATGCGTTAATTATGGAAAACCAATATTATTGTTTGCCAGTAATTGGTAATTGTACTAAACCTACCTAATTATTATCGTCTGTGGAATGTTTCAAAAATACCTCCTTGAAAACGAATGATATTATTCATCATGCATTCTTTCGATTCGCGACACTAATGTATGAGTGAAATAATATCAATAATCGTTCTTAAAAAATAGCGTGCGGTGGCCGCTCTTTCCTAGGTTAAGATAATTTTTCAGAAGTTATGGACAATTACACATTTTGAATAATCGATGAGTACTCAGTCGAATTAAAGGATCAGGGATTTAAAGAATTACGGTCATCCGTGCGTTTATTGCGTGAGGCGTGACGTGACGACCGGCAAGGCCGCGCTCCTTGGGCCTTCTATACAATTTCTAATCACTCGATACTTGTACATGTCGACCATATGTGGGGACCATGTGTGGCTGTGTCGAGCGTTGGTACCTCCCTGCAAACATTTCCTTATGTCCCTCGCTATGCTTTCCGGAGACTCGTAGGAGAAAATGATTAAAAGAGTAAAAAGATAATGATTAATATGGATATGATTTTTCAAATTAAGGTATGTATGAAGGCGAGAGAATTTCCTACTTCCAACTTTCCTTAACCCTTGCATGATTATTTTATAATAGCCATTCTTGTATCTTTAGTACTGAATTGATGAAAGCCACATAATAGGCTTTCTTTAAATATTTTTATGGAATATTTTTTGTCAATATTGCCATTAGTAATGAAATTTCCGTTTTAATTTTTGCAGGCCATTTTATCATTGACCATATTATATCTGCTCACTCTTCGAGCTTTGGTGGAAGGTGTTGTCACGGACAGTGATGGAATACTCGTGGAGGAGAAGGAGACGACAATTGATGACCAAAAGCCCGAGGCGACGGAGGAAGCAAACAGGAGAGACGCCTCAGTTCACGGGTATGGCGGCGGTGGATTCGGAGTCTCTGGCCCCTCGCAATCATTTTCCATATCGTCAGACGCATTAGTGAGCGGAGGGGGGTCCTTGGACACTTCCTACGGTAGCCCCGCATTACCCGCGACACCGCCCTGTGTGCACGCTGTACCATCATCCCCATTCGGGCTAACAAAGGACTCTTATGGCGGTCCCCCTCCCCCATTGTCTTTCGGATCTTCTGGAGGGGGAGTTTCCTTCGGGGGTCACGGCGGTCACTCACATGGTCACGGAGGATCCGGGCATGGTCACGGAGGAATCGGACATGGCCACGGAGGAATCGGGCTTGGCAACGGAGGGATCGGGCATGGTCACGGAGGATCGGGGCACGGCCACGGTGGATCCGGACACGGCCACGGTGGATCCGGGCACGGCCACGGTGGATCCGGGCACGGCCACGGTGGATCCGGACATGGCCAAGGAGGTGGGTTGTCCTTTGGGTCTAACCTTGGCTCATCATTTTCAAACTTCGGATCTTCATTGTCGTCGTTATTTGGAGGGTCACTGGGTAGTAGTGGACTTTCTTTCGGTTTTTCAGGCCATTCTCATGGACCTAAGCCAGTGTATGGGCCTCCCAAAGCACCAGGGCATGCGTATGGGCCCCCGAAGCCGGTTTATGGACCTCCGCCTAAACCCAGGCCTGTATACGGACCTCCACCAAAGCCAGAATATGGGCCTCCACCCAAACCAGTTTATGGCCCCCCACCTAAACCAGTGTATGGGCCTCCACCAGCAGCACCTAAACCAGTATATGGTCCGCCACCTAAACCAGTATATGGGCCTCCTCCGAAACCAGAGTACGGGCCACCCTCAGCGCCTCCTAAACCCGTCTACGGGCCTCCTAAGCCTGTGTATGGCCCTCCTAAACCTGAATATGGGCCTCCTCCTAAACCCGAGTATGGACCACCTCCAAAGCCTGTGTACGGACCACCAAAACCCGTATATGGGCCACCATCTCCCCCGAAACATGTTTACGGCCCTCCTAAACCAGTATACGGCCCACCATCTCTTCCACATAGACCTAAACCTGTCTATGGCCCACCTAAGCCAGTGTATGGACCACCGCCATCTCAACCGAAGCCTGTGTATGGACCACCTCCTGCGCCTAAGCCAAAACCAGTGTATGGACCTCCGCCAAAACCAATTTACGGGTCGCCACCTAAGCCTGTCTATGGGCCCCCACCAAAACCTGTATATGGACCACCACCCAAGCCAGTCTATGGACCTCCACCGAAACCTTTGTACGGCCCACCACCAAAGCCTCACTACGGACCGCCATCCAAAGATGCTCCTTCGCGTCCTGATATTTCATACGAAGGCTGGATGCCGATTCCAGGGCAGCATTCCTCACCGCCGTCTTCTCATGGTGGTGGTAGCAGCATTGGGTCTATCTCCGACGTGTACGGGGCACCCATCGGCGGCGGAGGCGACGTAGGAAATCTTATTCCGACAATTATAAGTGGTGGGCATTCAGGAGTAATTTCAGATTCATACGGTGGGCCACCGCCCCCTCCACCCCCGTCTGCATCGTATGGAACTCCAAGCCATGATGTAAGCCAGAGCTTCACCGGTGGAAGCCCCCCAAAAAGGCCAATTCATTTTAGGGAGCCAGTGCCAGCTGGTTTGATAACATCTATTGGGGCGGCAGCTCAAGGAAATGTTCACGATCATCACCAAGGTCACTACATTCCTCCACCTGTCCCTGATCCGAGTCTTGCCTCAGTGTCCGGTTCTTCTGCAGTATCGGGATTTCCTTCGGTGTCCTATGGGCCTCCTTCAGGTGGAAGCGGAGGACCATATCCTGCATCTGGAAAACCCTCTGGAGACTTCTTAGGTGGAGGACACGAAGGCAGAGTTTTAAGCGGTACATATGGACCCCCCGCATTAGGCGGAGGACTTCACATTTCATCATCGGCAACATTGACTGGCCACGGGCATGGCAGCGGTCATGGGCATGGTCATCGAGGAGGACACGGAAACGGTCATCACGGTGGTCACGGGCACAAGGGACATGGAAGCGGGCTCGGTTTTGGTAGCGGAGGCCACGGATTCGGAAGTGGAGGTCACGCATCGGGTGGTGGAGTTCACGCATCGGGCGGTGGAGGTCATGCATCGGGTGGTGGACATGGTTTTGGAAGTGGGGGAGGAGGGCACGGGCATGGGGGCGTGAGTTCCAGCTATGGAGCCCCACCGCCTCCTGCTGTTTCATGCTGTGGTCCTGGACCTAACCTTTCTGGTGGACCAACCCCGGAAAACAGCTATCAGCATCGTAAACCTTCTCCCATTTACGGAGGGCCCGAAATTTCCGGGAAGGCTCCAGAAGTAGATATTTCCCCTCCAGCTATAGTCCATGGGACCTATGGAGCACCGGCTGCTGAACCACTTACTACGACGTCATTCCAATCTAACATTGGCCCTGTGCTAGGACATCAAGAAACATCATTTTCCATTACACCTAGTATAACCTATGGCATACCTGACACTCCACAGGTTAATTTAGCTCCAGCTGCCCACTTAGACCAACCCCAAGTTACATATGGTGTCCCACAAGTCAACCTGAATACAGATTTGACCTTGCCTCAAGCTTTACCGCAGGTAACTTACGGTGAGCCACTCCATGCTGCCCAAGGAGATCAGGGATTCGCGCAAGTGTTACCTCAGGCGACCTATGGAATTCCATTGAATCAGGGCCTAGATCTCGGTCTGTCCCAAGGGATCTCCAACTTTGGTATCACCGGTGGTGACCAAGGCCTGAACTACGGATTCCCTTCCGCAATCGGTACAGGTAACTTCAGAAATAGTTACTTGGGAAATGACTTTAATTCTGTTGTACCGCAACCGTCTCACTACTCTAACTTATCACCATTCGGTTTAGGAGTAAGTAATGGGCTTCCTTTTTCAGGCGGAGCTATAGATGGCTTGTCTTCTGCCGGCCATGTCTCCATAAATTATGGGTTACCCGCCGCATCTCCGATTCCAGCCCCAGTTTCCGAAAACACGGGTGAGCACATACCCACGCCATCAGCCCTTACCGACGGAAACGCAGCTGGTGTAGGTCAGCCGACTGCAGCAGCAGTGGGCGATGCCCACGGAAGGGTAAAAACCATCCCCATCCAGGGAGAGCAGGGATCCTACACCCTGCAGATCCAACCTGCCGGAGGCGGTCCGGACCAACCCGACATTCCACACGAATCTGTGTTATCCGATGGTCTGTTGCAAAACATCTTGGCTGCTATCGAGAATCAAGACAATACTGCCCAGGCAGGTGCGCATTCGTCCATCAACGTCAACTACGGCTCCAACATCGACCTCAACTACGATCCAACCTTGGGGCAGCAGCAACATGCCTCCGCGTCGTCTGCCAGCGAGACCCTTTCGCTCCCCGGTGCCACTGCCCGTCACTCTTCTGAATCCGACGAAGAGACGTCCGAGTCTAAAAAGGTTAAGGTCCGGACGGTGAATACTGGCTCGGCCGACGAGTTTTGGAGGAAAGAGGAGAAGACTGCTTCAGCACAAAGCAATGAATCTTCTGACAAGCCAGTTATCGTTACTCCGTCGACGGCCTCCCTGGAAGCGGAAGAAAATGCCGTTCTGCAGCAAGAGATCCAGAAATACCTGGACCAGCTGGAGGCCGAAGAGGAAAGATATCAGAGAGAGCAGCAAGAGAGCCAGACCCACGGGATCGCTGACGCGACTTACGTGGTGCCCGTTCCGCCCGAATCGAACAATGGTCTGGGGGGTGCGGGGGAGGCGAAGGATAGTGACGTGGAGGGTGCAACGGACTCTGGGGAAGGAGGTGGCGCATTTGAAGGTGGCTCAGTCGTCAGCACGAGTCAGAGTGTCAGCAGTAGTGTAAGTTCCAGCGTGGGCAGTGGTCCGTCTTCAGACGAGAACGTCGAAATCGTGACTGGTTCTCCCATCGATCCGAATTTCGGATCGTATGTGTCCTTCACTGCTCCTCATGTTAAGTATCATTACGGGAAAACTGGTGGAAGTAACTTCGAAACAAACTCTCATAAAAAGAAATAAGAATGTGTGCCATAATTTTTATGGTACAACGATGACTGAAATGGTGTTAACGATGACCGACGATACCGAGGTTGTGATTCCGCCCTAATTTTTAGTTATTTTCGTGGCTCATATTTTAGTTAATATTAAACCTCACAACGTCATTTCTCGTCGTGTTGTAAACACTAGAGAAGCTGCGAAACTGATGGTAGTAGGAAGTGACTACGATTTGTTCCTCTCACCTCCCCTCTCAAATCCCGCAATTAGTTTAATTCACAGTGTGCTCGTTTGGTTTGAGGCGATTTTCTCCGATATCTTAAGTCCAGTTCCACAAGTCATTTGTTGGCTTGTTTCAGTTACCGATCGAACTATGCTTTTGCTGGATTTTTGCCCCGGGTCATGGGATATAGGGTCTGCCGGGTGACAGAGCGAGGGATGCGCGGATTGCATGCTTGGGGAATTTCGTATGTACGGTTGGGGCGGGTAGGGCATAGCGAGAAGTGGGGCGGGAAGGGGAAGAAGACGAGCCAGCCTCGAACAGAGTCGCTCCTCCGCCAAGGCTTTATGTAAGTGGGTCGCGAGTTCTGTTTTCAGCATTTTCTTCTCTCCTACGATGGAATGTCTCGACATTTTATGAGCTCTTTAAGTGTATGAAATGCATTAGAAAGAGTGTGCTGGGTAGTGGGAAGAGGGAAAAGTCGGCATGGGAACCCTCGCGGAATGTGTGTTGCCGGGTTGTTTGTTGCTCATTATTAAGCGCAGCTCATTACTTTTATGCGCCCTTTTCCTTTGCATTTGGTTTCCTTTTCACGACCAACCCCGCTCGTTGAAGGATCCTTGCAGCACAAAAGAGTTCCGGGAGAAGCGTGCTCCATTAATGATTCGAGTCGTGTTATGTGCACTCATCGGAGTTTCCGCTCCGTTGCCGCGCAAAGTATTTCTCCCTAATTTCGGAGACGTAAAAATTTGCAAAGCCCGATGAGTTTGCGTGCGATACACGCCCGGAGTGGGTTTCGTCTCCGTACTCGCGTTGGCATTGTTTTAATCTCGCACGGTGTATCCGGGAGACTGACTGACTGGTGCACTCGAGGGGTAACACTCTGCAGCGTCGGGCTCGAGGGGCGAGAAACGTCAAGGGAAGGAGAAGCGCGTGTGTGCTGCTACTGCTTTGGTTTGTTTCGTTGTTCGAGTTTAAGGGCGCGGAGGGCACTAATTGTTGAATCGGACCCGAGGCGGAGAGAGAGGGAGACGAGGCGAAGAGTCCGGGTCATTCGTCCGCACCCGGATGTGTCTCCTCTATCTCTCTTTCCCTCCCCCCCCCCACCCGCCTACTGACACGAGGGAGTCATCGCGAATTGCGAGTCTTTCCTCCCACCATTCTACGCTCACACACACTCCTTCCCGTCATTCGCCCACCGGGGAAATTAGGAAAATAGGAGCGGAGAGGGAGAGAGATTGGGTACGAAATGTAATTCGCAGGTGCCAGAGGAGAGAGAACCATCGTCGAGTGAGAGGGCAGCCCGGTTCGCCCGCCACAGTGATGTCCGTCAGGTGGATTGGGGCGCGCCTGCCCCCCTCTTTCTACCCTCCCTTTCCCGTTAACCCCGAAGCTGGGGATTGGTTTATTTTTCTTTTTGGCGCGTCGGCGTGACCTAGAGAGAGAGCGCAGCGCATAAGATGATTAGGAGCCGGGCGGAGCGGGGTTCCAGCGGCGGAAGGGGGAGAAGGCCGGCCGGCTTCCAAGGGGTTGCCGGGAGTGGAGGAGGACGGGTGTTCAAATTTGCTGGAAGGGTACGGTCAGGCCGGACCCAAGTTTTGAGATTGGTCGAGACGAATGGCCGAGGACCACCTCTTCGCTTCCTTCCCGGCGCTCTCACAGCGGCCCCCAGGCGGCGGAATATCATCTTG
This sequence comes from Hetaerina americana, assembly GCF_022747635.1. Classification (NCBI taxonomy): domain Eukaryota; kingdom Metazoa; phylum Arthropoda; class Insecta; order Odonata; family Calopterygidae; genus Hetaerina; species Hetaerina americana. The sequence goes on from NW_027287095.1 coordinate 11,621,511, forward strand.
CCTGCCCCCACCGTTCCACGGGAAGACCCCATGGGCACTGATGACGGCCCTCAGTCCCCGGTTTGCCAGCCTTCTCCGTCCCTCGTGTGTGCGCGCATCTCGCTTTGCCACCGCGACAGTGTTTAAAGTGGGTCATTACCATGGTCCTCCACGCTCTCTCCTCCCACCCCCCTTCAGATTGCCTGCTCTCTTGATTCCCCGCCCCTGGTCTCCCAGGGGGAACGCCCCCTGTCGGACTCTCCTCTCCTCTGTCGTCTTGCGATTTTTCTTCCTTGCTCAACTTATGATCCCCCTTCCTCCACCTCGACCCCCGCCCCTTATGCCCACACATCCCCCGCCCCCCTTTCCCTCTTCCAGTGTGTATGGCATCTCTCGCCTCCATCCGCACTCACCCGCCGCCAGACTCAACTCCCAACTCAGCGATCCCATCGCTGCTATCGTCGACGCAATTCTCTCCACGAGTGGAGGTCCGTTGTTGGCGTCGAGCACTCCGTCTAACGTCTCTCTAGGAATCATTGGGCACTCGTTGATTCGGGGCATTCGTTGAATCATTTTTCAAACAATGTAGTCGAGCAATTCCAACATACCTAGAAGGGGAGGTGTCATTTTCCTTTTTCCGAGAGATTGGCCAGATTTTTGTTTTTATTTCGGCTGAACCTTGATTAGAATCCATCCAAGTCACTCTGGAAGCAAGTTTCAACCTGTAAGTTAGAAGGTACCTCTGTCAAAAAAATGCAGTTCTCCCCCTATCCCTTTGATCGTAGCGCACGATCGCTCACGACCTGCCCCATCTACCTTCACCCGTCAGTGCTCGCTAAATCTCTTTCTCAGGAAATAAGCAGTTTGTTGACGAAAAGCCATTTATCATGCTTTGTTAGTATAAAATCGAAAAAAAAACATTTAGACATTTTATCGTCGAGCGGACTGCATTTGTTAGTTCCGCATTTCGTCTCTTCGATTTAATGGCAAAAAAATTTCATATACCATCTGTAATTTATATGAGGGAGGATATAAGCCCAAAAACTACATTGGTGTTAATCCGTAATGTAGGTCAAGCAGGCACTCCCTTTCCTACTTACAAACTATGTATATGTATTTCTTCCTCGTGCCTGTTTGCCATACGTCCGGGTGGGACGGTAATTATGAAAATTTTAAGTTATTTATGTTCCGTTGCAATGCAATGTGGAAACGCTATATATATTAATCGTTTCCCCTTGCCGTTAACGGATTCAGATATTTTAATGTAACATGCCAATGCCGGAGTGAGTGTGAGCGTATGTATGTTTTCCATTGAATGGAATTTGTGCCAATTGTGTTGTATTTTTGTAGCGAATATACTGATAAATGTGCAAATGTAAATTGTATTTCTGTTTATACAATTAAAGGTATATCAAAATAATTACCTTATTTTTATTGATTTTTTCAATGTGTGGCAATTGAAAATTGTTTGCATGGTTGAGTAAGAAGTTTTTTAGATTTTTTCGTGTGTTACTGTTTAGAATGAGTGATTTCAAGGTAGTGTTGTCACTCATCAAATGAATATGGTGTGATGAAAGATTGTTAATTTTTTTCTTACTATTGAACCTTATTTTGTGAGTGAGTGGTAGCTTCTTCGTCATGGGATGTTCAAAAGGAAGAAGGTAGGCATTATCCTTCCATCCTCATTTTTTTTCGCGTTCGTTCGGACTTCTGTCGTGAGAGCACTCTCCGAATTAGTGAATAGAACAGGTAAGCAGCAGTTAATAGACTTTTGTTTCCGGCCATCATGAGCTGATCGATGTAGACCTAAATGTTTTGTTTATCCGATAAATTTGTTATCCAATCATCTGATCCGTGTTAATTTCCTAATCGACCCATTCGTGCCCTCGCTTCTCCCTGTCGCGGACTACTTTATCTTTTCCAGCTTATTTCAAATGCGTCTTCTTGCGAGTCATTTGCCTGGGTGCCTTTCGTCTATGACGTCCCTATTTCGTTGCGAAGTTTTAGTGGATGATTGACGCCCCAAACGAAACTTCGTTTTACGTGGCACATTAAAATTATTCTCTCATCATATTAAAACGATATCCAGCATTATTGAAATCAATTGCCCTGCGTCCCCGAGTGCCCTCCCGCTGGAAAGAAAGAGTGTTCGCCGCTCTTGTGATCCCTCATCATGTGCGCTTATGTGCCCGTTTCACGTTGGTAAATGGGCGATTCGTCCCCACGCCCCGTGTGGCCGCACCGGCGCGGCCCCCAAGTTCTCCCTCTCCAGATAACGGGAGCGGCCCTTCCGGAAACTGCTCACCTCCGTCTGCGCGGGTCGACCGCCCATCCTTGCCCTCATCTCCTATCCCACCGACGCCCGACCTAGTCTCGTGGACCGGTTTTCCGCCGAAAATAAGTCGAAGGGCGCTTTTGATCTCCACCCCTTTGGTCCGCGGGCTCTCTCTGGGCGGCGATGATTAGCACCCGGTCGAGAGATGGCAGAGGAGAGACACGCCTTGCGGTGACTGAATATCATCTCTTCCCCCCCTTCTCCCGCTCTCATTTCCTTCCAGAAATTAGTACCATCTAGAGTGTGGTGTGGCAGACGTTTTTGTTTTTTATTGTCGGTCGAATTGTGGCGCCCCCGAGAGGTCCGCCTTGCCGTGGCCGATATGCCCGCGAAAGCAGGGACTAGCGTTCTCATTATCCGGAGACACTTGGTTATGGCGGTGTGCAACTGTTCCTTCGATTGGGTTTTCTTACGTCGTATGTCTTATTGAAGGTCTTACGCAGCCTGAGCGTCTCGGCTCCCTCATCAATTTTGCATTCATTTTTTATTAAAAGCTAGCACGTCTCTGTACTGTTCTCACGTATCAGGTGTCGCTTATATAGCCATCCGTGTGATCACTGACTGCGCGATCTCTCCATTCCGCGATTGACCCCTCTGACTCGCACGATCCACCTGCTGTCCGCTCATCGTTGATTACTTATGTCACTTGCGTTTTACAACGGGAGATTTGTTCGAATTCTCTGAACCTCTAGATCCTTGTAGTTTTTAGGTTTTTAAAATTACTTAACTCGATTGATTAGGTGCGAAAAGTCTCGCACAGTCTGTCACGCATTCTAGAACAGTGGCTAATATCACACTTATGTAGGTTTATGTATTATTTCCATATTTCATTTTGTGATGCTTCGGTTAAGTAATAAGGTACACTTCGTTCGTTCGGATTTATTTTGGGGTGTGAAAAGGATACAGCGAACAGGTTCCTCGTTACGGCTTGATAGAATTACTATTAAACAGTTAGAACTGGGGAAATAAAATTTGTTACTTATTATGCACAAAAACAAATCGGCGGGATAGGCATTCATACGAGTCCATCTAATGAATTATATAGCTCTTTTTGGTTATTGTGACGAATGATTGACAGACAGCCGTGATCGCTTGCACTCGTAATTAGAGAAGCCTCATCCGATTGGCTAAAACCTTTCACTATTGACACCATAAAATATTGTTGAATGATTTGTAAGGAACTTCATGAAAATATATCTTTTTTGCCTTATGACTCATTGAGACAGTGGAGCATGCCAGGAATTTTCGTAGCTCCCTATATATATATATATATATATATATATATATATATATATATATATATATATATATATATATATATATATATATATATATAATGTGTAAAACTTAGCACTAGTGGACACAGACAGAAACACACAAAAAAGAGACTCTCTATTTTTCGAATTTTCGGTGGTCGTGACCACCTTTATCAAGGAAGAGAGGGACAGAACTCAGTTCTCTTACTCAAATATTCTAACTCAAATAGTGAGTCTCCTTTTTGTGTGTTTCTGTGTGTTTGTCTGTGTCCACTAGTGCTAAGTGTTATACATTATTATTCACGTCCGTGAGACTTTCAAAAGGTGTTATATATATATAAATATATATATATATATATATATATATATATATATATATATATATATATATATGAATTTTCATCGTATAATTTAATGAATTTGCACTCTTAATCGCACGAGATCGATCGGTCACACCTGCTTCAGAATAAAAGAACACGGACTCGCCCATTCACTTGTTCGAGACTTTCCAACGAAATTTTTCATGGATGCGGAGAGAAGTAACACACTATCATCCCGAAGAACGTGTATTATTCACGTGGCCTGCTTTTCATTTGGGGTTATTCTTTGGATGCAGTTTTGTCGTGATCTAGAATGTGCATCCGTGAAGGGGGAGAGACGCTGGATGTGCAGCACGTGATGGAATCGGATCTTTTCCCGTGTGTTGCGCCATGCAGTATGGATGAGAAGTAATACAAAGAAAGTCTCTCAGACGTGAAGACTTATCGTTGCACACGAAGCGAAAGACTCGCCCTTCCCCGCGTTGAGTGGGTCTGTTTCTGGAGTGATTTCGTCGAAGGAATCCCTCGCTTGATGCTCCACTCGCCGTTTCACATGTTTGTTGTTGACGTTGCAAGTTTGTCTATCTCTTTATATATATATATATATATATATATATATATATATATATATATATATATATTAAAACCGCCCTAACCTGCGCGCCTCAGACTCCCAGTCAGATCGAAGCCCGGTAGCAAGTGAATACGACTTTCCTGTGTTGCTTCTCATAATTGATTGTCACTGATTGGTAATAAAGTTTTATGCAATTATTTCAAAGTGTAAGAACCATTTGCCTTAACCAGGATAAAAATCCGGATCCCTCGATTTCCAATCGAGTGCTTCAGCCAGTTAAGCTGCTAAGGCGTCCTTTTGCACTCCGAAATTTTGGGAGCTTTTAATGGAACATGATATTGTGACGAAATACCGTGCGTGTAATATCACAGGCATCCGAAGTCGTTTGCAGTGGGTCACTTTCAATGGCTATGCACTGAGGTGTTTAAGGGTACCCGTGGCAAATTCTAAGAAACTGTGGGAGATGCCGCGACAGTAACTTTTAATGGAACCACCAGGAAAATGTGCTTAAAAATGCCACAATTGCAAAGTATAAAAATTATTCGCCTCGACCGGGATGGTGATTTTTTGCACTTTGAAATTGTTGCATTTAAGGGAAGAGCTTAAGGTAAATGCTCTTGTAAGTTATTTATTCCATTTTGAAGTTAGTTAAAAAATAAATAGCTCCGAAAATTTAGCATTTTGGTTTGAAAAGTATCCTATAAAAAGTGCATAACGTTTAAGTTTAGATGTAGATCTTTACGTTGACGAATTTTCAGAAATATACTATCCATTTAAAAAAAAAGAAACCAAATTTCAACGTAATTATGTGTTGATAGAAAAAATGATATTACAATACTTACAATGATAGTACAATTTCGTGTGGCATATAATAGTTTTATGGAACAAATTTGGAAACGGATGCAATAAAGTTTCTAAAGATTGAGTTAACACAATGCATGTACACATTACGGGCAAATCTGAATACAACCGTATGAAAAATTGACAAAAGCATGCTGTTTCACACCTACAGAGACGTATCTACATCTATCGACAAAGTATCTAATTTAAGCTGATTAAATAATGATCCATTTTTAGTAGAGCATCATTGTTTTCTTAGTTGTCAAAAATTCCTACTTTTAAATCCCGAGTGGCCTAATATTACGCAGGAAAAATTGTCGCTTAACAAATTTAGAGGATAATATTGTTTATCACGTGTTGTATATTCTTGCTTCAAGTTGAATGTTTGATTAGCGTATTGTTAATCAGGAGATACGTTAAGCCGAGGATGTTAATTTCTTTTCATCCACCGACCAAGTGAACCCCCCTCCCTGACGAAAGTAAAGACGGTGAATTTATGCGTCGGCTCTACGTCGTGCGTCTTTTAGGGGCACTGGTCTATTTAGTGGATTGATTCTGTCATCATAATTTGTGTTGGTAGCCCTAATCATCGCAGTTTTCTTGTCCTCTTCCGTAGATATTATGAGGTCCACGAACCTCTATTGGATGGCCCCCTTCTGAAGAAATCTATGCAGTTTGAAACAATTTAGGAGTATATACTGTTGAATGGTAAATTAAGTCAATATTACCAAGCGGTAATAGGTGAAACCGCCCTGACTAAATAATTAAACGCTTCCGCTTTGAAGGAGGTTTTTCGTGGCGAAAGTTTTTAAATGAACGAGAAATACGAGTAGACAAATAGTATTACCAAAACAAAAGTTGGATCAATGTGTCAAATTTAAATTAGATAATTTCGTTATGGAATGAAGACTTGGGGATGTGTGTCCATCTCTCACGCATCGAAGAGATTGAATAATTTTTTCTATTGAACTATAAACCAAGAGTAGATACTATAATCAGCCCTGTACAAACTTTATATGTATTTGCTAAATGCCGCTTAGAGAGGCTTTAGGTTCAATCAAAATATCGGGATATTATTAACCATGGTGAATTGCATACTACTTTAGGAATAATGACTGAAATCATTCCAAGAAATTGCACCCTCGGACCCATCGTATCTAAAGCTACAACTTCATAGTGTAAAAATCATTCGCCTTGACCGGCATCCAGGCGAGTGATTTTTACGCCATGAAATATTGGCATTGTATTATACATTAGCGGATGACTCGGTTGAAAGAGTTACTGTCGCGGCATCTCCCGCAGTTTCTTGGAATTCGTTGTGTCTAGTATATTTTCAAGATACAGCAGTGGAACATGATGGCGAGGCTAAGGAAAATTATGGATAAAGAGTACCGCTATATGTGCGAACAATATTCACTGAATATAAGACTGTAACTAGAACATTGTCTCAATGATCTTGACCCAGGGAATTTTCGCTCTAAGTCGCTAATTTGAGGATAGTGAAATTGAACCTTAATTACATTGTTAATCAATTGATGGGTGGGATGAATAAGCGCTTCATTCAGCGTCCAATCCCCTCCCCCACCCGCCCTCCCGCCTCCCTGCCCGCCTGCTTGCCATCGTGCCTCTGGCCTTACCACCGCGTCGCGTGCGATCTTTTCGTAGGTGCGCCCCCCGAGACCGTTGGCGTCAATGGCCGTAACAGCTGACCTCAAAATAGGCATTACATTGAGCGAATTCAGATGATGTCCTTGAATTGGGCAACCTTGAGCCCACCGGCCACCCACCAGCTTGGTTATGGTGAGCGCGTCGTCCTGTGCCGTCTAAATGAGTATATGTCGTCGTTTTCAGCTGAAGTAGTAATGCAGTATTCTTTCTTGAATGAATGTGTCACTAACATTCCTGAAATCGATTATTGAAGTGGTATATCATAATGGCAGATGTAATTGGCAGCACATTCGATGCCCGTAAAAAGATCGTAAAAACATTGAGGTTGTTGAACTCGGTAATGTCTATTTTGGGGATTGCTTCATTCATAACCAGAGAGTATTTGAAGATGGATGAAGGGGCGCGTTGTCGATGAGGATTTCGTCAATTTCGGAGATCATTCAGGTTGGATTGGTCGCAGGGTGCCGACGCTTCTTCCGAGAATCGAATTGTGCCCTCGGACTACCCAATGATGTCTTATTCGAGAAGAATTTCGTCTTTTCTTGTACCTTAATGCAATTTTCCAGTGATCCGGTAATAGCGAATCCATTCATTTTTGGCATTCATCTACCGATGTAAGAACTTAACGTTTATTATCACTAAATCATCAAACTCGCCTGATAATTTCCTTAATCATCCCACCTTGTGCCTGCACCCCTTGCCACATCCCATTTTACTAGATCGAGGGATATTTATGTAGATGTAGATGAAATCTTGGTTTCAAACCAGGATAAAGAACAAATGGTCGGTGCTTGTATCTCATGGCACACACCTTTTTTCCGGATCCCGTGGTATTTGAGTATATGTAGAAACAATGGAATGATGATGACCATGGAAAGGCTTCGTTCACGCTCGCCTCGCCATATGCAAATTTGGGCTCTATTTTAATGAGACCGGCCTCGAGTATTAGGAGTTGGGTACTTCCACGTCGAAGCTAGGAAAGTATGCATTTTCCATTTTATAGCTTTCTCTTCTAGCATTAAGGAGGGCGTGGGGAGGGGGGCCCTTGGTCTGGTATAGCCTCAGGAAGGGTCCTTTGATATCAGCAGGCGGATGTTGATTGCAGGTGTTCCCAGGTCGGTGATACTATCGGGTCCGTTTCCAGTGGTTAGTTAAGTGGCGCGTTGGGAAAATTTCGAGGCGCGCCTCGTTCCCATCTTCCCCGCATTTATTCTGTCACTTATCGTTACGGGGCAATCTGCTTGGGCGCTCTTCGCTCGGGCACCTCTCACTCTCCTTTAAAAAGGTCAGGTATCGAAGCCGGTGGTCTATTGCGCGCGTCTGGGTCGAGAGCGGGACCGTTATTCACTCGGGTGGGCAAATGAGCGCTGGGATGCCGGCTGGCGAATTTTATAGTAGTTTCCCACGGAGCGAGCCCCTTGAAAGAAGACCCTCCTCGGGAAGATGCTGAGAATCTCAAACCTTAATTTGTGAACGGGTGTGGCCAGAGAATGACAAATCATTCCCTCTCCGCGAAACGGGGCCGTGGAGGTGATTAGTGTCGAGATGCCCGGCATACATTTTGCCTTTACGAAGGTTTCAAGGTCGATTCAGCTGAAAAAGTGCTGGCCCCTTTACTGTTTTATGTTGTCCCTTTAGAGTCTGTTTCTTGTTTTCCCTGACGTCGGTGAAAATCGATGGATGACATCTGAAATCGTTGGAAATTATTTGCCTGTTATTACCACGGATAAGGGTTCTGTAAAGGCATTCCGTGAATGGTGTTTACGAGAGCCAAGGAAGCCTTTTCAACTGGAGTAATTGATCACCGAATCACCGCTTTGTATTAATTATCTAAGGAATCAATTGCAATTTATTTTGAGGAGTGAATTCGAGAAGATCGTGTATGAATATATTTTGTTAAATGCTTTAGTTGACATGCTTAACTCCATAGCAATCAAATCGGTACGCCTGGACCCAAGTAAATTCCACTTCCGATTTTCATTGACTCCCAATAAATGCATTTAATTCATTTATCTCTTTAATGTTGTCTTACATTAAATTAACTAATTTGGGTGAATGCGGACTCTCATATGATTCGTACTAGTTTGGTGGGCCTCGGAAGCAGACACTTCATGCTTCACGGTCATTCACTCCTCCCTCTTAAGTCTTTCATCTGAAGGGTGGGCGTGAGGCAATTTTTCTCGGGCCTCGTGTGTGGAAGCCATACCTGCCGCGGCGTGTGTTGTGAAACAATTTAGCCTTAAAGAACCTAGGTTTCATCTGAGGGGTTTTGAAAACGTAATGAAAAAAGTAAGAGAGAGGTGTTACGCCCTTAACGATAGGTCACATATGGAATATGCGAAAATTATCTGGAATGATCAATCGTATCTAGTATAATCACAATTATTATATGTGGTAAACATAAACTTGACTAAAGTTTGACTTAATTGCTGATTCCCACCATCTTATTGTATTTATTTCTGATTCTCTTATTTCCAATTCTATGATTTCTAATTCCAAGATGGAGAAGACGAAACCGGAGTTGATTGATTCTCCTTATTGGAACGAGCGCGCTAAAATATACCAGTTCATACGCCACATTCTTAGCGTATTTTTAGTAATTCGTAAATTTCAAACCACAATATGCAGTGCACACGTACATAGCTATTATACTTGAGTTAATTGTCAATGTGATTCAATAACTTAAACATTTATTATAACGGCGTATGTCAATTGTATTTTTTACATGAAGAAGTGGTCAAGTCAGTGTTCGCGGTAGAAATGCGACGATGGATGTTATCCCCTTAATGCATTGAAAATATATGTGGCACATGGAGCCTTGTTTCTCTTTTTCCATGAGGAGCGAGGCTTAGGAAGTGATTAAATTAATTTTCAGTGCGCTCTGCTTCCAGCGAGAACATCTCCAAATGACAATACTATGCAGGGAACGTCATAAAAGTTTAGGTATGTCATAAAAAGACATCTCCGAGATGACGCTTTAAAATTTTCTTGTCCAAAAAGTTGGGGCGTTTTGAATTTTTCAGTGCTCTACTATCTCCGTGAGAAATCATGTTCGCCAAGGCGACAGGATGTTTATGAGTGGGGGGGGGGGAAGAGTGTTCAACTCGATCATTTCCACTCCGTCGTGTTGGCTGCTTCACGTTCCCTTGCCGTGCCCCTTCCCCTCACCTCGCGCGACCCTTATGGTCGATTCGTGATTGGCCCCCTTTCGCCGACCCCTCCCCCCACACCCCACCAACCCCCCCGGATCTCCTCTCTTTTGTCTCGCGGTGCACAATGGCTTCTCCCTTTCTCGGCTGAAGCGGTCGCTAGGGTAACAGGTAAACCTCTCTCTCCGCCCTCCCAACCCTCCCGCCTCACCCACTGCACAGACTGCGATTCGTTTTTTTGCGGATTCCCACTCTCTCCTCCCCCTCCCGTTTGTTTCCACGATCGTCCTGGATGCTGTTGTGCTAATGCCTCCTCCGCCCCCGTTCCCTTACTACTCCACCCGCACCCTTCCCCATGAAACCGCCGCCGTCCCATACACTCACAAAACACCTTTCCCGCCCCCCTTCCATTTAATGGGCTTTTGGGCTTTATTGAGAGATTTAGTGCGCTCGCGCGCTTCGCCGCGGCCGGCCGTGCCCCGTTAATGTAGCCGTATGACGGATTTTGCTTAATCGGCGCGGTTAGCATTGGCGGTAATGAATGTGAACGACTTGGGCCCATAGGAGGGGAGTGGGAAGATAGGTGGGTGGGTGCAAGGTTGGCGTGCGTGCGACTCGGGATTGGCGGGGCCCGTAGACGAGGGGGCGCTCGGTACGACGGTGGGGGATGAAATGTTTTACTGCTTAGTATTAACCTCTCTGCCTCCATTACGAGTTTTTTTCGAATGTACATATACGCTCTTAGCGCCTGCCTGCCTTGCCTCTCTAATTGGTATTTATTTCGAAAATATCTTATCATTTATGTTCGGGAAACCTCTCTTTTGTTTCATATTTTCATTAGAGGGTAGATAGGGGACTGGAATTAAATGTGTTATTTCTTCTCTCTCTTCCTTTTCCTCATTCCTAAGCGTATTTTTATAATGAAATTTCCTCAGTTTTTTCTGAGCATACCGTCGTGATTCATGATTGCAATGTTAATCAGGCTCTCCATTCGAGACCTGAATCCGTATTCGCTCCATCGCCCGTCCTCCGTTGCCGATCGAGTGAATCATTGCGGGTAGCCCTCGCCTCGGAATATCATGGGGCAACCAACGGCTGTTTCTCGCGGAATTCGGGCTTCCCGTAATTTCATTACGGCCCTAATGCTGAGAGTCGACTTTTTGCGATGATTAATTTACACAGCAGATCCTGGTTGGCAGTACCCGTTTGCTGTTTCTGCCACATATCTGTGAAAACCGCGAATACTCCACGCTCCGCTGGGAAGAGGGGAGGGTCGAGGTTTCCCCCGATGAACGCGGAGGGGGAGCAACACGGCCAAGGCAGTTCGGCCGATTGGAACTCATTCCGTCCCACGCGTCGAAACTTACTCGGAGATTGCTCGACTACGTGTACCCGAGTTCAGTTTGTCTTTCTACTGGCAATTTGTTTTTGATAAAAACTGTTGGAAATCGAAAAAAATGTGATTTCCGTGGAGGTAATTTTTGTTTCGTCGATACTATTCGTCGTTTTGAGTTAATCTTGTATTAAAAATGCTCTGCAATGGAGTATAAAAATGGCTTTGGTTCGCGTGAGGTTCTGAAATTATATTCCTCTCCAAAAGTGTAGTAACCCGGTATAGTTACCGAAGTGGACATCTTCCGGGACCGGAGTGTGAACACTCTCAGCCTCGCCAACTTCAGCAGTCGCAGCAGAAATTTATTTGCTAAAGTGATGATAGCAGAATTGGCATAGTTCAGAATTGGCATAGCGGAATTGGATAGTTCAGAAAGCAATTGGAGAGACTATCCAGATGGGCTCTCTTTCGCTGGAAAATAATATGACGTCACCAAACCAGGTGAGACACGGTAATGTTCTCACCAGGAATTCAAGCCTTGCTATTTTGGAACATGCTGTACGAAAGATGAATATGTGTAATCAATGCTATGCTCTGTTGATACGCCTGAGGCCACGATACCGCTAAGTGCTCATTCCAATGGAGAAATGAGTGAGGTGCCAATTTATGCCCATTTATGTACACTGTCATCGTGCGGTTGCTGTCAAAGTCAAACATTTTCAATTTTTTCTTACTCTCGTCGTTTGCCTCCGGTTATGCCCAGGGTAGTCCGGAGGAAACTCGGATTGCTTGAAGGGGTCAGGACGGAGGGGTGCGGGAAGTGATTCGGCTTTTCTTCCTCCACACCCTGTCCACGTATTTTCGCGTTATAAAATATCCCTCCTGGAGGGTCCTTATGTCACTCCTGCATTCCGCATCTCCTCCAAATGGTGGTTTAATTCCCGAATTGCGCAGTCACTCCCACTGCATGACCTCTCTCGGCCCACACCTCCTTCGTCGTAAAACGTCGGACGTCCACTTTCGTCGTCGCCATAACCCCACCCCCTATCCCCCCCACCCCAGGGTTTCCACTCGGACGGAGGGCCGCCTCCGACCCCTCGAATTTCACCTGGTGCCCCATCACCAATAGAAATTGAATTTCTTTATTCATGTGCACGAATCTAGCCATGAATGCGTCGTGGTAATTTCCTTCCTATGTTAAGCCCTTCGATCGGAGTTTAATTTTCGCCTGGTCCTCGGAGGTCGGATGAGTTGGGGGACGTGGTGTTTTGGGGCGATTTTCGTTTTAAGTTCTGAAGTATGGTTAAGTCGGATAGGAGCAGGGGCGATAGAACCCACCTTTTATGATGTGATGTTCTGTGAAAGTGCTGTCATTATAAACGTCTCTAGTTATTCGTTTGTTTTATAATGCATGAGTACTATGGGATGATAATACAGGTGAATGCAGTTATGCATAAGGTTAAACGATTATTCATGATGTGTATTGAATGCCAGAATGATATGTCAGAGAATACAACGCATTAACCTATGAAGTCCGAGAAATTCGTCGCTGTTGTTGATCGTCAAAAAATAAATGGCTCCGCTAACGTTTTCACGTGTTTGACCCTTTTATAATAGACGGGCATAATCCAGCTGTATTTCTCTCGACGCGTTGTTCTAAAAATAACTCCTTAGGGTGCGGAAGTGGCGTTCCTCACAATTTAACTGCCGCCTTCGGCGTGCGGGAAGGGTGATCGCCACGCGGTAGAGGAGGGATTCGGGGGAACGGCTGTGCTTAGCTACAAAGCGTCGATGCAGTGCTGAAAATTGCACGGCGTTAATAATGTGGGAGCCCTTCGGGTGGGCGTGGGGAATTAGCGTCGCACCGAGGGGGGCAGGTTAAATAAGTTGCATCGATAAAGTCTGCTGCCGTTTACCATTCTGCGCTTAAGAATTCGTTGCAGCCCTCGTTGGATGATAAGAGAGCGTATGCCACTGACCCGCACTCATTGGACCGAGTTACTTTCTTTCACTTCCTCCCCTCATGCCAACGCGCTCTCCAATGGTTGGGAGGAGAGCCTTCTCCTCATTTCTTCCAGTCATCGCCATCCCCCTCTAGTAACTCCTCCTTCAAAGTGCGTCCACCATTAGTGGCCTTCGTTTGTTTAGGTCGGAGTGCCACCCTCCCCACTCCTTCCAAATCGTCTTTCCCTCTCCCTGGTCCTCCTCGTGTTGCCGCCTCCGCCTCTCCCGCCTCCTCCCTCTTCCGTTCCGAACACATGCGGCGTGTGCAGAGGAAGAAGGGCGTGTCCGCCACTCACTCACCTCCCGCCCCTCACTCACCTCCCGCCCCTCACTCACCTCCCGCCTCTCAACTCACCTCCCGCCTCTCAACTCACCTCCCGCCTCTCAACTCACCTCCCGCTGGCCGGTTGTGGTCAGCAGTGTCTCCGGACCACGCCGCCACCATAGGGAGCACGCGTGGAATGGAACAATGAATGACGTGGAGCAACCCTCGCCCACCCAACAACTCAACCGTGCAAAATTCTACCTCTGTGGGCGTTCCGATGTGCCGCTCACACTTGTGACTCTCTCCTTCCTCCCGGGCGACGTGGAGATTCATTCATATTCATTCAAAAATAGTACCCTGCTACACACCACTAGGGTGTGTGGCAGGAGTTGGTTGCTTATCAGACTATTTTTCTCACAAAATACTACTTTCCCCCCCTAGCCAGGTCGAGCAATGTTTTTCTGATTCCTTGTCGTTCGTGGGTTTAACTCTGTCCATTCTACACTCAATTTGCCGACCTCGGTGGCTGCGTGGTAACGCCCTAGCATGCCAACTCGTAGGTCGTGCGTTCGATTCTCGCCTCGGTGGGTTTTCTTTTATTCTTCCACTTCGGGTTTGGGTGCTTGTAATTTTTTTTACTGCATATGTATAGGGGTTAGATGGAAGAAGGGACTATTAAGTTTCAATCTTGTCTCAATAAAAGGCAATAAATAATTAATGAATAAGACTAATTTTATTTACAGTATCTCTGGTACCGTAGTACGATGGGGCTACACATGGGATTGTATACTATATTTTCAATATCATCGCTAAAGGTATATCCTTCCAATTTCTGTAAGAGATTTAATCTGTAATTTAATGCTCGCTCCGCGATTGATTCTCAACCTAGCTCCTCTAATATTTGTGATACGCCACTCAGTTTATCGTAACAACTTTTTAAAAATCTAGCTACTCTACGCTGCGCGTGGCAATCAATTCGGTAATCAATCCAACTTCTTGTTGATCCCATATACTTGTAAAATATTGTGAATGAAGCCTAACCTTCGAAAAATAACATTGCTTTTTAACATTGTCGTCACATTTCCTCAATGCTATTCTAATGAATCATAATTCTTGTAAGCTGGTCCACATGCGTGTACAGGTTGTATTCCTCATGCAGTAGGCGTTCGGGGAATTCCCTTTATAACGAAAATCCATCACTGCCCACTTTTTCAAGTTTAATTTTAACTTCCATGCTTCGCATCAACGTTGATAGCAATTAAGTCATCTGCTTAAGCTACTTTATCATCGGGACTACGGAATGAAGTGAGGGTCAGTGCCAGAGATGCATACAATAGGTCACTTAACATGAACCAGATAGCATCAGACGGAAAATTTTATCAGGGATAGGATAATAATAAGAAATCGATTCCCGTTAAATAATCAAGCAATCTTAATATGAAGGAAACGTCATCTGTAATGGTAGTTAATTGCCGAAGTTTAAAAAATAAAGTCGGAGGACACTTTCACCTTTCACCTTATTCAAACCACAGGCGTATAATTATGGGAACTGAAAGCTGGTCGTCTACTGATATCTCCGACGGAGAATTATTACCCGAATCATTTTTCTTTCATAGAAATGGCAGAGTAAATAGAATCTGGGGCGATGAATGTATTGCAGTTGAAATCTTTTGCATAGGAAGGGCTGAGGTTATTCTAGATAACGGTTTGAAAAGTGTTTGGCACCAAACTTGAAAGTCCCGAATCCAAAAGAAAGATATGCGTTACATGTTGGCATTCACACCCCACAGACCTCTGGACGACAAAGGTAATTCAATACCAGAACTAGATCGTTAAATAAAATTTTTTTCATCCCTAAACAACTATCGTGACATCATAATTGGGGCAGATTTAAGTGCCCCATCCAATGAGTGGAGCACACATGGTTTTAAAAGAAAAATATACTGGTTTAAAAAGGGGGACTACAATGGCGAAAAGTGCTCATTGGCAAATTTTAAGAAATATAGGAGATATGGGTGAATACCTTTTGTGCTGGGGCGGAGGAAGAGGGGGGTTGAAGGGAATGGGGTGACGGGAGGGAGGAAGGTGGAGGTGCGCGGGAAGCGACGACGATGCCCATGAAAGAATAGCATTGCAAATAATGAGAAAAGATCTTTATTTTGGCGAGATTGAGACTAGATAGTCCATCCCTTCGCCTAAACCCTCGTCGTTTACGTACGTCCACAATCACTACAGCGAAGAGGGCGAAAAACTTTTATAGTGATTAGAGGAAAATATGAGATGAAATATATTTAGAGTAGCTTCGGGCGTGTTTTGGTGGAAGTCGAACATAATGAATAACTGATTGAAGCACTTTTCCACTTGATAAGTTATTCCATCCATTATCAAGTGGCAAAGTGCTTCAATCAGTTATTCGAAATATATTTAAATACACTAATATTTAAAATAAATAAATTCTGTATTGGGGAAAATAAAAATGGGTGTGATGTCAAAAGATGTGTATACTTGTAGGAAAAGCGTAAGGATTGTGAACTGATATCCTTCACGAAAAAACCCAAAGAAAGAAAACACCCGCAAAGGAAGAGCATGGGGTGTGAAAAACCTTCGAAGCCTCCTGAGATATGATTAATGTGCGGATTCCCAATATCTTAGTTCCTTAAGGATTGTTTTGTACAGCGCCCTTTTAAACGATGGCAATGAAGCTTGTGGCTATGATATTCCACTCTCGACCAGACTAGTTGCGGCGAAAAATGGCTATAAATTTCCATTCGATGAACAAGATTTTCATTCCCTTGTGTGTTTGTTTCGTGTATCTTATCAAGAACACTTTTGACTCGTGAATTGGCAACTAGCAAGTAGGCGCGGAGCACGGTAGGTTTCCGAGGGATGAGGAACGTTGAGGGAGGGAGACAAACGGGTTCTATTCCGCTTGTGGTGTAAGTGTCCGTCTCGTTGTACTTGAATGCCTGTTGTTTCTACGTAGGGAATTGGGGATAAGAGAAAGCTGCGGAGGAACTGGTTCGGTGCTCTCTCTGCAAATATTCTTGGTGTGCATCCCAATTCTCTCTCGCCACCCATTACGCTCTTAAGGTGGTTCTTGTCCCCCCCCCCCCAGTGGAAACCAGCTCACCTAAACCTCTTCACGTCCACGATTTTCGTTTTGGTCCGCTGCTCTAGTGGGAACCCGTGGGTGAGTGACTAGTGAAGAAAACATGATGCCATCATGAAGATGGAGTGCTAATATTTATTTTTATCGTTCTTGGTGGAAATGGAAATGACTTCCGCGAAGTGAGTGGCGGGAATTCATTGCCTTTCTTCTTTCATGGAAACTCTCTTCATCCACTTGTGACGGCTTTTTTCTGTTAGCATTTAAATGGCTCGTCAGAAACGTAATTTTCCTGGGGTGGCCCTAGTATTATTCTGGGCACCGGTGCGTTTGTCGTTTCTCTCTAGGAGGAAGGGATTGAATCGATCGCCCGAGTTACGGATTCTGGAACATTGATCTCTCTGACCTGAGAACTAAATATTTCGCTTATATCATTATAATCGCCGTCTTTCAGTGTATATCTAATCCTCGGAGAGATGTTTTCCGTTGTTGTCATCAATCGTGGGAAGTATCTGCCGCACCAGCATGTGCAACGAGGACCTAATTTATATGATCGTTAGCCCTCGCCAAGAGTACTAGTAAGTGAAAAATTCTTAATGTAGTTTGGCATTTAAAAGTGGACAGTGGCGTGTTTATCGTCGTGAGCGTTACTCGGAGGCCTAATTAGCTACCCACGTTCTTGCGTCCCTGATGTGGTCGCATCCTTTGAATGAGAAGGCGAAGTTTCCCGAATGGCGGTAGTGCTTTATCGTGTTTCCCTTTTCAAATACGAGTTGTGCGTGGAGACAAGCGATGCGGGTTCATCGAGTCCCGTCGGCGGAAGGCGGGCGAGAGAGGTTTGTTTACTCTCCGAAGGATTGTGCGCCGCGAGGAAGCAAGGAAACGGCGAAGGGAGGGAGAGATTGAGATTTCCTTTCGGAATCAACGCCGCTCTGGAGTCTTTAATTTCATGCCACGATCGATCGATAATAGCTCTGAAAAAAATCATCTCTCCTTATCGCTCGTGGACGCCAGCGGGGAATTTCTTGAGGATAAGTGTGTTTTTCGTGTAATGGGAAGAGTAAATCATGAGTTTCTCACTTTTACGTATGTGTCGTTGGTAGAACTCAACGAACATGAACATTGAGAGTTGAAATGGTAAAACATGGAAGCTACTTAAAAGCATCAATTCTTGCTTTTAAAAGTTTTCCGTGTTCGCCATGCGGATTCGTTGGTAATCCAAATCTCCTCCTCGTTCATATGCGCCCTCAAGTCCTCACCGATGCCGCCCCCGATCTGGGAAGTAAAATATTCTTGCTTCGAGTACAGAATCCCATATTTTATCAGATCCCAAAGATAATGTTGCTCTGTCCGCAACACATCTCGCATTGTAACTCCAGCACTTTGCTCAACTCTGTTTGTTCTTCTCTTAAACTTTTATTTTCATCAATCTGAGATGGATATTTTTGCCAAGTTCTTCGAAGCGCGAATTGATTTCTCGCATGGATGTATAAAGGCATATCTTCGCCTGTGGAGCAGCGGAGGAGTGCGGCCCGCGGGCACGAGCTCTCGGTCCGAAAGTCGCCGTTATATACTGGAGGAGAGTGAAGGGTTCCATCCCTCTTGAAGATTTAGAGGCGACCTTCCATTGTGCGGTCACGGTGACCTCGATCGGCGTAGAGATCGCTTTTGTGCTAGCACCAGGATGTTTCGCCGGGTGAGATATGTTTTGGCGGCCTCCGTGGGAATTACATTTATAAATGATCCCTAAAAACCATTGGCGTTTCTTTCTAGGGGGCTAATTAAAGGATGATGGGGATTGCGGTGGGCGGGACATTTTTTCTCTGCTGCGTAGTTTTCCTTCGATGGGTGTCTTAAATGGACTTGGTTATTGTGTGTGTGTTTTTGTGCTCCGGCTGCGTGAGAAAGCGATCCGTGGGAAAGAGGGTGAGTTTGGGGGGGTTGGGTGATTCCGCGCCCGCGAAACCTTAGGGCCCTTTCATTCCGAAGAATCTCTCGGCTCTGGTGTATCCCTCTCCAGCTCTCACCTGTGATTTCATTCGTCTTACATATCCAGATTCTTACAGTCTCTAATATTAACATGTGCATAAAAGACACCCAACTAGTCAAGACACCTGGGACGATGGAAAAAGTTGAGCTCATCCTGCAACAAGGAAGTCGCGATGCCCCTTGTGCCTCCAACTAATTTCCCGAAATTCATCTTATTTATCGGGACTCGGAACCGGGAGCACTCATCATCGGGCCACCTTTCCTTCGACGTATAAGGATGGTAAATAACCTGGGTTGCTCGCTTTGCATGGTATGCTATAGGAATACTGCTCTAGGTGTGGTGTGTGAGATTGGAATGCGGCGCCCGTTGCAGCATCAAGTACCAAATTGCTATTAGAGCGTCTTAAATCGGCGTAGGCTGGATTGGAGTATACATTGGAGAAACCCAAGCTCGATTTACAACTTCATTTCGGTAGTGATTGCAGAGTGAGTTAAATACAGATATTTCTTGTGGAAATCGTATTGAAGATTTTATTTGAATTTCATATCATATTCAGTTGCAGTTGTGCTATGATCGCATTCTCTCTTTTATTATATGTGCAGTGCATAAAGGAAACAATCGACTTGTTCAGCGTATGCATTAATTAATTTTACAGTCGTCTAACCAGATTCTTATGTGGTTTGTAGAGCATTTATTTTATCTGGGTCCTGTGAGGCACATTTATCTCCTCCCTCCCAATTTACGGAATGCTGTGAACAAGAACCTGAAAGGCGAAGGAGTGATGATTGCCGTGCATTTTCACATTCCTTTAATCAACGTTGTTTCTGGGAGCGGAGCGAACGAGTGCATTGTTGTTTTGCTCATCGCCAGAGCTCCGTCTTGCCCACGACTCCTCCAACCTCGGCTTCCGCGTTGTGGGCGGACGCTTCGGAAAATGGTTCTTGGATCATGGTGGCCCATTCCGAGGGAGTTCGTCTAGCGCGAAATTATATTCGTCTTCCCTCATTTCCCATCTTGTCATATGCGTGCTGGAAGTCTCCTCTCGGCGGCAATTACGTCTGTAGGATTCGTGAATGCGCGTCACGATTTGTAGTATTCGGCGGAGGGAGGTGATGGGTATGCACTTGAAAGTGGAAGATGGAGAGAAGTGAATGACGGTGTTTATTCCTTCTGCGAGGGGGGGATAATGGGGGCTCGGGGTTGGATAGTGCCGGTGAGAAGAAGGGCTGGCGAATGCAAAGAAAACGGATGACGAAGACACTCCCTACGGCTTTGATTTTTCAAATCTTCTTGACTTTCTTCGAGTTGCATATGCCGTACAGTGAGCGATAGGATACACTCTTGGTTTAATGTCATAAGCGTGAGCTGGTATTCTCAGAAGCAACGTTTATCCATTCTCTTGAGTTTGAAAAGTGAAAAAACGTATAATGATGGCTCCTTGCGTTTTTATTGATTTGATATTAATTTTTATGGTAAAATTAGTGCCGAGAATCTATTGTACTGATGTTTTATTAGTTAATTATGCAATATTTAATTTAATGCAGAACATGCATGATCGCCGAATTCGTTATCGAGTTGAAGCGAGGCGTTATTTATTTCCTGGGCTTTAGGGGCGAATTCGGAAAATGTCTGATTCTGCACAGCCCCGATTGTGAGTACGCCGTGCACTGAGCAATCGCAGTGACAGATATGTCGAGGGGCTTAGGAAGCTTAGAAGTAAAGGCGATGGAGACGGAAAGGCAACCCAACCTCGTTTAGGAATGGCTAAGAGGGCAGGAGGAGGAGGGTATAGGAATACCCATAGTTTTGGTTTTCCCGACCCTGCGTCAGCCTCATCCCATAGGGACGCGGAGGTTGGCCACCGTCTCATCTGGCGGGTGCAGTGGGGAGGAAACTCCACTCCCTCTCTCTATCTCCCTCTCCCCCAGGCGTATGGGAAATATTTCGAGGTTTGCTGAGCACTCGTGGCCTGATGTCAAGCCTTTGTTCGATCGAGAGTGGGTGAGTGGGGGAATTGGTGAGGTCGGAGGGAGGCTGCGATGGCGAGAGCTCTTTCGGACGCCGCCGCCGAATGTTTAAATGGATGTGGGGGCAATCAAGCGGGCGGCAGGGTGCAGTGGATGCCGTGCTGAGCGGGTGTCTGTGTGTGGTCGCTGGAGTTAATGACGACGGCCACCATTTCCCCCACCTCCCTCTTATCCCCTGCACCAGTGCCCTCCTTGTCCCAGCATCTTAGGTATTTGGGCTGGGTTGCCGCTCGGTGGTCCTTGGTTAAAAATAGACGGCCAAATATTAATTATTCGTTTATTGTGTTTTTGGGTTGGATTCTGGAAGGTTTCTTAGCTTCAGGATTTAGTTACGAATTTTTACAAGTATTTGACAGTAAAGGATCTGATTTGTATTATATTAATTAAAATGTTGAAAAACGATGTGGATGAAAAAATCACTTATTTTCAGATTGGTGATCCTGTGAAACGTCATTGGCAAATTGTTAATGCATATAACCTATTCAAATGTTAACTTATGTATTGTAAATTATGTGTTATTCATTAAATTAAAAGAAACAAAGGCAGAACGATCAGATATGCCATCTTATGCCAATTTAGCGAATAAAACGGGTGTAAATTGGATGAAATGCAACCGAAATAGAGTGAGCAATATCCGGGGCATTTCACGTACTCCTCTGGCTGTGCACTAGTCTCTTCTATTCCTATTTCCGGCCCTGTAAGAAAAGCAATTTTTTGCCCTAAGTACGGTAGAGTATTACATAATCATCATAGGCCACAGATTGGAAAAGTTCAACATTTGACCAGAATATTTCGATTTGGAGTCACCGTATGCTAGTTCCAGCCCCTCACCGCGGTCACCAATTCCTCTCTCCCCCCCCGCCCCCCCTCTCCTAAGAAACGCTTGACATGGGAAGAGTGGAGATGAAAAATGGATTCAGTAACACGTGTTGTCCTGTCAACATTCCCCAAAAATCTATTATTAAAGCTCGCATAACATTGAAAACATAAAGAATCAAATTAAATTATTTAAAACAAAAAACTTGATAATTCAGAAATATTTGCGATGCGCATATATCCACAAAATCCTATCGTCGGACTTCGGGAAACACCTAATAAGAAAAAATGCTTGGCCAGGAATATGGGTAAATTAAGAGCGAGAAGCATCCTCGTGAAAAAGGTCATTTTCGTAAATGAAATTATCATGCGAGTAGTAGGAAACCTACGCATAGAATGTTGGTTTTGGACAGTCTCTAGGAATGCTCTCGTTTTGCGTGGCCGTCTTCTTGCTCAACAGGGTACTTAATTTCCGTCTGCAATTCTTCGAGCATCCCAACGGAATGCATACTCGTACAAATGCATGCGTACAAAACAAGTTCATATCGTAATCCTTCTTTTGTTTTTGGGGTAGATGAAGGAATGGGAGGGCCTTCTCCTCTTTCATCTTCCTCGCTACCTAACGTTCTCCCTTCTTTTGCATAATGTAAAATTTCGCCACTTATTAGTATTCCCCCGCCCACTTTTAGTAATTGTTAATGGAATAGAGAAATGAGTACGCATTACAACCAATCATACTAGCATTTTAGTGCTCGTGTACTCATTACTGTGGATCAACGTCTTATTGTATTCTGTACGGCATAATTTCTTAAGTCGCTACGGAGCATAAAATACAGAGAAAACTTGAATGTATAGGAACCTCGGTCAGTCTTCCGTACATTGCGGAGAAAGTATGGTTATCTGTTTCGTAAAACCTTGACCGTAGCATTCGAAACCTTATGGATTCCGCGCTCTTAACCTGGAAATGAGTTGAATTAATAATTTAGTGTAGGGTACTAATTCATTTGAAGTTTTGCGTTTCATCAGTTTATGATTGAAACCAAAGTTGAAGCAAACCTCGAAGTTCCGTAGGCCACCATTACTTTCTTTCCATGAAGAGTTTTCTCTCTTAAATGGGCCATGCAGATGGTAATCGTGTTCATTTTGCCCATAAACTATCTGCAGCTTTCTCCACCTAACATAGCCTCGAATAAATGCAATAAATACGAGAGATATGACACCGTGCTGCGTTTCAAGAACTTTTCAGCACGTTTGGTGGCCCTCCTCGTGATGGGTAATTCCTCTTTCCAGGTAAGAGAAAGGGCAAGTGTGTCGATCGAGCTAGAAAATAGCGCCGTCTAGGGTGGAGGTTCACGTCTCTATGGGCCACTCATTTGCATGGCCGCATCCGACTCCTTGTGAGGAGGACCACCTCTGAGACCGCAAGAAAGCCGGCAGGAGTTGGGTGTATGCGGCTGGGGACCTCTCCCACGCGTGCTTGGGCGCCCCTACCCCCCTTTCGCCTAATCTTGGGAACGATTTCGGGGTCCTAGCCTGTGGGGGGGGGGGGGGGCTAACTCTTCTCTAAACCGCCCGGCAGTGCATTCTATCCATATTAGTCGTCCCGTATTTCTTCTTTCATCCTCCGGTCTCTTTTTTTCTATTTATTCCCTTTGGTTGGCCAGAGAGGCAGCCCCCACAGTCGGGGGTGGAGCGGAGGCGCGTGTATGCGGGCAGCAAGGGGGGGGGGTTGGCGGTGAGGGTGAGCCACCGGCCGCGGTGGACTGGGCTGCTCGCGGAAGGCCGCTTTAAAATAATCCCTAACACCTTTTTTCGTTAGTGTTAGGAAACTACAGGGGAGGGGGAATACACTTCCCATATTTTTCCTCTGCCTGTGTGAATGGAATGTTTTCTATTGTTCATGAAAACAAAAGCAAACGCTAGAAACTAATTTATTGACCCTTATTTTCTGGCAGATCAGGTTTGTCCCATTGTGTTGGGAGCAAACATTATTCAGAGCGAGTGGAAGCCAAAATTGTCTTGTTTCCAACATTTTAAGGTATTTAAGTTATCACTATAGACCAGAGGTAGATACATTTATTTATTTACAAAGAGGCTCAATTATCAATCTTGTTTGGCCACACACCTTCCCCTTCCTGTCGATTACATAAGGGGTAAATTGTAATATCCGCCGTCATCTGACACATTTGTTGGCACCTGAACTTGTTTGAATAGAATGGAGTGTTGGGGTCGAGATGGTTGGAAAATAATCGACCGTTACCATACAATTATTTCTCTGGCCCCGCGGAAGCCACGCAACTATCCCTCGAGAAACGATAAGGGAATTCTTTTCCTTTGCCGGATGCTTTACAGCGACAGCAGGCCTGGAATATCTGAAATTGTCCTGATTTTCATTAGTTTGGATGGCCTGGAAATGCCCCGGAATATTACAAAATGCCCTGCAAATTTTATTCGATGGCAATGCTAACGTGCATATTGCTTATCTGTCGAAAAATTCGCCGTAGTTGGAGCACTTTCGTGGAACACGCAACCCGTCCTCCCTCTCATTCGGCGTGAGATCCACCGGGAGTGTCAAAATCCTTACTTTGTCTTGTTTTTTCATCATGGAAGTGTATGTCCTCATATTGAGAAAATGCAACTTTCAATGAATAAAAGTAATGCTTCTATTTTGAAATTGGTGCTAAATGTAATTGGGCATTATTTTAGAAAAGGAAACGTTTTTATATTGGTTTCATGAGGTTGCCCGTGCATTTTGGAAAAACAGCGGATACGATATAATAAATATTTTAGTCTGGAAAGCCTTGAGATGGTCTGGGATTTCGACTTTGAGTTTGTGTGACCGCGCTGATTTAGCGACTCTCACTCAACGGTGACTCCTGCCCTCCTCTACCCCCCCGCCGGCGTCCCTTATACCGCCCCCTCGAGTTCGATCTTCCGCTCCGCCGATCTGAGAGCGCGCGACGGAAGGGCAGGCAGGCTTCCTTCCCCTGGGCCTCGCGGGGCAATGGCCCTCTCTCTCTCGGCGGTGCGGGATGGGGGACAGCCCCGTGAATGAGACGCGAGGGTGGGTCCTTCCCCCCCTCTCTCTCTCAACAGGTGCCGCCGCTCTGTTGTGAGGGGGGTGCCCTCGCCTCGATCCCCCATCGGCCAGTTCCACCTGTGGGGAGAGGGGGAGATTGATCTTCGCCCGGACCGACCGCCGCCTTTCACAAGGAGGGCGCAACCCCGCTATTCCCCGGGGAATGGCGCCTCTCTTTCTCCCCGCCTCCCCCCTCCCACCATACCCCACTACTCCATCTCCCCCAATCATATCTCATCCTCACTCACCCCCTCTTCCTCATCCCCTCCTCACCTGGAGCACTGCGGGTGGTGGTTATCTGCTAACCTTTTGATGAAAGCACTCCTCCGATTTCCATTGCCTCGTGGAAATTCGGGTTGGTCTCTGAGGAATGGGAGGTATTATTGAAAAGTGAATTTGTTTGGAGAGGTGGTATAATGGACTTAAATGAAAAGTGAATTTGTTTGGAGAGGTGGTATAATGGACTTAAATTATGAAAGCATTTTGCCAGGTGGGGCCTCAAGTTGCTGCAAACTTTCCGTGCTGTAATCTCCTAAACCTTTTTTTGTTTGTTGAACTGTCTATGAAATTAGCCATATTTACGTCAATGATAGAGCTTTTATATCATATTTCATTTCTTCTCTGTTCCGTTACGTCTCCGCACTTTTATTTATTCAAATGGCCCATTCTGCGCTAAAGGATTGTGGAAAAAAGAATACACTTTGCTTTTCCACAGTCACTTTTACGCTGTAAGACCGGTAACACCTGAAGATGTTACTCCGTAACGAAACCTAGGTCATAATAAAAATATTCTCGGTGGGAAAGCCAAGTGTCTTCTTTCATCACGAAAGGACCATCTCTGAATTTAGAATCATTCTTAGTCGAACCAATATTTTTTGGGTCATACGGAAGACTCTGGGGAAAAACAACTTCGTGTATTATTATTAGAGGTCCGCCGTTTAAGGTAAGTTTTGAATGGTCACAAATTTAGCAGTTGTATATTTCTTAGCTTCGCCTAAAAAACCCGCAATAACGTAAAAATGCTGCTCTGAATTACGCAATAACCCC
Organism: Hetaerina americana; assembly: GCF_022747635.1. Classification (NCBI taxonomy): domain Eukaryota; kingdom Metazoa; phylum Arthropoda; class Insecta; order Odonata; family Calopterygidae; genus Hetaerina; species Hetaerina americana. The sequence continues at coordinate 11,647,299 of NW_027287095.1, forward strand.
TTCTTCAATTCCGCATATTTACTTTCTCCCTTCATTCCCTCCAACACCCTTCTCCTATTTTACCTATTTAGCGTATCCTCGCTTCCACAACGCCATTCCTCCCACAGTCTTTCGCATTCCATCGCCAATCAAAATACCTTGTGCTCCAACTTTTCCTGCCTCCTTCGAATTGTTCCAAACAAAGCTTTCTTCTCCCCCATCATGCCTACTTTTACGTCGAATCTCATGTTTGAAAATCGGAAATCAGTTATCTGAAAAATATATCTCATATTGACCTCCGACAATTAATATTTTAAATTCGCTGTCCTTATACCTCTTTGAATCTTGCATAGTGTGATAAAAAACTACATTAGATTTACCAGTAGTCTTGTTGATTTCTGAAATAAATTTACCTGAATGATATCTTTCCATGCGATGAAGTATGAAAGGATACATAGAGACCCTAAAATTAGGCATCGACCCTTACACAATTTTCCCTCAAAATGTTGTTTTTTCATCGAATGTAACAGGTTACAAGGACGATGAAATCATTCCTGATTTTAATACAAACTCAAGATCTGCCGATGGAGCATTCGCCGCCCCCTCCTCGCCTGTCTCGCTTCCTTTCCGTCTTCGCTCCGCGGACTACCGACGCCGGAAGCGGTTGCCTTTGCTCGGGGCGTTGATGCCGTCGCTTCTTCTCTTCACTATTCGGGAAGTGGACGTAAATAACTTCACGCCTGAATGACTCGATGTTAATCTCTTCGTTCCCAGATAAACGATCGATCCGCTCGGCAGTACGTTTGCTTCGCACGTATAGCATGGGCTAGACGACGTGGAGTATGTTTACAAACAAAGTTCATTTTGTTGGTTAAGAGTTTTCCAACTGCGTTTTGCGTGACGGTGGAATTTGATTTATCGGGGAGTTTGGATTTTATTACGCGGCATGTTCGATACGTGGCACGAAGGAATGACGAATGTTCGATTTTCGCACCTTTCATGCTCGAAATCTTTTTTGAGAGATACTGCAGCGCTTATTTTTATCATAACGTGATTTTGTCCTATGAATGTCTTTCCGTCGATATATATGTATATTAATTTTTACGTTGTTCGTTCTATGTATAAAGTCGTCTTACGTGCACTTCTGAAGAGTGCTACACCATTTTCTTTGCATCCACGATTCTTGGTAGTAGTAGTTTTTAGGGGAGGCGACCGACAGCTAAGGTCATTTGCGCCGTAGGGGATGGACAGGAAAGGATGAAGGGTGGAGAGAAACCCGGCGTCGGCATTAGCCTACTCTTTACGAAAGACGCCAAGGGGTCCGCAGTTTAACGTCCCATCCGACGGACGGCGTACTCGCTCTAAGTGCCCTCCACAAAGCACCTCAAGTAGGGATCGAGATACTTCTGAAAATTATTCAACACCGCCGGGATTTGAACCCGCGCCCTCTGGGTGGGAAGCCAGTGCGTTAGCCCCCCGCACCATCTCGATCCCCTCCACGATTCTTCCTATACGGGAATCTCCATGGGGATGAAATCTTTACGTTCGTGTAGATTCTCTCTTCGTTTCATATTCGACGATTTTTGTACTTAGTTTAAGTAATTGCTGTCCCTCTAGCAGGAATGCGCATCAATCCACGGCGAAGACCTCCTTCGAGGCCACCCGGTGTCTCTTCCCCCTCTCCTCCTTGAAATCACATCATATCAGTCGTATGCGGTGCTTTATCTCAATCTGTGGAGAGCCACAGCTGAATGACGTCGAAGGTCTCAGGGACTGCCAATTTTCATTGATGCCTTTATTGCTGGTTGCTTTTGACCGCGGGAGGGTATTTTGAAGAGACGAAGGGATGGGCACCCTCTCCCCATAAAGAGTCGTTTTACCCCAATTCCGTGATCATTCCGAAGGTTCACCTCGATGTCGAGGACTGGGTCCGTTTTATGCTTGTGTTTCCATCCCCGTCAATGTGAATCCTTGCAAATGTTCGTCTCCGCGAGTTGGGTGCCATTTCTTTACTTTTTGTTTTCGGCGATCATTTGATGCGGAAACGTTTTCTATTTCGTTCCAAGTATTCATTGTCGCAATTTTTATTATGTGTATTTGATAGCTACAATTCTACCAAAAAGCGTCCTCGGTTTACCTCACAGGATTCAATATCGAGTTTGCTTCGCTCGGATGTTCTCACACGTTTAGTTGGGGCTAATTTACTAATCTCACCGAGTGTCATTCCATGCCTCCTCATTCATTTACGAGAGAAATGAAATTTACAGGGATTGGCTTGGTTATTATCCGTGCTAGCGCGCTTCATTTCCAATCGGTGACCGTGGCTGATATTTTGTAGTTCGTCTTCTTAATTCGACCGGTTAAAATGCCTGTTGATTTAAAATGAGGATTAAAGTGAACACCTTTGCTAAAGCTTTTTCCTTATCTTGAAATTTGTGTTCTACATATTTTCATATTGGGTTGTTCTCAGATTAAGCGAGCCTGAAATACGCCACACTCGCTTCGTAATCCACGTCAGTTATAGCCCAAACGTAAGCGCTACGTACTTGCTGTTTCCTTTGTCTTATTTTTCCTTAAAATATTGAATTTTATGGTGTCGCGATCGAGAAAATAGCCACATTGTTTTCATTTCCTATTTGATAGATCGTAAAACCTTTCTGAGTGAACCTTATAATTGCCATTAGTTATTTGATATTCCAGTTGTAATTTTTATCTAATCTAAATTGCCAAGAGCTATTTTCTCTTTACTCGTATTTATTGCATATATTGTTTATTTTTCTTTGCTTTGCTATCTTAGTGTTAACTTTGGTCTTTGTCTTTTCAGGTAAGGGAACATGTCTTGCTTCGCGCTGGTTTTCTGGAAAAACTCCGCTGCTGTCATGTATGTCTGTGTGTGTATGTACACGTATTTATGGATATATATATATATATATATATATATATATATATATATATATATATATTTGAAATACAAGTCGAATTGAATCCAGCTTGCTGTGTATGCCATTGCAACCGTAAGATATTTGGTGAGTCTATTCCGAGTGTGCATTTTTTAGTGCTATTCCACAAGTGAATGTGCTGTGCCCTTTTAAATTGTGTCGACTTTGATGAATGTTATTCAATAATGGAGGAAGATTCAGTCAGCGCATCCATTACCAGCGATTTACACATCCATACCCAAGCCACACGCTTGCCTTTTCCCTCGCACGAGGCCACGAGACCGATTTTGACGATTTCTGATCAGTCTTCTGATGTTTTTATTTCTGCCATCAGTGTTTACATTTATTTTGATTTTAATATTTAGCCAGCATACACGTGTTGCTGTTTCATATTCGTCAAATAACTTCCGTCCATATTACATGTCCATGCATTTTATGGCATTCTTTTCATTTTCCAATTTAAAATGTCTGATGTTTTGCACATAGTTGATCCTTTCTCCCTTGAAATATACGAGCCGAATGAATGAGGTTCTGATAAAGAAACGTCCCTGATTATCTACTTATTTGGTAATCACATCTGCTCGAAGTAATACATTTAGTCTTTCATAATCTTGTTTCATTAATTTTTTCGTATATTTATTTTAGTTTGTATAATTATTGCATTTTAGTGTAGTTTTCCAAGAAAGTATTCATGTATTTCCTCTTTTCACGGCTGTTAATTAGTCGCGTCGTTACCCCAGGTTCCTAACAAACCAACTGAACATTCCGACTATTTCCTTGATGAATCTCAAAACGTGCAGAATAATTCCGAATGGGTAGATGCTCCCCCCTTCCTCCCTTCGACCCCAACCTCCACTTTCCCCTGCTGAAGCTCCTCCAATTTCCCCATCCGCCGCTCTCAACCCGGCCTCACCCCTCCCGTGCCCCGCCCGCCTAATTATCCGCCTTAATACTACCCCCCCCTTCTCCCCCACCGAAACTCTTCGGGCTTAAACCTCTCCATTTGATGGCGAGGACATTTCTTCCTCCTCCTCCCTCCCTCCCGCCACCACATTCACGCAATTGAACATCCCCCTCCCCCCTTTAGCCTCCCTCCTCTCTCGCCCCGTTGTGATATTAAATGAAATTCTGCCGGAATCCCGACAACCAGCCGTGGGAGTATTTTCCTCCGGAGTTGCGAGGTTCCTTTCGGGAAGCTCCGCTCTGAGAACTCCGACGTGGACTCTATTCTTGCCTCCCTCCTCACACACACGCACAAACACACCCACAGTATCTCTCCCTCTCCTCCTCTGCCTATCTGTTTCACTCTTTCCCCACTCCGCCGCCAAGACTTTCTTTCTCCCCCGGCATCCCTAGGCGTGGCAATGGCGAAGAGGGAGACCCGGGGAAATTACTTTCGGGGCTCGTTTTACCCGGGTTTAAGTATAAGACCCCGCTCACTCCCCCTCATCCACCCCGGATAACCCTAATCCAAGTCCCTGCGGTGCACACGCCCTGTGTGTAGTATTTCGCTCGCACAGGGTCTCTGCCCCCCTCCACTTTCCACATCCTACCCCCGCCGACCTTCATCGGATATCTCCCGAGTGACGACAGCTGCGTATTTTGCTCATATTTAGTTAACACTCAACTTCCTTGAATGCTGCCGAATGTAGAGAGATAAATGCCTACCCACTTTCATGAAAAAGGCTTCCTATTATGTTAATATGAGGATTGGAGTCATCTCACGATCCTTGGAAGGAATCGTCCATGGATTGCTCCTTGTGATCCTAAAAATTAGTCGCGAATGGTTAATGGGTGGGGAATAGAACTACCCGGCATATATATATCTACGTCGAAGCTGTTCACCGCACGTCACAAGGTGTGGCAGTGTGTTGGTCACCAGTCTTTCTATTGTACTCAACTGCTCCCCATACGTATGGCACCACGCGATCATCCGAAAGGGCGATTTCAAGGGGGTCGACCGGACACAATTTATGCAATATTCGTTGTACACATCACGAAATATTATTTGGTAACCTACCGGTTTAGGTAGGTTTTCGACCGACACAACTACCAAGTAAATATTTTATGACTCCTAAAAAAACGCCATCCAGCAACTGACTCTACATCAAGTCCCTTTTCATCTCTGTGTACTTCCTTCCTCCCTTCATCCCGTCCAACATCCCTATCCTGTTCCTTCCCTTTTCTCGTTTGCCTAACATTCTCTCCTCTATTACAGTCTTCAACATCCCACTGCCGGTCAATACCCCCTTCATCCACTTTGCCTGCCTCCATAGGATTTCGCCCACCATACCACGTACTTCCTCGTTTGTTTTCTTCTCTGTCCATTTCACCTTCTCCATTCTTCTCCACCCCCACATTTCAAAAGCCTCCAGTCTACGTCTATCCTCCTGCTTCAATGACCACGTTTCCGCGCCGTACATAGCATGTATGTATATTTAAAATTTAGCGCGGTTATTGGTGCGTAACGAAATCAAAGAATCGACCGTTATCTTCGTTACTCGTTTGAATTTGGGGCTTTGATGTGCCATAGTTTGCAACAAAGCGATTTTTTTGTGATCTGACAAGGGTTCCGAGATATTCTTCACTTTTCCTTGTCTTATTTCACTTCCCCTCTCTGTCTTATCAAACCCCTCTCTTCGCCCACCATACCTAGCACTTCCTCGTTTGTTTTACATTGCGAATATCATACCATATATTTTGTTAGTGACATTAATTGCATTATATTAGTAACCAATCCATCTACTGCATTCCCTGGTAGAATTCCACTCATGCAGTTCGGACAATTGAAAAATGAAGTAAATCTACAAATTTATCTAGTTGCACGACACTCCACCATCAGGCGCCAGGGGCGCGTGGCGGAGGCGATTAGAACACTATCCATAGGGTTAGTCGAGAGGGAATGTAAATGGAATATACCTAACATTTTTGGCCACTGCTTACCAATTTCCATCTTAGCCTTTCTCCCTTGCATTGTTGTCGCGAATAGTGCGCGGGAGAAACGAATGCTTGAATCTATTCGTTCAGCAGTCTATCTCTCCCGTTTTGTGACAGTTGTGTGTTCTATCAGATACAGCTTGCTATATTTGCAATAGGTTCAATCTTACTCCGTATCATCGCACATCCAAGTGTTCCCATCCAAGTTCTTTTAGTAAATCTGTGACGCTTTGTGTTCTTCCGTGCGAATTTTTCACGAATCTGGCGGCCTTTCTCTATACCTTGTTCAATTCCGTAATCCGTGTTTTTTTCAGATGCATCCCATTTACTCGCCGCATTCTCTTTCCGGGGTCTTATTGAAGAAAAATGGCATGCTCCCTTCACTTTTGGTTCGCTTCATTTTACAGCTAGACGTTTGATGAAAGCCAGCTTCTTTATGGCTCATTTGAGAAGAGAGTGAATGGATTGGAGAGAAGGCGGTAGACCGAGTAAATATTGGGTAAATGTGGTCGAGGAGAGTCTGATTGCGAAGTACTCGGAAGAGCATATCCGATACAATGAACGGGTGAAACAAGCGTTAAGCGGCGGGTACTCTTCCCGTCGGTGCACGAAAGCGACAGTGTAGTATTGGCATTATTGCTGTCTTTTGGTCTTCGTCTTATCTCGTTGTGTAGTCGAGATTTCGCTTTGCATCATTTACTGCATCCGAGGTCGCTTACCAACGCAACCGAAGATGTGATTTCCCCTTCCTCTGTTTTCCACAAACTACAATTCTATTATGGTTCTTAACTTTGAAAAATGGGGTATCTTTTGGTTGTTGTTTCACAAATGGAATCGGAGAATATTAACTTGTTAATCAGGCGCTTTGCCGTGGAGGTGCAGTCCAAACGATTACACTGGGACTGCTTATGACTCGTAATTTCCGTGGTCATTAATCTAGCCATGCATGCCACTCCCTACGTCATATGCCATTCAGAAATCAGCTCAGCGTAAACTGAATTATCTCTTTCGCGAGCAGTCCCTTTTCTCAGTATTGGAGTGGTTTACTTTTCTTCATTTAATTTATTTACTATAATCATTGCATAAAATCATTAGCTGCACTCGTTGACAGACAATGATCGTGCTGACACAGAGTCATCATCTTCATTGCGCGACGTGTGAGGATTTTTTGGTGAGAAGAGCATCCCCTTCAAAGACCGAGTCCAACGTTATTGGTAACGTCAAGTTGATTTATAATTTTATACTCTTGTTCATCAGGTCGAGGGACACCAGGATTGAGTATTTTATGTGTGCTGAAACGGAAAGGGAAAGAGGAAAGACATTTTCCAAACTTTCCCTCCTTTCCCTGTGGTAGCTCAACACTTTCCTGCTATTTCAGAACTTTTCACTCTAGAAAATGTGTGCACAAGAAGTATTAAAAACTTCAAACAAAAAAATTGGCAGTTGTTTAAATGGAAGAATTTCCTTTTCTTTTATGCAGAATGGGAGTTTTGTTAAATTGACTTTCTCTCTCTAGTAATACTTCTAGAAATTAATTTGTAACAAAGTAATCTGCCTTAGCATTATGCATCACAGGATAAAATGTATTTACACAATATCCTGTCAGCCACCAGAAGGACATCTGGTTGGGAAAGTTTTTCCACATATATTATCATATATTTCATGTGGCGGTAGCAACTTTTTAATGCAAGACAGTCTTATTCCAGCTGTGACGATTTTTGGTGTCACTATTTTATTCCTGAATACTGTTGATGCATGCATGAATTGCCGTTAAGTGCGCGTACAACTATGTACGAGGGCAGTCCAGAAAGTGACTTTCGTTTCCGTGTAGCGGGCCAAGTATTTTGGGAAGCCGTATGTATGCTGATTTGAAACAGACACCAGGGAAGTACGGCTCAATATGCAGAAGGCGGCGCCGCTTGTCGTTTGCTTACAGTGGCGAGTCAAAATGAACTATTCATTTTAAAATTCGAAATATGTTTGGTTATAAGGTTTTTACTGGCAATGAATTTCAAAGCTGATGAGATTCATCGGGAAATTTGTGCTATGAACCGACTGGTGACTGTTGTACATCAGTGGGTTCGTTTAAGGGTGAACTTACAAATGACCATTATGATGACAGAAGTAGCCGCCCGTCTGTGGTGAACAATGAACTGATCCAGAAAATTGTCGAAAACCTTAATCAAAACTTGCGTGATGCGATATCTGAGTTGTTATTAAATATTTACCCACATTTAGGAGTATTCCGCGCGCAATCCTGATTAATATATTAGTCCATTTAAAGTTTTGTGCCCGTCTCGACTAGGAACTTCAATTTGCCAAGATAAGATAGATTGGCTGTGAACTTATGCGGCAGAATTTTATGCTGAGGGGATTTATTATTAATTTTGGAGACATGGCAAATGTTTAGATTTGTTTAGCGATTATGTGGGAAAAATGCTGGAGATGTGCAGTTTTGAGATGTAAATGATAAATTTCCTTTGTACGTGTATATTCCAGTTTTTTATAGCGAATTGGACGTTACTTTCTGGACATCCTTCGTATATGCACTCTTTAATGAGATGCAAATGAAAGTGGATGACGCCAGCTCTCCACATGTTGGACACTCCTCGTCGGTGTCTACCTCACCACGTGCATTTTTGCCGAGGAGTCCTTTGAAAGGGCCATACGTCTCATCGAAAGGCCGACCGCGGACGGCGAGTGGGGGATAGAGGCAAGCTGGCGCTCTCGGGGATACGCTGTGTGGAGGGTTGCGGGACACTTGAAGCGACTTCCCTCCCCCGGCGGAGGGAAGACGTTAATTGACGGGTGTCGCCTCAACCCCCACATCCTTTTTTTCGCCCCCGCAAAAATCCCTCCACCCCGCCAGCCCCCGCATGACTTTTCGGATGTTTTTCTATCGCTCGCGGGCGTTGCATTGTGGTAAGGCTCCACTCGTGCAGCGTGTCCTTGGGTAGGGGGACGATTGCGGCTCGGGGAGGGGAGGGGGGGGGTAAGGGATAGGGATGGGCATAATGGAGACCGTGGGAGTGATCTGTATCTTTAGAGTGAGGCGATTGAGCTTGGCGGCGATCGCACACTTCCAACAGCGAGGCGCCGTGGTTGTGGACGGGCCAAGCGAAAAGAACGTGACTTGGGAGAGTGTTTCACTGGTCCCCCGGGGGGGGGCACTCTTCCCCCAACTTCTAGTGAGCGAGGGATCGAAGAAACGTAAGGTTGGCGCGGCGGGGAAATGAGGTGGGGAGCGCGGGGATTTAGTAGAGAGCGGAGCAGAAGAAGCCGTTGCGGCCGGGTCGTTGGCGGCGACACCTCCCTCTTTATAGGGAGAGGAGGTGGCCGCTGCAACCCCCCCTCCCTTTCGATCCCCCCTCCCACTCTTCGCCAACCCTTGCCGCTCTGCCGTTTCTTCGCCTCCTCAAATGAGAAGCCATTGTTGGCGGCGCACGGAAACAGTGGAGCCGAGGGAGAACGAGAGAGAACTCCGGGGTGGGGGCGGAGGGATATGGAGGGGGGGGGTCGTGAGAAGAGCGGTAAAGACGGTGGTTTCGGGGAGAGCGAGGGAGGTCGCTGCGTGGGAGGCTGAAATTCGTTATTTCCCCGTGCCGTCTTTAATTAACGCTGCTTGAGACTGTTAAATACCCCTCGCCCACCCCTCACAGCTCGAAATTCGCCCTTCCTGCTCTCGAAGGGAGCGGCGTTGGGGGGGGGGATTGGGGTGTCTCCGTAGGGGAAGGAGAGCAGGTTCCCACCCCCGGGTGGTTGGAGGCAGAGTGGATATACGCGAGAATTGGCGAGTGGGCGGGCGGGATACCCCCATGCTACTTCTAGAGACTCAGGCGGAGGCCGCCGTCCCCCGAAACTCCGTGGGGAGAGGGGGGCGTTTCCCTGCCTACCTTCCCCCTCATCCCCTCGCACGCACCCCCCGATATCGCACGTGTTTAGCAGCTGGAGGGGGTGGCACTCCAGGAGCGTATCTTGGGGAATGCTCCCTCCTCGGTAATCACCATCACTGCTTGGCGAGATATGCCGTGAGAGAAAATTTTGCGCACAGCCACTGCATTAGGAGCACACAGAATGTGTTTTAGTGGAAAGCGCGGCCGTATTCACATCAGGGGTGGCGCTGTTTGCGACGAACCCATGGGCAACGGGCTCTCATCTCTTCGGTCGTCGTCTTGGTGCGTGCCTGTGGTGGCTAATTATTTTTTGCTATCGTAGTGATGTGACAGGAAAACTGTCGCTAAATCCGCTGAATTTTGGACGGCTCCATCATAATGGGCATTGAATTCTTTAATGATTGGAATTAAGTTTCACCACCGAAAGAGATTTTTTTGTGCATAGATTCTGAACTGAAAATATTTTCCTTTTGCCTTTAGTTGATGATGTCATTGCTTCATTCTGGCCGTATACCATGAAGATGTCTCTCGAGTGGAAACTGAAGTATAAATTGCGAACATATTCTTATGCTTCCTTACTCGTCACGTTTTCCCCCTAGTTTTTGCGTCGTGATTCAGTTTTAAAGATATTATTTGAGAGAGAGTCTCCATCTTTAAGCGATGTGTTGCGAGTCCCACAACTATTCTACTTGCTGCATGATTTCAGATTCGACCCGGAGAAAATTTTTTCGTCAACCCTCAAATGTTGGGACTTATTGTAGATTTTCACGGAGGGCGCCTAATGCTCGCCGCCCCTTGATCCCGGCCGGACCCGTGCGTTCTGGCGCGTGCTCCGTTTCACGCACCCTTATCGGCGACGACTCCCGTGAATTCACTTCTATGAGATTCAAAGACAAGGGATGTGAAGGCAGTGTTGCCGAATGGGAGCCCTCGTCGCCATCCCGTCCCGGGCATCTCCCGGCTCCTTGAGCGTTCTCTCCATCCATAATACCTCACGGGACGTGAGTCCGGGTTGGGGAGGGGGGTGGTCCTCAGGATTATCACCATTTTCCAGCCGCCCCTCTCTGGTAAATCAAACTTAATTCGGACGAAACATTTATGTTGAGTGTTATTAAAATGTAATAACATTTCAACTTGGAAAGTTTTTCTATTCACATCCAGGTCCTCGTATTACACTTAAGTTTCAAATTTCTTGTTTATTTTTCATTTGCTCGTAATCCTCCATCCAGCAATTTATGTTTGATTTCGTCGTCGAACCATGAATATATACGGGTCGAGGCGTAACTTCTCATTATTATGCTAACGGCGTCGGAGGGGGGAGTACACGCCTTAATTTGAACGTTAGTTTTGACGACTTCGTTCTATGGCAGCAGCGGTGACCGCCGACGCACCCGGGGCCTTGCCGCGTGTTTCCGGGAGATGAGGGCACGGCCACCTTCTCGCAGGGGCGGTCCGAGCGGCCCGCCCGGGTCTCCTCTCACCTCTTCTTACTCCCCCCCTCATCCACATTCATCGCTTCTTCTCCCTTCTCCATTTCCTTTCTTTGCTTTCGTGCCACTTGCGTCGCTTATCTCCTCTCCCTTCGCCCTCTCCCCGCGCCCCCAGAGCGGCATCCCGTTGTGAACCAACCCTCTCTGCTCCTCCGGAGACCGATTGCATTTCTCTCTCGCCCCCTCCCAAATCTCTTCTGCTCCTCCTCCTGCCGAGGGGGGAGGATAGCGGATTCATTTCCTAGGCCCCTATCCCCCCTCATTCCCCCCTTGGGATTTCGAGCTCATCCTTCCTCCCCTCGCCTCCTTCCAGTCGCACCCAACTCCTCTCAACCCTCTCCCGCCCCTCGCTCTCTCCCTACACAGACACACGATAAAGAGTCTTAATTATCAATTAGATTTAATTTCGTCTCCGTTCCTCCATGGAGGATGAACAGGAGATGGAGAATGGAGGGTAGTTTTTTGGGCAGCCCCGACCCACCCACCCTCACCCCCTCCCACTCACTCACGTGTTCCCGTTTCAAGATGGCGATGCGAGTAGGTAGTGAAAAGGGTGGGAGGGGCGCAGCTGAGAGGTGCGTGACTCGGGTGGCGTAGCGTAAGGGGTGGCTGCTGTATTTCAAACGGCTCCTCCCTCTGGCTACGGAGACCTTTTGTGTTCCAGAGTATATTTCTTTGGGACTTCCTCTCTTATTTTCATCAAGTGCTGCTGACGACCCGAATTACTTCTCCTGGGCACGGCTCCACGGACGGTAATGCGTCATTTCTTTTTGTTTCATTTTCCCTCCACCGTAATTTCTTCAGCGTCTCGTTCTCTCGAGCTTCAACTTTCTTGTAATTTTTTTTATCCCCCTTTGCCTTCTCTCAAGATAACGAGTGTTGACCGTTTCCTTTCTCTCCCCCCTCCCACCGTCATTCTCCCGTAGGCACTTGAAGCTCCTTGTCGCTACCCCGCGGATTTTGTCGGTAATGTTTTTTATCTGTCTCAGGGAAGTCCCTAAAATACCGCGTATTTTAGTACTGCGGGCTAAATTGTATGATTTTCCAGTTTGGACCTGAATCATTAATGCTTATTAGCTTTTTAAATTAGTGACCCTTTTGTTCTACATGATTACATGGCCCTGTGAAAGAACCGTTTTACCTACTTCCCAGGACTACCACCGACTGTCTGTTAACGCCTCACTGCAATGTTGCTGGAATAGCTGGAAAATTCATTGAAAATTTGTAGTTTAAGAATTTCAAAAAAATATTTTTCATTTTTTCGAGTATACCATTGGAAGGTTTTTTTCTGGATTGTTCATTACAACATTTTAGCTTGGATCAAACGTTGCATGGTACGGCAATCACCTGAAGTCTGGCGAGAGGCCAGCGTAAGGTTAGGAGGAGAAGGAACCTTCATTACCATCCATGCCTTTTATTTTAAAAAGCGCAGCTAAGTGATAGGTTTTATGCGGTGCAAGTAACGCGAGCTCCTTGGTGCAGTACGGTAAACGCTCTCTGCTACTCTGGGTCTCCTATTGTTATGATCGGTAATGTATCGGTTGAGGTAGGATTGGGATGGACCCAAGCTGCCAAACATTACAACGAAATTTCTCTTGTCTCTCTCTTAGCAATACACATTCCGATATCCAAAATTACTATAGACCCCCCTTCAATTCTGCATACGTAACATGCCCCTCTTCAACTCCGTATGCTTTCTTCCTCCCTTCATTTCGTCCAGCATCCCTATCCTATTCTTACCCCTTCCTCTTTTTCCCAACATTCTCCCCCCTATCAGTCTTCACCCTCCCATCGCCAATCAAAACGCTCTGCATCCATCATTCTTGTCTCCTCTTGATTTCTCCCAACAACCTCCTATCCTCACCCACCATACCCAGCACAGCCTTATTTGTTTTCCTTTCTGCCCACTTCACCATCCTTTTCCACACCCACATTTCAAATGCCTCCAATCTGTGCCTATCATCCTAATCAATGACCATGTTTTCGCGCCGTACAAGTCTCTATTACTTACACTATTTTGGTCCAAAGAACTTCGGAGATGGGTTAACTGTTCCACCTGTTCTAGTCTTTTGCCCTCTTATTTGAACATTTAGCATAGCTTTCCTTTTCCTAGAAAACTGTATAGCCTTTCTTTTATTTATATTTTATTTGCGTCTCTTAGTATTGTCATATATTCTCTTGGCATTCGTAACCGTCGTCACTGATGAGGGCCTTACCCGGGTTCGAAGCCCGCGTACTTGGGATTGTGCTCCATCTTGAATTGGGTGGACGAGCATGCGAAATTTATTCCTCCGTCCGAAACCCAATGACGAGAGGCAACGAAATGAATCCCCCGCGGCCGTTCGTATTCCTTTTGCTCTCCCGCATTGCGTCCCTGCGCCAGCGAGGTCATCAAACGACCCAAAGAACGAATTTATGAATTGAATGCCTTCTTGCCAGGGGTCGTGCCCAGTAGTGATTGCGTGGTGGTCACCGCTCCGCAAGAGACCGCTGTGGCTCGCTCATTGTTGCCTCCCTCCCACCGCGTCACGCTTTCGTGAATCGCTTCCTGCTCAAGGTTACGCGTTCCCTTGCCGTTTATTGCTTTCACTGAGCAAATCACGTTATCCAACGCTACGTAATTTAAGCTTTCATTCCCTTCTTTGTCGGGTTCTTTTGAAATAGGTCTGGGGCGAGTCGACCGTAGCGATTGATTCCATGCCTTGAGTTATTTTCATCTTCCTTATTGCGTGAGTAGTGGCTGCAATTGGTCAGCCATCTTAATTTCAAATTTCTCTTAGATGATTAGGCTTATGCCGACGAAGGTTTTCTCTCCACCCACTCCTACACTCCCTGAACATCCCACTCCTACCAAATTACGCACCCATCTTCTATCTTCAATGGCCAAGGTGGGCGGTTGGTCTCCTCCCCTAATGGTTTATTAGTTTGCCTGATGTGCATTCAGATTCAATGTGGTGATTTAATTTTGACTCTAAAGAGTATGAATACCTTAAAACCACTGCTGTGCTTCTTCAGGATTTATTGCGGAATCGCGGACTGACCGCGCGATTTTCGCCGACGTAACTTTTAGAAACTTTTATTTTTCTTCTCAAGAAATACTGCCTTCAAACGATTCGCATCGCCAGTTGAAGAAATTTAGATTAACATTTTATGAAGACATCCGCGGTGATGTACAGATGACGCAGTGGTTTTCGGGTTGCTCCCGCGCTGTTCCATCTTGCGAGACGACGAAGACACTGCTGCTGCAACGCCAGAGAAACCGTCGCCCAGTGAGATGGAGCAAGGCGGGAGTAACCCTAAAACCATTTTGTCCAATGCGATATATAGTATGGGTGGTAGTTATTAAACACTTGATCTATTGAGCGTAGAATGTAGTTTAAATTTTATATTGTGGTGGAAAATTACAAACAGCAGCGGAAGTGCTCCAATTGTATCATTTAAAATCTTTTAAGCACGCTGTATCTACCAAAGTTCCATTTAAACGTACTTAGAGAAATATTTTCCGTTGCAAAAGACAAGAAGGTCGTCTTAAGTGCTGTGTGCGCTACGGACCGTGTAGGTATTTGCGTATTTTTAAAAATTTTGGACCTCGATGCCTTTATTATCATGACCCATCGCGAATTTTCCACCCTGTTAGCTGCGTTCTTCGAATGCCCAGTGGAGCGTGGAATGATAACAAAAAACAATCACTGCGTCCCAGGGGTCGTCGCTTCGAGACAGTGCCCGGGGGGGAAGGGTGAATAAGAGAGCGAGGCCGGGGGGGGGGGTGCAGCGGAATCCGGATCTCGAGACTCGAAGCGCTGCGCCTCTCCCTCCGTTCGTCGACGACCCTTCTTTCCATCAGGATGATGGGGAATCCCTGGCCGGGCGCGGACTCAGTCGCAGCCTTCCTTTCCTCCCTTAGCGTGGCACTCCCCCCCCCATATTCCCCCGCCTTAAAGCGAGGGCTTTATTTGCATTCTTTCTTCTGGAGTTTTCGGATGGGTCTCCCGTCGACCACTCCGAAGTCTCCGAAGGCAAACACGCTTCTCCCCCTCTCTCCCAAGTAAACACACTTCCTCCTGCCCTTTGCCGTCCTCCTAGGCTTTAATCTCCCCCCCTCCGATTCAATTGTTTCGAGGGCGCCTTCGCCCACCCCCGCGATTTCGGATCGGGGGTCGGTCATGGAAATTGATGCTTGCACGGGAGCGAGAGGAGCCATGGGGGAGGGGAAATCCTTGGAGGTCGCTGCGGAAGACAATCCCTTCTTTGCATCGCAACCACCGAGTCCCTCACAACGTCCCTTGCCCCCTCCCCCTCTGGGACGTAAGCCTCAGTCCTCCTCCTCAAGGGGTGTACTGTCTCCCCTCTCACCCTGAACGAACTGGTGCTTCTATAAATATTTTCACTGATGGTTTTAATGAAACGCATGCTTCCGAGAAAATAAAAACTGTCGCACTTTTAGGATTGCGAGACGCTTGGACGTTGCAAAGGAGCGCCATAAACAGGCTCGCTTGCTCCTCGGTTCGGGGAAGGTTTCTGCTTCTTAAGTGGCGGTTTTGGATGACCGGATGGATCCACTCGGTGACGCCCGTCGGCCACCTCAATCTCCCCGAACTGATCTATTTTACTGTTACCCGATTATCTTGGGATTGGGATAAAGGTTTTGACCCTTGAGGCTGTTGATGAAGGAACGCCGTGGTTTAAGCTGAGATATAAGCTCACCTATCGAACCAACTTCCTCGTTCACTAGTGTATTTTTTATATTTCAATGGGAGGAACGCCCATCGGTCAGTCGTGTTTTATTCGATTTCGTTAAAACTCCGCGATCCGCGCCGATTGAATCCATCCAGGTGGTCGAATCGGCGGCGGGTCTCAATTATCGCTCCACTGACCGGAAAACGATATGTGATGGGCGGGAGGGGACGGCAGGTTGCCGACGAGGGCGTCTTGGCGTTTGTTTGGCCCGTTGGGGCTGGTGTGAGGAGGATCGCAGGCTGTCTGCGGCCGGGGTGCCCGGAATCCGAGAGGTCTCCCTCCCGCCCCCGTGTTGACTCGCGCGGCAAGAGGGGGGGTAGAGGGTGGTGTGATTTGCACGAGCGGCTGGGTCTGAGTTTGCACATCTGTGTCCACGATGGAATTCTCTCCCCCTTCATTGATCTCGAATATTTTTCATTACCCCCATTTTCGTGTTTCCTTGTTTGTGTTTGGTGAGCGGGTGGCTTACGTCGCCCGCTCCGTGTTCGCACCCTTGCGCGTGCTCTCGGTTTATCATTCTTTCCAAGGTTGGATTTCCGGAAGACCCTGTTGGCATTACGCTTATACTTCTGGTTAGGTTGGCGAGGATGCTCCCGTGAGAGGCGGCCCCAGCCAGCTCCCTCCGTGCTAGGCGTGTAGCCCATTACTGAAGGATAGACATCCACTTCGTTCCTCCCCTCTATTTATGTTTTACCAGACTAACTCTTTCCACGCATCGTTCTCGCTTCGATGTTCACATGCTCCACAAAATTGGATTCGCAGGTTGATATTGGGATTGAAGTGAAATTTCGGAGCCATCTGCAGCAACGGAATTTGTTCCAATTGCAAAAATTTTACGATAACCTAACCAAATTGACACTGCCAAGTCTGGGATTAGTTCGCTAGCAGTAAAGCATTCATGTAATCGATTATATTTTTCTGGAGTCACCAAGTAGTGTTTTGATGAGAAGCATTCAAATGTGAATGGCTCGCTTGAAGTATTCTTAAATTATCAAGAAAGCGACGGTGCATAAAATTAATGAATTGACTTGTAGTTTTGGTGGAACTCAACCTTTGTGTTTTCAGCTGGAAAGTAATGGTGACCGACGGTTTTTTCCGTGGAAGGGAAAAAGGAGGGAATTATGTATTTTGAATAGCGATTGACGGTCAGTCGTTGGAGATTCATTACATACCACAGATCTGTGTGGGGTATTGGAAAAAGGAGCTTGAATGGTCACAAGTGAAATCGGCGACGAAATGGAGAAAAATTATGATGGTCTCGGCGATGCAGGGCGCCAGGTGCGTAGTCGACTTCTTTCCCTGCGATCGGTCATTTCAGATTCCAAGGGAGTGTGTCTCTCTGGTCTGGTATTATCTGACGGTAGCCTTCGCCCATGCGGTTGCTGGTGTCCTGTGCGGGGTCACAGCAGTCGCGGGTCGAGCGAGGACGTCTCTTCGGCTCTCAGTGACCGCGGGGCTTCTAGGAGGAAGCGAAGATGATCCCGGGTCCTCCTCCACCCTACACGGGCCACTGATCATGCATTTTCTTCTAATTGAAGCTTGATTTAGATGATGACTGGTGTAGTGAAGGTTTAATATTTGTGCATTCAACGATTTTTATTCGGGTGAGAAATAACAATATGTAATTCGTTAAAAAGAAACTGCCGAATTAAACTAAATTCGTACATCATTGTTTTGAAATAGAAATAGAGGTATCACATTGCTTATCTCGACTGTCTCTTTGAAGGCGTTTAAGGAAACATTTCTTGTTCTTTGTTTGTTATTATTACATAAGCAGACGTTTTCTTCGTCGGTGGGCCCTGTCGTTTTTACAAGTTAAGCTACTTTCATCCTTTAAAATATCAACTTATACTAACTCATTTTGCTATTGGTCTTCGATTTTTATGACTCAAAACTTTCGGATTTCATTCACTCTAAATGCCTCTCATTAAATTAATGTCGAATGAAATTACGGTTTTTGTCGAAACGGAAACGTTCTACCGAATTTCGTTCCACCTGGTATTATTTATTGAACAATTTTAAATCTTAACTCGGACAAAACCCATGAATCGTCAAGTTTTGATTTCCAGATTAGAAGATGAGGGAACAGATCTTTCTTAAGCGGTTTGTAAAATTCTCCCGATTCAACCTTGGGGGAGCGGTGAATGTGGCCGCCGTCGCCGTGTGTTTCGAACCTAGGTTCCTGCAGAGAGGGGATATGCGACTCGTGGGGGCTCGGGAAGGACGGCAGCTGCCAGCGAGCGTATCGCACGTGCGTGTTGTTTCTCGACGCGGTGCGCGCGCGCGCCCGGGGGTGGGTGGGTGCACTGCCGTCGTCGGCGCTCGTGCCGCCATCTACTGCGGGCCCCGCCGGCACGACGTGGGGAGTAAAGCGGGAGCGTGGCGTCCCCTCGGCGTCGGAGACTGGAAGCTGTGTGTGGCGGTTCTCCCGCGCGGGGCAGCAGCGTCGGATCGATAAGAGAAATTTTAAAAATTGCGAATGTACTCTTCGCATCGCGAAAAACATTCACGGAGGTTTTACAGTTGGCATGTTTGGTTGACCAGGGGAATAAAATATGGGGAATCCCTGGCCGGGTTCATCAAATATTTTTATTTTTAGAAATAAGAATCTGGGGCCACTTTATTGGCTCCATCTGTTTGCCTATCTCAAGTAACTCCGAGGCGTTTCCATTTCTTGTCTCGCGTGATCGCATGTGAAACAAGAGTCATAAACTGTGTGATTGGTGTGGAACGAGAATTAATCACAAGCAAAGAAGGTACATAGTTTCTCGAGAAATAAGAAAGCTAAGATTTACATTGAAGACGGGGCATGGTTTAGAACAGTTGATCTATTGAGGAAATGCCTTGGATGAGGGTGCGAAGGGGACATGGAAAAAAGGAAGATTAAAAGAAGAATTACGATAGGTAATGGAGGAAAAGATTGGAAGAGTAAAATAGATAGAAAAAACCGCAAACGATGTTGTAGTCATAGGAAAGAAAGAGAGACGGCTGTTATAGGAAGAAATCAAAGAAAGAAGGGCAGTTGAATGCAGAAGATACTCAAATGCAATGTGATGCAAAAAGCGATAAAAGAGGGAGAATACTGCGAAAGCGAGGTGGAGGGAGTTACAGAATTGGCATTTTTAATGGTAATAGGGGAGGTGAAAAATATTCAGAGCCGAGAATGAGTATTTGTACTTGGGTGAGAATATTGCGTTAAGCCGGAAGACTATTGCTCATTCATTATTTTTGAATGCTCTGGGCTTCTTAATACCTATTCACGGACTCCCTCAAACTAAGAAAATTTTCCCGTTAAAAATAGTTAATTTAATATATGCTTAAGTAAAATTCGACCATTTAATTGTGTCGGAATTGACACTTAAGGCAATTTTGTTTTGAGTTGATGACTTTTTTTTTCCTTCTCGAAAGGCGGATTAACACATCACCTTGTTGAGTTTGAATTGTTTATAATATCTTAAAAATATAGATAATTTTGAGTATTTATTCATATATATTTAGGAAATCATATTTTCGGCGATGGTTTCAATCGCTCTTTGCTTGGGTCAGTGATAATTGCCTATTTGATCCTCGTTTAGTTCTCCTGGTTGTATTTAAAGTGGAATATATGGAAATGGAAGGAAAGGTATAAGGCATATCTGTGATGATTATATGAAATGTTGCATTTTTTCCGCAAAATGTATTAACGACAAAATGGAAATAAATAGCACGTTTATTTTCGCGACACCACGTTTACACTCGCGCGCATGAATTCCGAATGCAAGTGTTTGAGTCATCGGGATGCTTAATGTTGCGCGTAAATAAAAGCCTCCAATTTTCAAAATGTCGCAAGTGAGTGCATGTATAGGGTTATTTCTTTGGTGTGTTAGACGGCAAGTTATATCTTGCAGCATTGCGAGTTTAGCCCTCAAATGTCATCCTTGAGGTGCTCACCTTCGTGAAAAGCTGTGCGCTTCTACCTTTCTCCTCCAACTATTTTTTTCTGGTTCACTCTCGGTATCTTAGAGATAGGGTAAATACTTTCATTTTCAATGACAAGTGAATACAGGTATTTTTTGATTGAGTATTAATGTTGTTGTTCAACACTGCCCGTTTTCAAAATTTTGGTAAATTTGGGATCGTATGAATAGAAATAGTAGTTTGGCTTTCGACGTATCTGAAATTTGTTGGAAGCGGTCAGCGAAACCGTTTAATGTAAGGCTACGCAGTCGCCATTGCATACAAGATTTTGTGCAGACTAGGGACGCGGGGGCATTTTTATTTCCAAGGGGGAAGGGGTGGGGTGCATGGGGGGCTCGACTCCACCCCGCCAGCCAATTCATCACCTCTCATTACCGCGCACTCATCTGGGCCATTAAAATTCTTTCCGAGGCTGTCGCAGCCCGGAGCGCAACGCCGCATGAAAGCGGAAAAATAAGCTTTCGAAGAGTTTCTTCGCAGAAGGGGGAAGTTTGTCGGGCGGGGTCGCTGCTCCTGCTCCCACCCGCCCATCACAACCCTCATCCTGGCCAACGTCTTCCCCGTGTGTCGTGGTCCTCGCACCCTCGAAGGTTGCCTTCTCAGGCCCCTCCTATTAACGGCCCTGCCCATAATAAACCTTAATTAAAGAGTTGTGCGTTAAAAAAGCGTTAACACCGCAGCCAATGCCACGAACCCTTCTTTCTTCAGCCATTCCTTAACTATCGTGGTCCCTGAAAGCCTTCGCTGTATCCTCAGGCTCACTGCAACTTCCTCCTTCCTAAGCTGCCCTCACTCCCTACCCATTTCCCTGCTAGCCATACGTGCCCACCAAGACCCCTTGATGTCTCTCCACACTGACTCCCCTCTGAGACGACACCTCTTTCGCTTTCTCTTGAAGGAAGCTCGTTCGTTGGACCATCTCATGGCGGACGTAGTTACAACGATTGTTTATTTTATGGAATTTTGAAAAGCATACCACCTTCTCGTTTCTAAACTATATGTAATTGGAAATAGCCATTATATATTGTTTAAAAAAGATAAATAGTTCATCCTCGGTGATATTCTACCGTTTAACGTTAGTATTGGTTCAACACCTAGACAAACCATCGATACAACGTTACATCTCTATGCATCTCCTAATAAAACCTGGCATCTGACAATACAGTAAGCCGCTCGTCATTACAACCTTCCTCCCGCAATTCCGTCCAACATCCCTATCATATTCCTACCCCTTCCTCGCTTACCGAACGTTCACCCCTCTATCACAGTCTTCAACCTCCCATTGCCAATGTAAACACTGTGAATCCATCTTTGCTGCCTCCTTATGATTTCTCCCAGCGATCTTCTCGCCTCCACCACTATAAGCCCTTTCCCATTTGTTTTCCTTTCAGCGCACTTTGAATGTTACGTAGGATTTTGTAGGGGGAAGGATCTCGCATAGTGACGAACGACCTTCCTTAAAGGGTGAGCCCAAGGGTGCCCGACGAGCTTCGCCAGTCCTCAGTGGCTAAATATGTGCATGTCGCCCTCACACTAGGGGCCAACCCCATCCATCTACGGCTCTCAGACCCCTGCACGCTGCACGCATGCACACCGCCTGTAAATGGCCAAAGTCGAACGTCGTGCCATAGTTCCGTCATTCCCCCCCCCCCCCCCTATTCCGTGTAGTCAATATCTCACTAGAGTTTCTCTCAAGCAATTAGTGTCGGAAAAGAGGATAACTAACTGTAGTATTCTTGTTAAATATTTTCGATAATGAAGCTATTTCGGTTAATTGAAGTTCATTTCTGGCGTATTATAATAAAGTAATGTGGAAATATATTTGCACATCTGCTGTTATTTTAGTCGGCTAAAATCGTGACCTTCCTCACAAGTTCTTTGGATGTGCGATGCGAGTTGATGATGTTTGCCATGATTTTCTTTCCACCACTTTTCTTTGAACTTTAAGTGGAAGGTAAAATTAGGTTAAATGGAGTATCTCGATTATTTTGGCAATATATTGGAAGGCTGTGATATGGATAGGTAGTAAAGTGAGAATTTAAATGGTATCGGGCTCAAACTTGTGAACTTTCATGTCGAGGAATACATGTAAGACAGACTTAGTAATATTCACCAAAAGTTAATTAAGACGTTAGTACCGGTTTTGTCACATAGGTACCATAAGATGTCACCTATGGGATGAAACCGATATTACTGTATTAATACATTTTTGGCAAATACTACAAAGTTTGTCCTAGTCCCCTTAAATTGTATTTTTAAAACTTTTTGCACCATTTCGTGAGGGTATAAAGGTAGAATTATTGAATAAAGTCAAGTGGAAGATTCCTAAACCGGGATTTCGAGCGAATAAAATGAGATTGATTGGGAGGCTTTTGAGATGTGGGAGCGAAGGAAAAGGAGTTGATCAAAGAGTGCGAAGAGCTAGGAATGGCTCGGTGTCGTGGAGGGGTGTCTCGGGAGGAGACGAGAGAGAGGGTAAATCCATGGAGAGGAGAGGCGTTAGGCTGGCCGGGCGGCAAAGGGACGCTGCGGTTTGTGACGGGGAATGAAGAATGTTGGGGAGGGACCGACAGGAAGGGAGGACACTCATGACCCCGCGGAGACGGATGGGAAGTGTGGGACGGGAAGAACGGCGAAGGGCATTTGTGTCGAACGGTGACGCTCTGGAAACATAACACGACGATATGCAATAGCTATCCGGGACCAGTTCATTAATCCACATCTCTAGTTAGAAATTATTTGTTTAACAATTATGTGAACTATTACGGTTAATATGCCCGGATCATATTTTTTCAACGTCTAGCACTGGGAACGAAACCTGAGGGGGGGCAGGCACGGTTTGCCGGCCACGGTGGTCGCAGGCAGGAAATGGCGCGGTCGACGTCTCTCGTCGTAATTGGACCTCCCTGCTCCTCAACGCCCGGCTGATCTCTTTATCGCCGCCTCTCTCCGTCGGCGCGGGGAGTGGCTTCGCCAGGGGACTCAATTTATTTCTGGGAAGACCTCGGGAACGGGAAAGGTGTTCGTAGTTATGGGGATGGGCGGGGATAGCGGGAGTGAGTCTGTCCGCCGCCTTGGGAGCATTTCCACCCGCTTTGAAAAATGGACCGATAATATCGAGGGGGGGGGGAGAGGCCGCCGCGTATTAAAGGCCTTCCTTTGCGCGTAGGTGGACGTACGCGCCCCTTGGATGGTGGGCCCTGGGGTGTGCCCTGCCAAATGGGGGCCCGACCACTGCGCGGCGTCCACTTCCTCGCAGCGCCTCACTCCCATTCCACCCACCCCTGTCGTGCAGGGGATGGGCTTGGGGTTCGGGGGGCGGGCGGAGGAGGCGTCGCTGAGAATTTCCTGATCATCCGTGTACTCTAGCGAGAGGGGGGTGCGGTCGGTGGGCTGCCTCGATCTTTGGGGCGGAGGGAAGGGGGGTGGAGGCCGTCTCCATCCACTCCTTGGGGGCGGCGGTGAAAGTGTTTTCCAGAGTCGATGGTCCCATAACCGTTTGCGGTGGACGCGGAGGAGTGAAGGGTGGGGGCTGATGGAGGACGTAGATATTTTTTTTGCGAGGCGGGGGAGGGGAAGTGTGGGGAGAAGGCTGGGGGTTTCCCACTCCTCCTGGTGAGGGAAGGATGGAGGTGGTTTTCTACCGGGGGAAGAGGGTGGAGTGTCTGGGGAAGAAATTAATGAATTCTCCGGGTGAGGAGGAGGGTTATTTATTATTTCGGAAAAATCCTGCCCTTCTGGGGGGATGGGGAGAGTTTTAGGGAGTGTGGTTTTTGGGCCGAGAGGTGAAGGCCCGATGACCCCTTCCGTGCCTCCGTCGCCCTCTCTCATCGGAAAGAAGCACCCTTCGATTCGCCCTGCCGTCGGCCCTATCCAACAAGGCGGGCACATTATATATTTTGTAATGCAAGTACATAATACCTAGAGTTTATTCCTTCCAAAAGATTCACGTGGGTTAAAATCGGGCCGCCTTTATCCGCTGGATGGGCATGTGGAGCTAATTTAGGGCCGCGAATCGTTCAGGCTCCCCCGACGCTTGAACGGATACTCCGCAAGTGAAAGCGGCGATTAAGCATGTCGAGAGTAATTATGACTGGAGGTGTATCGGGGAGATGCTCTCGGGAGGGGCGGGGGTTGGGGCTGTGCCTGGGGGCTTTTGGTGGCAGCCGTGGGGGCATCCCGGGATCACCCAGGCAGAAGATACGTCCGGCCTCGTTAGGGAATCGTTTGGAAGGCCTAGCGGATTTTTTCGGTGATTTGGCGACTTGAAATCCGTGGACTAATGCTCACTTAATCTTATGCTTCTACTTAGTATTTATCCTACTCTTAATCCTTCTTTCTCCATGGGTGGAACACTTAAATATATGGTTTGAAACGGTCTTTTTTTTATTCCGACGATTTTTCAAGATTCACGCTTTACAGTTCAATGACATTTTACTTTTCTGGTTATCATTTAATGATTTTAGTCGATCCGTCTGGCAAAGTGTTTGATGTACCCACCAGCTTATTCGAAGACTGCAGTTTCATCTCTCTTTCCAAATCATTCTTGTTCGTTAAGGGGCTTTGTTATTGATTCTGACTGTTATTAAGTAGTAAAGTGATTGCCAGCTCCTTTTATCTAATCCCTTTTCATCATTCTGCTCTGAAGAATGAGGGCAGTATGTCTCTTCTTCGTGAATATATCCCACCCTTAGGGGTCTTGCTGCTGTGCAGAGATCCACCGTTAAATAATTTTAACATCGAAATGATTTCATTAAATTTTTAAAAAGGTACCGCTGGTATACTAATTCATACAAACCAAATTTCGAGGTTTAATCAACTGGTGATAAATTCAATAAATTAATTTAAAGCTAGTTGTTTCAAGGATGATCTCTGTATATTAAAGGTTAACTGACTGAAAACTTTTGCTAATTGTTTCAACGATTTTCATCGGAATGCGCGCTGAGACGTTTTTACGCTGTATTTACGTAATCGCGAACTCGACTATGAGTAAACGTGGTTCTGTTTCTCTCTGCTCGGCGTGCTTCTCTTTATTTTTGATTGAATTTTATAAAATCATAATTTTTAGCAAGGATAATCTAATGCCTATTGGGTCATGAATAGCCTCTCATGCACTCTTAAATTTTGATCGTTCTAATTTTCCTTTCACGATTCATATAATCTCATAGCATTTATTCAACACGTGTCTGGCCACCGCAACGTTCAAGCATTTACATTTGCTGGTCGTCCTGTGGCAACCATTTTTGAACCACTCCCCGCTGTTGTACGTTAAAACTTCAATAAATGTCGTGAAATTCATTCCATATTGTGCACTTTCTGAAGATGGTGGAGTTCCGTTGATTTTTGACGACTGGAGAGTGGAAATGCTCAATTTCTTGCGTTGAATTCTTAAAATATGTCTCTTGAATTATATTCCGCCTGTGCCCAACCCCTCCCGCCTCCGCTCCTTGAATTCCCCCGCCTCTCCCTCTCATCCGCTGACCTTACTGCCTCTTATGATTGTGCACATGTCCCGGAGACGTCGTGGGACGCCGTCCCCGTGGGAGAAGCGGAGTGGGGAGGGGGAAGGGGGCTGAAAGGGTTTTTCGTCCGTCTTGTGCCTGGGATGACGAGGCCACCGGGGGGGGGGGGCGAGGGAGCGAGTGGCTGCCACGGTGGAAGCGACCAGCCTCTACCCCCCCCCCCCCGCCCCCACTCGTTCGGGGAATTCGTTTTCATTTTCCAAGTGTGTGCCCTCTCTCTCTCCCCTGCTCACCCCTCTCCCCTTTTCTTTTGTTGATTTATCTTCCTGGAACTCCCCCCTTGCTCCTCCGGCCCAGCCCCTTCTTAGTTCCAGCGTCCTCTCTGGGGGGGTCTCCGGGTCCTATCCGTGTCGTGGGAATTTCCAGGAAGGCTTCGAGCCATTAATTTGTCGTCACCGACACAACTTATTCGCCAGCGCAGGAATTATTAAAGCAATCGGATTGGTATTGATACCTTTTCGAATTTCCTTTTTTTAAAACGTTGATGGATATAAATAATCATCAAAATCAAATGATGTTCATAAATAAACACCGTTTCGAAGTTTCATCGCTAATGATGGAAGACATTTGGATGATTGAAACGTTTCTGTGTGTCCGCCCTCCGTCTATAGGTTTTAAAAATTTAAGCTGGGGACGGAAAATAATAGAGCAGTTCTTCCAGTTAATGTTGCTATCCATTCGTTGCTTTGTAATTTTCTGATTGCTGACGGAAAGTGGAAAGCATTTCCTAATATTTCGTCCTGAAGAACGTCATTTTCTCTCCTAATTCATGCAATTCTGTCCATGTATCGATTTTACTCCCTCTCTTTAATTACGTTTTGAAAACGTTTATGGAACGGAACATCATCATCGTCATCGCATCATCAATTGGGAGGAATGCTTTACATAGAAATCCGATGGCCATGGTAACGTGCGTTGCAGCTGAATTGGCCCCCGCTATATGAATGCTGTGTGAGATCGCCCAAAAAGCAGCGTAATTGAGAGAGAGAGGGCGATAATAGAGATGATGGAGTAAATCCTCTTTTTTTTCTTTCCGTCTTTTTCCAATATTTCCTTGGGAGCAGGGCGGGCGGAGAATAAGACAAGGCTCTTGGTCTAGTAGGAGGGGAAATAATTTAGGAGAGTCACAGAGTATGAACCGCGGGGTGGGATTGAGAGGAAGAAGAGGAGAAGGAGTGTTGGGAGCGCAGGGACGAAAAGTAGCGAGTAAAAGTGAAATGATTTCCATTTAAAATGCGGAATGGCATTAAGGGAAAAGGATTCCCAAAGAGAGGACGGCTGGCGAAGGAAGGCGTAGAGCATTACAACCCCTACATAAAGGACATACACGCCAGACGTATTTTTAAGGGGGAAAACATAACGCGTCCGTATCCATGACCGCACACTCTTTATGACTGTTTCCCGCAATAGCCAAAAGCTATAAAATAAAACAGTAGTTGCCTTTGTTATTGCGACCATTCGGCCTCCCAGATCCCACTCCCCGCGGGTCGAAGTGAAGGCTCTCACGCGGGCGGACGGCCGGGGCGGAGAGGGGAGTGGTGAGAAGAGAGGAATGGGGCGGGCCGCTCATCCGTTTCCTCTCGCCCCCTCCCAACTGGGCCGCGGTTAGCCCGCCGTCGACGCGAGCAAACACGCGTGCGTTCGAGCGCGGGATCGACACCCGGTAGAGGGGTCACCGAAGCGGCGCCCCCGCCTAGTTATGGGCAATGTGGGAAGGGGCGAAGAGCCTAATCTTTGGAGAGCGACGCGTGAAGGGGGGTGGGGTGGCGAGGGAAGAAGAAAGCAATCACGCTGATGAGCGACGCGAATGTAATGATGGGTGGGGGGGAGGGAGAGTGGAGGGACGCCAAATGCACCTGCTTAAAGTTAAAAGGGACGTAAACGATGGCATGCGAATGAAAGCAGCGCGAAGGAGATGGATGTGTGGGGGAGGGGCAGGGGAAAAAAAGAACTTCGCACAAGGAACGAGGGCGAAATATAGCCGGACTGAAAGCGTAATAAGTTCAAACAATGGCGGGTAAAACAAGAAAGTTTCACTTAGAAGGCGGGGGATGGTGGGAGAGAGGCGAGTTTTGGGAATCGGGGCTGTTGGAGGGAGGCTTTGAAAGGGGAGGGGTGGGCAGCGGGGGAGAGGGAGATGAGAAGCTGGGAGGGTGATGTAAATGAAGGCGGGGGAGGGCGACCGGGGTGTGGGGGAGGAGTGCGGGGCTGGCGAGGGGTAAGGACACAGTCACCGGGCGAACAAAGAGTCCTTTTCAGCGCAGATTTATACGCGTTACACCCAGTTGCGACGATGAGAGCCGCGGTGAAATAAAAACAATAAAATGCGATACGAAAAATATAAAGAGGATGAGGAAGACTCTCTGGTTGCTTGGGATCACAAAGGGAAAGAACGTTAACAGATCTGGCGCGCGAGGAAAGGGAGCGGGTACGCCGCACATTCTCAATGCATAAGTGTATATATACATATATATGTGTGTGTGTATATATATATATATATATATATATATACATATAAGACGCAGGAGAAGACAAAATTAGTTAGAATAGGAACGTGGAATGTTAGGACAATGATGAGGACAGGGAAATTGGAGAATGTTAAGCGAGAGATGGAAAGGGGAAATATAGATATTTTAGGTCTATGCGAGGTGAGATGGAAAGATAGCGGGGATTACTGGAGTGATAAGTATAGAATAATATACAGCGGTGGGGACGAGAGCCAACGAGGGGTTGCCATAGTATTAAATGAAGAGGTAGGAAGAAGCGTAGTCAACATAGAGCAGGTAACGGATAGAATACTACTAGTGGAGATAAAAGCAGAACCGACGAACTTAGTTATTATTCAGGTATACATGCCACCGAGCAACCATAAGGAAGAAGAGGTCGATAAGATATACGATCAGTTAGAGGACATGATCGCGTGTGTTCCTGCAGGGAAACATTTGATAGTGATGGGGGATTGGAATGCGACGGTAGGCGAAGGAAGAGATGGTGATGAGGTGGGCGACTACGGTTTGGGCACGAGGAATGACCGCGGGGAGAGAGCAGTTGAGTTCTGCAGGAGACAGGGGTTAGTCATCACCAACACTTGGTTTAGACACCACAAAAGACGCAGGTATACATGGAAAATGCCAGGTGACTCAGGAAGATATCAGCTAGATTATATCCTGGTTAGACACAGGTTTAGGAATAGTGTGATAAATTCCCACAGCTTTCCGGGAGCAGATGCGGACTCAGACCACAATTTAGTTGTTATGAAATGTAGCGTACGTTTCAAAAAGATAAGGCAGGGGCGGCGAGTTAGAAAATGGAATGTAGAAGCATTAAATGGGTTGAAAAGGAAGGAATACAAACAGGCGGTAGAGAAAATCATGGAGGATGGTAAAGGGCTTATTACTATCGAAGAAAAATGGGAAATGATCAAAAAAGGGTTGTCTAAAGCCGCAAAAGACACTATTGGAACCGTTTACGCTAAAAGGACTAGGAAACCATGGATCACGGATGAGATGATTACAAAGATGGATGAGCGGCGAAAATGGAAGAATATAAATACAGAATTAGGCAAAATGAAGTACAAAGAATTGAACAATAAATTGAGGCGGGCAACAAATAAGGCAAAAGACGCATGGTGGAAGACGCAGTGCGAGGATATGGAAAGTCTCCAGAGGAAGGGTGAAATCGGTGCGCTGTACAGCAAAGTTAAATCGTTATCGGGAAGTAAGAAAGGAAGAGCTATGCTAACAGTTAGCGATAAGGCGGGTAAGGTAATAGTTGACGCAGGAAAGATCCAAGAGAGATGGAAGGAGTATATAGAAGAACTGTATAGTAAAGAACTCAGACCTACAAAGTTAGACATTGAAAAAGAAAATGACGTAGAGGAAGACAGCTTAGGTCCAGGCATACTAGACAATGAGATAGAAAGGGCATTAAGGGAGATGAAACTAAAAAAGGCCGTGGGGGTAGATAACATTCCCGTGGAACTGTTAAAATGCTTAGGGAAATGTGGGAGGAAGAGGCTATATGGGCTGATCCGTAGCATTTATGAGGAGGGAATCTGGCCGGAAGACTTTGTGAGAGCAGTTTTAGTTCCGATTCCGAAAAAGGTAAAGGCCACGTCATGTGAGGACTATAGGACAATTAGTTTGATATCCCACGCAGCTAAAGTTGTTCTCAGGATCATAAACAAAAGGATAGAGAGTAGGGCAAATGATTACTTAGGGGATGATCAGTTTGGGTTTAGGAAGGGGAGAGGTACGCGTGATGCCATTGCAGTAATGAGATTATTAATCGAGAGGAATATAGAACACAACCAGGAGGTATTTGCCTGTTTCGTAGATTTCGAAAAAGCGTTTGATAGAGTGAATTGGGAAAAACTAATGAGTATTCTGCAGAAAATAGGAATAGATTGGAGGGAAAGGAGGCTAATCCGCAACCTGTACATGTCTCAGACTGCTCAGGTGCGGGTGGGAAACGGGGAGACAGGATGGGCAGTGTTAGGAAGGGGTGTAAGGCAGGGTTGCCCATTATCACCGTTGCTGTTCAACCTGTATGCAGAGGAAATGATCAAAGAGGCATGGGAAGAACTAGAGGTAGGAATGAAAGTGGGCGGGGAATTCGTAAAATCAGTTAGGTTTGCTGATGACCAAGCTTTAGTTTGTCAGTCAGCCAAGGGGCTGCAAGCATTGCTGAGTGAATTGGAAATTCAGTGCGACAGGTATGGGATGAGAATCAACATTAATAAAACAAAGGTTATGCGATTTTCTAGAAAGAAAAAGGGCAAGCTTAACATTAAAATAGGAGGGCAAAAACTAGAGCAGGTAGAACAGTTTACGTATCTCGGTAGTGTTTTGGACCAACACGGTCAAAGTAGTAGGGACGTAAGGAGAAGAATTGCGCTAGGCAAAGAGGCTTTCACGAGGAGGAGGGAGTTGATGACGGGGACTTTGAGTAAGGATGTTAAGAAAAGACTCGTAAAAACTTTGATATGGAGCGTAGCTATGTACGGCGCGGAAACGTGGTCATTGAAGCAGGAGGATAGACGTAGACTGGAGGCTTTTGAAATGTGGGTGTGGAGAAGAATGGAGAAGGTGAAATGGACAGAGAAGAAAACAAATGAGGAAGTACTTGGTATGGTGGGCGAAGAGAGGGGTTTGTTGGGAGCAATCCTATGGAGGCAGGAAAAGTGGATGAAGGGGGTGTTGACCGGCAGTGGGATGTTGAAGACTGTGATAGAGGGTAGAATGTTGGGCAAAAGAGGAAAGGGAAGGAACAGGATAGGGATGTTGGACGGGATGAAGGGCGGAAGAAAGTACTCAGAGATGAAGAGGGACCTGGTGTAGAGTAGAATTTAGGGTTGTGTTTTGTTAGTAGCCACAAAATATTTGTTTGGTAGTTGTGTCCATCGAAAAACCTACCTTAACCGGTAGATTACCTTAAAAAATATATACATATATATATATATGTGTATATATGTGTATATATATATGTATATATGTGTGTATATATATATATATATATATATATATATATATATATATATATACACACACACACATATATTGAAAGAATTATGTAGGATAAAAATATGCAGCGTGTGATGGCGGCTCTGAAGACTCAAAACAAAGATTTGCGAAAAATTCTAGCGCAGAGACGCCGCCCCTCCATCCATCCTCCGTGTCGCTGATTACCCTCGCAGCGTCACCTCCCATCACACGGAGGGTTTGGCAGGAGTCGCAGCGGTTAGGACACGAAATTATTCGCCAGAGCATTCGGAGACTTCAGTATTTTGTATCATATGATAGGGGAAATTAGTTACAAAGCAACTATAATTAAGGAAGGGCTGGTCTCCTAGAGATAATTAACTAAGGAAATGGTTCGTATGTCATGAAATACAGCAACTAATAGCATGGGAGCTAAGTGTTAAGAACCCCATTAATTCTCATCTCTATGAACTCATACTGCGGTTCCAAAAAGCAAGAAAACTTTTAATCCTGACGCAAGTGAATGTTAATTCAGTATAGAAATACTTAGAAAAGTGTAAAATTAAATTGAACTTACCTACGGTCGTGAAACAATGGAAAACAAAAAATTCAAGACCATAGACTTGTAAATGGTAATTTTTATTTTGGGGTAGTATCGGGAAATTTTATTCTTTCCAAAGGTGGTAGCGGAGATGAATTTGGCAAGAACCCCGTGCTTTTTACAGTTTCTTAGGAATTATGTGTCCACATACAAGTTAGCGGTCTTTTATATTTTTCGTTTTCTTCTTATAAACTGATTCAAATATTGAACTACAATGTCATATGTGGATTAATTAGATATGAGACAAAGGAAAGTAGGATAAGATTATCTTGGAAAATACAGTTCAAAATTGCGGTTAGGTTCTAGCGTAAACGGTTGCCTTGAAATGCATGAATTTCGCTTAAAATTGAAATATCTTAAGTTAATATATTCATTCACAGTTAAGCACAAGATCTAGAATCGAATGATTCACTGCAGCTGAGTATAAAAACGGTTTCACCCGCGTCGAGGGTAAATGAAATCCACGAAGTGAAGAGAGTGAGAATTTATGTCCTCGATGGAGAATAATGGAAGTCGAAAAACTGAAACTCGAGAATTTGCACCCTGTTTTTTAGCTTCTATTACGTTCCTTCAAATCATAAGGTTCCATGCTTGTACCTACCATGCAATTGGCTAAGTACTGTCCTTAACCATAGAAAGAATAGGGGGTAAAATCATAATAATGCAGATTCCTCTTCCAGTATTCGATTCTCACGATGGTGCTTGTAATTTATTTCACGCAAGGGTAAGGGAGTATAAGCGTGGAATTGCCGACGGATTTCAGTGCCCTCTTCACTTTTTTTGCATCGGTATTTTTTTTGTCTAAACTTGCAAGTTTTCTGGATTCAACTTTCAGAGAATATACAATTTGCACTGTTGTGGTTTGTGAGAGGAAATGTTGCACTTTGAAGCTCTAAGCATTAGAATTTCACCACAAGGGAGGCATTCTGCAAATGTTATAAAAGTTGACAAGTACTGACAGACTAAGGCATTTTTACAGAGCTGTTCAATCAGTTATCATGTTGGAATTCTCAGTGATACACATGTGGGCAAAAGTGATGCACTTTGATGATTGATTGATGCACGTCATTTTTATTCCGTTTCGAAAATAGAACTCCTGCGGAATTTCGTCATTTTTAATTTTGTTGCAACTGAAACACCCCTCGCTGTAAAATTATCGTAAACGCTCATTTTTAAATCTGTTACTGAATCACCAAAGGATCCCCCTTGAGGTTAGCAGGCGTTTACCCCGCAAGAAGTTTCACCGAATGCGTTAGAAAATTAAAGAAAGAGTTCAGTGGAGACTCTTGAGTGCGGAAGAGTGCGTCGAAGCATCCGCAAGATGTCGTTGCGGACGGGGCACACTCTAGGGGGGAGGGCCCGGTGAAATTTTCTAAAGGACTCCCAGGTGAGCATGGGTCATCCCGGCCGTGTGGCGATTCCATGTATTGCGCAGTTTTTACGAACAACACATTGCTGGGTTGGAAGGAAGGCTTCTGCGAAATGGAAAGTCAGGACGAAAGAACTCGCAACATATCAAGTGCGACCTCACAAGGACCCCGTCCAAAAAAATAAAGGGGAAAGGAGCTTTAACTGTCGCCCTTACCACTATTTTCCCAAACCAAAATGGACCATAGGCGAGAATTAAATAAATCTATCATCCTAGCCACATGGAATGTCGGCGGCGCATTGAAGCGAAAGACCCCTGAATTGCTTGCCTTTCTACGGAAGGCAAGAATCTCAATCGTCTGTCTGCAAGAGACTCATCTCCGTCCTGGAACTTCATACGGCGTTCCAGGCTATGCAGTTTACCGGGATGACCGGCAAACAAGAGGAGGGGGCACGGCGGTCCTCGTTTCGCTTGACCTGGCTGCGAGAAAAATTGACCTACCAGCTCGACTGCATCTAGAGGCGACAGCCATTGAAGTAGATACTTCGATCGGCTCTCTCACAGTGGGGTCACTCTATCTCCCCCCAAAACGACCTCTAGCCACACAGGATTTCGAAGTCATCTTCTCCGGGTCACGGCCGTCGCTTTTTCTCGGGGATCTAAATGCAAAGAATGCTGCATGGCATTCAATTACACCGAACCCTCGGGGTGAAGCGCTGCTCACATGGGCTCAGAACAACGGAGTACGCGTCGCGGGTCCACATGGGCCAACGCATCAGCATCACGGCAGGAGCGAAGACGTCTTAGATATTGCGCTGCACCGTAGGCTCACGAGTTCGCTTTCTCTCGTGGCGACACCGACGTTGGACAGCGACCACTACCCAGTCTGCGCCTATCTGGGATGCTGCCCAACGTTACTTCCCCCACGGCCGGTGCGATGCCTGGACAAAACAGACTGGACAGGGTACAGGCAGATCCTGTCCGACATTTTACCGGAACAGCCGCCATCACTGACGTCACAAGCTATGCTGGACGATTATGCTTCTGTCATAACAGCTGGCGTGGACCAAGCATTACAGAACACCGTGCCAATAAAACTGATCCGCCCTTCTGGACATCTGACGCTGCCTCATTCCATCCTTCGCCGCATCCGCGAAAGAAATCGGCTTCGACGACGATTTCAAAGAACCAAATGTCCCGCGGATGGGGCACGGTTTAGAAGAAAACGAGCCGAAGTGAGGCAGCTCATCCAGGACCACAGGCAGATGACGTGGGAAAGGAAGGTTGCTTCCCTCCGAACCGAAGATGGGAGCATCTGGAGAATGGCAGCTTCTCTTCGCCACAGCATTCGGATCGACCCACCGATCGACTCACCTGGTGGCCCTCTTATCACGGAAGACGAAAAGGCTGAATTTGCAGCAACTACGCTGGAGGCCACTTTCACGTCGACTCCGGATCCACTGGTACCGGATGATCCTAGCGACTTTCCTGAAGAGGATGAAACAACGGAGGAGGGCACCATGACGGTAACGAAGGTTACCGAAAACGACCTGAGAGCAGCCCTTGGACGACTACGCTGCAAGAAAGCACCAGGAGAGGACAACATCCCGAACGAGGCCCTTCGACAGATGCCTGTCTCGCTCGCAACTCACCTGATTACGCTCTTTACGGCCTGCTTCTCCATGGGACATTTTCCGGCCATCTGGAAATCGGCAAAAGTCATCCTATTGCCGAAGCCGCCGAAGTCCGCTAGGAACGTAGAGAACTACCGCCCGATCGCCCTGCTAGCGACCCTGGGAAAGCTGCTTGAGAGGGTACTGCTGCCACATCTCCTGAAGCACATCGCGGCCTACTCAATCTTGCCGGCATCACAGTACGGTTTTCGAGAGGAACACTCCACCACACACCAGCTCGTCCGTCTCGTGGAACAGGTGACGGCCGGATTCAATCGGCGATGCTGCTCAACGGCGGCGTTCTTTGACATCAGGAAAGCCTTCGACCGGGTATGGCACGCTGGTCTCAGGCGAAAACTTGCAATACAGCGGTTTCCAAATTGGCAGCGCCGCTTGCTAACATCATACCTGACAGGAAGGACTTTCCGTGTCGCCTGGGGACGCGCGCTGTCACAGCCGAAACAGGTCCACGCAGGCGTGCCGCAAGGATCGGTGCTCGGACCGATACTTTTTAATCTATATACGGCGGACCTCCCGGTAGACCTTGGACGACATACCATGGTTGCCCTGTATGCGGATGACGCAGCAATAGTGACCACTTCGCGGAGAGCACACATGGCGGCAACATACCTACAGCGAGCAGTAGACAAACTGCCGGAGTGGTACGCCCTGTGGCGAATCAGCGTCAACAGCGCAAAGACACAGACGATTCTTTTTTCACCTGGAGGACTGCGAGAACCAGGAGAAATCCTCGTGGGCACCGAGGAGGCGCCATGGAAGGAAGAGGTGACCTATCTAGGCGTGATACTGGATAAAAGACTGACATTCAAAAGTCACGCCCTCGCTGCCACCAGGAAGGCAAGAGGAAGACGACTACAACTCTCGCCGCTGCTGCGTTCACCGTCCCTCTCTATCAAGACAAAGACGTATCTGTACGTGGCGGCAATTCGCCCAATCTTGATGTACGCTTCACCGGCATGGAGTGGCAGAATGACTCAGACGGCCTTCCACCACTTGGAGGTAACGGAAAGAGGGGCACTCAACAGTGTACTTGGGCTTGGCTGGAACTATGCCGCAGAAATTCTCCACGCCTTAACTGAAACTGCGCCCATTGGAGATGTCATCAAGACTCGCGCGACGGCCTTTTACGAGGAGCTTGAAGGCAAAAAAGAAGAGCACTTGCGGTCGATCGGCGGCTTAAAACCTGTCTCCTGGGAAAGGCACAAACGCCCAAGAGCAGCAACGGGACGGGACGACGACCAACCACCATTGAAAAGGAAAAGGAGTTGATTGGACCTTCCTTCATCGACGGGCTAAGAAGCCGCAAACACAGCAGCTGAATGATTAAATCATCGGACAGCTGCAAGCCAAGCGTCAAGAGGGAACGTTTTGGCAAAAAAGAAGACGAGGGGAAAGGGGAAGAAATGGGAAACAATTGTGACCTAGCGGAATTCTTTTCATGAAAAAGGCTTACCTAAGTACAATAGTAACTCCAACCCACTTCCCCGCCTTCTGCACCATCCCCTTTACTCTGTCATTAAAAAAAGAATCTTGGAACCACGAGGCCACCCCCTCTCTCATACCAGTCCCTCATTTCTGCCTCCCCTCGAACCAACGCGTTACCTCACATAATACGCCACACCTTCGGGCCTCTCTCACCCCCCCCTCACTCCTCTCTCCCCCGACAGCCCATCCCCTTTCCGGGGAGAAAAATACACCAAGACTTTCAGCTCACCCTCCTCCTGCCCGTTTCCCCTCTCACTTCTCCCCCCTCCCTCGCCCCTCCCTCGCCCCTCCCCGGGCGCCTCACCCTCGGAACCCGTCACACGCCGTTCTAAACTAAACCAATTAAAAGAGGAGCAGAGGAAACCGCGAGCTGAGGAAGACCTGGCCCACTAAACTCGGGACAGGACGACCCCACCCCTCTGCTCCATCACCTCCGGAGAGATGGAGTGCTCCGGCCACCCTCACGCCTCCCCCTCGTGTAAGCAGCTAGGGGTGGGAGAGGACGCGACGCCTCTGACGGAAGACGGCTGCTCTCGGAGAAGGGAGATTGAGGCTTTCAGGCGGAGGAATAAAAATAAACCTCGTCGAATGCAGAGAAAAATAAATACACTATACACAAATGCGCGTTCGTATAATTAAAACTTAGAAGACGAAAAATAACTCGCGCAAAAAAATCATTGACAGCACCGACCCCGTGCGTGCAGAGAACAAAATTAAATCCGGTAGGGCTGTGGGGGTGGGTGGGGTGGTAGGGATCGGCAGGAGGGGGAGGATAACTTTTTGTTTCTAATTTCTTTTTCTCGCGCTCGGAAGGCGCGAAGAACTGACAAAGGGGTTATCGAGAATAAACGAAGCGGAATAAGTCCAGTGGCGCCAGAAACGCCAGGAATCAGAAGGGGTGATGAAGGGTCGGGAAAGTAAGACTCATTATTTATGAACTGATAAGCAGGCGATTAACTGGTAGTACTGTGTTGCGTCTTATTATGAAGACGGCTCACATTCTTGGGGTTCCCGGGGCGTAATGCCGAGTTCGAATTCGGGCTTTGGTCAGGGGCCACGGCCTCAGCCGCCGGCGTGCAAGTTAAATCGTTCGTCACACTCTGACAAGTTCTCGCATCTTCCCGAAAATGAATTCGTGTCTGCGGTGCTAGCGATACCCACTGAAGCAGAGCTTTGGCCGGAAAATTCACTCGGCACGCGCTGCGTTCACATTTCAGTGGCCTGGGCCGTCTCGTGTATCTCAAGCCACAAATCCGAACATTTCCCCTCACGCTCCGACGGGGCTATTACCGAGGATGGAGTGATGTCTTTAGTGGGTGTATATCGTACAAATAGATCCTTAGAATGCAGCGATTCGGGTAAATTTAAAAAGAGGGGATGTAACAGCTTTTAAGTCATTCATGGCCCGCGCACTTTGGAATAAAATGTAGTATGTGGCGGACGAAGAACGGGTCTAGTGATGGGAATGAGAGAGGCTTTAAAGGCGTCGAAGTTTACATAGACGGGCTGAATGAAAGCAAGGGTGTAACATTGAGAATAATAAGGGTTTAGATATGAAGGAAAAGGGCAGAGGGTTTAAATCTCCGGGAAGCACCATCTGGAAGGCGAAACGTACACGAAGAGGCTCGACTGCCAAGAATGAACGTAATGGATAAATGAAAGCGGGAAGAAGTCTATTTGTTGATTGACGAGGGATCGAATGCGTAGTTATGGTGAGGGAGAATTGCGGAAGGCAATCCGCGGACCACTAATTCCCAACGATGAGCGTCGTGGACAAAAGATTGCTGAAGAAGAGCGATTCTTATCCTAGCGAGCACGGAAATACTCTTTGGGATCGCGAGAGTGAACATTGTAATTGGGAAAAAGGGATTGATGCGATACGCACAAGGCTGAAGAAACACAAAAGCAGGTGCGACGAACGACGGCCTGCTCTCTCCCATCTATGGCTCAAAGCGCATAGTTCACATTTCATTTTACTTATCATCTACATCTACATCTACATAATACCCCGCAAGCCGCCGCAAGGGCGTGTGGCGGGGGGTGTTAGGTCACCAACCGTAAAAAAGAAAAATACCACATGCAAAAAAAAAAAACAACACGGAAAATTACACCCACAGCAGCGCACACACTCATGCAAAAATCCCTTCATCCAATACTCATGCAAACACATAAACCGCAAAACAACTAAAAAACTGCACCCCATGATGCAGCACGAAAGACATCCTACAACACGGAAGCCAGGACACAACAAGCAAGAAATTGAAACACCACATGAAAATGCACCACGAAACACTCTGCCCCCAAAGAGTCTTTAAAAGGCAGGGAATGCGACCCAACGTTGCAGGTAGCAGGAATTTCCCCCCGCGGAGAGGGACGAGGGATTGAAAGGGAAACTTAAAAACAGATGAACAGAACATGAATGAGGTCATTCGGGAAGAATGTGTTATTATAACAAAACACATAAGGTTAGTGGAAGAGCATGCATTTAAATACAACTAATTATTTTTTAGACGCTGAGGGTGGCAAGTGGAATTTTTGCTATCTATAACCCTGCAGTTGCTATCCCGTATTGTCCGTGGGAAGAAGGAGTCCTTGAGTCGGCTAGTTCTGGCATCTATTTCCCGAATTTTATATGCATGATCCAAGCGACTAATGTATGTAGGAGTACGAATAATTTGCGAGACCTCGGTGCTGAAACATGCGGATCTAAATTTATTTAATAATTTCAATCTTGCATTGAATCGTCTCTCAGCCAATGATTCCCACCCCAAATCCATGAGCATTTCGGTGACGCTTTGCGTTTTATCGTAGGAATTTTTTACAAAACGGGCTGCCCGGCGTTGAACCTTCTCAATTTCCCGAATGAGACCTTTTTCACTCGGATCCCACACGCTGCATGCGTATTCTAAATGAGGCCTTACAAGAGCGTGGTAACAACGTTCCTTGACCTTCGAGTCACTTTTGCCGACAATGCGTCTAATTAATCCCAATTTTTTATATGCTTGACCGCAGACTTTACGTATGTGAGTCCCCCAAGTTAAGTCTTTGGTGAATGTGACACCTAGGTATTTTACCGTATCAACTACTGCTAGGTCACCTCCAGCTAATTTGTAAGCAAATCCCGTTGATCTTTTAAAGAAATTTACCACTGAACATTTATTATAATTTAGAGTCAATCCCCAGTTAGAACACCATTTAGTAATGCAATCTAAATCCTGCTCTAGAATAAATCGATCCTCATCCTCAGATATCTCCCGATAGATCACCGTGTCATCCGCGAACATCCTAATTTTACTTTTCACTTCGCGGTTCAAATCGTTAACAAAAATCAAGAAAAGCAACGGCCCGATCACACTTCCCTGAGGTACCCCCTACGAATCTGCTCCATTTTCGACACGATAATTCTCCATTGCCTCTAATATGCGTCTTTGTCGACGTGATGGACAGGTTGACCTCGTTCGAGAGGACCAAAATCAATCCGTCTGACTCGGTGCGGAACAGATTCAGATTTCAAGAGATCTCCGAGGTTTCCCGTGCTAGTGCGATGATGAGAAGGGGATAGGGTAATCGCTCCAGATTCAAAATAGGGAACAAACTATTAGAGTCAAGTTTGAAGAGAAAATACGTGGGAAAAGGCGTTAATATGGGGTGCGGAATTCCCGAGATCTGACGAACAGAGCCAATGAGCGATCGTGAAATGAATGAGGTTGCCTTCCTCGCTTTTGGCAGTGAGCAGTCATGGATACGGACGCGTTATGTTTTCATTCGTAAAAATACGTCTAGGGTGTATCTCCATTATGCATGGGTTGTAATGGTCTCCGCCGTCCTTCTCGCATAAGAATCCTTTTCTCTTAATGCCATTCCGCATTTTAAATTTAAATCATTCCACTTTTACTCGGCACTTTTCTTCCCTGCTCTCCCAACATTCATTCTCTTCCTCTCCCACCTACTCCCTCCCCAACGCGGTTCACACCTTGTGACTCTAAAATTATTTCCTTACCTCGTACTCCAAGGACCTAGTTTTATTCCCCACCCCGCCCCCAGGAAATATTGGAAAAGACGAAAAGAATAGAAAAATGGTTTATACTCCATTATGCCCTTCCTCTCCTCTACTCACTCCTCTTTCGGAATCGGGAAGGCCACACGTTTGCTTCCTTCCCGTCCGTCGCTGCTATCGTGACCCACAATCGCACCCAACTTCTTACATACATGTGCATGCATACATGGAACCCTTCAAACCACCGCTAGGGTGTCTGGATGGTATGATTACCCACCATACTACTACGGAAAATACTTTTCCCCCAGCGTGGTCGGATATGTTATTCTGTTCCCTTAGGGTTCGTGGGAAAAATGACATCTTAAATCTATCTGTTGTACACTTCATCTCAGTAATTTTCTGTCGCTACGGCGAGTGGGCACTGCTGGACCGCATTCTCCTCCCGCCCTCTTCGCCCTCCGGTCGCGGGGAACCCACACTTCCTCCTCTCCCGTCCGCCATCCGTCTAGCTAGAGTACATAGGGAGTCACGCTATAATCGGACCTGCCATGGGATAAAGCACGTTAGGCACATATGCGGAGCTAATATTAAGCGACTACAATTCATGAAACGAATAGTGAGGATAATTCGCCCGTTGCGGATCGTGCCCCATGTAAGTGCCGGCATCTTTATTCGTTTCGGTTGTTATCTTTTAGTATTTTAATTAATTATTTATTGTACCTTTACTTTAAAATTAACTTAAAATTGGTAATAGTAGACGGAAATGCGTACTGGACTAAATGACCTCGGTATTTTTCGTGCCCTAGTAAATTCAACTGTACTGCTGCCTGCGAATAGTGGGGAAATATTGGAATGAAATGGTAGAAAAGGGTGGGCGTTATTCCACTGCCCTTTGATCTGTTGAGTACGCTTCGGATTTTTTGACGCTTCGCTGGAGTAATCAATTATGACATTGATCATTGATTTGGAGGAAACTGCCCGCTTTGGTGAATTTTCTGATGAACGAACAGAAAGCGTCACGCTGTTATTCAAAGCTCTGGTTTTGGGAGGCCCTGGAGACGATGTTTATGGGCTGAAGTCAAACTTTTAGAAAATTACAAAGCATCCAAGTATAACACTGACCCAGAATGAATAATTCTAACACCATATTTCATTGGTAGGAGAGAACCCAGTGATGAGTGTAAGTTTTGAAAAATTGATTGCTGAATCAATCGATAAGAGGAATCATTTTTTCCCTTGGACAATTAGAGACTAGAGTAGCTTGGAAAATAATTTACGACAAAACAGTCCACAATTGTTCTAATGGCTGGTTACTTAACATCCCCCACCGTGCACCATTAATAGTGGCCTGCCGAGTAAGGAATAGATGTCCTGCCCTGCCCTCCTTCTCACCATTGGGGGCTTCTGTTGTACATCGTGCGGTGGTAGAAGTAGAAAGTTTCCTTTGCAATGTCAATCCTGGCGAGAAATCGCCTCCTCGCGTGTTCCTCAGCGAGAGCGACAAGTTCGTTTCCCGTAATGGTACCCCTCAAATCGCCCTTTCCAGGCACACTATTTTTCACTGATTCGGCTAACTTTCGTCTCATGTATTGTCTCCTCCAGGTGGGCCTATAGGTTCCAATTCGGGAGTTTGAGAAATCCATGCCCGAGTATTTGCTGATGCCAGTGATTTAAAACTGCATCATTTTGCAATATGTACCCAGAACTTTTCTTGCCGTTGCCATATTAAAAGGTTTTGTACTTTTTCTGCGGAGTTTTTTAAAGATACGACTCGTTTCACGGACTTGCGGCATCATCAGGTACAATTTTTTTTGCTTACAGAACTGGAATATGTACGCTTAGGGCAGAGTGGAGGGAATGGCTATGGTTTAGAGGCGAGGAAGGGTTGGATATTGAAGGTGGGAG
Organism: Hetaerina americana; assembly: GCF_022747635.1. Lineage (NCBI taxonomy): Eukaryota > Metazoa > Arthropoda > Insecta > Odonata > Calopterygidae > Hetaerina > Hetaerina americana. The sequence continues at coordinate 11,689,284 of NW_027287095.1, forward strand.
TCGGTAGTTATTTGGTTGAGGGAAGAGGCAGTGGTGCCGTGGCTATGTTGTGGAATGGGGATGGGGTGAAGGGTCATGGTGCTTCAAGAGGACCGTGTGTCAATGGGACCTTGCGAGAGACAAAATTCTCGGCAGGAAAGGACAGAGGAAAAAGAAGCTTGAAACGGAAAGTCAACTGCTTATGCCACCCATATGTTGCAGTTACGGCGGAAAATATGAGCAAACTACTACGGAAGGAGCGTGTGCCAACTGGGTTCACTTTGACGAAGAAAATCGGCGAATACATCCCAAAACCTATAGACCGTGTCCTCGGCCTCATGTACGAAGAAGTATACGAGAGGAACTGCACATGTATGGAATCCTATATCGACCAAACAGGTGAACCATAAGATACAGAATCAAGGAGCACCAAAGAGCTACGGAAAAGAAACAGTTCCGACTTTTGGCTATCGCCGAACGTGCGTGGTCGGAAACAGGAGACCAAATCGATTTCGAGCAAATGAAAGAGTCATGACGAGGAAAAAAAATCGCTATTTCTTGAGTCTCTATGAGGATCGGTATAAATAACGAAAAATCTGAGAAACTTCATACGAAGGATACGCGCTTGCTTCGACTTGGAAATGGGTTATTCGACTTCCTGGTACAAAATATATAGTTTCTTTTCACCTTCTGCCTCCCTAATTCCTTCATTACCCACCCTTTCCTCCAGCTTCTTTTTAATTGTTATCCCTCCGAGCCCGACTTCATCATTTGAAGGTCGTTGAATCTTATTCCTCCTAAAAATTAAAAGCTTGCTTCATTTATTGATGCAGATATTTTTGAATCACACATAATGGATCGATTTTGAACCTGACCTTTCTCCTCCGGACCCGCTTTGTTTTCCCTGAGTCACTACGATGCTGCTTCACGAGTATGTCCTTTGCCCTGTTCTCTTCCTCCCTTGAGGCAGTGCAACTATCGATGGTTCTCCCCCAAGAATCTCGAATGTGAGGAAGTTCCGGGTTGACTGGCGATGCGGAATGGTATTTTGAGAAGTGTATTTTTCTTGATGACTCGGGACTAAATCTAATCGAGATTGATAATTGTAATACTGATACTAAGAAAAGAACTTGTGAGAATATCGGAGATGGCAATTAGTCACTGATAGAGGTACCGAAAGGAATATGAATTATCTGCTGTACCATGCTAGTTGTGATGTTAAGTGAATTAATTGAAGCTGTTAATATCCTCACTGTAATATATTCTTCAATAATAATCGACATCAACTGTGCTTAGCCTTATAATATTGATTATTTTTATTAATTTGTGCAAAATTGCATCATCGTAATTATTTGTAACCTTGGTGACATTATTTGGATTATAGGCGTTTGTTAAAACCTGTATATAGAGATACGTTGGCGTAACAATCTCAAAGGGAGTATTTTTTAAGAGATGCATTTACCCAAGCTTTGTGATTTTTCGGGTACCAGATCTTCTTGGGGAACCACAGGCGGCACATGGTCATGCCCCCCCATTTCCCTGCTAAATGTGTGAATAATACATGCCCTCCTGTGTACTCGTAGTGTTGTTTGAACTTTAACCTCTCCCATGAAACAAACCTTCGGGTTGATAACTGTGGTATGTTAAAAAAAATTCGAAATATACTAAACTCATACTTTTCTTTTAATCCTACCGGCTGTGTATTACGTAGAATTTCTGTTTTGTTGCATTGACCTCACCTTACTCTTGCTTGGTAGATCGTGAAAAGAGTAAGAAATTGCATCCTGCCAGCTGGTTTTAATGCTTACTACAAACTTGCTTTCTTCAAATTATGAATTTTAGGTAAGCTTTAGGGAATCCTTGACAGTGGGTTTGAGGAACTATAGAGAATCGGACGACACTTCCAAGATTGTTTTACAAACGCTGAAAGCACAGTTCGCACGTTTTCTTTTATTTGAGTTCAGCTAAAATTTGTTTGATAACTTGCCAAGATTTTCTATAACAGCTTTCTAGCGTCTTAGCTGTCGGTAACTTACGGCTAATTCGAGATAGCCTAAATAATAATCAAGCCAATGCATCAAGGACATCGGTGTTTCTACATCTGCACTCGTTGTTTTGTCCTCAAAAGTGGTGATCATTGTGGTCACCTCTTTATTACAAATGTTTAGGTTCCTCTCACCTCTCTCCCTCTCCGGTGAAATCTTGTGTATGTTGCCTGTATGTATTTACCAATGCAGCTTGTCCATTGCCTTTTCACTTTGAATCTCCCTCCTAGTTTCCGTTCATTGCCGAGATATGAGGAAACTCCTCTCTCAATATCACCGAGTCGGAGGTGACACTCTTTTCATTTCTATTTTCCGGCATAGAACGAATTACAAATAAAACATTCGACGGAATACATACATCCCTCTCCTCCTCCTCTTGAAAATCTGTCCCTCCCCCGTCCCTCTTCTCACTGTCCTCCTATCTTTCGGAGCTTTCTTGAAGTTCTCTTCGACTTTTGCGTCCCAGGGGTTGCCGTGGGGGCCGGAGGGAGGAGGGGATTTTCGGGAACACTTGTGGGGGGAGCTGAGGGTAGAGGGAGGAGAGGGGAGGGAAGTTTGGGAGAAAGGCTTTGCTTTTAGACGTGCCGATGGCTTGCGCGTTATCAGGAGGAGGGAGGAGTTGGTGCCGGCAAAGGAAGAAGGGCGAGGTTTGTATGCAGATATATTTTACCGAGGCTTAGGGATAAAACTGACGACGCTACTTTGCCCAAACCGAGAAAGGAAGGGAAAGAAGTGGGCTGCGAGAGAGGGAGGAGAGTGGGTCGGGGGGAGCGTCTTCTTTTGGCTCCCCCATTCGCGTTTCCTCTTACGCCTCCTTCCTCTCCCAGCCACAATCCGGAGACACTTTCGCTCACCTCCCCCCCTCCCCCGGAGACTATCCCCGGCTCTTCTAATTCTTTCCGTCTCCTCCCTTTCTCCTTCTCATCCCTCTGCGGCCTCTCCTGGATATTCCTTATCACTCGCTCCCACTCGTGCTGATCTTCTCTAATCTTCACCCACCCACCGCCCTCTCCACAACCCATATCCCCTGCTTTCTCTTTCACCTTCTATTCCCTCCTTCCATCCTTTCTCTTCTCCACCTCTGGCATCTCCCCCTCAAGTCATTAGTTTTTGTATATTGTTGTTTTTCTCCGTTCTGTCCTGTCTTCTTTCTCAATGCCTTCGCCATTCATACTCTTCGACAACAGCTTGGTTATTTTTTTCCTAAGTACTTCCTTATTTAGATTTTATGTTCCCTTCCTTTCATTATAATACATTTTTTCTTTTACCTACCTTCCATCCGTACTTGTAAGGTTTCTCCTCTTTCTGACGTTTGGTTCCCTCTATTTTTAGTTTTCCTTAATTTTCATTAAAATATTTTCCATGTGCCACACTTTCAAATGCCTGTTCCAAGTTGGTTCCTGGCACACGCAACTTGCTGAAATTCATAATCTTGAATTGAACGCCCTTCCGTTGAGCATTTAGTGAGAAATGAGTGAGGAATTTGATTTTAACTGAATCGGCGTCTTGATGTTGGGCAAATTTGGTTGGTGAAGTTTCATTTCGTCGGTATATTTGACATTTCCAGGAAAAGACTTAAATAGTCCTCGAGTGAAGAGCGTTAAACAGATGAAAGTCTCTTGAGAACTTTGACGCAGTCTCTGTATATTATAACATATTGTGTGCCTGTCATGATAGTGAACAGTGTTAGCTTATTAGACTACATCTACATCTACATCTACATCTACATAATACCCCGCAAGCCGCCGCAAGGGCGTGTGGCGGGGGGTGTTAGGTCACCAACCGTAAAAACGAAAAATACCACATGCAAAAAACAACACGGAAAATTACACCCCAGCAGCGCACACACTCATGCAAAACTCCCTCCATCCAATACTCATGCAAACACATACACCGCCAAACAACAAAAAACTGCACCCCAGGATACAGCACGAAAGCCATCCTAAAACACGCAAGCCAGGACACAACAAGCAAGAATGTGAAACATCACTACCACATGAAAATGCACCACAAAACACTCAACCCCCCAAAGAGACAGTAAAAGGAAGGGAATTCGACCCAACGTTGCAGGTAGCAGGAATTTCCCCCCGCCGGGAGGGAAGAGGGACTGAAAGGGAAACTTAAAAACAGATGAACAGAACACGAATGAGGTCATTCGGAAAGAATGGGTTATTATAACAAAACACATAAGGTTAGTGGAGGAGCATGCATTTAAGTAGAACTAATTATTTTTTAGACACTGAAGGGTGGCAAGTGGAATTTTTACTATCTATAATCCTACAGTTGCTATCCCGTATTGTCCGTGGGAAGAAGGAGTCCTTGAGTCGGCTAGTCCTGGCATCTATTTCCCGAATTTTATATGCATGATCCAAGCGACCAATGTATGTAGGAGTACGAATAATCTGCGAGACCTCGGTGCTGAAACATGCGGATCTGAATTTATTTAATAATTTCAGTCTTGCATTGAATCGTCTCTCTTCTAATGATTCCCACCCCAAATCCATGAGCATTTCGGTAACGCTTTGCGTTTTATCGTAGGAATTTTTTACAAAACGGGCTGCCCGGCGTTGAACCTTCTCAATTTCCCGAATGAGACCTTTTTCACTCGGGTCCCACACGCTGCATGCGTATTCTAAATGAGGCCTTACAAGAGCGTGGTAACAACGTTCCTTGACCTTTGAGTCACTTTTGCCGACAATGCGTCTAATGAATCCCAATTTTTTATTTGCTTGACCGCAGACTTTACGTATGTGAGTCCCCCAAGTTAAGTCTTTAGTGAATGTGACACCTAGGTATTTTACCGTATCAACCACTGCTAGGTCACCTCCAGCTAATTTGTAAGCAAATCCCGTTGATCTTTTAAAGAAATTTACCACTGAACATTTATTATAATTTAGAGTCAATCCCCAGTTAGAACACCATTTAGTAATGCAATCTAAATCCTGCGCTAGAATAAAACGATCCTCATCCCCAGATATCTCCCGATAGATCACCGTGTCATCCGCGAACATCCTAATTTTACTTTTCACTTCGCGGTTCAAATCGTTAACAAAAATCAAGAAAAGCAACGGCCCGATCACACTTCCCTGAGGTACCCCCGACGTGACTCGAACGCTGTCGGAACTAGTGCCATCAAGGACTACCCTCTGTTCCCGCGTGTACACTTCCATTTTTTTCTAAATCTCGCGGTTTTGAGTCCCTGTGGTGGGGGTAGGTTATTTCAACTCTTAGGAAGTACAGTAGGGAATGACGGTCGCCTCGTGTATCAACGGGGTTCGCGTTTGTAATTGTATTCAGTTAAAGGATCATCCACGTACTTGGGTCTATAGAAAGAAGGTGGGTGGTGAAACGATAGCTCTACTACCTGATTCGTTTTTATGTAAACTAACTCCGTTCATATGCATGGAAAATAATCGAAAAAACTTGCGAAATGTGCAGGTTATTTTTTTCGGACACAAGACCCACAGGCTGACCGTTTAATTTTGCACCGGGTTTTAAATCTTTTTCCTTACCTTTCGATTTTTCGATCGCGTAAGGTAGCGCGCCTCGCACGGTGTTTCCCCATTACTGTTTGCTCCTACCCCTCGCCGCATGGCCAGCCATAACCCCGAGAAGTTATTCTCCCTCCCCCCACCCCCTCCGACATGGGCCGACCCCCGGCCCTGGCAGCACACTCTCAATCGCAAGCGGAAGGGGCTAAACCCGAAGCAACCAACCAACCGACCGACCCTCGAGAGCTCCTCCTCGCCCAACAAACAACAAAAAATCTTCTTCCCTTCCACTCCGAATCGTGTTTTATGGAGGCATTTCGCTCCCGGAATGTCCATATCCCATCTGCCCCCCCCTCCAACCTCCCTCCCCGCCTGCTTCTCTCCTCCCCTCAGTCTACTTCACTTTCCTTTTTCAAATTGCCGCCTCGCTCCAGCCTCGCCATAATCCTATCTACGAGTACCTCCCTCCCCGTTCCCCCAACCCCGCTCTCCCGAACGGCCTTTATAGCTAGGGTTTCTAACGAACCCTTTTCCCTCTCCATTTCCTTCCTCGCTGCCTCGAGTCCAGTCCAAATCTCCCTCGACCCGCTAACCCCCCCGCACCCCCGGCTCTTCCTCCTGGGGCCCTATCACCCCGCATTTGGGCCACCGAAGGCCGAGGCTGCGACGCTATTTCCCCGCGGATCTCTCCCTCCCGCACTGTGCCTAGGTTGGCTGCCCGGGGTTTGATGCAGTGTCTCCTTCTTGTGTTAGGTCTTATTCTCCTATCACTTGACGCGGCAAAAAGCTAATACCCTCTCGCGCGACCTTGTTCTTCTTGTATTTTTTTTCAATTCAACCATGGCTGTTGAAGACGTTCGAGTTAGAAATTTTGCTCTGAAGTCCCAAGGGACTTAATATCTGAATTCTGAGCAGATGATTGCCGGATACTTAGCCTGGGTGCTCGAATATACGTGGTCGTTTAAGTAGTATTGTCCATGGATGTCGAAGGGGCTGTTGCTTTTGGATCTCGTATGGCGGTTTTTCCCGTCCGTACCTTCGCTTGAGCACTCATTGCTGTGCGCGTGCGGCGAATTCGTTGGAGATCTTTCGAAGTTAATGAGATTTGATGTTTGATACATTATTTTCGTGGCCAGTTATTCTCCGATATAGACCGTCCTTATCATGTAGACTATATTTAACACTTACCGTCAATTCACTTAGTCCATAAATGCATTTGACCCATATCGCAAATTATGCATATTTAATGTGTCCAATACTTCTACAAAAGAAAGTGTTTACATTTTGATATTTCCGCTAGCTATAGGAAAAAAATGGCGTATATACGTATCCACGGGCTGCACCTGTCGAATAGCAAAGCATTATAACCAATCTTTATTCGGTTGCTCACTGAAGGTGTTGATTTCCGCAAGATAATGGTCCATGAAAATCCCTTTCTAATAATTTTAAAAATATGAAGTACCATTATGGCGACCTAGCTCCTCCGGCCCTTGGAATTTGGGCAGTTGGAAAAGGGTCAGCCTTCGCTTCCTATGTTTCGACCGCCTTCATTTCACCGCGAAGTGTTTGCCCTCGTGGACCTCGTAAATCCGACGTTCCCTGGATTTATCTCCAATCCGATGTGTGGCGGTCCGCAATGCAGGCATTCCTTGGCGTGATTGAGCGCGCTCTTGCAAACCTCTGGGTCGATGTTTCTTATTGAGCCTTATCTTTCTTTGAGTTACAGTAAATACTAACCGACTGGAAGGGTCTGTCTTTTAGCCGGACACGAATCTTATTCCATGGACTGCGGGGAAAATGTTGTCTCAGAATGTTTCAACGCAATCGACCTTAATTCGGAATGAGGCCTCACCGCGACGGAGCGGGCCCGTATCTCAGAGAATGGCCTGCCGCCCGAACGGACGTCGGCCCGATGGGGGTGTTCCTCCCGGGGCGGGGAGAGCTGGCGGAAGGCGCGACAGAGTGCAATTATAGCTGAAGACTGATGGTCGCGACCGGTTCGGCAATCCAAGGGCCCCTAGCTCGAAATCCGCCTAGGGCGTGGGGGGAATCGTGCGTCGCCGTACATAGCGTATTTCGCTGTCGGATTCGCAGTTTAGGTTGACAGCAGTAGTCGAATATCTATTAAAAAAAGTGTTTCCGCCGCTAAAGACAAGAATAAGTGGGAAAATGGGCGACGACATAACGCTAGTGTTGTTAATTTTCAGACTTCAGGAGTTAAGCTGAAAGAGTTACATAATATGATTGTGTTTTATCTCATGATTGTCATGGAAGAGCAATGTTCATGAACGGTGAGCAATGAGTAATGGTTGGGTAAATTACGACCTACGTCTAAGTGGCACCCAGTTCAAGCCACTGGCTGTCCTTTGAAGGGAGGTGCCCAGTATGAATAATGGTGAATCGTTTTATAGACCATTCCGAGATTTAGGTGACTCAGTGTGATGCAGCAGTCAAATATTTCGAGGCATCCTATCTCCACGGATCTGTCCCCGTCGGCATCCCCCTCTTGCCCCCCTACCCGAAAATCGTAACGCGGAGAAGCGCTTTATGCGAGCCCGCCGCCCCATTCTTCCCCAACCCCGCTCTTCGCCCCTCCTCACCACTCTTCATACAACCCGACTCTCGAGGAACGGCCGTTGTCGCTGGCTATGAATTTAAATTCCGTCTAATTAGGCCGCTCAATGGCGGTGGGGGTGAAGGGGGTGCGGGGCCGTTGGATTGGCTCTCGAGCTGGGGGGAGGGTCCGTCCCCCTCACCCTGCTTACAGCTGTGCTCCGTCCCTCGTTGCGGGGATGATGGCCGCGGGTGCCGATGCTGCTGAGACCAGGCGGCCCTCGGGCTTACCTTCCCCTCTTTGTTTTCATGCCAATTTTTATAATATTGTGATATTCCATCGAAATTATATTTTGTATCTGTCACCTATTCCTATTAGCTTAGTTTTGAAAAATGTCGCAGATTCGATGTTGCATTAGTTCGTTAGTCTTTCTCTTGATACTGGAGTCAAGTCGTTTTGTGGGACACGTGATCCTTCCGCTCGTAATGTGATTACTCACTTTCATCTACATCTACATCTACTCAATACCCCGCAAGCCGCCGCAAGGGCGTGTGGCGGGGGGTGCCAGGACACCACCCATAATTTAGAAAAGAAAAATAATAAAAAAAAAATCGCATGCAACAACGACAAAATCATATATAAAAAAAACATGGCATACATTCATGCATGAACACTTACACCCCACACACATGCAAACACTCAAACTACCAACTAACATACACATGCACCTGAAAGTATACCTAACATCTCTATAGTGTTTAATTTTGTTCCGACTTGTAAATTCAACGTTTTTAATATTTCTAAAGTGACTTCGGTTTCTTGCTATTATGATTACTGATTGTTCGGGGAAAGAATGAGTATTTGTACCTCTCTGTCTTGGAATCTATCTCCCTTAGTTTATCTTTGTGGTCTGATCTACCTAAGTAGTGTGGGGCCATTATAATTCCTTCAGTGTCATATTTAAACTCGTTTGTTCTGAACCTTTGTAAAAGTCTAAGCCTCGCTTGTTCTCTCCGCACTTCAAGTGGTTCCCAGCCTAAATCCCCTAAGAGACCTGTCACACTTGTGTTTTTATCATAACAATTTTTAACAAATCTAGCGGATTTTCTCTGGACTTTATCTAATTCTTTTTGCCAAATTTTCTCCCACGGATCCCAAATACTTGCGGCATATTCCAAATGAGGTCTAACTAGAGCAAAATAACACCTCTCTTTAACTTTTTCATTACATTTCCCCACCACCCGTTTTATGAAGCCAAGTTTCTTTAAAGCTGATCCGCATATTGTCCTGATATGTGCTCCCCATGAAAGGCGTGGTGTTAGAACAACCCCCAAATATTTAACTTGATTTGCCGTAGTCAATACTGAACCCTCTATTTTGTAGTTTATATCCTGTTCCTCGCTTCCTTTATTCCAAAATTTCAAAACTGCACATTTATCTATATTAAGTGTTAATCCCCATTTATTGCACCATCCCGAGATATTGTCTAAGTCTCTAGAGAGTAGCTCGCGATCTAGTTGGCTCCTTATTTCCCTGTATATCACCGTGTCGTCAGCAAATAACCTTAGATTGCTACTAACGTGTGTGCTTAAGTCATTTATGTATATTAAGAACAGAAGAGGCCCTATTACACTTCCCTGGGGGACGCCCGAAGTAACATCTCTCTCCGTTGAGCACAACCCATCTATGACTACTATTTGTTTGCGGTTTGACAAGAAGTCCCTAATCCAATTAATTATTTTCTCATTGATCCCATAGTATTTAAGTTTGTGTAACAATTTATTGTGTGGGACTTTGTCGAAGGCTTTTTTGAAATCCAGGAATACTGCATCGACTTGGGTGTTGTTTTCTCCCGATCTAAGTATATCGTGAATGAAGAGACCAAGTTGTGTTTCGCAAGATCTGCTTTTCCTAAATCCGTGCTGGTTGTGGATTAGTATTTTCCTACTATCAAGAAATTTCATAATGTTAGTGACAATAACGTGTTCCAATATTTTACAAGAGATCGATGTTAAAGAAATGGGTCGGTAATTGGTTGGTTTATCCCTATCGCCGCCTTTATAGATGGGAGTTATATGGGCTAGCTTCCAGTCGCGAGGCACTGAGCCTTCTTCTATCGATTTTAGAAAAACAATATGTAAAAATGGGGCAATGTCGTCAGCTAATTCCTTTAATATTCTAGTAGCAGATGTACTATTCCCTGCTTGGTCAGTGTAAGATCGCTCATGTGTTCCCCGGGTGGGTGTGGAGGATCGTTTGGTGCGTTTGTGTTTTTGTTGTAGACGCTCTGGAAAAAATGGTTTAAAATATTTGCCTTTTTCACGCTATCTGTAATGATTTCTCCATTTTCCGTCTTCAAAGAGTGAACAGTGGGACGTTTACCCTGTATTTCCCTAACATAGGACCAGAATGACTTTGGATTTTCCTCAAGATATTCGCTTAGCATTTTAGATTTAAAAGAGTGTAGTGCTGTGCGCATAATACTTTTCGTCTTACTACGACATTCTTTTAGTAGCTGTTTGGTTGTATTCACAAAACTTATATCGTCACTTTTTAAACTCTTTTTGAAATTTGACTGTAGCTTTCTTTGCCTTCTTAATGCCGATCTGACTTCCCCGTTGTACCATCTAGGTTCCTTACTGTCGCATTTGAGTTTGGACGGGATGTACGTCTTTATTCCTTCGCGTAAAATATTTAAGAAATAATTCCAAGTGTTCTCTGTATTTGTTGTCTTTTGATGGCTCTCGATTTCAAAATGATGGATTTTGTCCCTAATTCAGTATTTTTATTAGTTAAATATTGTTTCAGGATGTTACTTTGTGTTAATAGTATAATACTTTCATTCATACACTGTATAAAATTAATTTCCTTGGGAAAATCTCTAGAAACTCTTAAATGAAATTAATTTGGTAAACTCCGGGATTATTCTCTAAATGCGTGTTATCATCTTATGTTCAGCTTTCAGATTGGCAGTCGTTAAAGTTTTTCCGATAAAACTCTCGCCAATTGCAAGTAAATATTTGTATTCGTTATGTTGTGTTTGTTGGTATAGCAAGTGTTTGGACTCGAGGTAAACATTGCACTGATTGAACGCCGCGGACGTTTTAAGTTCCTTCATTAATTCAAAGCTTGACTGTACAGATTCGATCTTCACTTGTTTCCTTGTCTTGGCTCTCATGTCAAGTGAACGATATGATTTGAAAAGTGAAGCGATTTGTTTTTTAAGATTTCGGTTTCCGTGAATCAGTCAGTTTTTTCATGTTGCTTGACGTGCTGCTCCAACCCCGTGTTGTCTAAACCTTAAGGGCGTGCTGTCTATGAAAATACTCTTTCTGACATATCATCGCCATTGCCCACTTGGGAATTTTATATCTGGGGCTGTTTTAATCCAAAGGCAAACTTCCCCCGTCCTCCACCTGCGTGGGTGCGGTGAAATACTCGTCGAATGGGTTCTATCACAATGGTCGTCTCTCCATACTCCGTTCTGCGGTGAGTATTTGGGATCTTTTGTGACTGATGGGGACATCGAAGCGAGGTTTACTTGCCCAGGAATGATGACCCGCTCTGTCGATTTCGAGGCGGATTGTGTCTCCTTAGTCAAGAAATGAAATGGCCCATACCGACCGATTATATTTTACAGGTTCTAATTATTCGCTTTTCCGGATGGCATGCTGGAATAATACTATTCAGCGGTGTGTATTTCGAATTCAGGATATGATTCGGCGTTCTATTGGGTACTTTCGCTGCTTTTCATTTGTTATTATTTTCCGTGGAAGCTTCTTTCATGCCTTTTGCAACGTAACGGTTATTTTTTTGCACTACTGTCGGTGTCCTCCCCACTGGAGAATTCGAGCGCACGAATGTAGCTCCGCCGAGCGGCGTGCGCCCGAACTAGGTGGCTGCCGTTATTTCTGTCCCGCTCGAGGGTGAGAATTCGAATAGGAGCGTCGTCTTCCACGGGGCCGCTCTCCTCGCATCGTTCCATTACATACGATATGCGCAGCCGATACGCGAATGAAATCCAAGGTAAGTTATGTTTATGGGTGGTTACTTCGTCCCGCAAACCCAGGCATCTGATACAGTCAAAGCTGTTAAGTGTCGGTGTATGTTAGAGACGATATGAGAATTAGCCTGTTTTAAATGGTGTACGCAATTTCTCATTGATCAAATCATCAAGAATTGCAGCTCTTTTCTAAATTCTGCGTAACATTTTGCCAGGGAACCTTTGGACTGCGCTTCCGAACCCTAAGTAATGAATTGCTGGAACTAACGCGAATCATTGCGTATGGGACGGGACGCGATGCATGTGACTCCCAAGTGTCGTGCCTCGGAAGAGAATTACTTACAAGACATACGTGGATGGCGAGAGCTAACTACAGGGGGGCGATCTGTAGTCCCGGGTCGATTTTTTCCGTCGCTTGCATTTATATTTAATGGTTTAAAGAAAAGTCTTCCGTTTAAATTTTTGTTAATAACCGTGTGGGAACATTGAATGCTTTCACATTACTTCATCAAGGTTACGGGCGAATTCCTGAGGGTTATTTTGTACACAACACCCCGTACGTTTCTATTTCGAGGAGAAATACCCGAAGTGAGGAAACAGGTGAGTCGCTGGAAAATACCTTTCTGATACAGACAGTCATGCTGGCGTCAAGACGGTATGGTCATGCTGATGTTCAGTATACGGTGGAATCGCTGGATATAGCCGAACTGCCTCTAGTTGCCAGCAACCTATATCTGGTATCGTGCCAGCGACGGCACGTGTGGTAGCTGTCCAGCTGGCGTCATACGAATATCAATATGGGATAATTAATGCTGATTGGATGCGTCGTTACGCACTCGAAATGCGTACTGCTAACTGAGTGGACGTAAGTGCCCGCCAGTCTAAGCAAGGATTAATGTAGCTGTGTACTTATTTCTTGTATAATTTTCAATCGAGTCATAGGTATGTATCAATTCTCTGGTGTATATGGTCTTTGTTTCGTGCGTTCTTTCCGTCTCTGATGTTCCATATAATTATTGGCTACCGAGAAAAAAATGAGTCTTAATTATTCTTTAGCGATGACGCTTTTTTATCTTCTGGGGTTAGCTAAATGATAATTTGCGCCCAATTTACGAGCCGAATTCTTTGATCAAGCGCATCGGGGCTTTCAGAGTTGTAACTGTTTTACTGCTCGCATTTGTTTGAACTGGAAAATAAATTTTAATTTATTCATTCCAGAACGCTTTTCTATGAATTTAAAACGCATGGTGCAAGTGAATCGAACCGTATGTATTCCGCATTAAATTGATTCCACTGTATTTATTTACCATAGAATTTATCGGAGCGTGAAGTTTTGCAGTAAAATATTGAATGGTACTTCTTTCGGAGGACGATAATTTGAATATTATGGGAATTTCGTAAATGGAATTCGGTCATATTGCTGGTAAATACCTAAACTATTTGGGAAGTGATAAAAAAATATGCCAGGGGCACTTTTCTGGTCAGCACTTTTTCCCGTTGCCACGAGGGTTCGGTTTTTAGAGGAATGTTTAATCTGAAATGTGCAGAAGAAACAATGACTGAAAAATATACTTGTATAATATGTATTCAGAACTTGAGATAATAAGTTAAGCCCGTAGTTTGAAGAGTTTGTGCAGATGCGAGGAAGCGTTCGTTCGTTATTTATCTTCTCCCAAGTATTAAATTCTCGTCCGCCGATTTCCACGGAATATGCCGAAAATAATGATAGCAACGGTAATATTTTTAATAAAATAAATGAAAGTTTTCTTATTATAATTCCCTATTGTTCCGCCGGAATCAGTTATTAATAATGCGAGAACTCACAGGGTTATTGTTGGAGAAACCCTCCGTCTGCCCCCCCCCCCCCAATTCCCCCGTCCAATCCCTCCCATCCATCTCCTCGTTTCAACCTTTACGTTTTATTCCGCGTCTCTCTCCTTTGTGCATGTGTATTTATATATGTATATTTTTATATCGCCTCGGAGGCTTTTTTTATATACTCACATAATTGTATAACTCCCTTCCCACCCCCTCGCCCCACCTTCCCTCTCGGGGATTATAAGTCTCGGTTGGTTGCCTACCCCTCCCCCTGCAGTCCCTCACTCTCCGTTGCCTTGTGTGTGTGTGTGAGGGGGCAATTTTTTTCTCCTCTGCTTTGCGACTCTTCCCTTCCGCCTCATTTTTGGAGAGGTTTGCGCGTCAACTGTCACCGTAAATATTCCCTTACTCCTCCGCGAGCGTTCTCCGCGCGCTGCAGGAGCGACTCCGCGGCTGGCTGGCTCTTAAGGGGGAGAGGGACGCCGCCATGGGGAGCTGGCGCGTGGGAGTGTGCGTCTTAGCGATCCCCTCACCTCGCCCGCCCCTCCACCTCTCTCCCTCCGTCTTGTTTGTCTTTCATTTCTCCACTCGCCGCCCCTCGGTGCGCTGGCTGGCGTATTAGCTCGGTTGGGGGGGAAGCGGGGGAGTAAATTAGAGATGTCGCTCTGTGTTTTTTCTCTGCTTCTCATCTTTTCATCTCACCCTTTCTCTCTCTCTCCCCCCTCTCTCTCTCTCCCCCTCTCTCTCTCTCCCCCCCCCTCTCTCTCTCCCCCCTCTCTCTCTTCGCCTTTTCATACGCTTATGCACATAATTATCTCCTCCCTTCACATCTCCCTTCTTTATCCTCGAGGGCGTCAGACATTCCGTTACGTTGGATGCGGGGGAGGCACAATGGGTTTTCCTCTTTACTCCTCTCTGTGCACGTGCTCCCTTCCTCAGGTAACTTGAATTGGACTTCCGGCGTTTAGTTTCATTTATCCTCCTCCCGCAGTCGATGACGCGTGCAGCATGATTCGATGCGGGCATTTGCATCATTCCTGGTAAAGAAACAAATGACTTAAAGGAAACAGTGTGATCGCTGCTGATACCTGAAAACCCCCCACCAATCTACAGTGCCAGATGAACATGCATCCTCTATACCCATTTTACTCCGTACGGAATTCATGGGTTTATTTTCCCCTTTTTTCCTGCCGGCTGGAGGGGTCTCTTGGGCCTTTCAAAACACTTTATCAGTCCAACATCTTTCCTTATGTTATTTAAAAAAAATGCATTTTCCATTCTGTAGTTTCTGACCAATATTCGTGCGAGGTAAGATATATTAGTACCGCCTTGTGTCACCGAATTGGTTCTTTTCTGACTTTTCAATGAAACATCTTAATTCCTCGTGGTGAGATAATCCTTCGCAAACGAGAGCGCACGATGCCGAAATCGTCGGGTACGATTGGCTGGCTTCACGTCTCCGGTAGTGAAGCAGATTTTTCTCTTTTGTCGTGGTGCATGAAGTCTGACGAGTGCCACGGACGGTGCAGGCTGTCGGGCGGGCGCCCGCTGCTGGCGCCACCCCGTCCGGGGGAAGATAAGAGGGGTGTGTGGGGCTGGCGGGGTCTCGCCATTGGGGAAGGGGGCTCGTTGGAATGGAGAGAGCGAATTGGAAGCATCCGGTCCTCTTCGGCTAACCCTTTCGCCCCTTCATTAATTAAAAGAGACATTGGAGCGCGCCGAAACGCGTCGAGAACTACAATGAATGCAATTCCAAGCGAAACCTTTAAATGGGCGGATCAATTGCAAAAAAAGCACTCTGTCTGTTTATCATCGTTTTCGCGTGGTTTTTATCGTTTTTGCGATGCCGAGAATAGTCATTCATTGAGGAATGAGCATAATTGCGTTTTCGATATTATATGATTTCGTTTTGAAATTCATTTTATATTCACAGTTGGTGGCAGCGAGCCTAATGATGTCATTATAAAGCTAGTGGCGTCAGCCATGTTTTGTTTTCTCTCCAATTAAGGGAATGAAATCTGTTGAAATTAACACAAAAATGTGTTAATTCATGGCATTAAGCCGTAATCATCGAGTCGGTCTCGTTTTCGGGATTGCTTAGTTGTTAAGGCTACTGCTAAGAAGTGCTACTCTTTAATTCCTTATTCTTCCAGTTCGGGTTATATAAAAAAAATGTATTATTTGCGACAGTCCCACGGTAGACTGACTCCTTTGGGTAACGCGGGGTATTGCTTTTCCGAGCGTAATTTAATTGAGAATGGATTTCCTGTATCGTTAGACGTGCTGCAGTGTACTCTTTTTTGGTATTATTCAAATAATCGCGTAGTCCCTTCATTGCCGAATGTGGGTCAATTGTTAGTTGCGGTGGTGTCTCCATCTCCGCGGTTCTAAGTCTTTGGGTGCATCCTACCGTGGGGGCCACCAGAGTTAAACGACGACCGCCACATTTCATTCATGCTTTTTTTCTTGTATTGCGAATCGTTTTCTGTTCCGTGCCGTGGGTGCTATTTTTGCCATGCCTTGGCCATTTTCCATATAGAACCAATTGTTTAGAATATTCGGTAAGGTAGCGAATACCTCATGTTTTCCATGATACATTTACATACGTGTAATATTTAAAAATATATGTTTTTCAATATTGTCTCGTACGTGGGACGTAGTTGGACTTGGGGCTCTTTTCGATTCCATCTCTAGACCTTATCTTGGTCCCAATAACGAGGCTACCAACGGGTCAAGATGGTTAAATTCATTCTTAAATAGAAAAAATGGCCTTCGAAATAAATTATTGGTCTTAGTGCTCGGGGTAGATAATTTAAATTATCTTATCTGGTTTTTCGACGATTATAAATTTAACTCGCTAATTTCTTATTCAGTATCGCTTCTTTTAATTTAAGTTGTACTGGTATCCTTAGTTTCATAGAAAATTTAATCCAAGGGAAGAATATTTTTTTTTGGAAAAATTAATGGTTTTTCCGTATTTGAACCGCGACTTTTCCCACGTGAAAAGGGATGCATGCCAACGATTTATATATAGTTTAATTACATTCCGTTACTTCTTTTTTTTTACTTTTTGAGGAAAATTGAAAATCTTTTTCTCTTCACTATATTCTTTTGCTAAAAGTTACCGCAAAAAATTCTATCATCTCGATTAATTTTTGAGGTCACAGGCTTAGCATTGCCAAGATTTCTTCATAATTTTTTCCTTGCGCGCTCAATATTTTTTTAGTGAAAATTTTGCACAAAGGTTGCTTTCACTCGGATATTGGGTTGCGGTGGTATCTTAAACTGGCTTTCGAGGGGAGAAGCGTCCTTCGAAGTAAACGGTGGTCTCGATGGGTATTCTCTGCTTCGAATCAAACCTCCCGGAGCCAAAGCCCTAGATCTAGGGCTCATTTTCTTCATGAGTCCGAAAAGGCCTTTCATGGTGTGCTTATTATGCCATCGGTTGGTCGAGGGTGGGTGGGTGACTTTTGGGCAATTCTCAAGGCCGATGATAAGATTGCATGAATTTTTTACTTCTGACTTTTGCTCGTCGCTCTTTAATCTTTTAGGTTGTCTATCTAGTATGTTTTCGCGAAATGTATATGAATTTTCTGAAATATATGTGAATTTTCTGAGTTGGTCCAGTCATTGCGACCTCTTCCACAAGAAACATGTACATATAATGCATTGTTACTTTTGAATGCAATTGTATGTGCCGATATGACCGTTATTACACCCCCCGAAAGAATTAATTTGTTTTGGCATTTGGAATGCTTTTGGAAAAATTGAATTTCGATCAAATTAAAAGTGCATGGCATGCAGCACTGTGAACACGTCCGCATTTCACTGCATCGATTTCGGAGTGTGTAAAAATCATTTGTCTTGGGCAGGATTCGAGTGCTTTAACCAGTTAAGCTACCGAAGTATCCTATTACACTCCGAAATATTTGGTGCTTTGTAGGAACAATGACATTCTATAACACTTTAAGGATGTAATTACACTCAAGGTCTGTTACATTCCAAAAATGTTGCATTTTAAGAAGAGTCATCCGCTAAGTATGCAATGTTGCACAGTTAGCATATGACTCCGTTGAAAGTTACTGTCGCGATATTGCCCGCAGTTTCTTGGAACGTGCATATTTGTTTTGAGCCGCATCGGACTACCTGGCCAATTTTATTTAGGGAGACTGTCATTTTCATTTTGAGTACAACTGGTTAATCTGCGAGGGAATGATTTAAATCCCACCGATTTTGAGTTAGCGTTCGCTGCCCAGCTAGGTAACAATTTTTTCGTTACTAATTTGGCAGGTTTAATCGGAATGCCGCAGATATGTGTGTCGCCATCGATCGGACGGTGCCTCCCAAATAAAGATCGGCAAATATTTATCCAGCCCTTAGACCGATGCGATTCAGGTTTGGAACTCTTTCCGTCTGACCCAGTTGGTTTTTCGCTCCATTAAATCGATGGGACACCCGAGGCGGAATTTACATCGGAAAGCAATAAACATATTGTCGAGGGAAAGTGTTTGACGGGCTCGGAGAGGGGGAGGGGAATGTGGACAGCTCCGGGTCCGCATTTCTTTATCCGCTTAAATCTTTTTCGTCGCTCGTGTATTTATTTCCAATTTCGAAAAGCATCGCCAGCCACTGGGGAAGGCGTTGGTGCACGGTTTGAAGTCGTATAGAACGCCTCTCACGGAATCTAAATCAAAAAATTCCTCCAAGCACTCCTCCTGCAGTCCCCCGCCCCACTCTTCCTCTCCTCAGCGTGGAAAGGGGGAGGGAGGGGAATAGGACCCACCCCCCTTTCGTTCCGCCACCTCCCTCTCTTCGTCTGGACACCCCTTCTTCGGCCCGCGGGCAATGCCGTTGCCACGGTGCGGGCCCATTGGGACACGGAGTTTGTCGAAATACGAGCATGAAAAATGACGGTAGACGTGCCCTGTGATAGAGATTTAGTGATCTCTCATTTGCACGAAATTATTGCGTTCCCCTTAGGCCTGTTCAATTTAATGCAATTTTTTCGGGTTGATGATTTCATCGACATGGAGTCGTGAGGATTAATGTCGA
Organism: Hetaerina americana; assembly: GCF_022747635.1. Classification (NCBI taxonomy): domain Eukaryota; kingdom Metazoa; phylum Arthropoda; class Insecta; order Odonata; family Calopterygidae; genus Hetaerina; species Hetaerina americana. Next base: position 11,708,226 of record NW_027287095.1, read on the forward strand.
TTTGGCTCGATATCATTTCAATGTTGCCGAAGCGTACAGAGCGACGCCATTTGGAACAAACGCCCTTCGTTGTTCTTCCCGTTGTGTTGTTGTGGAGGTAGAGGTGTGACGACACGGGGTTAACTGTGATGGCAGTTTTCCCCATGCGCCGAAGCCTCCTCCTTCTAGCTATGACGAATTACCCTTTGGACCCCCAAACTGAATATAAACAGGTCCAAACAGGGGTACACAGGAATAAACTGGGGGTCCTTAAGGAAAGGGAGTCACAATTATCCTACCCTACGAGACGGTGACCACGTCAGACTCAGCCTCCTTGCCTCTGTGACTCCCCTCTTCCTTACCCTAACCAGTCATTTTAAGTTGGATTTTACATTATATAGCACATCTATTATGGGAAGAGTCAACCCCAGCCGTACTCTTATAAATGGGCAAAGGATGGGTGAGGGAAATTAGAGAGGATATCTGTAGTAAATCAATAAATAAATAACTGAAATTAAAATTAGCACATTTAATAAATGGATCTCAACATAGGTCGGATGGATGTCACTACGACACCGTCCCACAGTTTCCATCCATCCCCGCGGCGTCCCTTTCATTCGTTTCGTTTCCTCCCCAACATTCTTCATTCTGCATCACACCCTCTCGCCTCCTCCCAAGACCCACCATCCCTCCGCCCCACTACACCGAACCATTCTGCGTTCTTCGGTGGTCCACCTTTGTGTCACCAACATTTTTTGCTCCTTAATTTAAATAATCCTGGGATCTATTTCCTTCTGTTACTCAAGATTTTTACCCGCTACGTATTTCATCTAATTTTCCTTTGAGTTGTTAAGACCCATTCCTTCGTTTCTCCATATTCCACCACCGTACTCCTCCAAGTATGCCAGCAATTCCATGTGTCCTCCCAGCCTCGTCGATATCTTTTACTTACTGAAGATTCGAGCTCGGAAATGGGGAATCCCGTCCCCGATTGTGTTTGCATCGCATTTATTGGCGGATCGACGCTCTAATGCGGAATCCCGTTCTGATCGCAGTGGGGAGTCGCCGGAAACACCCCATTCCGCAGGGGTCGCAGTTTGCCACCGGCGGCCACAGTCTCCTTCCCATCCCCTCTTGAGCTATTGACGTGCCGAGTGCAAATATTTGGCGATCACCCCACCTATGGGAATCCAACCCGTGCACCCCTACACCCCCTGCCACCCCCGCCAGACGCTGTGAAATTTTCCTCTTATTTTCCCCTTACTTCGCCTCCCCCCTCTCACCTTATGTGCCATCGCCGCCTCCTCGGGATTTCATCCCCCCTCCCCTCACCATCAACCTCGCCTCACGTCCAGCCCCCTCGCTCCCCCCGTCAATATCTTCCCCACACCGTCAGCCTCACATCGTCACCTCTACTACGAACTCAAGCGTAAGGGACGATTCTGAGCGCACAATTTGTCTCGTCTTCTTGGTCGGTCCACTACATTGTAGTTCGTCTCCCCATGTAGCATTATTATAACTATGTATTTTTCATATGCCATTCCAACATTTGGCGAATTTAAGTACCCGTTTCTGAATGAGAGCTCATTGGATCCCTTCCCGTTGAATACCCCATTGGATTGCATTTTTCTCCTCGTGGAGTAAAAATTGAATCGCTGGGGATCCGTGGATTAATGCTCAACGGAAGTGCGATACGGGGAAATGAACGATATTTATGGATGTCCAATTTCCGTCGTACCCGTTCCACTCATTCGTGCCGGTGGCTCCTAAAGCATTTCACATTACTCACCTCAAACCAGTCAGGAGTACAGTACGCGAGAGCAAGTCTCTCGCACTAGAGAAATGTTTCGGAGGCTCAATCTAAAAGCTGTATTACGTTTTCTATGGACTTATTAATATTATTGAAAGTCTCCATGTATTCTTTATGCACTGTTATGAATTAGTATGTGACCCGCTAGGTCCTACGCTTCCCTTAAGATACAACTGATTTAGATGACATTTTATTGCTCGGGCTAACTGAATTCCTTTGTGCATTCCTGGACGCAATTATTTGCTTTGTTCAATTTTTCTGTATCGTATTACTTCTCAGAAAACTACACATTTATTGTAAGATTTGGGCATCCTCTGTTTCTATGGCAATCGCATTTGTTTTTCACTCTCAGAATGCTTTCTACGATGTTTTCTTGGCGGATATATCACTCGAATACCCAACGTCAATGACAATCGCACTGTTGTGCATATTTTCGATGCCTAAAATTTTTATCGTACCACTTATTTAAGAGCGTAAGTATGAGAACAATTAATTTTGAATTTCTGCTCGTTCAAAATGTGGTTGGTAATTTTTTAACTTACTTGTGGAATTTATTTAGTTGTATAAGAATGCCAATCCACTCATATTATTTCTTTCCAGTATAAAAAATAGCCCATTTCACGTTACCAATTAATCTTATGACAATCTCAAACTTAGGTGGGCTAACAGTTCGTAATTGGCTATCGGAATATTCTAATAGATACATTTTGCAAAGCACTTTTCGTGGTAGATGACGTATAATAGTGCATTTATGTCACAATCTTTTCTCTTTCTTTGCCCCCTTACCTGGGTTTCATAAATACTGGTCGTCGAGTACTCTTCGCCCCTTTCCTCCTCCACCCCTCCCCCACCCCCGACATCTCGTGCACCCTCCCTCGTCCGTGGCCTCTACGGGCTTCTTCTTCCGCGTGCCATCTTCCTAGCATGCCTCAGTCCAGTCAAAAGGCCGACTGAGAAGTGTCAGTGTCGACTCCTCCACCCATGTGGATTCCATGGCTCTTTCTGTCTCAGGTACGGCCTCGTAACCCTCGCCCGCCTCTCCCCACTCTCGGCCGCCCTCCGGCTGCCGGCGTTTGAGAGCCAGTAGATACGTATACGTGGGAAGATCCCACCCTATCTCACTCTTTCTTCCGATGGGCGTGCGTCATCACGGTTGCCGTCCGCAGCCTTCGCTTCCTCTCCGTGGAGCACGCCTCGGGGCAGTCGATGTAGATTTTCTGCGGGTTCTCCTTCGATTACGCGTGCAATACACTCGCAGGAATTATCGCATGGAAAATATTGAGTGAAGTCACGGCTACGAGGTCACAGTGGACCCTTAGGATCAAATGGGATATGGTGCTTCTGTCAACAAAAAAGTAAAATATTCGAACTTTCCTACCTTGGGTCAGGGGTCCGTTTTCGGAATCTGGTCAGCTGTGAACTGTTTAATTCCATCCTTGTGTATCAAAAGATCTCCCAATATCTCGGTTCGAGCCTCGGAAAAATTCTCGAAGACGTGAATGGTTGTCGCCCTGCATGTCGCGCGAATGCATCGCAGGGCTTTCCTCTCTCCCCCCTCTCTCCATCGGCGTTCCTTTATCTTTTTTTCTTCTCCCCATCCAGTTTCCTCTCTCTCTTTCCTCGTTTCTCCACGTGCCCTTGCACGCTTTCACTTCGTTGTAGTTCTGCTTCCCGTCGCAGTGTCGCGGGGGTAAGGCTCGATGTTACTTTATATGGGCTCTCGGAGTTTTTGGTAGTTATGCCCTTGGGATATCGCTTTGGCGCTCCTTTTCTATTGCATGGAACGCCCTTTTTTGCGATTTTTTTATATTTTTGTATACATTGTCATGGATTATTTTTTCCCATCGTAATTCACATAAAATAAAATTGATTTTGTGTTCAATTGCCAATAATTATTTTTCGATAACTTCAGCGCCAATGGGCAAGTTTCTTCTAGATTAGCAGTTTTGGTATTAGCGGTGTTTAGCTCTTTCGGGAGTTCGACGGAGTAGATGGTGTCACATCGGAAGCTCCGAGCTGCGTAACTGTCCCTATGACTGCGCGACGGCGGATATCCGAGGCGGTGAGATTCACCGGCGACCGCTTTACCTACCGTGCTTACCAAGTTGAGTGACTCCAGTTAATCCGCAACCTTGTCATAGAGGCGATCAGTTCCCACGGAAATGAGCCAATTTATTTAATGGCATTCCCAGTCCTTTCCTGCTGTATCGCTGCTCCTTCGAATGCACGATTGTTTGAATTCTATGTAGGGTAGAAATGTTCGGTACAGTTTTGTGGTGTTAAGAATTTGCGTACCGGCGGCGTGTACCGTGGGGGTCACGGCCCCCATGGCGCCCTCCTCCCGCCACACCACTCGGAGGGTGGAGGTGTGTCCATCCGTGGACCAATTCCCCGCCCTGATGCGGCCCTAGGCATCGGCGGCGTGCATTGAGGGGCACTCGCGGGTGCCTCCACCCCTCGCACAACTCTCGGATCGCGGGCGGGCGTGTCCCTCCCCCTCCACCCCCGCACAATTCCTTCTTCCTTTTCTTGCCCCCATGGACGCTGTCTGCTCCATTTTTTTTATCCTCTCTCTCTCGTGCCCCGTGTCCTCACATTCCCTCACCCCCTTGCTGGAGAAATAAAAGGACTGGCCGATCCCCCTTTGCTTTTTGCGTGTCTTATGGGGGGGATGTTTCCATGGAATGGTTGCGGGAGATCGCTCAGGGGCAGGAGGAGAAAGGTGCAGACGCTACCTGCGTGCGGTAGGTGGGCTTTTTTTTACGGTGGCTTAGGTGGAATGGCGCTGCGGAGGCGTTCTTCACCCCTCCCAGAGAGAAGGGATTGGGGGATGGGTGTGATGCACGGACCCCATCCCCTCCACTTCGCGCACTCCCTTTACGGCGGTCTCCCCTATTCCGCCCGGCCACCCGCATCCAATGGGATGGTGGTGCTGGACGTGTCGTGGTGGTATCATCGGTGATGCGCGAACTGCGTGCCCCTTATTACCCCACGGTGTTTTACGCTCCTGAGAAACGCAAAGATGGGAAACTCCTGCCTTAGCAAAGGGAAAGGAGTCCAGGAAACGGTCAGAGACGGAGCTGGTCTACGCTCCTTTATTTAGACACGTGCAATCTTTGCTGGTATTTGGCGGATTTGATACCCTTGTGTCCAAGGTTTTTCTTATAAAAGAATGGAATGAATTAATTAGTAATTTTAAAGGATAGTAAAATAGTTTAAAATACGAAATTTTAGAACTTTAAATTACCTCTTTTAATATTTATGCATTTGGCAAATATATGTTTCAGGAGTAATTTAATCTGAAAATTGTTTTACAGTAGCCCTCCATTCTTCTCTCATCATCATAATCAGTATTTCAATTTTGAGGTTGGTTTCCTGCAGTTTTTCCATTATTCTCTTTCCAGTTTTTAATTCCCTCACCCTTTAGAGCTATTTTGCTTTACATCCCTCTCTCAATTTGTCCTTCGTACCACCTACCTGTCTCGTGGTCTTCCTCACGGAATCTTCCCTTTAATTTTCCCTTCTATTATCTTCTTAATCTTCAGCAATCTCCCCTTTAGATCTATTCAATTGATGAAATTCTCCGCCCTGCCCCTAGGCCATTTATTATTTCTCGATTAATTTTATTAATTACTGTTTTCCTTTAATGCATTAAATTTCATCTTTGTATTCCATCTCATTCCTATGTCTTCATCTACTATTTCTATCTTTCCATCAGCATCTTAAGACGTTGGTGGATATTGTTTTCTTCGTCTGAATTGTCTCTTCACCAGTTATTTAAGCCCTGTTGCTGTTTCCTTCCTTTATGCTGTCATTGATTTTACTCTCCATCCATTTTTACTCCGCCTTGTTGCACTCTCGTTCAACTTAGTTCCGCAACTTCTAATGAAAGGTTTTTTCAATTTAATTTTTTGGAATCTCGTATTTTCCTCTTGCCTCTACGATGTGTTAATACCGGTTAGATTTCACCGCCCTAATCTGCAACTTCGGTTATGACAAACTTGATCCTTTTCGTCGACCTTCTACGCTACTTATTTATTTCACTTCTAAGTTGTCCAGTATTTTTTTGTTCCATCTGGGTTCCCTTGTCACTTCATTCATCTTATTGTATCGAATTTTGCTTTCCGTGGCCACCAGGTTCTGATCGCCTTTTAATACCTGCGCCGCTGATGATGAAGTAATCCATAATGTTGCATTCTAACTTTTGTCACTGAAGCGGACAACTAATGCTTGGTAAAAATAAATCATGTATAAACGCGGTAATCTTAGTCACCCTTAAGCAGAAATAGGTGAAAGGGAGACTTCATGGAAAATCACATCAACCTTGACGGGAAGATTCGTAGAAAACCCTTCCTTGTAGCAGACAAGAATTGGCAAACCGATGCTGATTGCCAAATCTTGGTGAATCACGTGAGCAAGTAATATAGCTGCGAGATATACACCGTGGCACACATTATCTATATGCAGAGGTTCATTAACATGATTTCATTGCCGATAAGATTTTCGAAGCAGCAAGTGTGCCCTTCCACCCGTGCCCTCTACAATTTCTCTAATTTATCGTATGTCCTATGTACCCCTCCCTATGGTTCCTTGTTGTCCTTTGCACCGTAATTATAACATTCTTTACTTCAGCTTTTCCTTCTAATAATAAAACATATAGTTTATACCTCGACTGTTCAATGTGTAGTTTGCTTTTACCTACGTTTTTTTTCATTGCTCCTGCCACCTATCGCTCGCTCTTCCCCTCGGCTATATACGTAAGACTCTAATGACCCTGTTATTCTTCCTTGCCATCTCGCACAGCCCTTACATGCCCTTTTCCCTTCTCTCTTGAAGAGAACCAGGATACACGAAAAACATAAAATGCAATACATATTTTTCAAACAAAGATACTAGTATCAGATAAGGTCTATTCATTCATACCCTTAGCTTGACGTGGATAGCGACCACATACTTGTCGTATCAAACCTACATTAAGTTTGAAAAAACCAAATAAATGGTTCGTAGAGGATGTGATAGAGAAGGAATTAGCTGGAAGAGTCAAGAGCTGGAAGGAATACGTTGATTGGATAAAAATAAGAATGCGGATGAATGGAAAATGTATCACAATAGCTTCACTAAAATTACTTGGAAAAACGAAACTGGAGCCGTGGAAACCATGGATTGGCAAAGAATTGTCAGATCTCATTGAAGAAAGAAATAAAGAGGATGAGAATTTGATTTTGTAGGATACAAAAAGTGAAAGAATCAGGTTAATCAAAAATGTCGAGAGGAGAAAGGAAAATAAGGAAAGAATTGAAGAAATAGAAGAGGATATGGGGGGGATCGGACAAACCACGTCCAAAAACGAAATCATTTTAATAAAAGCGTTGAACCAGAAGACACGTGAATCGACACAAAAATGGCATATACTCTTTGAAAACGAGAAAGTGGTTGACGGAGGGATGGAGTAACTAGAATAATTATACAATGGAATAGAGGTTTGGAATAATCATGATTGGAAAGTTATAGAGAAAAACAGGCTAGATCCTTCAGTATCCAGAGAAAAAGTTTATATTCCTTTGAAAAGTTTGAATCACGACGAAGCATCAGACCCAGACAATATCGTATAGCGGGAGAAATGCTAAAACACTTACATGAAATGACAGAAGAACAGCTCTTCAGAATGGTTAACGAATGTGATGAAACAGGAAAGGTACTTAAGGAATTTACTAAAAATTGAATTATTACAATTACCCAAGAAAGGTAACGCAACAGTCTGTTCTGAGTATTGAAAAATTTCCATTTTTTCGCACGCAAAAAAATTCCTAAAAATTTAGCGGATGATCTGTTTTGATTAAGGGCAGGAAGAAGAGTCAGAAAAGCGATATTAGCTCTGCTACAGCGGAGGAGGATAGAGTTCAATAGAAATACGGATGTGGCCTTTATAGGCTTAGAATAGGCATTTGACCTGGTGAACTTGAGATTGCTATGTCGGACACAGACCAAATCTGACCTAATTGGAATTGTAGAAGAATAACTTGAAATCTGTATGATACCCTGAAACAGGAATTAATATATTAAAGAGTAGGCTAATGCCGACGCCGGGTTTCTCTCCACCCTTCATCCTTTCCTGTCCTTCCCCTATGGCGCAAATGACCTTAGCTGTCGGTCGCCTCCCCTCAAAACTACTACTATTAATATATTAATATTAATCGATGCATGAAAGCAGCGAAAAAGAGCTGTTAGACAAGTATTCCCTGTCATTTTATCTGCTTTATTTATCTGAAGCAGTCACGAGAATAACAGAAAAGACAAAAGTTGTTAAAGTGAACGAAAGAAGTATTCACAATGCACGCATTGCTTACGGCATGAAGAGAATCGCTGAATCTGAAAATGGCATGCGGAAGATGCTCGAGATACTGTCCAAACACTAGAAGATTTTAAATTAAAAATCAAGAAGGAGAACGGGCAATGGTCGTAGAAAACAGAAAAGGAATATCAAAATGGACATAGACAGAGGCAACAATGTGAAGGGGTTGGGGAATCCTCGGGACGCCGTTGCAGGTCTTTGCAAGGAGACTCGACTCTGCTGTTGATCGTCCGTAAAGTCCTACGAGACGAGTTTTGTGCAGGTCTTTCGCATCGCTGAATTTTCAACGATAACGGTGTGCACTGCCATCTTATCTATGCCAATACGATCTACGATCATGCCCGCACACTTAACCGACGGTCTGAATCAAGCACTTCGCGCACACGTCAGGAAAAAATTGTTCCCGATATTTTTTATACTACCGTGTATGTGTGTGTGTGTATGTATATATATATATATATATATATATATATATATATATATATATATATATATATACATACACATACATATATATACATACACACACACATATATATATATATATATACACATATATATATACATATATATTTATAATTACATCTTTAGACATACCTGCAGACCCTACTTCAGTTTTTTGAAAGATGATTCGTCCGACCTGTCTCCTTCACGCGATTCCACCTGCCCCCTATCCCCGGAGCATTTATTTCTTCCCGTCATCCACCTTGGGATAATCGTTGTTTTCTCGGTGGCGGAAAAACCTTCCCCGCCCACTGTTGCGTCGAGAGGGGTCCTTACCCCTCCCTCCACCCTTGGGGGAAGAAAGCGTGAGGATCGTCTTTGAGTTCTCCTGACTGATGCCCTCCTTTTTCGTTCGCAACATCTAGCGCCAGCCCCCTCCCCTCATCTTGCTCGAACTCCTGGTTCCCTCGCCCCATCTTACCCAACCTCCTCCCCTTACTCAAGCCTCCACCTCTTTTCTACCATCGTCCCCCCCTCCTGTTCTTTTTCCGTTTCTCGCGCTGAGAGAGCGTAACTCTGGCCTGCGGTTTCTCCCTCGTCTCCTCCTCATCATCATCATCCCCATCTTCTCCCCTTTGTCCCCCTGGCTGTTGAGACACGACTTCCATCCCTCTTCCATCCTACCGTTTCCTTCCCGTGTGACCGTACACATCTAATAAATTTCGCCCTCTCTCCCTCGGACGGCAGCAGCGCGCATCCCTAGTGGTTGGGTGGTTGCCGGGCACCAATCCCCCACCCTCTGCCTGCTCTTCCTGTTTCCTTCGCCCGTACTCTCCGCATGAAATCCCTCCCGCGTTCATTTTTGTTTCTTGGCTGGCGCGACCATATCTCGTAGGTATCTTCTTCAAATCCCTACGAAACTTCGCCATCATTAAAGGCGGACGAAAAACTCTGCCCTCCGTGGATCCTCCGGGATAGTCCGACTGCATGCGTGTCCTCTGACGAGTTCCTGCCCTTGAGTCGGAATCCCAGCTCGATGATGGACGCATTTTGCTGTCTAAGAGTTTTTCCAAGGTATAGAAAGGACGCAGACGTTAATGGTAATTAAAATCGAGCCTGTCCTTAGGGTCCTTCATTTTTCTCAATATTCGCGTGATGTCGTCCATTCGTCTTGTTTAAGGTGAAATGATCATCGAGTTGGAATTTCTGCTCACCCATCATATATATTGATTAAGGTTGTCACGGTAGGTCTGTAATTTTCTCCTTTGTTATGGGTGTGTGACTGTTAATGAGGCGTTGTTGCCTAGCAGTAAACAGATGTTTGGTGCAATGATCTACTGGTTCTCTTGTCTCTCAATACCTTACATGTACTTTTCGACGATGATCGGATACCTTAGTCAGAGTTCAGTGTAGTCATGTCTTTTGAATTATCTCCCCAGTTGATTTTCCCGAATGGAAACCTTGCTGTGTTTTTGTTGCGTTTCTCATTGATTCCCCCGCAGTTTCTCACCCTTTGTATTCTCGTGTCCCCTCTCTATTTGTTCCCCTGTATTTTCATCCGCTCTCGCCTAAATATTCCACCCGATGGTCCACATCGGACTCGACATCCGTTGCCCTGGGATATTATCATTAACGACCATCTCTCTGTGAAAGGTATGCTTTAGCTGAATTCTTAAAGAAATGCCTCAGGTTCAAAAGAATTCTGCGAACTATTTAACATAAACGCCTCTCGTACCAGACGGAGATTGTTTCCGACTCCGCCTACTCTCTGACTCTCTTCATTCTATTCAACATTACTTTTCTATTTTACTGCACCCACCGTGCTCACCCATTACTACTCCTGCGTGCAATTGAACATGTCCTCTTCGGATTTCACCGAACGACCTTATTTCTTCCAATATATCGCCATCCATTATCCACACTTCACCCTGAAGACGATGGCAGAGTCAGCCTTCGAAACGTCGGTGTACTGCAACCTGACCCGGTGGGAAACCCGAGAGAACTTCTTGAATCCATTATCCGTTTATACTCCCTGTTCGTCTTTAGTATTTCATTTTTTTTATCCTAAGGGGGTGGGAGTATACTGACGCATGAAGCGCGTTTTGGCGTGCGGCACGGGGTTCCCCCCTTAAACCAGAGAGAGAGAAAGAGACGACGTGTAACTTCCCTCGTCGATGGCGAGCGCCTCCTTTCGGCACCCTTCTTCTCCTACGAGGACTCCTCGCCGTTACAGCGTCCACTCAGCGTCACCTCCGTCTCTTTCGTGAAAAAATACTCTCCTCGTTAAGACGTTCGCACTTGTACCTCCATCTCCTTCCTTCATCGGAGGGTTGATTGTTTTTATTTCGAATGATTTTATGTCGGTTATTTCTCCCGAAACTCGCTTTTTTCCCCTCACGGGATGGCTGTAAAACGCATCACGGTAACTTTTCTAGGATACACGTAATAATGGATCGATGAGTTGCGCCATGGTAGGTAGATCACTTTGCTCATGAACAATTATTTCCACCCGGGTCCCAATCCGCCTGGAAATAATGAATCAACGCTGTGCTGTGCTCTTAACGGGCTATCAAATTTGTCTAGATAGCCAACGGGACCACGAGAAAAGAGTTCCATTTCCGCCTAATGCCGTTTGTCTTTTCATTCTGAGATACGACCAAGGGTGCGAACTTCATTGCGTGCTGCAGTGAGGAATACTGTGTGGAAAGGGAAGATTTGTTTTCTGGTGCTCATTTTCTCTCCTCCTTAGATAATCTAATCGAACCTCCAGATCGCTGCAAATGGTAAAGTTAACCCTTCTTGTAATTCGCGACAGTGCATTCTCCCTCCCCTTCCTCGCAACTCCGAGGCCTCGGCGTTCTTTTCAGTGTTCATTTGGTTCTTGCTATTGGGTGGGGTCCTCTGTTGTCTTCTGCAAAGGTGAGCAAGACCCCCGCTCTGAAGAGACTCCCGTTTTGTTAGTAACCCGCTTTTTGTGTGGTCACGTCTATGATTCCTTTTTGTAACAGTACAGTTTACCAAGCAGACTTGTGTGGAATTATGGTCATGAAGAAAGGTGGCTCGTAATGTGGTATTATTCATTGATATTTGCTGGATTCTGGACCCCCTCCCCCGATATTAACTGGATATAATGTATTCTTAGCTTGATTTCTCGGATATCACTCTTAGCATACATAATAAGTTCTCGTTCCCATTTTGTTGCATCAACTTGTTAATATACGACAGGGAATCAGGTGTTCGGTTTTCATTCTTAAATTTCCAAAGGGCGTGTTTAAAGTGGTCCTCAGGCGGCATGTGTTTGGTAATTTAAAGGTCTGGCTATCGATTTGAATTCGCACTTTTATGCAGGTTCGCCTGCCATCCTTAAATTCATTAAAACCGGAGAATGACCATCGATTGGAAAAATATTGGGAAACACTGGAATTGAGCAGTAGCTCTTCGGATTTCGAGGAATTATGATCCTTGAACCGGAAAAAAGTCGATGAACGCAGAAGGGAAAATGGTGAACGTCATTTCTTCGTTTGAATTCTTAATGAATGGCAATTATATGGCGATCTCTTCAAATTAGGTGCTTTAAATGTGCTGTGTATTGCGATAAAGTCAAGAATTGTGCAGATTACATATGTGTATGTATGCGTCGGGCAGGCATTCGTGTACATCGGGTTGGCCGAGGGTCCAGCTACGAAGCAATTGCCTGCGTACTGACGTTGCCCTAGTACTGGCTTGTTATCATCGTGTGGAACTTCTCTGTGTGAGATACCACGATAAATACGAGACGAATCCCTTTTTTCACTAGCATGAAGTGCCTGCTGATATTTTTTTGCGTTATCATTTGTTTACGAATTTTTACATTTTCTGAATGTTAGCGTTAAGAAAAGGAAACAAAAATGTCAAGGGTTGGACGTAATTCATCTAGTTGGTTGAAAGCGTCAAAACCTTCTCTACAAAGCCAAAAAACTACAAGCGAGACAAGCAATCTCTCCACCGTACGCAAAATTGTTATTTTATTGAGCTATTTGGCTTACAAAAACATATTTTTAAATGTTTTTATCTTCCGAAGGATACCCTTGCTCCGGGTAAAATTTTCAAATAGAAATGTGCATATTCCAAGACGAGAATTGCCGATTGCCCGTCGATGTTTGTAGGTGGCAGTGACAAAGCGGTGTTCTTAGATTCTCCGAAAGTTCGAAGAAATGTGCGTTAAACATTTTGAGAGAAATGTAACAGTGAAGGGAGGGATTTTCTTGACTCTAAAAACCTAAAGGTTTTTTTGGAGAATGAATTATTACGTATGAAGATAGATACCAGTTATTAAATGTTTACCAGAGATAAATTCTTTTTAGTAATAATGGACGATACTTTCGCCATAATATAAGGGTAGTTAACTATCGTCTTCTGGAAGGAGCCGTACTCTTGATCATGTATTACATCTCAGTCCCCGGTAGTCGGGCTGAAACATTCCGCCGATCGACTCAACATTTTTTATCTGGGGGAAAAGCGGTCGCTATCCCAATTTATGAAGTGTAAATATCCTGTGTTATGAATTCCCATGTCCCTTGAAACCATAATTTGAAATTCTTTCCGGGCCTTCTATAACTTACCTTACCTTTGCCCCTAAGCAGAATTTGATCGGTGGGGGATGTCGTTTCGGTCGTTTCTGGTTTTTAGGTAGACTCTATTTGCTCTTTCTTTGTTTTCCATCGCTCGGTTGGCTGTTTCCTCGCGCGAATCCTTAAATTAAATATAATTTAAGCCTCTTTAAACGAATTCAAACCCTCTCTTCCATTGTGGTGTACCATTTTCACCTTCCCGTCGATCTTTTCGCCATCATTGACTTTTGCCATCGTATGGATTGCTGTCTTTGCATATATTCACGTTCAAAAATCATATTCTCTCATCAGCGATATAAATCCCTTTCGTGAGAAACGGATTCAACGTACACGTGTTGAAAGGTGGACCCAAAATTTCTTCTTAATGATCAGCTCTACGGTCAGGTATAAGACTTTTGAATTACGACAAATATGTGCCTGATTCGAGGGAAGAATGAGCTACCATTCACTCTTTACTCTTCCTACTGTGTTAACTCGTTGAGTACGAATGTATACGAACGCACCTGGTCCACTTTCCATTGCCCTCTCTCCCTTCTGTCCCCCACGATAGCCCTTCCGATTCGATCTCTGTCATGAATTACGTTTCATTCCCATCCGTCTACTTCCTCCTCCAACTTCGACAGCCACCCTTTTCTTTCTGTTTTTCTTTCGCCTCAACCCCACCCCTCCCTCGCCATCACGCCTCTCCCCCTCCGTTCACGAAGTTCCCCATATCTTCTCTTCCTGCGGAACGTGAGCCCAAGGTGCGTGGGTAGGACAAGGCGTGAGAGGCACTCGTCAAAATTGTCACGCGTCATCTGCAAGCGACCCAACTCCACTTTTTTAGGCGACCTGTAGGATGTAATTTTTATTGTTCCTCAGTAGAAGGAAATTTTTTGACGCACGTGTCGGTTTTTAGGCTATATCCCTTGTTATAGTAAAATGTCTTTTCATGCGCATTCTCACATTCATCCGACAAAAGGAAATCAATGTAATATTGCAAGAGTTTCGAACCCTAATGGAATGAACAGGTACCTTGTATTGTAATTTCTTCGCCTACCCCTGAAAAAGAAAAATACTGGGGAAAAATTCCGCGTAGTGATTCAGTTAAATAGAAATGAGCGATAGGACATAGGGGCCTCGGTGCGAGGGCGTAGGGAAGTGGCCGGGAGCGAAGCGGCGGTTGGAATCATGTCGTGTGTTTACCAGTGGAAGTAGTTCCTTCAAGTGTCGTTGGGAAGGAAGCTTATGGAGAATTGGGATATTTTCGGGAATCAGTTTTTCCCATTCTCATCATGCTTGCGATAATATGACAGCGTTCTTTTTCGGTCGAATATTAGAAATTCAAGAAAATGGTCCTACAAATATTGTTTAAGTATCGGGACGAAAAATGAAAACTGCGTCAGTGGTTTGTTATGTTGTTACTTTCGAGTTAAATCCACCGTGTCTGCGTTGATTGGGTGAATACGATTGCCAATCACATTGTTTCAGCAGTTTTGTCTGACTTAATTGAAGGGGACATAGCTAGGTGTATGTACGTATGTATTCTATATTGTGTCTTTATGATCGTTAAAAGGGTATCTAGCCTAGTGCGGAGCTCGCTCTATCATTAAGTTCTCTAAATTTCAATATCTTGCGGAGGGCACCTCTCATTTCAAAGCTTTTCATTTTTTCCTTACGGTTGATCAGAGAACTATTCGATGTTTGCCTCTATTAGATGCTGCACTCATTTGGAACTATTCTGGAAGCACTAATGATATTGATTTTTTTCTGATAGCAATCGTTCTGGTAGCATTTTGTAGTCTTATCACGAAAAGCATTTTCCATGCATGTGAATATATTTTTAATTGTAGTTAGTCATCGGTTGAGTGTTTAGTAATATCCAGGTTATTCCATCGGGGGTTAGTTCTTTTTTTCCTTGGCGGTATATCATTTCCATCTTTTTTCACTTCTGTTTAGTTTCAGAAGTTCATTAAAATATTTCTCCAACGATTGTAGTAATAGTGAGCCATTTTCCATTATCATCGGCGGTCCCTCTATGAGCCCTTAATAAGCCGCATTTTATCGAAAATTGTTCTGATCTTCTTACGTCATGTCTGCTTATCTGTATCAAACTTTAAACGAAAATGCTTCCCTTTCTTCCCACTCTGAATGCTTTAAAATTAAACTTGGCTCTGCTTGGTTGACGTTGCATCACGTATCATAGCTCGAAATGAAATTACCGTTCAAGCGAACGCAGTGGGGGGCACTTCCAGCGACGTCGTAAGCATTTTACAATTTCTTCCGCGGACGCGGTTCCTGCGGAAAATTCTTGGGTTACAGCGGTTAAGTTTCGTTAATTCGTGTAACGAATCTTAGCCCAATGAAGCAAAAGACTGGAAGCCTGAAAAAGAAAAGATTTTTAAAAGAAAAGTGCGGAGAACTCGTTCGTGTTTCACTTAAGGTTTTGTCCGCAACGCGGCGCCACCTCCCCGTCCACGTATTTCCCGCATTAAAATCCTCAAAGGCGAGCAATGTTATGGGAGGGGGAAGGAGGGCGGAGGCGTTGGGGGCGAATAAATAAACGAGCGGGAATGAAGGAAGGAATGCAGCTGCGCCAAAAATAAAGGACTAGCGAGGTGCGCTCATCCGAGTGCTAATTGACCAGTTTGGATTCTCGAAGGGGGGCAAGGGGTGGGGGTTGCACTCATCCATCCATTTGGGTCTTACCTATCTTTTTTTCGTTCGCACCCCTCTCCCTGCTTTCTTCTTGCCCCCTTCCTCGTCCCCTCTTCCTTTTCTAGCCACCTGGCCTGCTCTCCCTTAATGCCGCTGTGTACTACTAGCTACGATGCAATTGGGTTGGTGCTCAGCCACATGGAATTTAATTCGATTATACTAAGACAATATTCCCCTCATTAAAATAATTTATCACATATCTGATAATAAGAGAAATATTCAATGAAATTTTTCCCTTGCCTTTTGGCAGTGCTCAGCAGTTAGGCGGTCGGCCGTCTGCAAATTGGCCTCTGGTCGCTTCTTCGTATTTGCCGCTTTAGGAACGTGCCAATCAAGTAGCTTTATAATTCATCGATTTACTTCGGAAATCATATCGTTTCTTCCATTATACATGTTCTTATATTTACACAAATTAACCGATTTGTCCGCATCAGCTGCATTATTTGCCTGCTAATTATTGCTTTTCTCTCTTTCTAGGTAAGGATACTTCGCCTGATAGCTCCGTCGTCCTAAGTTTTGCCTTCGTGCTGTAAAGTGGACAAAGAGTATCGTTTCTGTTATTATTGATATTCTACTTGTTAAGGTAGGTTTGGGACGGGGACAGCCTGTACAACGGTACGGCGATGCCTTTTATTGCCTCTTTACAAAACACTAACTGAAGAGACATTCTATCTACTTTCATTTCATTCAATTTACCGATTCTATTCTTATTCCTTTCTAGCTTGCGTAGCATTCTTCCCTCTATCACAGTCTTCAACATACCGTCGCTTTGCATTCGTCATTGCTGCGTTCTTATTTCTGCCAACATTCCCCTCTCCTCCACCTCCATGCCTAGTACTTCTTCATTTGTGTCACTGTCTGTCCACTTCAGCTTTTCTATCCCTCTCCACATCCACGTTTCAAAATCTTCTAATTTACTGGTATCATCCTGCTTCAATGACCCGTTTTCGCGTCGTACAAAACTACGCTCCATATCAAAGTTTTAAAGAGCCTTTTCTTAACATTCTTAATCATAATTCCTGTGATAAATTGCCTCTACCTAGTGAAAGATTCTTTCCTTAACGTAATGCTTTTTCCTATGACTGTAATACTTCGACCATTTTGGTCCAACGCAATTCTGAGATTCGTGAACAGTTCAACCATCGCTTAATGTATTCCAATTTTGATATTTAAATTAGTTAACCTGTTTCTCTAAAACTGCGAAATCTTTGAAAATATTTATTATCATTCCATACCTATCGCACTGAATTTCCAGTGCGTGTGATAGTGCTTGCCAACCTTTGGCTGATGTACGAACTTAAGGTTTATTATCCACAAACCTAACGCATTTTATCGATGACTTTCTTTTCTGTCTCCAGTTCTCTCCCTGCCTCTTTAACCATTTCTGCCAAGTATAGGTTGACAATCTCGCGTGATAATTGACACCCCTGTCTTACCCCTCTTCCTAACACTACCCACCTCGGCTCGCCATCCACAGCTTAGCAGTCTGACGCATGAAAATATTTTGGACAAGTTTCCTTAGCAGTCTTACACATATACATATTTTGGATAAGTTTCCTTTGCTTCCAATTTATTATTTTCTTTGCATCCAATATATTATCAATTCATTGTACCCAGGTCTCTCCATGAGACGCATTTTCGAAATTTAGAAACAGGCAAATACCTCCTGATTGTATCCTTATGCTCCTCGCCATTAGTGACTTCATTGCTGATATCATCACGCGTCTCTCCCCTTCTTGAACCCAAACTGATTATCTCTTAGCAATCATTTACCCTGCTCTTTCCACCTTCTTGTTGATGATTCGGAGAACCATTTGAGCTGCGTTGTGAAATCAAACTTATTGTTCTGTTGTCCTCACATGATGTAGCAATTACCTTTGTCGGTATAGGAACTAAAACTGATCCCACAAAGTATTCCGGCCAGGTTCCTTCCTCATAAATACTACGAATCAGCCCATATAGCCTCTTCCTCCCACATTTTCCTAAACCTATTAGTAGTTCCGCGGGACTGTTGTTTACCCCCAGTGGCCTATCTGATTTCAATTTCTTTAATGCCCTTTCTAACCGTCGAGTAAGCCTGGACATAAGCGGTTCTCGCTTACGTCATCTACGTCACCTCTGTGTCTAAGCGTGGTTGCCTAACATCTTCAGTATAATTTCTTCTATATATTCTTTCTATCGCTCTTTATCCTTCTCCAGTTTAAGTAATAAGCGTCGTGACTTTTATTTATAGATTCCATTTATTTTACATTCTTACTTCCTTGTAGATCTATCATATTCCTTTACAGTTGACTCATTTCGTTGCTATTTTTACAATTATTCCGTAGTTGATACTATTAGTTAATTTTTGCATTAGTATCTATCTTTGGACCTATTCTATCGCCGTGAGGCACTTTCCTACGCTATCAAAAATGAAGTGTAGCAGTCAGTCACGTGGTTACCCCGTCCCTAATGTAATCTACATCAGCCATGAGCCACTTTTTTATTATATATTGATGGGAAATATCAGTTAGGTGTATATTCACATTTTAGAACATTGGTGGTAGTATTTTTATTTCGCGAGGAGTAACTTTATCAAATTGTGCAATTAACATTTTTATGTAATAAAAATCATATCATCTCCGTTTCAAGAACGAAGAGAATTTTCTACGGAGACAACACGTAGCTTAGCTGTCGGGATGCATGACTGTTCGCATGTAGACTGGGGCGAACTCCTCCCTGGTCTCCCTTCCTTCCCTTGGCGTTTCCCTCCATTCATTCCTCTCCGCTCCCGCTTCCTCCTTCCCCGCGGCATCTTCCCCAGGGTGCGCGCTGTGATTGTTGTGCGAATGTGCGTTGCCAAGGGGGAGGGGGCCCGCAGTAGCAGGTGTGCGTGTGTACGCTGGGAATTGTGGGCTGAGTGGAAGAAGGACCGGCCGGTCGGGGGGACGACGGCAGAGAGGCCGGCACTCTGTTGGCGGGAGGGGGGCGCGGGTCGGGATTGTGGCGGTAAGGGGTGGGTGTGGGATTTTCGGCGCCCTTCTCTCCCCTCCCCTTCATAGGGCGTGCTGGTTTGGTGCGTGCTGCTGTTGGAAGGGGAGGGATTGGGTGAGGCTCTGGGAAGTGGATGGGGAGGTTTCGGAGGTTGAACGGACACATACACACACGCTGGACGCGAATGCCCTGTGGGATTTGGAGGGGGTTAGGGAGAAGGGGAGTTGCGCGCCGCGGCCGGATGGAAGGGGGGGGGAGGGTTGCTTGTGGGTGTCCGGAGCGAGAAGGTGGATGGCGAGTTGGTGTGTGTGTGTGCCGCGATGGGCGATGGGGAATTCCTCCCTTGTGGTCAACTCGATCGATTCGGATCACGCCTTCCTCGCTTCAATGATCACTCCCCCTCCCTATACACACACACGTACGTCCGCTCACGAATTGTGCTTGTATCTTAGTTCTTCTTGCCTCGTCTTTTTCGATTCGCCTCCCTTCCACCCTGCACGCCGTCTCCAATTCCAACGGAGTGGGGAAATGGGCGAAGCACTTCATCGACGGAGGCTGGCTCGAGCACATCGAGTGCCCGGAAGCGCAGCCTCCATGTGCCAGCTAGCCCCCCGGGGCCTTCGACCTCACAACGAGAAATTCGCACTTTGACGGCGTAATCGGTATATATTCCGCTGCTGCATAGATCGTCGGACTGCTTCAAAATGATGCGGTAGTTAAATTAAATTACCAATAGAAGTATTATTTGTAGAAGTGATGAATCTGAAGAGATGAACCAAGCGGGCGCTCTGGGGAGGACCTTCGCGTCTTTTTTTGGTATTTTTAGGGTTTAAGTTCAATCACGCAGTAATGCATTCATTTAGTGGTACTTTTCACTTGTGAAAATTTTAACCTCTGAGGAAAATATTGGTTAGATAATTTGAAGGCTGAAACTCTGTTTGCCTGGCAAATTCTATCACAGAGACGTTCAATTTTAAAATGTTTTAATGACTTTGCGTTCCACGAGGAATTCTATTATTCTTTATTGATGTTTTTCAGAAAATTTACTCTCATCATGTTATACCACTGTGGTCACTACCTATGAAATATCCCAAATTTTATTGATACATTCGGACAACGAGATAAAAAAATAGAGCGAAGCGGTAATTGGCAGGTTGAAGTACTTGTTCTTCTATCGCACGATACTCGGCCATAAAAATTTGTCAGTGATCTTTCCTGTTCTTTTCATTTATTGATAATCTTAACTGCCACCACATCTTGCGTGTTCTCGCCCGGATTCAAGTATGGGTTGCTCCAAAAAAATGCCCCTCATTTGTTTAACTTCGTTTACACTTGCTGCTTCCACCCAAAGCTATAATCTAATGTTTTCATTATTATGATCACGTGATTCCTCCTCTACATACGTCGCCCGGTGACATCCACCGGCTTAGGCCGCGAAATGGCGGCCAATCACAGTCCGTATTCGCATCTTTGGCGAATTGGGAGGCAGCCCGTGGAGGGCGCGACCAGCAAGTGAGCCTGCCCCTCCTTCGTAGCCAGCCGTGCACCCCACTGGGTCGCCCAACCCCCCTTGGTGCTGCTGCGTATTAATCAGGCGCCGTCGAGTTACGGCACGAGTGTTTGGTCAGCCTCCGTTGCCCTCGCGTCGTTGATTGGCTCTTGTTTTATTTGTGACTTCTCCGGATGGCAAGGGCATGCGGCCCCCTGGTCTCCGAGCGTCCCCCTTCCCGAGACGTACATCCCTTTTCGCGCTGGTTTCGTTTTGCAAATATCAGTGATATCTAGCCTTAACCCCGATGATGTGGAGTGACAGTGTTATGGACGAAATGCTTAATTTAATTTAATGCTTTTTGCGTGAAATGCTTATTTCAAACCATTGGTGAAGTGTGCGCATGATCGCAGATCGCATTGGCATTGATTGAGAGGAAGATTCCATTATCACTGAAAATTTGGCAAAGCGAAAAATCTACGCCAAACTCGTCCTCCCGGAAGTCTTGACGGACGACCAAAAAAACAGTATAGTGTCTGTTTGCGAAGACCTTCTGCAACCGCATCGTGACGATTTTTCAGCCCATTTATATTCCCGACTTGATACCAGTAGACTATCTTATTCTCAAAAGTGAAATCCTCCCTCTAAGGACACCACCATGGAGCCCTAAATGGCGTCAATGAAGCTTGCACGCGTACCCTTAAAGATCTTACGGAATCCGCCTACCAGGGAGCCTTCGAGTCGTGGAAAAGCCTCTGGCAAAATTGTGTATACGTTCAAGGGATGTACCTTGAAGAATTTTGAGTCATAGTAGCAATATTTGAAATAAAACTAATTTTGCTAAACTTTTCCCGATATTTTCTGTACAAACCATGTTTGTTTTTGTGGTGGATACTCTAGAGGCGTGAGGATCTCAACTGGCACTCTTGGCACGCATCGTGTCTTTCCACGCCATGTACTCCTCGGTGCGTCAAATCCGAAATACTCGTGCCCTCCCCATCATCTAGCGTCACCAGGATAAGAAGAATGAAAGTTGGGAGCGGGGGGGGGGGGGTTGTGGAAGAAGGAGGAAATGGTTGTCCTTGGGTTTCGGAAGATGAGATTCGTACGAGGCCAAGCTTAGGTCCCTTTATGTCATCTGGGCGGACATAAGGGTCAATCCCTCTCTCTTCTCGCCCCCCCCCCCCCACATCTCCACCACCCTTCTTCCGAGCCAGGAGTCCATTTTTGCTTCGAACCGGACCCCCTCTCCGCTCCTCTTTCATGCACCCTGAGGTCCTGCCTGCGCCACCCCCTCGCGCGCTGTCAACATCCTCTTGAGCTCTTTTCCGCCGCATTCTTTTGTTCTACCCTTCTTTGGCCTCCTCAGACTTCCCTTGCGGTGGTCAAAGCCCCCTCGTCCGCCGCTGGACAACCCTCCCGCTCCATATCTCTTTGGCCAATCCAATGGCGATCATATTTCGTTTTCTTCGAATTCTTTGCCCCTTTCGCGACGTATTATTTTTGTCCTTCCACCCTGTGCATGATGCTGATAAGGCTTAGTTTCGTGCCCGGGTAGCCATAAGCCATGAGAGTTCGATCACACATCGTACCGCAATACATTAAAATTATTATGACCAATCAAGTTCCAAGCTTTGTTTCACACGCACACACATACTAGTATATACACATAGTACATAGTATATACACACTACCGGACACTACCTAACAGCTCCTGTCTCCGGATGGCCTTCCAGTGGCCGAAATACTCGTGGACTAAGAATACACTTGCAGAAATACATATTTATTTGTTATTGGAATCCTCTTTGCTTCGCCAAGTGATGAAGTAACATATTTTCGTGTCTGACTTCGCATTGTTCCATCTCATTTCCCCTCGCCTTCTCTCCTTTCTCCTCCTCGTTTATAATCCATAACCATTCGTCCTCCCCTCCTCTTCCGTCCTCTTTTCTCTTCGCTTCGCCTATCTTTCTCATGTCTTCCCCCTCGCGCAACCCCCCCCCCCCTTTTTCATGCACCTAGTCGAGCGCCATCTGCTTCTCTCCGCTGCTCGTCGTCGGACCCCTTCTTCTCCCTACCCCACAAAGACGCCGGACGCCACTCCCAACCCCCCGCACCACCCTTGCCCCACGCAACCACCTCCTCCTTCACCCCATACCGGCGTGGCGCCTTGCCCGTGCCGAGGGTTTTTGGGTTGCACGCTTTGATGGCCGCTGCCCCAATGCGAGGGAGCGCCTGGGTGGGAGATCAGTTGTGGTGATGGAAGGGGAGGTTAGCTGGCGGTTGGCGAATGTTGGCTCATGTGTAACCTGGAGGTAAGAGGGATGTGTCTCCCTCCTGCGCTGAGATGGACGCCCCTCTCTCTATCTTCCCCGGCAATTCCCCAGCACGGGGTTTATTTACTCTCCGAGTTTTCTCGCGCGTAACGCGGACACCAGCGGCAGGCATTTGGGGCGGAGCGGAGTGGCCGGCCGTTTGCATTTCCTTTTCAGCTTTGCCGGAGTCCTTCATCTTGCCTTACACCTCTCGAAGTATTTGCTGGTAGTAAATGCTTTCGTGTAAATGTTTGTCAATAGGAGAGCGTATTGCATTATTTTCTGCTCTGTTTGCTGTTTTTTTCTGGCTAAAGACTGGTGAAAGGGATCCTGAGGGAATAATTATTTTGACGAGGATGCTGCTCTCATACTTTGAGGACTAACGTACCCGCACGGAGACGGTAATTTGAGGACATATATATTTTATATCTAACTCTGTTTTACGATTAATTAGTGAAGGGCTTATGGGCAATGGCATCTCCAAGGGTCACCGTGTTTCGCAATAAACGTACGTAGAATATCTAGCCATGCCCTCGTTTGGACGGAAGATAGGACGCGACAATGAATACACGCTGAGAAATCCAGTGGTTATTCGAAGTCGATAGCGGAACATATTGGAAAGCCTTTCTATTGATTGTTTACAACTTTATCCCAGGTTCAGGGGTTGACCTTTGTCGGTGCATCATCACGACTAATTTTCTTTGGTGCTCCAGTCACTTCGATCTTTATTTGTTTTGATACGAAAGTATAGAAGTGGATCATGCGAATTTGGGTACATTTTTAAGGATACGTCCTGAGAAAGTTAAACGATTGAACGTTAAATAGAGTCACCAAAGAAATTTGAATCTTAATTCGATCAGCCGACGCGAGTCATATTTTTTCCTTGCCTTTGAAATCATCAATCGCTTATTTTTTTATTCATTATTCGTTCGCCCTAATCACCCGCCATCTTACCGTGCTGTTTTCAGAACGCAGTCACTATCACTTATATCGCCAATTGGTTTTGCCCTCTTTGAATGAATTCATCAAAACACCAATCGGAGGATATGTTATTCACGTTTGATTTTGGGTTCATGGCACACGGACATGCACTAGTATTCAGAGCGGCTTTTGATTTACTGGGCACGAATGAGATTTCTTTGTTTATTTATCGCTATCCCATTTCACGACTCTCTCTTTTTTCTCTCCGTTAGAGTCCCGTCGGCCACCAACGGCGTCGTAATTTACTCTCGCCTATCCCGGTCACTCACAAACTCCCATCCTTCCTTCGCCCCCCTCCCCACGCCCTTCCTTGTTCCTTTCTGGTCCGAAGGGATACTGCTGCATCTCAATCATATTTCTGGACTGAAACCCCCACTCCGCTGTCTGCCTTCTTCAACCCCTCTAACGCTGCTGTTTCCCACCCTTCTCTCCCTTCGTGGTCTTCGTCCACGTGGATGATTGCTGCCTCGGCCGTGACGCTTATCGCATGGATTATGATCCATAAAAGGATCCTGCCCAAAGTCCAGTCCATTTCGCCCCCCCCACCCCTAGAGGATGCCAGCCAGCCCCATCGCCATTCCTTCTTCCCGTCCTCGTTTCCCTCCCCGTCTCACGGAATCGTCCCTCCCCCTCGCCGCAACTTTTAATCTCCCGAGGATACGAGTTTCCTGTCCGATCATCGGTGCTCTTCGCCTTTTGGCGGCGCCCCCGCCCCACCCTCTTTCTTCTCTTTTCCGCGCCACTCTCTTTCCTCCCTTTCCCGCGCCACCCTCTTTCCTCCCTTCTCTTCTCTTCCCATAATCTCCCTCCTCATTTCTCCTTCTTTCGCCTCCTCTCCTCGCCATCGCCCGCCTATTTATTCCTTTCCGTCTCCGCCGAAGCCCTCTCCCACGCCCCCTACCGTCCTCCGCTCGGCTATGGGGGCGGAAGATTGCGCGCCTTCCATCCCTTGCCCTGCCTCCCTCCTCACGGGTATCAAAATGGCGGTGATCGCTTCTTCCTAGCCTGTAGGACGGAATGCCGTCGTTTACTGCAATGCAATCTCCGTAATCGTTGCGTAGACCGTGGAACGCGTCCCCTTGTTCTTCCCCATCCCCGCAGGTCCATCCCCCGTTGTCTCGATTGCCCTAGCCTATTAAGATCTTCAGTTTGATTAATTAGGGGGTGACCATCTTCTGAAGTTTCTTCTTCTTTTGCCTCAATGGTGCTCTTGTTGCGCCAGCGAGCGTGGACGCGGAGAGTAGGGGAAAATATAGTTTTGCAGCTACCTTGGGACTTTCTTTGAACGCTCGCGTTCCTTGTTTAGTTCATTTTTGTGGTTTAGATTACGACCACGGAGAAGGCTGTACTCTGTCACCAACGTGCAGACTAGTGGCGCGGGACTAATGAGTTTTTTTGAAGCGGTAAATGATTGATTGTGTCAGGGGCCAAGAGGAAAGAAACATGCAACTTAGAATTTCTTCAACTCAACATAATTGATTATTTGGTTTAGTTCTAGAGCTATGGAAATTATTTGTCAAGAAAAGCGATTTATTTACTTAGTAATCGTGCTATGCGGCAGCAGAAGGAATTAAGGGTGCCTTGGGAAATATTATCTGCATGCGCGATTGCCAATTTCGCTGCCACATCCTTGTCTTCCGTTGTAGTCTTATCAGCTTCCCATTGCTTCTCAGCATTTCCCAGTCCACTGTTTTCCGTCTGGTGAAATTACCCTTTCATCTTTCTTGCCTTTTCAGTTGGTGTATCTGTGTACACTAACGTACCAACGGTTGACATCATACCCTATTTCCTTCTACCAGGCTCCATTGGTGTGTGCGTATGGAATCACGGGTTGTATGCGGCACGCCCTCTTCCGCTGGCAGCCGTATCATCCGCACGTTTCATTAGCGGAAAAATGATATTCTATGATATGATATAAAGATATAAAATGATATATAAGTATATCCGGCTGGAAAGGAAATATGTACATGAATGCTCTGTGTTTGGTATTTGGCTGTCCGAAGTTACGATGGATCGAATCAGATCGAGAATCGAGAGAATCCGTCCCTCGCAGGAAAAGTACTTTGGCATGATCTTAATCCGAAGTTACCAAATAAATGCAATTTGTGATAGAAAAGGCGATGCCGTCTCTTTATATCGTGACATTTAAGTTGCCCTCAGCCTTTCTGTGGTAAAAAGCAATGCTCAAGTTAGCGAACAGCCCTATTTTAACCATTCAAACAACCTTCTTGAACATTATCACGGCTCCGATTTATGCAAAGCAATTATGTGATGTCGGTTTTGGATATGCTTCTCTTCTCCAGAAAACGGCGAACTACTTTCTCATGCACGCATTTCATCTCATAATTTAGGCAGTGGAAACGTTGAATGGCCGATAATACCATCTTACATCAGATCCGAAACGTTTCCCGATACTCTTTTTACAAACCTTGTAAATTCATTAATCATACGTATGATGTGCTTTTCCATCGTAGGATTACACTTCTATCCTTGTGTTTGGCCATGCGTTATTTATTCTTGGAAATTTTGAGCGGCTCTCATGTAGAGGTTACCCTATCGATATCGATCAAAATACATCACGATCTAATTAACTTCCTCTTTGAACTAGAGCGAAACGTTGAATGCCCGCTCCATTCCCGTAAGGGCTGCTTGCTGAGCGCCGAATCGTTTCTGCCGTTGGACGAATCTTAGCATGCTCGGAGAATTTCCCACCACCGTGAAACAAATTACCCTTATGTGCGTGTTCGGTATTCTCTGGGGTGGTATTTAAGAGGTATTCATCCAAGTGGAGCCAGGCTCGGAATGGACTGAAACCTTTTCTCCTCTGAGACCCACTTCGCTTGGGAACTTGCTTTCGATGCGGCTACATGCGCCCTACCAATAAGTTTGCCGAATATTCGTGAAATAGCAGTGTTGGAGATCTTAAAGATACGTGTACCGAGCTCTATCAATTTAGAATGATCATAACCACTTTCGAGCTAAGATTTATCGATCACTCTGGGATATGAACGAGAACGTGGAGGAAATAAGTGTGTGTGTAGAAATTTACTCTGCCTAATTTTAGACGGCATGAATCACAATGGGGGGGGGAGTTGAAAAACGGGTGGCTTTCTCCACCAAAAAGGCTCTCACCTACTCATTCCCTACTCCTCATGTACTTCCAGCAATGTAGTTTACCTACTGAAGTGCCAACTATGCCCTGCCTTTTATATTGGAATGTATACCACATTCCTAAATTTTAGAATCAATAACCACCGGGGATCATGCAAGAATTCCCTGAGTGGGATGCTCCCAAGCCCAAAACACGCCTCCGAACACAACACTCCCTTTGATGAATGCTATTGTGTATCCATTTTAGCATCCCTCCCACCCTCTGACCCTCCACTCAAACTGAAAAAAATAGAGCTGGCGTTTATCTGGCTCCTGGATCCCTGGAATGAACCAAGTATATATACTAGACATTAATTACCCTATTATTCTCATAGTTTCATCCTCCCTCCGCTCCTAGCACCTTCCATATTATTCTCACAGAAAAATTCCCCTCCCAACTCTTCCCCTCGCGAACCTTTCTCCACCTTCTCCTCCATCCACCGTCTCCAGCCCCTTCTGTTATAACCCTCTCCGCTGTGAAAATATAACGCTCTGGGGTACGTGCACCCTTAGTGTTTCCATTGAGGTCGCCCTTGGAAATGACCCTAGGGTCACCCGTTTGGTTTTCATGTGGCCGTGCATGACAACCTCATTGATTTCGGTGACACTCCGTCATAGTGCTCCATTTCAAAAATGCGACTGCTGGTTTAGGTATTAATTTTTAGAATACTAATATCGTCGAAATTAGCCGTCCACACACCTCGTGCTATGAATTTTTAACTTGATGCCATGATTCGGCATAATAAGGATCATTTGGTGGAATTTCGTTCGTGTTGGACCATATCATATTCATCTATCTACGTCTACACATTACCCTGCATGCCACCGAAAGGGCGTGTGGCGGGGTAGTTCGATCACCAACGATGCATGCGCAACCCGAGAAATATTGCGAACGAGAACGCATTCAGGTATTCGTATATGCCCAAGGATTTGTCATTGGTGCCTTCCGTTTGAATTTCTTCATGTCCTTCACGAGGGCACCTCTCCCTCCCCTTCTACTTTGAGGAAATATACTCGTCCTCCCGAGACAAATGCAGCGACGCCCTCCCTTTACCGTCACCCACCGCCGTCCCTCGCGGGGAATATCGCTGAGGTGGCAGCAGAGTGGAACAGCACATGGCGTCGCTAATGTGTGCGCTTCCCTCGGGAAGATTAGGCTGGAGTCGGGCGTCGTGAAGGAGGAGAGGAAGGCGATGGAAGGAATATGAGTGAGGGGATGCCTTGGACGGACGGTCGCCCTTAATTGGATGGCAGAAACCTTATTTGGGCTGATCCCTCTCCCTCCTCATCGATCAGCCCTGTGCTACCTATGTACATAAAGCACATACATCCCGTGCATGACCACGCCATACCTCAGTGGGGGACTGCACGAAGAAAGAGCGAGGCAAGAATTGGTATAATTCTTTTGTTATAAGTTTTTTAATTCAGTTTGTTTATTTTTAATGAATTTTTTACGAGTCTTCTTTGAGATTGGGAAATTTCTGTTTTCGGATTCTCGATCCGTCAAATATATGTGCGAGAATTTCCGGCGGCATTTCATGCACCTTGTGCGAGGTCCACGAGATATTCTTCTCTAGGTTGTACTCTTGGTATTTGTTTACTTTCCGCCAGGAAGTAATTCTCACGAATGCGATTGAAAAGTGGCTATACCAAATAAAGGCGTTTTAATTTCCTTGTAAGTGTAACAGCATTGATAAAACAATTGGCCCCAGTTCAATATTGCATTTGCCTTAATCTTGTAAGCATTACGTGCATGACAAATGCACCAAAAAAAGCCGAAGAGTTTCGAAGTAATCACTTATGTCAATTGGAAACCTCCGAAACTATCAGTGATGTTCGGTACCTCTCACCCTCGTCATCGTATGCGGCCACCGGATCTTCATTCTCGCCTTATTTCATCACCTCCTCGTCTTCCGTGGGTCAGTTCAGGTCCGAGCCGTTCTTGGAGAGCAGTCAACTCTGGAAGGTGGAGTTGTTCTTCTGGGGCAGAGTACGAATGCCCCGGGTGAAAGAGTCAGAACGGACCTGAAGTATGTAGATGTAAAATATGTTGCGTTGTGCCCTTTCTGTAACATATAGTATTCTTACGGGACTTCTGCAGAATTTTCCTGTGTCCTTGTTTATTGCTTCTTTTACATGCACGTCAGTGGGAAACAGTGCATTTAAAAACACTATTATATCATTGATGTTATGCAGCGTGATGGTATGTAAAACGATGAACTTCATGTTGAGTGTCTCTTATTTTGGTGTATATCGATCAATGTTTGTGACCTTTAATAATAATCTAAAAGAATTCAATTATGTTTAAAAGTTTAACAATATTAGGTATGTCACATTAGTAACTATTTGTAGTTGTAGACCCAAGGAAATGGAGTTTATTTCAATTTGTATTTCTTTCATTGTGTAAACTAACAACACACTCAATGACTAAATATTATTAGTAATATAATAGTGAAAACTGCCAGGACTCCAAAATCAAACGTGAACCGCTGTGGTTGACGAGGGCTTGTAATTCGATAAGGAATGAAACGGATAACGGATGATTTTGAAATGATTTCCCTAGTCTGCCTAGGTTCGCATTACGTACATGGAGTATGCCCTAGGCCTTTTTTTTGCTCCCAAAAATCGAGTAATACTCGTACCACTTCAGGAAAGTTCAATACCTTTTTTTATCCATGCCCCTCCATGGAGCGCATACACTCCGAGGACGAAAGTCACGGGTTACATCTGAGGAAAATTTATGATTCATTTTGTAATCGGATGCATAATGTTTTAATTTGCTAGCACTGCCTGCTTTCACCAGGAGTGCACATTTATCTTGACTACCCTCATGTCACCTCGAAATAATTCAAAGTGACTTTTATATTTTCTCATTTCCTTTTTCTTGCATTGTTTTTTTACGCTTCATTTCGCATCTTAATCGTTGTGGACTCCGCCTGAATCATGATTTTTTAGCGGTCAGCGGAATGGAGGCTTGCAGGAAGGGTTTTTTTTCGTGAATCAGACCCAGTTTGGCTAATTAGTTTCCGTTTATTTGTCTGCATTACGACTAGTGTAAAAGTAATGCAAATGAGAGCCAAAATGCTGAAGCCGTGGGCAGTTAGTTTTTTAATCCGTGCGTTTGCCCAAAGCACATCTGACAATGAACAGGGCTTTGGAAGGAAAGAGTCACTGTAGGTATGCTTTCAGACTCGAAGAGATATTACTGGCGTCGTGATAAACATTGTAACTCTCTCGAGCGATCTTTTCTTGCAGGAGGGAAGGTACTTTTTTATAGAGATTGCACCACGAATGGTCATAAACATTTTCCAAGTAAAGCTATTCGGTAAAATATTCGGTGTGAATTCTTATCTTTTCCTTGCTTAAATAAGCCTTAATCTCCCGAGATCGCGTTTTGCAATCTAGGATTTTATTTCCTTTACTCAATCCGTTTTATCTTGTTTTATTGCTGACGCTATTCAAATCTTTTTATAATATCTTTCTTAAAGTGGAAGAAATATTTCTCCCATTCGCTGGTGTGGCTAGATAATCGTGATTTTAAATTCAACCCTACGACGCATTATAATTGGGCAATATTTGGATGCATATGGAATTAGTGACCCCACCAGAAGCAAATATCATTGGTAGCGTCAGTTTAGCTCTAGCGGCCATCGGAACGTACCAGCCTTTCCACTATAGGGCCATACACAAATTGAAGGACTTTTAATGTGCGTGAACAGTTTCGTCATCACGTTTTCGTCCTGTGGGCACGCAATTGTTTCAGATGCTTTGGAAAAATACGAATTTATTTTGCCAAATATTTTGAAAACTGTATCCGAAAATATGAACTGATGCACTTATTACTTTTAAATAAATAAGTTGAGATTGTCAATAAATAAGTTTTTTAGAGTATAGTCACAGACGTTGATGACATAAAACAGCACATGTAAATATAGCAAAAAAGGAACCTCGAAAGTTTTTTTTTAATAATCTGGTGACAAAACCTCTCTTTTCAACGGAAGGGCCTGATGTACAAAAGCGGCGTCCACGCGCAAAGGGGTTTGTGTATGTTTTTGATAAATTGATATTTTGAAAATGCAGGCAAGTGTTGCGATCCGATATGCAACAGAGAAGTGTTAAACATTGAGAACACATTTCCCTCACACTGGACCTCATCGAAGGATGCCCCTCCCGGGCTTTCCTTCTCTCCTCACGTTGCGGCCAAAACGTTGAGCCAACCCCCGGTGTGAGCATCCTTGTGTTTTCTATGGTTAAAAAAAATCTCCTGTTATGTACGATATATGTATTGTGTGTGCGTGAGTGTACACACGTTCTGACCGCGGGACTTGGGGTTTTGAAGCCCCTCCCTCTTCTTGGGTGTCCTTAGGCGTGTAGGATCGTCGTGTCCTTGCGTTTGTTTGATGTGCTGCGGGCGGTGGGCTTTGAAGGATCGAGTGCGGAACCGCTGGGGAGGATTTTAGGGCGAGGAGGAAGAGGGAGCGTGGCAGGGAAATATGATTGATGGAATTGTGAGGGCGATGGATCCTGTTTTATTTCTTGCTTTTTTTAGATTTGGTGGAATAATGGGAAAAGGTTCGAAGGGAGGATGTGGGTGGAGGTGGGGGGGGGGGGAGAGAGAGAGAGAGGCGAGATTGTGCGTGCTTCGACCGAGTCTCATATTTATTTTTTTATCCTATTTATTTTTATTTTCGCGATGCAGTCTCGCTCCGTGCGTCTGTTCCAGGTAATCCCGGCGGCGCGCCTCTCGACGTATATCCGCAGCGCGCGGTGGGATTGGCGTGAGAAACCGCGCACCACCAATAAATGATGGCCGATCCACCCCTTACGCTTTTTTTTCATTCCTCCCCGAGATTTCTCCTCTTTTATTATCCGATGGATTTGCCAATTTCCACCACTCCTTCCCCCTTCCTACCCACGGAGTCTGTCTCCTTGTTGGGACAATTGGCTGGAAGGTCTTTCCGAATCCAATGCCGAGTGAGGGAGTCCGCTTTCTTGCGGTGGCGTCACTCTGGGAAACGGGGGGGGGGGGGTGAGAGAAAGGGAGCTTGGAAGTTTAGCGTGTGACGGTTTCGTGCCTCCTGCGTTTTTGCCGTGTGGTGTGGCGGGAAATCAGAGAGGGGGCGTGAGGGCGCATCCTTCGCATTATTGTAGCGTAATTCGTGACGAAGGAAATCAAGAAAAAACCCTCGATACATGGGTATTTAGTACTAGGGCATTCCAGAAAGTAACGTCCGTTTTCGTGTAGTTTAGAATAATTAATGTATGTATCGTGAAAAAAGTAAGAGAGTAATTTATGTATCGTGAATCGAATGGCGAACCAGTATTACATAATGATCTTTTTTCTCCGTTGCCAACGATTTCTTTTCTTCTCTCTGCATGACAACACGCATTTCATTTTATTTTCTCTAATCGTTGAACACGTTATTTTCGCTCCTTCTTAACGCCCCCTCACCCTTGACCTCTTTCCATGGCTCGAGGAAAGGCATCGTCTGTTAGACTAGATCGGCGAATTTGACCAATGAATTTGTGGCACTTTTCACTTCATTGGTGTCCTTAGTACTCGTCTGAGCAAATGAGTACTCTTGGCCGAAAAATACCATTAGTGGAACCAATTGTTCACAGATATACCAGAAACCTGAAAGTCAGATACGCATGAGTTCCAATATGTTCCGTTACTCTTTTTAGGTCCTTGGCCTTCTATTCTACTTCTTCTTCTCTACGTTTCATTCAGTGATGGTCTTATTCTTGCGAGTGTCTTCGATTGCCTCAAGACTGTTAAACAATTTATTCTCGGCAATATTCTGTAACACCACATTTCCATCGCCTCCAGCTCCATTCTCTATTATCCACGTCCCACATCCAGTGAGTAACAGACTCCGCATAAAATATTTGACGAATCGCTTCCTTTTTCTTATTCAAGTTCATTCAAGGCTCCCATCCTAATTCTTCCAATAGAGTCGTGACACTGCTACCTTGTTCATCACAACTTTTCACAAACCTAGCTGCTCTGCGTTGCTCTCAATCTAGTTCCAAATTTAAGCCAACTTCATGAGGATCCCATTCACTTGCAGCATACTCTAGCTGTGGTCCAACTAACGTGAAACGACAAAGCTCCTTGACCCTTTCATTACAATTCCCAAGTATTTTTTTATGAATCTAAACTTTTTATTAGTTATTCCCTAAATTTCATGAACGCGTTTTCCTCTGGACATATTTTTAGTTATCGTTACAACCAAGTAAATTACCGAGTCCACGTTTTTTATGTTGGTTCCCTGTATGGTGTCTTTTCGAGTGAAATACTCTTCCTCGAAAAATTGATCGAAACACATTTATTCAAATTTAATTCTAGCTTCCATGTCTCGCACCACTTTGGGATTGCTTTTGGGTCGTTAGTTAATGATACTCTTATCTTCATGACTGGATATTTCTGGAGTTTAGGGAAGAAATTCTTAAATTAGATGCTCGGTCAAAATCTTTACGGAACGATTTACTAGGAAATACTCGTGCCAGAAATTTTTTTCGCGTACATCGAGTTATCCCAACCCTAATTTTAACATGGGCGAAAATGGCGAAAATCTCCGAAAATTAGAGGGAAAGTTGCATTGCTTCATCACTTGAATGTAGTCGGTGAATTGAGTCAGCGAGGGGAACACAGGGATGGACTGGTCTCCATGTCAGTCTTCGAATGGCTTGGCTCTCACCCGACCGCATGGCAATGCTTCATTCCGATTGTTTTGCTCAATCGGGTCCTTTTGCGAGATGTCCGCGTGGGGACAGCGGCGAGAGGGGGGCGTGCGTCGAGAAGAGTGTGAGGGAATGAACAGACCGGCGGGACAGGGAGGGAGGGCTAGAGTTGGCGTGCGGCCCAGGAATGCCTGAATAATTGACGGGTGGGTTCAATCCGTTGAACAATTCAGCCCTGAGGAAGAAGGAGGGGGTGGAAGAGTATGCCAGGGGTCCAGCATATGGGAGTACGGATGGGGCGGACTGTAGTTAGAGCCGAAAAGGATTGTGGGACGAGGGCAAGGATCTCGATTGTGAAGGTGGAGCGAGGTAAGGTGGACGGACGCCGCCTAGTTGGGCGGGCTTCGGCGGCGGAGAACGAGATGGTCGGCGGGAGGTATGCGGCAGCCCCCCGTCCCGTTTACGGTGAGAATAATTCATGAATCGTAGATTCCCAGGATCGACCGCCCTCAACCAAACAAAGCCTATTCGTCCTCCCGTTTACTTGTTTTGTTTCATGGAGCCTCGTCCTAATTCCAATGAATTGGAATAATTGTTCTTCTCTTTGTTCCCGGCCGGAGTCAAGTCGTACGCATCCACCGAATACTTTCTCTCTATCCTTCTTCCAGGCGTCTCCTCGCCATAATTGGAGCACGTCTATGCTTCGTTTCATCGCCACAGTGGGCACACGCATTAATTATTTTCAATGGGTTTGTTCTTATTGCGTTTCTTATTTATTTTGCGAGCTATGCGGATCACACTTGGCCACCGACCTTCGCGTCACTCGGGTCTTGTTTATTTGTAATAGGCCGTTTCACTTGGGATTTTAGTGACCGCAATAAGTATGGACTGCGTGTTGGTACGTTTTCATTATAGAATAATATTTTACAATCAATGTATCGTTTTATCCATCTGTTTTTTTATGAACGGCGGTAGGAATTTGAATAAAAGATATTTAATGTATTGACGCATAATTTATGAACTTGTCGTTGGCGGGTATAAATACTTTTTAAATAAAATGTAGGCATGTGGGTAAACGTTTTCTCGGAAACTATATTTTGGTGAGATTAACAGCTTAATATGTGCATGACCGCACCAATATAAACACACATTTTAATTTTGAATTTTGGTGTCGATCTTTACCCACCCGCCTTTACATTTTTTCCTTACCAATAGTGTAAGTTTTTGAGTAATTTAGCTTGTAGCATATACAATTTCCTGCAACTCCCCACAAAATAATACCTACTGTCTGTTCACTCCCGAAATGTCTTGTGTTTTCAGTCTGTTCCTTAATTCCTTGGAGCGTTGCGTCTCGCGCGGCAGCCGGGGGTAGCAATGACCTCGGATGGGCCTGGATATACGTCGAACACTCCATTTGCGTGCTTGTCTGGGAGAGGAGGTGGGGTGCGTTCCATGGGGTGGAGGCGATATGAGGAGTAATTCCGTGGCGTAGCACTCGACCCCTTCGGGACCCGTCTCATTTCTCTCCGTGCCCTAACCCCCCCCCTCCCCAGCGTCAAATCCAACCCCCTCTCCCCCGACGCCTGTTGATATGCTTCCCGTCGAAGGAAAAAGAGCGGGCAGTTCAAGGGAGGGGGCCTGGGGGACACGGGAGCTCTTAGCGAGACGTCGCGACTCCAGCAGCCACCGGATGGCCCCCGCGGGTGGTCCCACCTGCGGCCCCCCTCCCACGCTGGAATATGCCGTTTCATTGACATTCGCACGTTCTCGTCGGCGGTTCAAATTGTTGCAAGAGGTGAATTAGGGGTGCACACGTGAAGCGAACGCAGCAATGAGGGACAACCCGACGAGGTACCTCGAGCGCTCTTGTGGTTTTAAGTCTGGAGTGAATTGATGGGAATTATTCCTATCAAAGAATTTATGGAAATATATACTATATATATCTGGTTCTCTACGAGGAGTTGTATTTTAATTTCATGATAGTAGTTCATGGATCATTTTTGCGTGCCATTTGCATTACAAGAATCTTTTTTTAGTTCCTACGAAGCGCTATAAGATGCACTCGGCGGTAGCCTTTTGTTTTGCATTCCGCGAATGGAGATGCGTGCAGCGAGCGTCATAATTTTGTGTTAGGATATGTAAATGGGCCGTTGCTTGGGATGCAGTCGAGTGCTTGCCAGGGAAAACCTTAGCATCGAGACGAACATGGAGTGTAGTATTTTTCCTGACAATAACTTCCCTTGTGAATACTTCGATTCTTCCGGTGGAATCATTAGATGTGTGTGCTGCCATCTGTGCTCTCGCGGAAGCACGAATATCCACCTATGCCAAGGTTTACTGTTTAAGAGTGAAATAGATTAGCATTTGAAGTAGACATGTTTTCGAGATGGCATTTTCCCGCGAGGACGCTATTAGCGAATGGGTCTGTTTCTTTTTTTTATGGATAAGTTCACTGCTTGCCTGGTGGAAACTCGAGGCATCATTAAAGAGCGATTCGCGGCGTACAAACCCAGCGTGCTCTGTGCATCGATACGAGAGAGGTGGTTTTTGTTTTGCCCCGAGGGAGCACTGGCATGATGCCTATTCCGCTTCAGGAATCGGTAGCTATGCGTCTTAGTCTCTCGGAAAACACGTTAAGTGAAAGGACGGCAGAGAGATGGGGGGGGGGGGTTGCTCGTGTAAGGGAGCCCACCCGAGGATTTTTATTCTTTTTCAAGAGAGGCTCCGCCCCTCCAGCCAGCCTTCGCCCCATCCGAGCACGTCATCCAATTTCCACTCGCGTATTACTACTCACCCATTCAATTCTCCCGCTCCTCCTCCCAATCCCTTAAAATTCCGCGAAGCGTTCTCGTTTGGCGCAGCCAGATTACTCCGTGCAGATCCATTTTGCTCTTTGTTACGAATTATACTCGAGATGTTTCTCGTTAATCACACTTTTTATTCGCGTCGCTCCTTGGTGCGCAAAAGTGATTCGTCTCCCCTCCCTTCCCTCCTCTCTCTTTCTCTTCTCCATCTTTGTGCGCACTTGGGGCTGCGTCACCCACCCTGGCGAGTTTGAAAGAGAAATAGGGTTCATCCGCCCGTCTGTGCCCTCACCATTTGAGCTCTCCGCAATTTTTACTATTCGAAACACCTTTCTTCCCCTTTGATCTCGTCGATAAGATTCGCACTCAACAATATACTTGGCGTGTTAAAAACTCAGTCGCTTCAACCAAGTCCACCGCTAAGTTGGTTGACTACGGTGTTACCCGAATTAAAGCGCGTTTGAAGTTCTCATTTGACCCGTCTGCCGCCTGCTGGACCAGCGACGCCGTCGCGACAGCCACGCACGCTCCCAAGGCCCAATTGTCCGAGCCACAGGTTTTCTCACGACGCCCCTGTGCCTTTGACTCCGTCCGCTAATGGGAGCTACCTGGTCGAGTGTCTAATGTTGAAATTTCAATTGTAATACCCTTTGCCGATGTCTACCTTAATGTCAATGGAGTAATATTCACCACGGTAATACATGGAGCCTCTTAGATTATTACATTTTCTCAAAATTAGGAGTGAAAACGTATGAGCAATCAAAATGACTTATTTTTGGTATGACCACTGGAAAATCTGTTTTTTTTTAATTTACCATCGTAGAAGACGCGGGGTATAAGCCAATTAATAGCTGTTCAAGTCTATTAATCGAGAAGCATGATTTTCGGGAAACCTTAATAAATGCATTTTTATGGAAGGCATTATTTGTAATTGCGTTTACGTGCGTTCAATAGGCATCTGAAATGCTTAAACAACCTACTCTCTAAGTTCTATTGATATCTGTTTGAGTAAATTAATTTGCACAGAAAATGCGTTTCACATAGTTGGAAGTAGTAAAAGGGAAGCTCATGTACCATGAACTCCAATGTATCATAAATATCTCCCAATGGTTCCGTTTTCTTTATTGGCCAATCTTATAGGTTTAAATCACTATTATTCAAAATCGTGGTTGAATACATTCTCGCAATATCTGATTCGTGTGTCCTATCAGCGGTTTCCAACAACCCTAATAAGGGATTTTTTCTAGGCGTCGTATTTTTTTTAAACCGAAGTTAATGTGTTTTCCAATGAAAGCAATGTGTAACCATTGCTATTTTTATCGAAACCCTGACTCTTGCTAGGAGAATTATTTTGTGTCGAAGTTCACTTCAGGGCGGAAGTGGGCCCGGAAACAAAAACCAAGCATTCGCCGCATGGGGCCCTCGCTCCCGACCTTGCTGGAATTCAAATCCATGGATATTAGCTCGGTCCAAAGAAGTAGAAAAATAATTATTATTAAGCGGTGCGCAATAGTCTCAGCCATTGGAGCCTCCAAGAAACCCAATAATTGATGGTAAGGCATTTCACGTGTAAAGGCACCGAAAGGTGTTGCATAATTACAAATAATTCAGTTGCGAAGGTGCCTCAGTAATAACTGGAATGCAAAAGCGACCTTGTCGGGACGTTTACTGTCTCCGGTCTACTTCTGTCCATCTGATGAAACTAAAGATCCACAGTCCAGAGACATCGTTTCCTAAGTCAATGCCGCATTTTTATTGACATAGGTCGTATTTCCAGTAAATAGTATTCTTTCAAATACACATGTGTATTGTAATATACATAAATAAATTAATAAATTAATAAATATATATATATATATATATATATATATATATATATATATATATATATATATATATATATAATTTATATATATATATATAACATAAACACAAACCATAAACACAGCCATCAACCATAAACACAGCAATCAACCCGAAGGTCGGTTTGGTAGGTGATGGTAGTGTTCACCCAGTACTAAGCCAGACGGCGTGCGAAATTCACACATCAGGGTAGGGGGGCCAGTTCCTTTCCCTGTGCCGGTTATGGTTTCCCAGGAAGATCTGGTACCCGAAAAATCGCATAGCTTGGGTGGAGCTGCAGGTGCCCAGAGTGCCTTGCCCGGGTACCCTCGGGTCAGTAGTCCAACGCTCTACCCCCTGGACCCTCGCGACGCATATATATGTGTGTGTATATATATATATATATATATATATATATATATATATATATATATATATTTATAAATGTAATGGCAATAGACACCCCACCCAGAGCATGTCCCATTCCGTCCTCATCGTTTGCCTCCTTGTTTTCATCGTACTAACTCCCCTTCCCCAGCCACCCGCTCTCCTACCACTTCCCCCCCCCTTAATTTTAACTTCCCACCTCAGCCTTTCCACTTCCTCGACCCCTCCGCTCCTTTCTTTTTCCTCCCCTCTTCCGCTTCTCTCTCCCCTTGGTTCCTGCTTCATTTCTCAGACCGCCCCGGTGCCACCTCTCGGCTGAGTCAACAAGCTCTCACAAAGGGAAGTTCCCCCCCTCCGTCTTCGTTTCCGCTCCAACCTCCCATCGCCCCCACACCCCCCTTTCACCCATGCCATGCCCCATTCGCCCACTCGCTTGTC
Organism: Hetaerina americana; assembly: GCF_022747635.1. Lineage (NCBI taxonomy): Eukaryota > Metazoa > Arthropoda > Insecta > Odonata > Calopterygidae > Hetaerina > Hetaerina americana. The sequence continues at coordinate 11,747,178 of NW_027287095.1, forward strand.
TTCGCCCCCCACCCAACCCTCCTCCATTCGTTACATTTTTGGCTCTGCCCCCCCCCCCCGCTCCGCCGCCCCCCTTTTCCCTCCCACTCCTCCCCACAGACAACCGTCGTCCTCTCCTTTTCTTCCCGTTCCCATTAATGTCGTCCTCCGCCCCTCCTCCTGCCTTCTCCATCATGTCTCCTCTCCCCTCCCCAATCCTTGCCCACCCACCCACCCCTCCTATTACTCTCAGTTTTTTCCACATCCATCTGCGATTCCTTTCCCATAATTCACTTCCCAAAGTGTTTTCCGCCCTCACTATCTTCTTTATCTCCTATTTATTAGCGCATTCCTTCTTATTTCCTCCAGCACTTCCCCCCTCCCTTCCTCCGTCCCGCTCGGACTATGTTGGATGAAAAGAGGCGCCGGAGCGAAACTGAAACTTCCCTTGCCTCTAACCTCGATCATTACGAAGTCGATAATGTTTTTCTCCATTAGATATCATTAATGGAATATTAAAACTTCTCTTCGTTTGAAGTTTGCTCTTGATAAATAAATAAACGTAATTAATATTGTTGTAAATCCGTCCCATTACATCGAGCAAAATATTCTGATATTCAGAACTTGCAATATCAAGTCCTCAACTTTTTTGGTCCGCGTCGTATCTTTAAATTCCATGCGTATTTTGCGAACCCGGGCCGGGTTCCTTGGGTTGTCTCTATTAATGGCCTAAAAACTAAATAAAATGAAACACCTGAGCAGACATTCGACACTTGCAGTTCAATTTCGTGGACTCACCGATGATATTCCTCGATGGTGGGTATTCACCATATTCGTGGGATGTGGAAAAAGAAAGCAGAAAGTTTGTGAACATTTCCACCAACACTCGCAACGAGAAAGTGTTAAATCCTTCCAAGCAGTGCAAACGTATAAAAGTGGGAGCTAGGCGAGACCGAAGTGATGCTCAAGAGTTTCGGTAGCCGCCGGCCGTTTGATGGAGCTCGACCTCGACGGCACCTCACGAATCTCGGTGACTATCCCGGCATTCAATCGCTCTTATTAGTCGATTGCCTGGGCTGTGTAATTGACGCGATTTAAGAATTCTTTACGAAGTGCCGGAAAGGGTTTAATTGTAATGCAATAATTACCCGAGAGATTTGTGACAAAATATTAATTTTCGTTCGAAGCAATTGACAGTGGAGGTTGAATTTTTTCATGTATCGTCCTACGTGTCTTACTTAAGAGAAAGCATATGTTAAGATCCATCATGTAGGTTCTCTTTCACCTGTCTCGTGGTCAGCCGTATTGAAATGGTGGAATATCGTGCCGTCAGGGTATAATATTTCATTCGCCATCGTTGTAACCTGACGACAATTAGGGTTAAATAAGAGATCACTGCTGGACCTGTGCTTAGGAATGCGTCGAAAAAGTCACGATTCGCCCCCTTACCCCCTGGTGTGCATCCCGGGCCCTCATTCGAAACCACCCCCGCACTCCCATCCCTGGAGGTCGAATGAGAGCAGGTTTGGGCCGGGGGCTGAATATTTGATGACCTTCTAGAATACACAGTCGCCGGAGGGGGGTTTGGGATATTTGTGCGCGCGAGGGGCGCTCGGCAGAGGTGGGTCCTTCCCCTTCAGATGCCTCTCGTTTGCTCGGCACGACGACGGGGGATTAGAAATGGCGTGGGGATCGTCGAAGTGAAGTTATACTTGACTCCGGTGGGCGGGAGGCCCAGAAATTTCTCAAGTCAAAGAAATCGGAATCATCTGGCAAATGTAGGGAGGCGGATTGGGCTGGGGCAAGGGTCGTTCCGCCTTGGTGGTTACTTTCGTCTCCCTATCATTGGTGTGTACAGAATTGGCAATTGATTTTCCTTCTGTCTTCATTTCCTTGTTCCGGGGTCCTCCATACATCCCCGCATTCTTCAATGTTCTCTCTTCTTTGCAGTCACGTCTTGTCCGAGAGACACCGCGTTCGTTCGTTCCCTGGGCAAATGCTCGCGAGAATAGCGGGAAGATGTGAATCCGTGTCCAGGCGGTGGGAATGACTGCTGATTTTCCATAGTCATTGTCATCTTTGATTTATTTTCGGCGACTCTTCCTTTCATCGTTATATTCATGATATTCTCGTCTTTAATCCATAGTTTTCCTTTTCTATTATGTGTTCCCAAATTCTCGCCAAAAGTTCGCTCGCAGAATTCTATATCGTTCTTTTCAAATGGTTCAATTTATATTTTCTTGTTTTCGTCTCTCTGTCTGTACTCATAGCTGTATTTACTACCTACTGTAATTATATTATTTTCTACCGAACTAACGCTAAATGCAGTCCTCTTCCTCTCACGTCTTACATGTTTTATTCTCGTCAATCTGACGTTACACTTCATTAGTAAGAAAGTATGATCTAATGTGCGTCCGCTGCCAAGAAACTAAACTAACGTGCGAACTAAACACGCTGTCCTAAATCAATGTCTAGTCATAAATTAGTTTAACCGAAATCTCCCTGAACCGCGGGGCATTTTCCATGTATAACTACGCCTTTTGTGTCTAAACAAAGTGTTGGCGATTCTTAACACTACTCCTGCAAAACTCTATTGCTATTATTCCGTGGTCATTTCTTTCTTCTAAACCGTACGTACGTAGTGCCCTACATCACTACCAAATTCTTCACCTACCGTCGCGTTCCGATCCCCCATTACTATCAACTGTTTTCCTCCATGAACACACGCAAATATTTCTCTAATTGATCCTTTACCCCATCGATTTCTTCTTCCCACAATTGTTTCTTAGCGTGAAGACCTGGACAGTGACCAAGTTCGTCGGGTCAGCTTTCACTTTTACTAATTATATTCCAACACTCGCTTAATCTATTACGACGCTTCCACCTACCTTTTTGTTCAATACTATTGCTATCCCTCGCTGGCTATCTCCTATTCGCCTTATATTACTCTTTTAACTCTTCCCACCATTCATTTATCTCACCTAGCCCTTCTCTAAAGTATCTTTATTTTCTCTCTTCATCTCCCGCTTAAATTTTCCAATTTCCCTGTCCTCAACATCATCCAAACCATCCAATTCCTTATTCTGTTCGGGTCCTCCTCTGTACTGCTCTAGTCAATTCCTTTTTGGAAAGCTTTCGTGAGATGACAGTCAAATTCATCCCTCTCCTGCGACCCGGCGAGACACATGGAACAGTCGGTCGAGTCCCGTATTTTTCAGGATTCATACTCAAATATATGTCCATTATTGCTGTACGGGATGGAGAATTTAGGTGGTTTCCCGTTGCCTTCCTCTATAGTGTTTGTAGCGTGACGGTAACACTAAGTTCGGATACCTTTGCAGCCGCGTTACTTCGAAACAGACGCTACGCGGACTACCTTTCGATCTGTCATGGCATGGGTGACCCAAAGAGGATCTACGTGTATTATCATTGCTCCCGCTAGCTCAGCTCTAGGGATTATCGGAACGTGGAAGTCCCTTTCTACCAAGTCAAAGTTTTAGTCCATGGGATGGGACATCCTGGGTACGGAGGAAAATTTTCACTTCTTTCCCCTTGGCTAACTGCGTTTAGTTGATATGGCGATGTAACCTATAAATGTTTGGCCCTTGATACTTATACCTAATTAATTTTTATTTTGTTAATTTTTGTACTAAGTATTTATTAATATTTTGCGGGTTCCAGCGAAGCGACTATTTTATTTTCTCTTGTGCGTTATGTAACGTAGTCTGGCGCATTTATTTTTTGTTAACTTGGAAAAATGCATCTCTTTCTGCATTAATATTGTTCTTTTAAGTATTAAATACATCCTGCGGACTTCAAATTAAACGCACGAAGTGAGAATTTAGTTGTAATTCTGTGTATTTTTATTAGCCGTCCGAGTTTGAATGTCGACGTTGGGACTGATTTCAGGGAGGTTTGATGCCGAAATATTATTTTTGATTTCATCGATACCGATGTGAGGGATGTTGCATTTCTCTTGAGAATCGATGCTTCACTCCTGAGGAAAAATTCATAAAAAGCAAAATTATGAGTAATATCAAGCTTGGCAGTGTAGTTTTTTAATCATATTTAAAAAAGAGATTGGAACTTTTGAGTTGAGATAACTTAATTAAAGATCGGAGAGATAGTGGGGAATTGCGGATGTTCCAAAAAAGCTATCCCTTTGGAAAGGCGAAATACGCGCTCGTTCGTTGAAAATAAAGTAGCTTAGGTACAGGGTGAGGGAATCGCGGAATTGGAAAGGATATCGTATAGGGGACGGGGTAGACGTAGCCAGTTTGATATCGTTCGGCAAAATTCAATTGTGCGGGATGAAAAACAATTGAAATACGAAGATCCGAAATTCTAAATTTTAAACGACTGCATGGTGGTGGGAGTTATGACTGTTAGGAAATGGCGATGTATGGGCTGGAGGTCAGAAGCATTTGGCGTTGGAGTGGGTTAGAATTCGACTTGGGATTATGGCGAGGGGGTTGGCTCCCATCAATTAAAACGATAAAAATAAGATTGGGTGAGAGAGAGAGAGAGAGTTGGTATTTTTCGTAAGGCTGGAGTAGGTTCATTTTTCCAAGAGCGATGTGTACCTTCCACAGTCGTTATGTAGAATATCTAATCCCAATGACTGGTGACGAGAACTATGGGAATATTTGCGTTTCCTTGTTGATCTGGGCATCCTTTTGCAGAATGCCCACCACAGCGTTGCACCACTGCAAACCGTTTAAATATTGTGATGGTACCAATTCATCCCAGTCCCAATGCTAGTCAGATTGTGGAGCCCCTTAACCGATGCTAATTTTCGCGTTTTGTTTCCAAAATATCCACTTCAGATTTCCTCTGGTCTGAAACAGTTAGCGACGGATATTCATTCATTTATTGTAATTTTGGCCAATATTTGAAATAATAAATAGGTAGGTGTAAGTTCCAATTGTTATCAGAAATGGTTCGACATCGATATGCAGGTAAATAATAAATGACTACCTTTATGAATAAATACTGGTAATAAAATACCGATAAATACCCCGCGATCCACCTAAAGGTTGTTTAACAGGGGGTGCAAACACCAGGTGGGAAGGTTCGGTGAAATGGGAGGGAATGGTAGAGGAACGGAAAAATATTTGTTAAACAAATATCTAATAACGTGCAAATTTGCAGAAATGCTGGAGGAAGACTTATTTCAAAACAAGGATTCATTCGCCAAATAAATTAGTTTTTTGCTATGCGAAAAAAGGGAATAAAAATGAGCCACAACCATTATACGATAGGCCTCCAGCATAACAAGACAGGTCATGCAAAATTGAAAAGAAAGAAAGATATTCTGCCATTACATGGACATGCAAGTCCTGGTTTCTGCTCCTGAAGTCACGAGTGGGTAACGCGACACACCGCTGCAGGCAGTGGAGGCGCCCCCCCCCCCCCCGCTGCAGCGGCCCTCCCCCCCACCCCCGGGAGTAGCAAGGGATGGAAGGGGAAGCTTGAAAACAACAAGGAAGGGTAGGCAATATTGTACCAAGCGCTACATTCATTAAATGGCGATGTAGTTACGCATATGCTAGTTATAGCATCTATTTTCCGAATAATATATTCATGATCCAAGCGACGAATGTATGTCAGGGCGCGAATAATTTGCGACACATCGGCGCTGAATCACGCGGGCGGCTCTGTGGATATTGAGTAAGTGGTCATCAAGAGATGAGACGCAGTGTTTTCATCATAAATCCCATGTCGCCGTCCATCTTCTCATAAGTTCTGGAGCAAATTGTTTTGTCACCAGCGCACGATCCTCAGGGCCGTTGCCAAGGTGAGTGCGGGTGAACTTAGCGAGTGGACGTGGGATGAGGGAATTTATAGGCGGAAAAGAGGCCTTGGATTTTCCTTTTGCTTACTTTCAGCGCGAGTGTAAATAGTGTTCCCTCTCCATCTTCCTTCCCCCTTCCTCCCCATGACCGAAAGTCGCATGCCTTAGTGATGAACCACATAAGCCTTGCCACAAGGGATTCCGAATAGTAGGTACTTAAATAGTAGCAGTAATATTAATGATATACCACGAGGAATCCAATTTCGTAAATAATATAAAAATGATCTCCAATAAATTTTAGACGACAAAAAGTGTCCTCTTTGTTTAATCCGTCGATGACGTGTTTAATGTTTCTAAATTACGATATCCATATGAAAGATGCAACTTAAACAATGGTATAATTTATGTTTTCTGGGTTTGTATATGAATTCGACCTGTCAGAATGTGCCGTCGCACCATGAAAGTGTACGTGATTAAATTTGTATTTTGAAATTTATTGTGATGTAATATTTTTCTGGCAATACATGATTTCGTGGAATTTACTCGTAAAATCTCTGAGGAGGCGAATGGTATATTGGTGCAGTGGAGTACCTGAGCAATTGCCTTTTGTATTAATGGGATTTGAACGGTGATGGAAGGTTGTGTGGTGAATTCACTTCTACGTAGGTTCATTGGGTCTTCTAAGATCTATAATGTTTATGAAGACCCGAATTGCAAATATAAAGTTCATTATCTAACAACATTCTTTCTTATAGATGTAATTATTTATTTTTACTGAAGCTTTCTCAGTCATTATTACTTTAAACTAAAAATAAAAGGCTACCCTTTTGTGAATAATTGAAAGAGATTATATTCATAATATCGTCGTCAATTTATGTCAACGCTGAATTTAAAGTGGCTCGGAATTTCCATCTAAAATCGTGGTGCATTGGCCTTAACGCTACGAAAAATATCACTTCATAGTTGAGCGAACTGTGGGTTCCTATGAGTTATGTCATAAGTTTGGGTTTTCGAGGCATCACCTTAAGCCATTAAAGGCTTTTAATTAGGGCGATGAAAGTTCATTCGTGGCAAAGTTTCCTCTCAGCCAATTTTGGTTATTTAGGATGTTGTGGCCGCCTAGTTTACACCTACCGTGGAAGAGAAATAAGGCATCTCATGTCTTGATTTTGAAATACTAGGTTTTAGTTTGAAATAAAAGTCTGCCAAAGGAAACTTTCTTAATTGTCTCCGGCACTACATTTTAATATACATTTGGATTGCTCATTTAAACTTTTCAACTCTGGAACCGTGAAGAAACTACTGGCAAAGCAGCGAATTACAGCTAACCGACGCCATTAGCTGTGTTTCTGACGTCACCCTGTTTCCTGCATCGAAAATTCCCTCTTTTCCTAGAAGTTTAGCCCACTTTCAGCATCATGTTCTGGGATTTCGAGACTCCTCCTCGGGAGAAGAGCAAGGAGACCCTTATTACTTGCAAGCCCTCCTCCCTTAGGCGAGGACGACTGCCCCTGCTCCTTCTCTCCCTCCCGACTCTACCCCTCCCCCTTCTCTCCCGCCTCCTCTATCCGCGGTGCGCACACCTTATTTCCTTTCAGCGCTCTGGACCACAGCGCCCCCTTCGCCCCATCCCGTCTCCAGTTCCCCACCTCTCTCCCGTACCCTTCCTCTCACACAACCCCTTCTGCCCCTGAACCCTTTCTCGGGAAACCCTTTTTACAGCTCCGCCACCCCTCCTCAATCCCTAGGAGCCCTTTTGATGTTTCCGGTGGCGGGGACTGTTAAAAGGGTATAAGGGGTGAATAATTGATGGCCGGGAGGGCGGACGGGACGGGGTAGTTTTGGGCAGGGATCGAGGGACTGGAGGGGGAGGTCGCTGGAAGGGCGATGCCGCTGGAGAGGGTGGGGACTAGCATTGCCTCTGCTTTCCGCGCACAAAGTCTGTCCTGCGTCACGCCGTACCGTTCTTCTTACGCTTTAATCGTCGATCTTCTGCTAATCTGTAATCTAGTTAGCGCTTCGTTTGTGTTCACGATTAATATTCTGTCGTTATCTTCCTGAAGTCCCATGGTTGGCGACACGCGCCAATCGTGGGACCCTGACTGATAGTTTGTGGTCAGCTGGTCTTTTATCTTTGCTACGGTTTTTCCTCTCTGTAGTGTGTTGCGATTGGGAGTCATATCCCGCCCTTCTGTGGACAGAGGACCGCTTACGTTTTTGAACCAGGAAGTGAAGCTACTTGGTACTTCGCAGCTGATGCATGCATACTGGTGGTACTTTCCATGTGAAACGTCCTTTTGCGGCGGAATCACCCAATCGTCAAGTGTAATAAATCTATTTACGGCAATAAACCAATTTTTGTACATTCGCACCCCATATTGTTTATGGTTTGCAAAAAAAGTATCGGGAAAAGTTTCGGAAAAATAGATTTATTTCAGATATTGATTGCTACATGATGATGAGTACGTCTCTTGAGCGTGGACGCACGATTGCCAGAGGATTTTCCACCACTCGAAGGCTCCCGGGTAGGTCTGGGAGATCCTAAAGGGTAAGCGTGCCAGCTTCTTTAGCGGCATTTAGGGCCCTATGGTGATGTCCTTTGAGAGAGGATTTCACTTTTGGGAATAGGACTCGTGTGTACTTAGTCGTGTCAAGTAGGAACTGTAATCGTCGCGATGCGGTAGCAGAAGGTCTTGGCAAGCAGACTGCTTTTGGTCGCCCCTCAAGAGCTTCGGGAGGACGAGTTTAGCGCAGATCTTTCGCATCGCCAAATTTTCAGTGATAATGGAATCTTCTTATCATTCAATGGCCATACGATTTGCGATCATGCGCACACTTAACCGACAGTCCTAAGTCAGCACTTCACGTACATTTTAGGAAAACGTTGTTACCGATACTTTTTATGCAAACTTTGTTTTGAAGGGTTTTTCGAGGGCCATTTGATTTTTGAGCGAAGTACCACTTACTGTATCACTCGTATCGTAAAAGATTTTAAAACGTCGTTTGAACCATAAAATCTTAATCCATCTGAATTTGTCTTCGTAATTAAGTCAGTTTCCTGTGAATTTCATTCCTCCTTCCTGAAATTGAGTGCCAATTAAATTTCCTGCGCAGTTGGCCTGATTTGAATACGCGTCTTCGGTTTATTGCGACGGTTCTGCCTTCTAAGCCACGTATGATTTCGTCACACCCTTTCATTTCTCTTGGCATGCCAAACCTTCTTAGCTCGAGTGATCCGAAGCCTTGGACCACTTCTCTGACTTCCACCCCTCCCGTGCCGTGCTGTGCACCGGTCAACCAGTGCTCGTGTCGCGCGGCGAGATTCGGGAGAGGGTCGGCGAGTGGTGTGGGAGGGCATTTTGTATTTAGGGCGAATGTGGTGCTCTCGCCTGTTGCCAATCTCCCCCCCCTTCTCCCTCCCGTTTCTCTTCGCATTCCTTGAGTCAGAGTCGCTGTCGCACTCTGCTTTTGGGGAGATACGGTCGGTTTAATTATCTCTCATTTTTCTAATATTATTTACAAATTTAATTTTTAAATTATTACGCCAGTGAGATTTCAATGGGATATATAAGTTCTTTGTTCATGAAAGTAGTGGATGGGTATTTACTAGACCTCACGGCTGTGTCAACCACGAGCAAAATGGGCAGATTTTAAAATACTAATCTTCACTAAATCGCTCCCCGGCAAGTCTCTATAATTTTTCCAAAATTCAATCTCGAGGATGTTGAATGTCGCTCTCAGATTTTGTTTGTATGTTTAAAGCGTGCGGGTGAATGTTTGTATGTTAAAATGCGTGTATCATACTATATTAATGGATGGCCGGCACTTCTCTTCCAATAAGTTGGCCACCCTTTCGGTTGGGCGGTGGCACGGAGGGTATCGATTCTCGTCACTCCGCGTGTCATTCCGGCGGACTCTTCCTGATGTGGAACTGGCGCGCGTATCTTCGCATGACAAAATTTGCGCAAATGCGCCAGTAATTCATCGCCTCTCTCGTGTAATCGTTTTCAACACTTTTTATACGACTAATTATCACCTATTAAAGACATCAAACTTGACGAACGTCACACAGACCGTCGATTGTCACTTAAAGGCCAAAAAATCATTCAGCTTAGGTGATTTGAGGTCTGAAGTTCTAGGATTCCGTCAAAGCTCAGTTCGTCACTGCAGTTAGAACACAGCAATCAAAGTCGGAAGTTGGACGGCGTGTGAGCTATTAGCTGTGAATGTGAAGTTAAGTAAATTCTTCTAGCCAATAATAAGAGAACTTAAGCAATCTCCGATAACGTTATTTCGGTCAGCCAGTGTCCATTAACGGGTGGAGGTAAGGACTTGATAGCGAGAAGACGTCAGTACCGTAGCACTGATCGATGTCGAGTGACAGTACTTCGGTTGTTCTCTCCCCGTTGATGGTCACCGACTGACCGAAATAACCCAATTGTAGCTTTTTAAAGTTCGCATATTATTAGCTAGTGGAATTTACTTAACTTCACAACTCGAAAATTATTCCTTCAATAGGTCGCATAAATTCTCTCCTATCTTGGTGGTCCAACGACGCGTGAAGTTCAGGCTTTTTTGGGAGTGGGGGCTGCAAAATCCTTTCGTCACGTCACTTGTAGTTTTAGACTAAGTTCAGCTACCCATAAAAGCGCCCCGCCTGGAATTCGGATGGCGCTCTCCAAAGGCATCTCCCGGGAATCGAACCCTAGGGTCTCCCAAGCATTGGCAGTCAAATGTTGACCTACCGCGACCAAGGAACGACACGGATTAGTATTATAAAATGAAAATCTTCGGGCATACTAAGTGTTCCCCGCACCTTTTCGTTCGTGTGAGTTGCCAGGAACTATTGCTTGGATGTAGTTTGTTGTCTTATATGGCCGGTCCCCCGGGGGAGGGGTTGCGTGGAATCGTGTCAACCGCGTGCTTCCACTCGCGCTCACCCGCGTGTGCACACCCTCCCCCCCCGCTCCGACAAGAGCGGCTCTCCAGCCGAGCACGCCTCTGCGGCGGCGGAATTGCACGCTGCCTCCACTCACCCTCCCCCTTCCCCCTTGCACTACTTGCCGCCTTCCTCTCCTCCTTCGTCTTCTTCCACTTCTTTTAATACTTTTTCCTCTCTCTCTCCTCTCCCCTCGTTTTCTTCCTCTCTCCGGATTAAAATTTTTATGTCCGCAGCCAAGGTTTATTGATCGCCTCTTTTTTCCGCAACGCCCGTGCTGGTTTTCCTTCTTCTCTGAGTGTGTATCTGTACCTCTTTCTCCTTCTTCCCCTCCGCCCCTCTCTCCCTTTCACTCTACTCCCCTCCACACACCTCTCTCCTTCCCCCCACACCCCCATTCCCTCTGTTTATCCCCGCAGGTCATATGGCCCCAAGAACTATCGTTTTTTTATCTCATTTCCTCTGTTTAGGCCATTATTTTTGTCGTTATTGTGATTGGCTGCTTTTCTTTTTGATATTCGTTCTATTTAAGAAGGATTAATGCATCGCATTTTATCTAAAACATTTCGCCTGAAAGTGATGACTAGTAGATAGTCCTACTTTCCCCTCTCGGGTATAAACCCTTGCCCTCATCCAGTTCACACTCATCCAATCAGCGTGCCGCTCCAACGGATCACTTCCTCGATCTCACCAATAAATGTATTTAATCCCTATAGTCCCTCTCCAATTGACAACTACTGACAACTCATTGTGCAGCACTCATCCTCTCTGCTTTTCCTTTCCCTCCCGTCCAATTTTTATCTTGCGTAACCTTAAATACGTAATTATAACACCATGGCCTCCCACTTCCTATTTTGACGTAGCTTCCCCCTTTTTATGTCGACGCAATTTCTTCTTTTCGTTTTATATTTTGCTCTCCTCTTCTATATCTGTGGAATAGATTGTATACAAAAATAATGTTTTCTCGCGCTCATATACTTACCTTTTTTAATGACTTCATTTTAATATTCTACCGTAAAGCATGTCTCAAATAATTCCGGACTCATCTTCCTTAGTTACGAGATACACCGGGCCGTATCTGGAGCCGCGAAACCATCTTACGTCGATAGCCAACTTAGCTCCACTTAGTACCAGACATTTTCTTTGTTAATGCTTATAATTACATCATTCTATCCTATTGCCCTAACCTATTACCCCGCAGGCACTCCTACATCAACTTGTTTTCCCCTCTTTGAATTTTGCCTCTCCTCCCTTGCCATGCATCCAGAATTCCATCTCCTTCGGTTTCTTTTCCGTCCATATTATTTTCATGATTCTTCTCCGCACCCACGAACTAAATGAGTCCAATTTACGCTTATCCATTTGCCTTAACGACCCAAGTTTTCCAAACATACAAAACTGCGCTCCATATTTAAGTTTTCACCTGTCTTTTCTTTACAGCATCACTTAAGGTCCCTGTCATCAATTCCCGCCTCTTTGTAAATGACCATAACTTCACGAAATTCTTCCTCTAATTCCTTTACTGCTTCACCCGCCTTCTTTTAAATCACTTCATAATAAAGCGAACTGGTCTACTACTTCTTCTAGTTGTTGTCCTCAACCGTAAAGTGCATCTTTGCTTTCCTATTTCTTGGGAATATATTCGCCTTCGTTTTCTTATGATTAATAATAATACCATACGATCACGCTGATGCTGAAATGCGCTAAGTAATGATTGTGACCCGCAATTCTAACTGCTTTGAAGAGTTCCCCCGCCCACTTTCGTTCCCGCCTTTTCCCTTGCATCCCTCCCTTACCATCCCCTCCGCATCGATGTTGGAAACAGCGGATCGTAATGGCACCCGTCTTCCTCCCTTGCTTAGCACTCCCCATCCCGACTCTCCAATCGTTTTCCTCACCTGCGCAATTTATCCTCCCTGATGCGAACTAAAAAAGGGTGTCTAACGTTAATCGATTTTGTTGAGGACGAAGAATGAACGACGCAAATGAAGTTAATGGCTTTTCTTGATGGAAATTAGTGTTGTTTATTTTTCGTAGTTAAAGTGAAAGTATGTATGTAGTGGAATCTCCGAAGTTTGTTGACGGTTAACCACCTTTTTAGGGAGCGTCTTTAGACTCTTTTAAGTGGACCATCTTCGTAACTTTTTGGTGTAACTTTGTTGCTTCTTATGAGGTTTAAAAAAAAATGAAATTATATTTGTTGAGTGAAGTGGAATCGATCATCTTCAACGAGTTTACTGCAAAATAATAATCTTCTTGGAAAGCAAAAGGGAATCGCGCATCCTACATATATGACCACGCGCCTGAGGATTGGAGCAATACTAATTTTTTAATAATTTCAAAGTTTTTCCTGTAAGCGTTCTCGTTTAGTGTATATCTCTCTCAGTTCATGAGTTTCTTCGATACCATGAATTGACATTCATGAAAGCTTGGAAACATACTGAAATGGCCACTGATTCACGGAGAAATGGGGAAAATCGCCACCAATGGAGAAATAATTGATCCAGAGCGGAAGAGCTTGTATGCTCCTATGGGCGGATCCTCGAAGAGTTGAAGAAAACGATCGGAGTGTTAAGCAGGAAAGATGTATTTAGTATTTACGAGTATGCCGGTTAAATCCATAGATTTTCTTATTTATTAGTCGATAAATTATTACTCAGGAGTGCACCCGAATGAAGGCAAATTGAATTTTTAATTGCCTTCTTAATATAGGAGGTACTGTTTTATACCCCTTACATTAAAGAAGTTATGGTAAATAACATTTTGTACGTAAAATTAGCGGCGAATTTCAGGTGCCATTTTGAAATATGTGAATGGTACCACGCTACAAAAATCACTAACACTCACTTTTTGTGAATTTCTCAAAACGTTTCTCCTGAATTCTATAGCCCCCGCTACATTAACGCGTTTTCATGGTAACTGCTAGCTGTGCTCGATGAATGTTTATGTTTCCATTTCTGTGTAACTTAGGAGTTGGGAACACATGTTCGTCGGATAGAAAATTATTGAAATGACATTCCATTGGTATGCCAATATCATCGCGCGTGAGGGACCTTGCGTGCTCCCTTGGCCCATAGTTCGTAGTGATATAATTTGTTGGGTCGCAGGCTTCATCTAAAATAATGTGCAATATGGAAGTAATTAAAACTTCCGGTAAGGTTATGAATACCTGAGCTGATATCCAAAATGATATCGTCAGTGTTACGCATCAATGAGTTAGACAGTCTTTTCCAAAACAACAGTAATATATTTGCTTAACACCGGACTGCATAAAAGCTATTTACACAATTTTAAAATCTTAGCAAATATTTGGCAACGTCTTACTTGATATGCGTGGGTCCTTCGATAAGTCCCTAGGAAAAAAAAACATTATTTTGGGTAGATTTTTATTATTTTTTAACATAATCTGCTTTTGGCGCGATACACATTTTACCGTTTCTCCTACTTGTTTTAATCATTCCAAAAATTGGGATTTCGGAAGGACCTCAAAGTGAGCATCCATCTGTGTTGGTGATGACCTCCTCGTTCAATGTGCTTTGTTTTTCGGTGAGCTATTTTTTCAAGTGTTGGGATCAAAAAAAGTCGCTATGAGCTAAGTCTGGCGAATACGGTTAATGTTGTCGTCATTTTAACTTCAGTTCAATAATTTTCGTCATCAAAACTGCGCAGGTGTGCACCCGTACATTTTCTTGGTTTAAGGAAATTTTTTTCTCAGTCAAATAAGGACCTTTTTTCATGATTTCTTCGTTCAACCCTTGCATTAACGTCACACAATGCTCTCTGTGTGTCCTTTTTTGATAGTACTCGATGCACTTGGATGATCTCGCGTGCATCACAACAAATCGTGGTCATTCCACTGGACTTCCCGAACTGTTATCCATCTTTTCTTGAAGCTCATTTACCCAATTGTAAGCAGTCGCAAGTATAGGAGCATATGTGGAATTCATGCAACTCGGCTTTGGTCTCTTTCGATGTTAAACCTTTAAATAGAAATGTTTAATCACTGCACGAAATTCCTTTTTTTTTCATTTTTCTAAATAAACGGAAGGTTGTTGCCGCATTCGATTTTGAAAATGAAACCACGTGATGGATATACGTAGCTGAACCTTAGGCACCAGTTTAGTGAGACATGAGTTTAACTAAACTCAAACATTTTGCTACATTGCGAGAGTCATCTCTTGGATTATCTTAGGACTTAATGAAATATTTCGATTATATCGTTTCAAATTATGAAATGCATTCTAAAATTGAGATAGAATGGGATGGGTAAGGGTGTGCTATTTGAATGTGGAGCGAAATACACAGAATAATAGGAAGTAGAACAAAAACTAGCTAATAATATGTCTAATTGAGGAGGGCAGGAGAATGAAAACGGCTGAGGTGTGGTTTGGTGGATCTTAAGAATGGGGGAGTTAGTGTGGCAAAAAAGCAATAGGAAAGGTATATTTTAAGAGGGAGAGGATGCCTAGAGTCACGAGAGATACCTTTAAAAGAGGATGGTTGGAAGAAGGAAACGGATAATCGCTAACGCTTAAGTGTGGAATATAACGTACTGCGAGCTAAATAATAAACATTGGCGAGTTGAATTCAATTGGAAGGGTTAGCTTGAAAATATGGAGTGATTTCACTTTCTAGGGAAAGTAGAAATAAAGTTACAGTACGTGTGTGAGATTTTTGTAAGGTTGTGCGATAATATGAGGCCGTGAAATGAATAGGTCCGAGCAGTTGAGCCGCGAAACGCCACCGCCCGCCCGACACAGGCTCACTTCCGAGGCCGTTATTTTGGTCACTAGCGGGCGATGGACGTAATTATTGGAAACTCATGATGGACAATGTATAATAAAGCGTCGGTACTAATATTGAAGCAATTCACGAAAGAATCCGAGTTAATCCTGAAAGAGCTGAAGATGTGGAAATGTACAAATTGCAAGTCGGCACGTGTTTCTGTTATTCGATTATATTGGCATTTAACGAAATTTATTTGCTAGCTAGATGGAACATATTAAGGGGACGTTCAGAAAGAAAACAGAAAAAAATTGTTTTTACGTTTTACCAAGGACCAGCGTAGTGGAAGAGGGTTATCCGTAATCGCCGCTAGCTTTCAGCGTGCGAATATATTCTTTGAAAATGTGAAGGTGAGCATGTAAAGGAAAGCGGGTGGAGAAATGGTTAAGTCAGTTAGGTTCGCAGATTAATCCGCAATTGTTAGACGGTGAAGCGATTGCAGTTATGGTTGAATGCTTTATTGGACCAATGCGAGAAGAAGGCGAGCGGGCAATGAGACCACATGAGAACTAGAGCAGCGATATTCTAAGGATACCATGTGAGAAAGCTATGTTAAACATTAAGGAGGAAGCCGTAAAGTAGAACAAGAGTGATAAATGATGTATTTGGGCAGTAATTAAGAAGTAAAGGAGAATACTAGAAATTGTATTTGGGAAGAATCACGTAAACATTAGCGGAAGAAACATTTTCTAGGGAAGGAGAATTGAGGACGTTATGCGATTGATAAGTTCGTGGTACAGGGGAGGACATAGGGAGAGTTTGGTGGAGAAAGGAACAAAATTGGATTTGCGAAGACGGTATGAAGGCAAGCAGAAGCTGGGGATACATGAAGGAGGAAATAATGTAGTGCAGACGAAATGGAACTCACGTGATACGTGTCTAGTCTCCCTAATGACTTTAAAGGTTGGGTACCTGGGAATGAACGATCAAAATTTTTAAAGTAGAGTAGAAGTTTTTTCATTTATGGATTTTAATGAATGGAAAAGACAACCTTGCACTCGGAGAAAGAGAAACGTACATTTATAATTATGAAAACGTATAATTGTGTCTTGGAATCGAATCCTTGTCCATGCGAAGTAGAAAATAGTTAAGCGCCCTCCAAACTTGTAGATTTCAACCATGCATGTCTCTAGGTCTTTCGGAATTAGAAAGGTGAGACGGACGGACGTTTAGAAGTATATGTATGTAAATGTATATATATATATATATATATATATACCTGTATATATATGCACATATATATATATACATACATACATATATATATATATATATATATATATATATATATATATATATATATATATATATATATATGCACACATATATATATATATATACCTGTATGTATATGCACATATATATATATATATATATATATATATATATATATATATATATATATATATACATACATACATACATAGATATATACATACAGATATATATATACAGATGTATAAACCAATGCCTTTATTGCGTATATAAGGAAGTCTTTTTATTCATCATTAATTTCTCGTACCTGTTTGTCGTCGTGCGTTTTTTTCATGTAATGTTGTTGTTGTGGCTGTTACAAGGCTCATTTACATTCCTTCTTGCGCATTGTCTTCCTTAACTATTAATTCGGTGGAACTTGAGCACATATGGATGTTAGTTGTTAGTCAAGCAACCTTCACCCTCGCCGCCGCCGCAGAGGGAGAGGGCGCCGCTGCCTCGCGCACCGAACGCTTTCTTCCCCGGCACCCTTCGGCCGCCCCCCGCGGGCGCCCTACACTCTCGGGCGACGCCTCTCTTCGACATCACTGCCCCCCCATCCCCCGAATATGCTCGTGCAACGCTCGCTGCGATTAGCACATGCCGCTATTTATTATTTCCCTCCCCGCGGTGACGCCATGAATATAGTATTTTCTCTGAGAAACGCGGAAGCGCTCTTTCGTTCCGCGGATTGGTGGGAGTATGGGTCCGTTCGGGGGGAATGAGAAAATGAAATTTCATTTTTTTTCATTTCCCCGGCTCGAATTCTGCTTGCCGAGTTCGCCGACGTGACCGACTCCCGTACGCCGGAGGTCGGCGTCGAGTCCGGGTGATATTCCGGGAGCAGGGGCAAGTGTATGCTGTTGTTTTCGCTGTCGCTGCAACGCACGTCACGCGGCTATGGACTTTCATCATTGCAAGATGACCATGCGTTGAGCTTAATTAACATCCGCCCCCTCAAGTGGGGATGCTGGGTGTGCTGGCACGTTCGCAGCTCTTTTATTTCTACTCGCGTCCCGAAAGCGCTTCTACATTTCTCTCGTAGGGTAACCGCGTTGTCTATGGAACGTTGTCGTAGTCATCTAAAATGTCGTGATAGTCGTTCCTTGAGGATTTGGCAGAAATTTCCAGTAAAGTGAACTTATTTTGAATGACATGACTCCGGTGTGCAGCTGTTTCGTTGCCAATTTTCTAGGTGTTCGTGATTGTGAGGCTTTTTCCTTTCGAATTCCCCTTTTCAAAGTTTCCCTTCCTCACAGGAGGTGGGTGCCTGGCGTCTAGAATCCAGCGCGGTGGGATCGTCTTATCGAATCGCCACTCTCCAACCTCCATTTCTCCCTCAGTCATGTAGCCCGGGTAATTTTCCACTCTTTTGTGGCAACAACACCCCACATACCCCCGCGGGCCGTACCCTTCGCACCCCTCCCCCCGCCTCCCCACACGTCTTTGACTGCTTCACTACAACGCCCGCCCACCCGCAGAGCCAATGAACCACTGCCTCCCTTCCTTTTGAATTTCCCCATTCGGATAAATGAGTTTTCATCCCCTACCCAGCGTCATTAATTTACCGCACTAGGTTGGGCATGTGGAGATGTAAATGGAAAGTTAAATGCGGAGGTGGTTTTCGGGAGACTTGGTGCGAGATGTGGAGGGGGAAAGGGGGTGGGGTGGAATGGAAGTGGGGCGATTAGGGGTCGTTGCGGGTTGGCGGTGTGAGGGATTGGCGGGGGGAGGGGGATGCTGTTGCTGGAGGCTGCTGGAGAAGGGGTTGTGTGTTAGGCCCGGACGAATCAGGCATCGCTTGCCGACGTGCATATTATGACGATGCACATGTAATTGCTCCGCGTGGAAAATGCACGCCGCAGTCCCCTCTCCCCACCCCTTTCCCCCTTTCTCCCCCTTTCCCCTCTCTTCCTCCTTTTACCTCTCTCCCCCCACCATCCGCCGATTATCGCGCTTCGGGGCAGCGGAATAATTTCTCTCTAGCTTGGAAGCAACCTCCCCCACCTCCTCCGCTCCGCCTCCCCCCTTCCCCCGACCACCGCCCCCTGGTCTATCGACCGGCGGCGGGGAGCGTGAAAGCACGTGCGTGATTCCGTGCCTTGGCACCCCCCTCCTCCTCCTCCTCTCTTTTTGTTCGGGAATCTACTCACTATCGGGCGCTTGTGGATATTATCGTATGTTAAATATTTTTTTCGATTGAATAATAATAATTATAATTGATCTGCCAATAGTCGATTGCGAAAACCTATCACAAATGAGAGTCACAGGAGTGGAATGGAGTGCCTTTACGATACTGTGATTATTTTGATAGTCGATTGGAAACTATCCATGTATTATCACATTGCCTCATTTTTAAGGTCCCCCTGAATATCTATTTCGACCCCAGAGAGGGTGGCAGATGCGCATCGTGTTTTCACCTCGCTCACCGTGGTTCGATTCTCGAGTTCGGTGACTGTTTTTTGCTGCGTGAGGATTTCCACTGTGGTTCTGATTGGAGTTGTGTGGAATATATTTCAGCGGGATAAAGCCTCAACGAAACTGTGCATTTCGCGCATCGTGTTAAGTAACCAATGGTATTGCGGCGGAGACCGTTTCTTGTACTCATCCAAACTCCAGTCAAAATGGTGCTCGACTTCAGGAACCCGCCTAGCCAAGATGGCACCAATATGTTCCTAGGTTCCTCCATTTTAACTCAGGAAGTTACCCGCTTGTAGAACCATGTTGATGTTTTTTCTTTGAATGCGCCTTGTCCCCCAGTTCACATCGCTTTCCATTTTGTTTTATCAGTACGTCATTTTTTGCTGGAAGGATTTTTCATTTCCCTGGAATGGTAATTTCATGTCTCTAGGTCAGACTTGATCTCACTTCCTGTGGAACAGAGAGGTCTGAGATTTTTTGGCATTTGCAAAATTACGTGGCCCACGCTTCATTTCGAAGAAATAGCCTCGAGATATTTCAGAAAATTTTACTTCGACAGTGGTTTTACATTTTGGATTTAAATGACGTGGGATTTTATTGAATTCCGATGTTAACTCGCTTGTATTTCTAGTTCTGGTCCGCATGTTGATTGAACCAGGTAATCATTTCAAAATGGTTTCCGTATTGGGGGGCATTATGTGTTTTTACTTAATGCTTTTTAATTGAGATCCGACTACATTATGTTGAGGTGTAATTATTTCGGTGTGTAGAAACAAATTGCCTTTTAATTTCTCCTCGG
The DNA here is from genome assembly GCF_022747635.1 of Hetaerina americana. NCBI lineage: Eukaryota > Metazoa > Arthropoda > Insecta > Odonata > Calopterygidae > Hetaerina > Hetaerina americana. The sequence goes on from NW_027287095.1 coordinate 11,767,149, forward strand.
TCTGCGACTTAATTTAAGTTGTGTGTTAGTTCTTCCTTGCTGTGATGCTGTCGCCTATTCTTTGCCATCACCAACCTCTTCCCAGAAATTCGGGGCTGATAGTTTTTCTTCTTTGGTTTACGTTTTTCCACTTTTTAGTGACCCAAAATCGCTGTTTCATACCAGCATGAAATGCTGCAGTTGAAGGTGAGTAACGCCCTTCTCCCACGTAACCGGCGTATGTATCGAGTTGCAAAATTTTTCGTGCTAAATTTTTAATATTCCTATTTGAAAGTTCTTGACACGGCTTGCTGCCTCGAATCGATATTTAGCGAATGTCAGTATTTAAATACTCCCTGCTTGTTAACATTTGAAATGCCCCTCGTCGATCGCAATATCCACAGGAAGAGAAGATGCATGTAATCACTTTGAATTATTCGTAGCAGCACTTCTCAGGTTCTGGCCCTTCCTTCCGAAGGAAGAATGAGCAAGAAAAATCAAAGAGATATTATTCCGCGTTTATTTTGTGTTTCTGTGTGTAAGGTGTCTATTCAAAAACTTATGTGTCCATTGAAACTGATTCCTCTAATTTATATTGGTTACTTTGAATATAATTCCTTTGTGTGACCACATCAATTGAGAAGACATGACAGGTGTGATGGGGATTGCCCATAAGAAAGTCCTAACCATTTTGAATTAATCAAATATATTTTAGTTAAGGCTAGCACGTAGGCCCCTTTATGACCCCTGCTCCATTCCTGCTTGCCCAGAAGTGATTTTGAAATGGCTCCGAGAATACTTGAGAGGTGGGGAGGGGGGAAAAGGAAGGGGGGTGCAAAATCCAGAAGAGGAAGTGGCTCCTGCGAAGGCAGACGATGCCGACGTGGCGTTGTAACACTCTCGTGCTCTTTTATTTCGCTCGTCCGCCGCTCAGAGGGATCTACGGTAGGAATTCTTGTCGCGGGTTCGGCCCGCAATCAAATTGTAAGATCCGGCTTGTTGCCAAAGAAAGCCAACTTGCAGTAGTCGCGCAGTTGGTCGTTCTTGAGCGGATGGGCAATTAGTTTTTGCGCCGAGAAGTCCGACTGGGGTTGGGGGGGGGGGGGTCGATTGGAGCGTCGGGATTATCGCGCGGTGTGCATTGCATCGGCTAGCAGGATCCTTGCCTGCAATGCCTTTCGAAGCGCGCTCAAACACACACACGCAAACGCACACACACACACACACGATTGCATACATACAGCAGCTATCCGTTTGTGTGTGTGTGTGCGCGCGCGCTTCTCCACCCCTTCCTCCCCCTTCCCCGCTCCTCCTTCGGGGCCAACTACTGGAAAGGTCCGCCGCTGGGCAGCCATCCGTGCGGAAGGGCCGGCGGGGCGGACCACCGCCGCCGCCGGGGAGATCTTCTTCAAACCACGGGATCGCATTAGTTCGCATCCAACCAGAATCCCTGGGCTTTCCCTTGCCTCACAATTGCGTGCACTTCCACTCCTTCCCACCCCCAGCGCCGCCCCCTCCCCCGGCTGCCTCTCGCTCCATCGTTTCGCAGCAATTCATTGTTGCCAACTCTTGTTTTGCGCTCCCGTGCTCGAGGTTAGTGCGGCCCGTAAAATGTTGCTGAAGTACCCAGAGGGGGTTAAATAAATGAAGACGGTTGGGAATCCCTTCCCTCTAATGCTTATCTAATGGTTTTATTGAAATATTTGCTTCCAACCACAGTGCAGAATAGTATGCAACGTTAGCATCGCATCATTCCGCTCCTCAATTGTAAGGAGAGTCGATCACACGCCACGACGTCCTTACCCTTAGCCTTAACCATCTTACTTTAATTGTAGGATCCTGGGGATGTTGTAACTAGCGTGGACAGGCTAGACTCTAATAATTTCGCACCAGTAATTCATATTGAGGAGAAGTCATTTTCTGTCTCACCTGATATTTGTCTCACGCGTTGAATGTTGAACGTTTTTTGGCTCTAGAGCGATGGGAAACCATGAAAATCTGCCGTAATTCGACATAAAACCAGTGCCAGCTTTGATTGCTGATAAAGCTGAAACGGCAACACCGCTTCAGGATACGTCCCTATCGTCGTGGGAAGAAGAGGTTCACGGTGTTGATTCCACTCTCCCCTTCTCGAGTTGTTTCTGCCCTCCCCCCTAGGCTGTCCGCCGCCCCCCTCTCTCCCTCTCCGCCCTGCTTGCAGCCCCTTGCTCAACGTAAAGGTTTGGCCACCGTGAGAATCGGAGCGGAAGCCGTTCTTGCTTCTTGTGTGCGTGGGGTCCGTGTGCTCCGCTGAATCCCGAAGTGGTGGTCAAGACGAGTGGCCAGCCGCGCGCCCCGCCACCCTGCCCCCTCCTTGGCGCCTACCCCTTCCGCCCCCGATTAATACTCTCCCGACCGCGTAGCGGCCCCACCGACCACCCCCTGGCGGGATCACGAGGGGGTGGCTTTTGCCCAAACGGAGGGCGGGGAGTTTTCAATGCTCCCGGCCGGCGATGGGGGGTGCGGACCCTCTCTCTACTGACAGAGCCACGGGAGAGGTCTCGGTCGCCCCCGCTTTCCCTTCCCCTTCCTTCTTTTCTCCAAAAATATTACTGACTACTTATGTAAGGAATGCTCGTGAATCTTTCCTTACCGCTCGCATTTCTCCTAGTCCTTCGCTCATTGATCTTGCGACGAAAGTTCGGCGCTTCTCGCTTTATTGTTCCAACTGTGGGAGTCTTCAATGGTCAAAAAAGACGCTCCTGCTATCGTTGAAATCATTAAACTCAATTTTATTGTGAATATCATCATGCTCATATTTTGACTCCTAAAATCCGATGGCATTAGTCGGGTAGGTTTCAATTAGCCCTTTAATATATTACATCCATCTTTTGTACTTTTATCTATTTTAATTGATGGGACATCAGTGTTATGTAATTTTGTTCGTGATATATTTATTATATATTTTTTTAATATATATTTATTTATTTTAATGTGAACCATATTAACATTATCTTAACATGGGATGCTAGCATAAGATCAAAAGAATAGTGATTAAAGGCCGAGAAATAAATTGCTGGTGGGTCATATCACAGCGAATAATGCGGTTCCGAGGTGGAAGGGGTGTCAGAAGTTGCATGGATTTCGTTAGGAAAATGAGTTAAAATTCAGGGCTTGCTGGAGTTGCAGCTAGTCGGGTGAGGTAGAAGTCTTAAGTTTAACATAAGAATCTAGCTAAGTGATTTCCCTGGACGTCTCATTGGAAGTATCAGTTCACGGGTGCGTTTGCCATTCACATAGAGGTAAGAAAGTCGCAATCATTCTTCATGATAGCCATGCATCATTTCGGGAAGGTATCGAGAGCATTATGGTTGTCATGACATTCTTACGAAGCGTTGCGAGTTCGTTGGTAAAACCGTCGCCTTCCATTGTGCCTATACTTCCTACTATTGTGCTTCCTTCTCTCGAGAGTCTCATTCCGTTGTCGCTTGCGTCCCATTCGAATTAGACAAGATTTTCATTTTTTTAGCGGGATACCTCCGCTGCTTATGCTCCTCACTCAAACTCTCCTCCTCGTATTTCAGCGTTTTCGACGATCACTTATGCGAAGCGCGCAAGAATAATTTCTCGCTCCAAAAGGTGGCTTCTTAATCGGTCCGCTGCTTCTGTTAACCCAATAAAGTGTCGTGTCCCTGGATTAACCTTATAGTTGAGCACAGAGGCGTAGTTTCTTCCAAGGTACGGGAATTCGTTGCTCGCTCCTTGTCTCGAATTTATGACCCCTGGGAATGATTCCGCTCCAAATGCTGCGCTCTCCGAGAAACGACGGCCCGGCTCCCTGTACACTCCGCCGCTACCCCCCCCCCCCCGACCCTTTCCCCGAGATATCTGCGAGTCTGTGGCGCGGAAGTCGTTTGCGTGTTACGCGATACAACCCCCACTCTCTCCCCTTTCCCTTCGCCCCTCCCCGGCGTCGGAAATCTTTTGGGCAAGAGGCGGAAGGGTAGGAGGGGTTTCCTCCCAAAATGGTTTTCATCGGAGGCGAATTTATAAAAGTGTCTCTCTCCTGATATTCTTTCCTGAGGTAATCACTGCACAATCTGGCATTAAAAGCTTCCACGAGTCATGCCGGGACCCGCGACATCTTGGACTATTTCAGAAATCTATACTCCCTAACATTCGTTTATAAAGGTATGAGTGCCCCTTGTTCACTGTAACTGCATTTCTGTGAGTGAGATCTGCCTAGCGCCTAAATACAAAACATTGGGCCATGTAGGATTAGAATTAGATTTTCCGTTTTCTAGCTGGCGCTTCCCCGGGATAATTGTAAAGGGTTACCGTCTCAAATGTCTGTTTGCGAAAAGGATTTCGTCCATGCCCGATCCTCTACATCCTAGTATCTTCCTAAAGCAAAAATAAATTTTATAATTTTACAAATCCTACGTATAGTCATTTTCGCTTTTTTTACAGGAGTTCTATTGTTGTGATATTTTTTTTAATGAATACCTGGTTTTTTGGTTGAAAACGATTAGACAAGTTGTTAGAGGTCGTAGTTTAATGTTTGCGTTGTTAAGGGGTATTATGAATAGGAATATTGACGAAGAAGAAGTAATAAAACAAGGGAAATATTTTATGCGCATAAAATAGTCTTCTGTTGGAAATTTTCAAATGCTCCACGAAGAGTCTACCCCAGTCACCCGAGGGATCATGCCCTCGTGGGAATATTCAATTTTCGCCAAAGTGGGCTTTTTTTCTCCACATCAGGACAGCCCATGCCGAAATTTTAGGTCAATTATGCGATGCTAAAAGGCCAAAACCAGGCTGCTTTCAGGTTGTTGATTCATTAGGAAGAGGAAGTATTCGCGGTACGCAGTCTATGGAACGCCAATCTCAAGAGACATAATGAGTTGTACGGCAGCCAACCCAGCAGCCCCGCGGTTCGTCAGCTGTCAATCCCGACTAAAATTAACATTTCGCCCAATTAATGTTTTCACTCCTCACTCGTGTAGCAGAAGTGACCTCGTTTAGGAAGACGACCACCGGCGCGTTTTCTTGCCGTATCCCAATTACTCTCCAAAGGGATGAGGCGTGATTTGAGGACGACCCACGGGAAATTCCATCTGGGCCGCCTTCGTTTCCGCAGCGTAGCACGCTTTCGGGCGCTGGGTCCCGAGTGTGGACACGCACGACCCCGCTATCCCCTGCCAACCCTGCCCGGAAGTCAATTCACCCTCCCGAAGAAGCGGATGTGATGGATGCCGTCGGAGGCAGGAGGCGAAGAGGGACCTCGCGAATGAGGGAATGCAACCGGCACACCCCCTTCAACCGACCCGTACCCTCCTCGTGGGCCGGGAGGAACACGGCGGTCGGCCCTACATCTTCATTACGTCCTTAAGTCAGCGCCCGGACCGATTTCCCTCTGCACCCACACTCCTTTTGTTATTAATGGTCCCCCAAGAGTAAGCAAGACGTGCAGCAGGGAATAATGGAAGGCCTTCCCATGAATTAAGGGCCCAGACCCCTGGAAAGCTGCGCGTCACATAACTCGCGCGCTTGCCCGCAGCCCTGGGGATATGAAGAATTTGCCCGAGTGTGTGTGTATGTGTTTGTGTGGAGCTTGGAAATCACATAATGATGCATGCATCACTGTTTTTATCGTCGCCGCCGGAACGCAGAATAAATACCGTTTACTTCTTCCACCACTTCGCGCACCCCTGGCGTTCGATTCTCAGCGCCCCCACCCACGGCCCACGATCTCGTGCCGGCAAAGTGGAAGGGTTTGGGACCTTTGGTTTGAGACGAGAGGAGGAGGAGGACAATGAACCCCTCTCCCCCGGTGTTCCCGTCACCCGCGGAGTTCGCTGAAAAGTCCCCCCCCTCATCCAGATCCCTTCCTCCCATCCATAACACGTACATTTTGCCCTCCTTCGCCTACAGACTCCCACCTCCCATAACCGGATCCCTCCCCCGTGATCCACGGTGGCGGCGGCGTTAGGAACGCCACCCCTTAATGAAAACTAACGGTTGGACAAGGTGTTTTCGGAAGTTTATATGTACACGTGATTGCGGTCACGCGACATGGAGAACGCCGGCCGCCATATTCATGTCCCGCCCCTCTCTCTCCAAGCTGGAAACCCTCCTTTACTCGCCCTTGCTCAAGTCCGTGTCTTCCGTCTCGATGTGAAGTTTTACAAACTTGGGTATTCAGTAACGTTACGCGTGGGTCTTTCAAAACGTCCCTAAGGAAAAAATAGAAAAATAAATTGTTTTGGGTTGGTACTTGTATTTAAATATTTTCAACATAATCTCCTTTTAGCTCGATACATTATTCCCAGCATTTCCTCAACTTTTTTGAAAAGCCTAAAAATTAGATTTTCGGAAGATTCGGACTAAATAGACGTCCGTGTTACCGATGATCTCGTTCTACGTGAATCGTTTTCCACCCAGCCATGTTTCAATGTTTAGAAATAAAAAACTATCACTGGGGAAAATCTGGTGAATACAGTGTGGATTTAGTGGTAATTCGAACTCTAATTCCGTAATTTTCGCCATCGAAACTGCGCAGGTGTGTACCCGTTCATTGTATTGTTGGAAGAAAATTGTTTTCTTTGCCAAATATGGACTAGGAAAAGCCTTACATTCCATCAGCGGAAGGCGCAATTTATCGAGTTTATACATACATGTATAAGAGACCCATCTTCTTCATCTCTTATGAGAACTGGAGGCTAGTGTCACAAAATTAGAAAGGAATACTCTTTCTATGCATCCATAATGTGATTTTCGGACCTAATTAGCCTTTTGTTTGGTATGTAACTCGAATGTTTTGCTGCGGTGTGCGTGTAGGCTTTCGTATGACACTTATTTAAAAAATGTGTACTTGCTTTTGGTTTTCCCCCGACTTAAGGATGGTATGAATACGTACGTTTGAGGTCTGAGAACTACGCTCATAGAAGTCGTTTGTATTAACTTCGACCATATCGAAGGTACTTGATGCTGTTCATGCATTTATGCTTAAATATTTTGCTTGATTTTGGAATGTTAACGCTGTAATTTCCGTGGTGATGTCTATTTTGACTGCTTGTTTGAGAGACTTGGTTATATTTCCCTGTTTATCTATACTTGACGTACGGTAAGGGCCTAATTGAATATGCTTGGAGGAGGGTACTATCGAAGGACAACACGTTCAGCACTAGTGCTGTCATTCTCATTTGTTGTGGTAATGGACAAGGTTGTTACAGCTAGAAATATTGACCTCAAAATAGCTCTTGTGAGCTCGTAATTACGTATAGTATTGACCCAACATAAGAGAAATTGAGTGGCTAAGCTGGTGCGGTAAACATGCCCACCAGACGAAATTTTAGGCGATTCAGCGAAATGAATCTGTTATTAGGATTTCGGGAAAATTGCTCAAGCTGCAGGAGCTTTATATTTAATATACTTGGTCCTTAGTTAAATTTATAATATCAGAACTTATTTGGATATTCTATTTATAATTTCCCGTAAAATAAAATGGAGTGTGGAAGGCCGCTCTCCATTACTGGTATTCATTTCACTTCATGTTGTCGAAAATGTGCGTTGCGAACTTGGTTCTGAAATCCAGTAACTACAGGTACTCCTTTCGCTCTTAGGCGATTACTATTAGGGAATGTTTGCCAGTGTATTTAATATTTTTTCTAAGTTTTAGAACCACTCCAGTAATATGTAACTGTGACTAATGCGTCACACCACCATAAGCACAAAATAGATTAAATTAAAAATTCCTCGAGAAAAAGTTAAATTCTGTCCACATCTGTGCCTTCTTTGCATTCGTATCGTAAGTAGTTTCTAAAATAAAACTACAAAGAAATTGAGTGAACAAAATTCATGATTAAGAAACCTTGGAAATGATTATGCCACTCTACAGCACGGCAGCTTAACCAAACGGAAGAGGTTATTTAAAATCGCGGACCCGGATGAAGGAAGTGAGCCTCGAAGGATCGAGAGTTTTATATGGTTTGCGTTTGGCTTTTATTTTCTTCACCCACCCCTAAATAACATCGCCTTCCTCCTCCCCTCTTCCCCGTCACTCCCTCCCCTTTTCATTCCACTGCACACACCCCGTTTGCACACCAAATCCGCGTTCTCTCCCTTCTCTCTTCTCCCTTGTTTCCCTCCCTCGGAGTCGCATGTGTGACACCGCGTTTCCACCTCACGTCACTCCCTTTCTCCCTCCTCCTCCCACTCATGCGACTACCGACGCCCCCCCCCCCCGCCCTCGACGAGCGAAAACCTAATGTGCGGCGCCGCCACCCCGAGAGTGGCTCGCACCCTCTCTCCCTCCCTCGCCCTTCGCCCGCCCTCGAACCCCGCGAGGCATTTCTCTTTCCTTTGCGGCCGGCACAAGTACTCCGCGCCGCATTATTATCCCCTCCGCCCCCGGGGCGGCGTGGGGGTGGAAGGGGGGTTAGGGCCGCGAGCCGAGCCGGCGTGGCGTCATGCAGCGCACGCTGCGCTGGAATTCTCCTCTGCTCTCAAAACTCGCTGTCGCTTGGTTCTCGGAAATCCGCAGTTTCCCACTCCATTAATGACCGTGGTGATTTACCGGTGAGCATTCGAGGGTTTTTATTTGATTAGTACATTTCCCAGTTATTTTTAAAAAACGCCAACAATGTTGATTTATAGAATCGTTGTATATAAAATTGATTTTCGTATGCAATTCGCAGAGCAGTAACGACATGAAGACGCGAACTGATATCGTTACGGAAGCATTTTCAAAGAAGAAACGCTTGGCGACAAGGACTTCGAGTGAGTATGCAGAGAAATTATTCTTTTGTACGACGCGGCATCTTGATCGTTGGGAAAAGAGTTTAAGCGTAGATTTGCGGATTTTGAGATTTTTGTCGAGAATAGAAAAAAAATAAAGTAATAAGAAAAGAAACGCGGAAGAAGTTCAAGGCACAGTAAGGAAATCCAACATTGTTCCAAAAATAATAGAATGATTTTTTTGCTACCAATGCTCTACCAATGCCCCACCAGATCTTGGGATAGCAACCCGACGCTAGACAGTTAACTGTTGGTGTTTACAGTGTGCGAATTGCTTCTGGATTGGAACCTTGTTCGAAGTTCAAGTAACGAATTTACGACGCCACTTTACATGGAGCAATGATGTGCGATAAAATTGTTCTTAAAGCTGGGTAAATCTGTGTCGGAAACCATGACAATGGTTAAGGATGCTAATGCAGATGGAGAAATGTCCCAAGTGATGGTTTTTTTCTTGCACAGGATGTGTTGGAAGGATAAGGAGGTTGAAGATGAGGAATGCCCTGGACATCCATCAGCAACAGTGTGATAAAAGTGTGCAAAAACAGAGAGACACGTGCTCAATTCTGATTGACCCCCAAGCCTCAGGATGTTAGGAGAAGAGTGCAGTATCCAGAAAACGACATTGCAATTGGCAACAGTGGCCTGTACTCAAAAAAATTCGTACAGGGCTCAAGTATTCTACCCGCAACACACTTGGTGTAATGAACACGAGAGCAGTCGAGAAGGTACCTATACGATTGCATTTCCGGCTGAAGGTGGGCGAAAAAGGCCTCGCTCTGTATCCCTGCAGAAATGACGCAACTTCTGATTTATTCCTAGAACACTTGCCAAGCGAGCAGTGCAGGGCGCGCTGTTCCCCTTCGCCTTGTCATATGCGTGTTCCTCACCCTCGCCTGCGTCTTATCTTCCGGGTGCCCTCCACCACCCCCACCCTCCCTCGCGCCGTCGCCAGTCACTTTCAAACCCTTTTCCTTTTTGGATTTCACACGGACTAGTGTCCTCTCAGCACTAACTCTCAGCGCCCCGCACCGCCCCTTCTCTTCCCCGGGGTCACATACCCTCGGCCCCGCGGGCGCCCCTTCTGTTTTTTCCCGCCTCCGTTCGTACATCCCTCCCGAGGGAGAGAGTGCCCTTGTTCCGTCACCCACCCACACTTCACGCCACTCTTCGCAGGCTTTATTTTTCACCCTTCCCTCCCTTGACGCGTTTCTCAAACTGCAATTCAATCTCAGTGCGTGCCATTTTTTCACATGCCTCCAGTTTAACTAAAAGTACTTTCTTTCGCTTCGTCAGCCGTACGAGTCATGCTGAAAATATGCTGGTCAAAGGGTCATATTTTGGAGTAATGGAATGTGATTGGGGTCACGTGTTCTTATTATTTGGCGGTGTCATATAGAGCGTTCATAAGTTAGGCAGATTATTTTAATTATTTGCCTCGGGGAACACAGTTATAAAATTAAAATAACCCATGTAGTGTTTCAGACGGTTTTGAGATTTGAAAGATTTTTTAATGTTATGTCTTATGTATTGAAGAAATACTATCTGATTGTGTTACACGTACAGCACTATTTATTATTAGTTGTACGAATCGGGTACATTTTCCGAACCAATAACGCTACTTGTATATCATTGTAGAAACGCATGTTTAAAAAAATCCATTTAAGAGCGCCTTTTTGTGAACATACTACCTGAACACTTAAGTTGTAACCTCCTCATATCCTGGCTCTTATTATTTTTCCCGTTCTCGGACCCTTTGCCATTCCATTACTCACAGTACAAGCTAGGTGATCTGTTGAGGGGCATTAAACAGAATTATCGACTTTCTTACTATGGGTTCCGTAACAGCAACCAACCATGATCGTTCATTAATGAACAAGCCTCATTTTTATTTGAAAATGAGATAACCTAGTGTAGCAGATTTACATCAGAGTAACAGTTTACATTAAGTCTGCCTGTAACCGCTTTGTACTTAACTGTTGCTATATTATGATTTTCGAATATGATCCATTAACGCCCACTCCGGTTTTATTTTCTAACTTATAGTTACGTTATTTAGTGCGTACCCCTTAACTTATATTTAATCAGGCCTTGCCCTGGAGCAAAAGATTTCAGAAAAGCGATGTGAAGTTCTCCTTTTATAACGTGTGTCAAACTGGCGAAATAATGGGAATGTATTCGCCGTTATAATGAAAATGAATGGAGACTACGGCACTCATACCATAATATTTTTTGTTTTTCTTAGCTCTTCATTTGTATCTTGGAATAAAAGTCGAATGCATCGACTTGCAGTTGACGGTGGCCATATTGAAAACCGTTGGAGTAATATTGCATTGTTTTCATTCCTGAATTTTTTATGCAATAGCTTCTTTATTTGCCGTGCGTTGTCTGCGCGTGATTTTAATTAATGAGCAACGGCAGATCGGGCATTCCGTTCGAGATTCCCCACTCGGAGTTAAAACCGAGCGGAGAAGGGAGGTTTCGACCACAGGCGGTCTTTGTTTCGTAGTGCTGCCGTGGGCCCGTTTAGCTGGCGCCGTGACCCACAATGCTCCATTTCCCCTTTTTGCAGGGACAAACCTACGTTAAAAGAGATGAGGTACGTTGAAGTGAACTTTTCGTGAATTCAATTGTGGATGAGGAAATGCTGCTCTCAATATCGACTGAAATGCAAACCTCGGTAAAATTAACGTTTCGACAAAAATCATTCGTAATTTCAATGGCAAAAAGTAAATTTTATCGGAATTATAAATGATAAAAATGCTACGAAAATCAATAATAATTATCACTGTGATCCTAATAAGTATCCAAATGCGCTTTTGGAGGCTGAAGCCAGAACTCCCACCCACCCCTACGGTGGTGAAATCATTTTCAAGTGACATGCGTCATAGTTTACATGGCTTGGGAGTGAGAACTTCCTCCTCAACTTTGCAAGACGCGGAACATAATAATGTAGCAAGTTGTCAGTTAAATTTACGCTGTAATGACTGTTATCGTCATCGAGTTTCAGTCGAAAAATCTCTTATTTAGCTTTATGACTACATAATGAGGACATACAGGTATATGTTCATATTTTATTCTTTGTCCTTAATTTATTAAGATAGAATTACAGGATGTTTTCTGAACTGCAATGGCACAGTATAAGATAAGACATTGCGTTTTAGGAGTATGATTTGGGTGAGACACGTTATCTCTTTTTATCTTTCTTACTCAAGAGTGCTGGTAGTCATTCACTTGATTATTTCAGTGAATTCTCGGTTCCTTATGGATCTGAAACTCTTTTGGTTGCGAGCAGGAGCTCATGAGGACTTCGGACATAGTTCAAATTTCCGACTTTATTTTTCTAACTTGAAACATTTCTTACTCCGGGTTTTGCTTGCGACGTCTACCTAATTACGTTTCTAGTCGGCATTATTGCTGCAACTGCGGTTTCGAGAACTTCTCGACTAGCCGTGGGGAAATATTTCGACAAATGTTTTCACACCTCTGTTATAATTGACGTACAAATAAAAGTTGAACTAATCAAATTAGAAATAATAGTTTCTCGTTTTTTCATAGTAATCATAAAACTACCAATTCAAAAAAGTTTCCAACACTTCAATAAAACTTGGTTGATGACTCGTTATTTAAGTTACTAAGTGAAGCATGCTTGTCACTTGCAGTGTAGAACCTTGCCCTGTGAAATTTCAGAGATATCTTTCAGGGTAATGGCACGTAGCTTTCTTGTAAAAGGTTTTAATTATTTTACATATCCGAGTCGCTGAACAGGGCCCGGTTATAATACAAAGATTATTAATGAATCAAGCTGAGTAATGTTTGTTGGATAACGTAATATCAATTTTTAGATCTTGTGAAATTCTTAGATTGTGAAAAAGTAATATTCCCGTCTAATGAAAATTAGATTATTCCTTAAAATATTATTCAAAAATTTTATTGAGCAGTAGTGAGCTGTATCCTTCAAGAGTTTTAGTTTTCATATTCTCAAGTCAATTTGTGCTATGTTACACGCCGTCTTAAGTGGGCGACAGAGCAAGCGGAATCAGACTAGACGTAGCAGACGTGGACACAGGCTACATTGATGCAAAAAAAGAAGGACATTTTTCATGCTCTCCCCCTATGATAGTCGTGGTCTTGCCAGGATTTTTTATAGTCACGTGTCGGTTGATGACATACAACACTTGATTCAATTACACCTAGCTCTAAATTTATTGCTTTGTCCCTTTATTCGTATCGGTAAATATAACACCGAGAACGCGTGGTCGTGAACTGTCGACCGTTCGTCATGAGTTCACGCGAGGGAACGGACGCACGTCTCCCCGCACTTTTCTCGGTCGAGTTTCCCACCCATGAGTCGGTGAGCGAAGGAGACGTCTCACCCCCCGTCGAACTGCCCCATCCCGTCTCCGTTTATTTTCTCCGAGCTTTCCCCATCCCCCGGATACGCCCTTACCTAATAAGCAACCCGCCCAACTCCCCCGTCAGCTCACGATCCTTATTCCCGTGTCACATTCGTCCTCGCAAAAGGATTGAGAGCGGTGGTCTCCGACGCGCCAGCCTCGGCAGCCCGAGGGGCGCACGCGGATTTAGCGCCGAGGGACAACTCCTGCGCCCTAATGACGGCGGCGGATTACACCTCCACCACTGCCTCACGCTTCCCTGAGAGTGGCAGGAATGGAGTTGGTTGGTGTGTTGTTTCGAGAGCTACAAGAGGGATCGGCTGGCGGAGAGGATGAGAAACAGAGATATAGAGATGGTATTCTTCCGGCCGAGGAGGACAAAGAAATTATTCACTTATCCGGTGCTTTGATATTCACGGGAAAATTAGATTTGTAGATATTAAGGAAGAGCTGGAAAATATATGATAGATTTTGACGCATATTTCTTGAAACAACCATTTTGTTCGGTGTGAATGAATTTGTGTCACGCTTGCCGAAAAAACTTAAAGCGGTTTTCCGTCCCTCGTAATCGAAAATGGACCAAAGGAAGAAAGATACTGTTGAAAGTAGTAACTACTGAGGGGGGGGGGACTGGGCTCATAGGTGAGCTTAATGCGGGTGTGGGAAGATGAATGCGTGTCGACGCGTGGGAAGTGCGACCCTCGACCTCCCGCCCCCTTCTCCTCTTGTCAGAGTTCTCGTTTCCCTTCCACTCTTCTTCCTCCCGTTTCCCTCTTCCTTTAACTCTCTTCCCCCTTCGCCCATCCTCCCATCCAGGGTCCCTTCCTCGTGTGCGAGTGTGGTTTTGGTGCCGGCGAGTGCGGGCATGCGTGTGTCCGTGGGGGTGGGGGCCCTTAACGAGGCGATAATCGCGCGGGGGGAGGGGCGAGAGTGGTTGCTCGTCCATGCCCTCCCTTACATCCACGAGGGAAAGAGAGAAGCAATTCCCGCCCTCTCTTGAGGTCGAAAGCCTCTTTCGGGGTTCGTCTATTCCACTTAGCAGTCGATATGACGCGTCTCAGTTTTGCTCAAATCATTTTGCGTATTGATAAATAATGGTTTGGATTTTTTCGTATTACGCGATGCAGTCGTCTGCTGTATTATTAGGGCGTGCTCATAAACCACCTTAGTCTAAAAGATGCGACGTAATGGCAGGGAAGAATAGTCGTATGACTCTGAATTCCCACTTCGTGATCCACCATCTAAAGTCGTTACGCTCGTCTGTGGATATGTCGATCCATCTTGACGTATTTTTGAGCGTGGGCGAATTGTTTGTCGATCGTGATGGAGAAGTATTATGAATTGCATGTACTAATTTGCTGGGAAATGGTAATTGTATAACGGACTGGCGCTCACGTGGTATTTTCTCTCGTCCGCTACCATGTACGTGGCTAAACAACAATGCTTGTCAGTGCACAGCCAGTGGACCAGGTTTACAGAACACATTGTCCAAGTTAACTAATTCGAACAATTGATGGTATTATGCCTGGCAAATTTTTTGGAGGGAATCGATGCAATGTGGTAGATGGTGGACACCTCTCGTTTATTTCGGGAATCTCGATGACCACTGACGATTTTTATAGAGAGAAAGCAGTATTTCAGTATTACGATCTCGTGATATTTCACTCTTTCCTCAAGTAGAGCTAATATTTTTCTTTTCCCGCGTGTAAAGCTAATCTTTCGTTTTTGTGTCTCTCTTTCTCTCTCTTCCGCCGGTATTCAGTTTCTATAGCAAACTGCTTTGGAGCTGGCTGGAAGATGGCCTCGTAAACACATTTCACGTATTCAGACTAAAGACCAAGTTACTTTCTTCATCTCATTTCATGACGTTCGTCTTTTTGGGAGAGATATCCAGTACTTTTCCCATTGAGTGAAAATGAAGCGGAGGATTGGGGAGAAAAACTTTTGCTTGATGGAGAAGTTCAAACAACAGAACTTGTGTTCTTTCTCACTGGTTTCAAATTTACCGATTAAAAATCCCATTCAGCATTTTTATGTGGTCAAACTCATCGCATTCGAAATTGTCTTCATGGATTTTTCTGCTGCGTGACAGGTTCACTCATGTTTAACCTCCATGTGCTCCTGTCCTGAGCCATACTCTTGGTTTCTTCATACTTTCTCCCAATGTTTCACCATGTCCAATATCGTATACCTCCATCTCTCTCGCCTTCTCTTCCCTTCTATCAAGCAGTCTTCAGCAAGCACTCATTCACCCTGCACTGCTCTAACCAATTGATCCTTCCTTACCCTATTTTCCCTACTAACTGTCTATCTCTATTCTCCGATTCACCGTAGCACATTCTCATATATCAATCCTAATTTTATTTTGGCTTAGCTATTGTTGATTTTATTTCCGTGGAACTGGGCATTTCTTCAGGGATGACACTCCCAAATATGGCACCTAAAGTTCTTTATTTGTTCGGTCGCTTCACCTTCCAATATGATACTGATCGTTTCACCTTTAACTCTTATTATCATATTCTTAGTCTTTTTCTTGTTTATTAACATTTCATATTCTTTACATGTGTCGTTAATTTCTGTTAGCATTTCCATAAGATTTTGTTTACTGAATGCTCCTGCATTCATAGCATCCATAAACCTGGTACGTTCCTCTCTTATAACTCTTTTCTTCCCTCCTCTACTTCCATCGAAGCATTTTATTGATACCGCTTGAAAATTTATTTTAAATGTTGCTGGTGTCAGGCCGCGTCCCAGCACAATGGTATGGTGCTGGGACGAGTGCAAGCTTGAGTTCACAAACAATATTGTCCTTCGAGACGTCATCCATTTCTCTCCTGCCGAACCTCTCTCCTCTCACCCTCCCACCTGTGGAAGTCACGCGAATAGATAATCGGGAAGTGTTTTAGAAATGTAATTCATCGGTTAGAGTCATCTTGGAAAGTTTCGCCTTAGCCACCGTAAATTTGTCCGCCGGTGTGTCTGTGCCTGATCCAATCCCCGCACCCCTTCGGATCTATTCTTCCGACCCCCCCTACAGATCTATTCTTCCGACTCGTGTTCCCCCTCCCCTCCCTCACCGCGGCACCCTCAAATTCTCCCTTTTCCGTAGTCATCTGTGTTCTTCTCGTTTAATTGCTCCTAGGGTTTCAGAGGTGGAGTGGCAAGGGATTTTGGCCTCGGGAGGGTGTGACCGGGGCACCAAATAGGGGTGGGCGGGCAGGCGAGAGAGAGAGAGAGGAATGATGGGATTGCTGTGTGAGTTCGGGAGATGGGGTTTTCCCGAGGCATCCGTGGGAGGGTGGGGGCGGCCTGGGCTTACGTTCTCCAGGGGTGGTTGTTGCTTTCGAGCACTCGGGGTGAGGGTGTCCAGGAGTGAATTCGGGTGGCACTGCATGGGGAGGAGTGGGGGGGGGGATGAGCCGGGATAGAGGAAATAAGTAATGGGGTAGTCGTCGGGGGCGGCGGGGGGGGGGGGGGGGTCGCGGAATTGATATTTCCCTGGCGTGTAAGTGAAGAGGGAGGAGCTAATTCATTATAGAGCTAAGATGGAATAGCGTACTTTCGGGAGTTATTTCATCATAGCTTACGTCGTGGACCCGTCTCTAAGTGAGCTCGTTCATAGGTATTAGAAAGATAAATCGCATAGAACCAGTTCAAAATACCTTAGCACAGGATCTGTCACTGGTCTTCATCTGAAGTTGGAGGGAATAAAAACTGTTGAATTCCGGTTGTGTCAGTTTGGGATACGGTGTACCAATTCTTGAATGGTGTAGAAGAAATCTCCAAGTAGGGAAAGGTTTGTGGGGGAACGAAGCCGATGGGGGCCATTGTAATGGGGTAGAGTGAACAATACGGTTAAGAGTTGGGAAGAATAGCAGGATGTGAAATCTGGGAAAAACGGATGCGAGGACGGCGGAACGTCCGTTGGGGAACGAGGAATATATTGAGCGGACAGATTGTGTGAAGCGATTCACTTCGAAACGGAACACTACCGAATGAATTGGTCTCGTCTCATGCCGTCATAAGGCAACCGAACGCGATGGCCGGGATCAAAGCTGCTGCCATTAGATCTATGGCATTAATTGCTCGATTTTTATTGTTTTCAGCACACTGCTACATTGTTCATAAACTTATGGGAAAATTAAACTAAAATTAAGACCACATTCCCCTTTAAATGGATTAGTATTGATTAATTCTCTCAAATATTTATTCTGATGCAGAGTGAAGTATGTTTATTAAGAACAATTATATTACGTTAGGTCGTATATTTGAATTTACATATCATTTATGTGTACTAACTACTGCGTACTTTAAATGCAGACAGGTCTAACCACGATTTTCTTACTTCTCTCTTCGGTAATTAACTTTTCGTATGAGAGTATTACTAATTGTATTACCTAAGTGTACTGAATTTCAACTGTGTTTGGAAAGTCAACATGTCGTTCAATTGAAAATTAGCCCTTTTTACATGGAATGAACTAAATTGGAAAATGCCCAATATCATATTATCTTGCGCCACGGTACCATCATCAGGTTACAAACCAACAGTGACGTGGATTGAGAGAATCTGGTTTTTTGGATGGAATTGTAACAGTGGTCTTTGAGCACAACTACAAAGGAATCCGCCGTACTTACTGGACGGTGATAAGGAGAGGGCTTCTCGGGGAGAAACTCACACGAAACGAAAATGGTGGTGGTTGATGCTCGCGCCCGCAGTTGTGTGAACCCTGAGGGAACTAAATTCCCGCCTTTCACTTCGTCCCCGCCGCCTCCCTTACGGGGGGCGGTTGAGGCGTAGCGGGGAGGGACGTAGGATAAGGGTCCGAATAGGCTCGCGGATTCCTTCCGGAGGTTTGGATAGGGGAAGGATTTGGCTGGTTGAGGCGCACTCGAGGGGGTGGGTGAGCTGGACGAATTAGGACGAGGGCGGATCTTTTCTCTTCCCTTCCATGTCCTTCTCCTTTTCTCTCTCTGCCTGCCCTCTTATCCTTATTCTCTCTCTTTCCGTTTAACGCAACCAAGTCGACTCGGATCCATCCATTCAATGTATGTCTACGTGCGATCTATTAGACCTTCATTCTCCTGGCTGCGGAAGAAGTAAACCATATACTCGTAGAAATACTCATGGATTGATGCCCAACTTTTAGTCCGTAATTCGTTTCTCTTTTAAAATATACTCGTAGTTCTGATTATTTCATGACCCACGATATATCCATTATAATAATCCAACTTTTCCTTTTGTCATTATATTATGGGTGCCGTCCTCCGGAGAATACTATTTATTATCGAGGGATGGGTCCTTTGCAGGATATCTTAATTCCATTTTATAGACTCCTTCATGCAATTTATTTGTTTTCGTATCCAACGTGCATTGTTCCTTTGTTTAGGTCTTAAATGTACATCTTGAAGAGAATGAATTTTTCGAAAAAGATTGTTAATTTTAAATGATTTTCCTTAGAAATTGCGAAAGTTAGTTGATTTTTTCTCTCGGTAATTGTTTACGTACCTTCTTTAATTGATATTATTCACGACTGTTGAATTTCATCGTGGTGATAAGATTTCAGCGAGCGTGTGAGATGTTGGATAGTTCTGAAGGTTGTGTGGGAGGATTTCGGGGAATGGAAAACCACCTCCGCAGCTCCCGCCAACCATCTCCTCACGAGATGACAGGGTGGGGGCGGGTGATGTAGCGCAAGAGACGCGCCATCCGCGAGTGTAGCCTCTCATCTCCCGCCTCCCGCTTGCTTCCTCTGCTCTATTGGAGCTCATCTTGCGGCCGTACGTGTGCTCGCCTGTCATGTTTGGTGGGCGAGGGGAAGGAAGTTCCTTGTTTGCGCCGCAACACCATTTCTTCACATCTCCCCCCCGTTCCACCCCCTCCCTTATCCCACCCGCACTCATCCCAAACCCCGCCCAAGTTCTTAGGAAACCAACCCGACTGACTCACTTGAGGTCAACACAATATCATTCGGGATTTCTGATTTGCGTTCTGCATGAAATTTCTTCATAATTACAGTCAGGATTATCATGCGTCTGGAAACGTTTTGGGTGTACACATGTCTTGGGTATACCCCTGTTAATATCACAAACGTATTTGGGTTTTGCAAAGGTTATGGTGACCTGTTTTTGTTTACTTTCCAGAAATTTATGAGTGCATTGCTATCGCGAAGTGGGCTTTTCGCCCTCACCCTGTGGTTGAATGAACTTGTTGGTAACGTTCAATAACTTACCCTTATCTTTCATTTCATTTTCATTTCGTTTACCTATTAATTTTCATCGTTCTTATGTTTTTATAATAAAAATAAAAGTTTCTAAATTTATAGCGAGTATCACGCTTTTTTACGAAGGAAATAGTTTATATTAGAATGTAAACTCAATATTATGTAAGGTAGTGTTTTTACTGTGGTTTAATATTCTGATTGGGTTTCATGCTCCTGATATTATGTGTTTGTAGACGTGCGAATTATCACATGTCGAATGCACATGACATTATGTAATGTAATTCATTTGGTAGTCACGGATATTATCTGCCCAATTTTCAACTCTTGCCTCAGCATGACACGATATCGTGCTGAGATATATGAGTAATACGCACACAGTAGTCATTCAGGAAATATTCCCCGATCTATTTAATTACTCTGAGCCCTGTGAATTGTAGCTTGCTGATAGTTGATTAATGGAGAATAACTGCCGTAGAGCACCCACTCCAACGGTAGAGTAAAATAACTTACCCTTATAAACATACATATAGGGCTGGAACGAATCGAGGAATAGGAATTCCTTTTCAAAATTTGAAGGCTCTGATTATTTGCTTTTTAAACAGCATTGCAGATTGTCGATTGTCCACCGTTCGATTTGTCGATTTGGATTATTGTCTGGCGCACGCCTCGATGGGAGAAATGAACTAATGTACAATCTGAGCGGTGTCGCTCGCTCAGTCACGAGCACGGCCAAGCACGCCCCATTCGGTGGCAACGTGGCGCAGCGTAGATTATACATGTTGCAGTCGTTCGAAAATAGTATGCGCGACCGACGTTCGGCTCCATTCGCGGCGCGCGCCTTCGTGAGAAGGCGCCATAATCGGATCGCCCAAAGCAAATTCCCTCGCGACGCGTTCGTCGATTTCACAGGCCCGTCGTGTTTCCATGAATATGAGTGTCCATGAGTTTAAGAGAACGGTGGACTTGGTTTTAGCCGTCGTCATCTCGCTATTTTGCCTCTTGTTGAGAGGACGTTCCTCATTCATTGGGGTCTCGCTGCTGAGACTTCAGTTCCACTTGATCCTTCATATGCTTCGTACTTGATATCCTTTTATACACCATCCATGAGTGTATCGTCGTATTTAGAGGTTTCCTTCATATATCGTGTATGAGATGTGGATGATATCATATGCGCTCGCTCATTAAAACGCAACGAACAGAGTACTCCTTAAAAAACATTTGTTGTCTCAGGCGTAACTTTGGAATTTGCATAACATATTGAAATGTAATGAAATAATTGACTTTGTAATTCCGCACACTTTATTTAAAAAAACACGACCCAGGTTTCGACGTTGAACGCCATCGTATTTTTTTAAATAAAGTGTGTAGTACTCCTTGCGTCATCCGCAGGTAAGTGGGTCATTCTAGACGTAGGCTAGAATTAAAATCCTGTTTAAAATTCGCTGCGGCCGACAGTTAAACCCCAGGTTTAGGTCCTTTCATTTTGATGGTCCGACCTGAATTGGAATAATCAGAGACCGCCCAAAAAGTTATTTCTGCGTCTAAACGTTTAACACTTTCGCTTCAGTATTTTCATTTTGAGGATGCGATTGAATCATTGGGAATAGGTAGTCCCTAAGGCAGGTGCACTCCCTGGACCCTGGAGGTCGGGGGCGATGGCCGAGGGAGAGGGTGAGTGAGAGACTGAGGGAGTATCGGATGGATTAGGGCGGCTCTAGAGTGGTGTCGGGGGCGCGTGGGGGGGGGGGAGTAGGTATAAGGAAAATGCAAGGTGGTGTGTGTGTGTGTGTATGTGTGTGTTGCGGGGGATGGCAGGTGGGTGAGCAGGGAGGGGGCGAGGAGGTTGGTAGGATTCATTGGTCGTCTTTTAAAAGGGGACTAGGATTTGGGAGATGCTGGGGGATGGGGATGGGGGATGCTAGCGAGAGAGGTTGGCGGGGAGATTGGAATTCTTACGTGCCTGTGAAGCGAACCCCGCGATTCGGGTGCAAGGTGAGGTGGAGGTAGGTGTGGGGCGTTAGGTTGTTTCTCTGGTTGGGTGGGAGGGGTGGGTGCAGGAGGGGCGTTGTGTTTGGAGAGGTGTGTTGGGATGGTAGACTACCTCCTCCGCCCAGTGAAATAGTTCCCGCTTGTGTGTGTGTGCCGGCGTTCCAGGACGTGTTTGTATGTGCGGCAGCTCCGAGCGCGGGGATGCGGGAAGGCAGGGGGGAGTGGGGGGGAGGGAAGTGCGGATGCGGGCGCGGTAGCGAAAGACTTGGGCGAGGAGGGCGCTTCGAAGCGGGCGAAACGAACGAACGAGCCAGGGATTAGGCGCCAATGTACATCGTACATGGAATGCTCTCTGCAAATAAACCCCAGGTGCCCAACCCCCCCGAAATGGAGTGGTGTTTGCCTAGCGAAACCCCCCTCCCACCTCCACACCGCACCCCCACCACTGGCTACCCCCACCCACCCTCCACCCCTCTCCTCCCTTGTTTCTTTCCTTCCATCTCTCTGCCCCCCACCATCCCCATCCGCCCTGCCACTCCTTTCCACCCTGGGCTCGGCATTATGTTGTTTTTGCTCACACTTGACGGAGGTGCCAAGCTCCCTCCCGCCCCCTCCCTCACCCAGGGTGGCGCCTCACGCCCCTATGCTTCCACAACTACGTGCCCCTCCCCTCCTACCCGGGGGAGACATGGTGGCGTCCATTTTGTGAATCGGCCGGTAAACCTCGCGTTTTTTTTCTAGCTCCTTTGCGAGCCGCATTGTCCCTTGTTTCGCTGCATGAGCTCGTTTGCTTACGATCTTGAGGATGTACGGAGAAACGCCAAATGGCTAAACGGCGAATGGCCGTAGAAATAGGGAAATTGTCCAAAACCAGTAAAAAAGGCTATTGATATGATTAGTTCATATTTACTTACGAAAAACTTGTATTTAATCCTTAAAAACTGAATGGATATTTTTTGTTTTCGGTTGAAAAATTAGAGCAAGAATTGACTTAGAGATCGTATGTCGGGACTCTGGAATATGCGTCTGTGCCACCGGAAAAGTTATGACTTCATCCCGAGGTTTGTCGTGCCGTGATAGCAGAAAGAGGAGTATAATTATGCATAGATGTGGGTTTAAGCGCAAGCAAAATATTCTTCTGCAGTCTCATCATGTAGTGACCCCCTCTGGTCCATTGAGCGCTGTTCCATTGGAATGGGATGTTATTATTCCCAAAGTCTCAGTCATTGCTTTCATGACCGCAACTTAACCGCTCGACCTGTCGGTTAATGACCCCCCATTCCATTACCACTCTTCAAGTGGCCAAAGGACGCTGTTCTAATGAACTGGCGGGCGCTGCGATCCCTCCTGCTTCGAAGATCCGGCCGGCGTTGGCCGCCACGATTCCTTGCCACCGAACCGATTAAACGCGTACAAACGGCTTTGGCTGAAATGTACTGTTTCAACGATCAACAAGCCCGCATTAGCGCACTTTTACGGCGTCTTTTCCGCCCCACGGCTTCCGATTGCAATCCTATTGGCTTCATCGGTTCTTTTTAAGCTGTCGATTAATGGACCCGGAACCTTTAGGCAAACACCCAAACGTGATCTCGTCCATTATCGCCCCCTTTTTACCTCCTCCCCCGCACCCCACTTCCTTCCTCGCCGACTCCTCTCCTAATCTCCTCCTCCCACGTTGTGTAATCTCCAAACCCGCCCGCGAGTCTCCTCTCCTCCTCCCCCGCACGTCGATTGTTTTATAGTTCGCCCTTCACCCGCGAGGGGGAAGGGGTCGGTTACCCTTCTCGCCCGCCTGCACCGTCGTTCCTGCATCCGAACCACTCGCTTCGAATGGCATTGCTGCACTCTGCATGCACATCCGTCGTGTGTCCCTGTTCATTCAGCGGCATTTGCTCTGCTTTAAGCCGAGCCAATGCTCCGATGGTGGCGGTACTTAGTACTGCGAGGGCCGAATGTTATTCGTTCGAAAAAGAATGTTCGTTGGGTAAGGACATTACTGATAAATTTAAGTTTTTCCCACAGGATATCTTCAATTATTATTAACATTAGTCTATTAGTTGAAGGTAATCTTATGAGGGATGTTAGACCAACTGCTGCCGCTTTTCTTAGTCGTACCAAAGGTGACACTAGAGCTGCAAACGCGCTGCATTTGACCAATCGTCGCCTCCGAATACCTGTATTATTCCGTCCGAACCTCCCGATTTATTTTCCTCCCTCCACCTCTTCTGTTCAGATTATCCCCTCTATCACGGTCCTGGGCATTCCAGTCCGTCTCAATCTCCTTGTCCCCTGTCTTTTTTTTAAATTCTCCCCGCACACTTCCCTCAGCGTGCCCAGCTCTTCTTTCCCACTTTTTCTTTCCGCTCACTTCTCACTTCTCAATCTAATTCCGATTAGAAATTTATAACGGGGTTCGCAGTCTTTATTAATGCAGTGTGAACAGTAAAAATAAAATCACGGAATGTATATACCCAAAGGCGATACTGGAATGCGTTCCTGGCTTTGCTCATTATGGTGTGCGTGTGAAGCTCGGAAATGACAATACTCCATATTAGGGAGCAGGCTAGTTAATCCTTATACTTTTCAATCAATAAACAGAGGCATAGAGATGAGGACAAGGATGGCTCCTTCATACGCCTGTCTTTTCATGGGCCACATTGAAGAGATTGGCGTATCCTTCCTTTTACGATAACCACTTTAATAAGCCCGCTGCATAGATGAAATTTTCATCTTCTGTACACATGGCTTGCAGTCTCGAAAATATCAGATCGGCCCTAAATTCTTTATTCCCTTCTAATCCTGACTCCATCGTCACCTTTTTCGTAGAGACATCTCACGCTACAACTACAAATTCACTCTGTACATACCTAGCGTACTAACCACCAGCAACACCTACATTTTACCAGCTGCCACCCAACCGATACCAAACGCTCGATTCCCAATTCTCTCGCAATCAGTTGGCATTGAATTTGCAACTCCTCAACCTCCATCAACTTCGAAATCTCCGCTCCACCCTCCGCAAACGCAGTTTCTTAGAGCAGCTCTTGCGAAATAAAAAACGCCCTTCCACCTTATCTTACACACCACAGAAAAACAATCTTGTATCCAACACATCCTATGCACCACCTAATTCCCAGGATCCCACAGACTTTAAATCTTTCCCAGAGAATTCTTCTCTATTTTGAACTACAATGACGAAACTTTATATTTCCTGCCATAATGTCCCTCTCTCGCATACAGACGACCCGCCAATTTAAGAAACATTCTGAGGCCCACTAACTTTTGGCGCGCCCCCCTCGACAAATTGCCTCATCGTTCCCCGACTTGCAACCATCCCTGATGCATAGCACGTCTACTCATCAGATCTGCTCCCCACTCCCCCCACATCCCCTGCTCGCCCCGACGCCAATCGACTCTCCAAAAACGTAATCTATCTCCTCTCCTGCAACCAATTGCTACCCTGGCGGATGCATTACTCCTTCGTCCATCCGCATGAACAATCACTGCTATTCGTGTAATTCGTCCTCCCTCCCTTCTCTTCTTATCTCTTCACACGTGAAATCCCACAACCATTCCTTCTATCATTGATCCTTCCTAACCATCCCAGACTCTCTCCCTGAATCTGCCGCAATCGTAGAGGTGAGAAGTCGCGAATCCTCATATGGGCGTTGACATGGCTTGACAAACTTGTGTCAACTTCCGCGGTTAGACCATCCATATCCCATCCACACCATCCGCAAGACATTCAAAACCGACCAGTCAAGCCATGCAGAAGACCTGTGGGAAAGATAGAAAGCTCTAACTCTTAACAATGTGTCCTTTTACGTGTTTTCTGTATGTTTTCGGTTTTCTGTTGCGTCTTCTACGGCTTTTGTGAGTGCCGCAATCCAGTCGGTATACGTGTGTTTGTGTATGATGCATAACTTTCACCATCAAAACTGCGCAGATGTGCACCTGTGTATGTTCTTATTGTAGAGAATTTTTTCTTTGCTTGTCTTTTTAAAAATTTTATTCGAATTTTAAAAAATGTTTTTCGCTCAGCCGATGCAATGATGACTGACAATGCTGTCCATTCATCATTTGTCCTTTTTGATCGTAATCGATGTGCGTAGATGATTCCACGTGCATCCTAAAAACACCGTGGCCATCGCCTTTCCGGCCGATTTCTTCGTCTTCGCTTTCTTGAAGCCGGATCATCTTTGGAAAACCCCTGTTTCAACTGCTCCTTTGTCTCTGGAGTGAAGTATTGTATCTATGTTTCGACCACAGTGCCGTTTATATCGACGTCAAAACTCGTCAGGATTGAAACGGAAAAGCACCGAACCAGCCTCCAAATCGACCACTCGATTGCGTTTGTTCTTCGCTGAGAGGAAACACGGCACTCATCTCGTGTGGTTTTTTTTCACACCCCCATTTATCCTTAAAAATGGAATACGCTGCACCGAGTGGCATGCCTGTAGCCTCAACTATTGCGCGAACTTTGATTCCTCGTGTACTCAAAAACAGATCGTGAATGTTGTCCATCATTTCGCAAGACGTCACTTCCATTGGACGTCCAGAACGGTGTTAATCATTAGTGGATGTACGGCCGCGTTTAAACTCATTTGCCCAATTGTAAACAGTCGCAAACACAGGAGCAGATGTGCCATGAATTTTATTCAATTCGTCTTTGATTTCTTTCGGTGTTAAGCCTTATAAATAAAAATGTTATATCACCCACGGAACTCATTTGTTTCCATTTTTATAAATAAACAAATGTTTGTTGCTTCAATCAACTGTGAAAATGAAACCTCCTAATGGATATAGCTGAAACTTCAACAGCAATCAAGTGGGAAATGAGACGCGCCATCTTTTTGATTTTCTCATAAATTGAATGACCGACCGTCGTGTATATGTACGTATTGATTTACCATGTGTGTGTATATATATATATGTGTGTGTGTGTGTTTGTGTGTGTGTGTATATATGTGTGTGTGTGTATGTGTGTGTATATATATATATATATATATATATATATATATATTGTAAATCAATTTGAAGTTTCCATGCAAGTAATCACCCTGGACGTCAGTTCTGATTTGTAACTTGGATCAATTATTCCATTGCATGGAATAACTCTCCCGAGGAGGAGATAATTAATGGCAGCGACATTGAGTAAGGTTGTTAAGAAAATAACGGAGGAAATTTTTATATGGAGCGTGGTTTGGGTGGCTCGGAAACGTGGACGTTGAAGCAGGATCTTGGGGATAGGTCGGGAATGAGGAAGTGCTCCAGTATGGTGGGGGAAGAGAGGGATTTTTTGGGATAAAATACAAGGAGGCAGGAAAATTGGATGCAAAGCATGCATATTGATCGGTGGTGGGATGTGGAAGACTGTGATTGAGGGTTGAGGTGTCAGGCAAACGAGGAAAGGGCGGGAATAGGATAGGGATGTTGGACGAAATATAGGTTGGGAGGAAGTATTCGAAATTGACGTGGGAATTATTGTAATGTCGGATATCAGGGTGTGTTTTGCTATGAGAGGCAAGGGAATCGTCGTTGAACCGTTATGTGCATCCAAAGCCTACCTAACCCGGTATATTACTATTAATAATATTTATTGTTAACGGGTTCTATCACTTAAGATCTCTTGACTGTATTGCGAATATGAATTTAATAAGTCATTCTTTAAATAGCTTTAATCATTAAAACATTAATTATTTAACAGTAAGCTTTCACAATAAAAATAGCCCTCTGAATAAAGAGAGCGTGGGAAGGGAAGGGGTTCAACTGAGGGATGGAGTCTTTTTCGGCGGGCGCATGATTTGAGGGAGAGGATTATTGGAAAAGGGGTTGACACGGGGGGATAGGGCCGTGGGGGTGCGTCGAGCGGCAGTTGCTATAAATCCTGCCTCGTTCCTGCTGCCCCCCCCCACCTTCCTTCCTTTCTTCCCCCCCTTCCTTTCACCCCCCCTGGCTCCAATGGCAGGTCCGAAACACGGCTCGCATGGGTCGCCTCGCGGACTTCCGCCGTGATTCAGAGCGCCGGCCAAATATTGCCGTCCCGTCCTTCAGCTCGTTTTCGGATGGTTCACCTACCGTAAATCTCCAGTATTCCCCCCCCACAATCCCTCCCTAACCCCCCTGTGTGCCTCCTGCCTTGGAAACTGTGCCCAACGTGGCCTCCAGATCCCCCTTCTTCTTCCCCGGCGCCTTTTATGCAAAACCATGTGCGCGGGAGAGGGATGGGTCATCGCTTCGCTTTGTTTTGCCGCGGGATTGTTCGGAGGTTATTGGCGCGTCAGGCCTGGGTGCGCTCAGCGGCGCATTAAATTCGCTCTGTCTAGGCCCCCGGCTGTCGTCCCTCCCAACCCGGACCAGATATCCCCCCTTGGCGGGAGGGAGGGCGAGTGGCGGTCGTCCCGTGTAGGGCTGCCCCGTGTGTCTGGCTCGCTCTCTTAGCCTCTCCCTCTTCCTCCCGTTTAATTTCGTCCGGGAATACGGATTCCTCCGCATATGGTCAGAAATTGAATGCCAAATAGTTCCAATTTTTCCGGGTTGGTGAGTCCATAGGACGGGTGGATATTTTGCCTCAGGTAAGCGGGCAGTAGGCAGTGTTTCAGAGCGGTTAGTAAGGCGGAGAGGGCGAGGAAAGATTTATCTTTCTTTTCTAGAGGTGGATAAAGGTTTACGGTCGTATATTTTTTTACCCTTCACGTAGTCAGCGGCGGCAGAAGAGAAGCAAGCACACCATTGAGGGAATGATGGTTCGCGCGCGCGTGTCTGATTGACGCAGCGTGACGTTGAATTTGTGTGACAGTCCGCATTGCGATGTCGTGGAAATTACTGTGCTCTAAGTGTTGCTGTTTTGTTTCGGTCGAGGCTCCCTTAATAGGTTTTCACAACATTTCCATTGCTGGAGGAACTCGTGTGGTGTTTCTAAAACAACTCACAGTGCTCGAGAAAAGGAGTGTTTGAGTAACCGTTAGAGACATTGTAATTAGTGACCAGCGAGTTCGTGGTTCTTTCCTACTAGGGCAAATTGGTTTTTGATACGAATGACCAGGCATCTAACGGGAAAGCATAATGGATTGTGTAACAACCACATTCTTACCGCCTCCGAAGGTGTACTGTTGCGTAATCCGATTGCAAAAGGGTGGCTACGTTGAGGATGTGGACTTTCCCTTGATATATATATGATCACTTCCACCGATGCACTATTATGCGTTATATATATATTGACATTAATTAAAAAACTGCATTTTAATCAATTAATATATTTTTGCTTTCAATGATTAAAATGAAACGCAAATACTGGTGGCAAGGTTGCATGAGGCAAGAATTAAAAGAATTGCCGTATGGAATAACTGACCTTAGCACTCTCCCACTCGATAATCCACTAATCCGATTATCAAGTGGAAAAGTGCTACGTTCAGTTATTCATTATGTACGACTTCCACCATATTACGCCTGAAACTACTCAATTTGTAATTTCCATAATATTTCCTTTTATTCATCATTCAGGGTTAATGGTGTGGCATCTCTTTTTAATTAAACACGCGTGTCCTTTATGGAATGGTCGTTTTAGTTAGCTTGTATTCGATTTTTCATTCTAAAAATCTAATTTGAGATAACTATTGTTATACTTTTCTAAGTAGAGGAACTTATAGTTCCTTTTTTTGACCGTTATCACACATTTGTTTTGACTTCGTGATTTTGGGATTTGGTTGCTATAGTGCATGTTATTATGTACGTGCATTACGTGTGGTAAACCTGATGTGTCAGGCGTATTATTAGTTTGTTACGGCATCTAGGCAGTTGTAAGAACTCGAGATTGCGTTTTTTGGTGAAATTCAAATTTGAGGCGTGGTCTCCTCCTGCGAAGTTTATTCTTTGAATCACTTATTCCCAAAGGTAAATTCAAACCCCTCTTGACACAGTATATTCAGTTGAATTAATTATGCATATTCTAAATTTAACTCTAATTGGGGATAAAGCACTAAAGGCACGTTAAATGTATGTTCATGTAACTTCATGAAGTAAACACGGAAAATTAAAACTACTGCGATCATCTGGGAATTGGTGTGGCAGTCTTCCTAGCGCTGGGTTCAAGTTGTTGAAGATAATAATTAAATAGGTGTGTTTTCTATTTTTCAAACAGCTACGAAATTAAAATCAAATCTTGCCTAAAATGTTCCATGAAACCGCGTAAAAACAAACGCCCAAGGTAACATTGATTTTTTCCTATACTCGGATATTTTTACCCAATCAAGCGAAATTATACATTTGTTCACAAATCTAAGTCCTGACGACGCAGAGGAAACATCTTTTGAGTGGGTGAAGGATTAAAAAATAATAAGAACTTTATATAGAAGAAGGGAATGCATATAATTAAACTTGAGTCGTTTGTAAAGGCACCAGCATACGAATGTTTTATTGAAATCAGCTTTCGAAAAATACTGATGAAATATGCAGACACTATTTATTTATTCCTACGAAATTAATGACGACCCCAATATTTTTAGTTCGGTCGTCATTTTTGCAATAGGACTTTCGTTAAGTTCGTTAGGAATGCCGCAGAATCGTTGTTCATGATCTAATGGCACTACTGCCATCTCGCGTCGCTCTCTCTCCGTTTCTCTTCCTTCCTCCCCGCTTGTGTGACGCCACCACCTTCAGGCGGCGAAAGGGGTGCAAGCGGCCGAGTGCTCACTCAGAGTAGCATAGGTAACCCAACTTAGCGGAAATGAAGGAAGAAAGGGAAGTGTAGCGAAATATTTTGCCTCATGCATTATGAATTTCGTGATCGTCTGCTTCTATCGTGGAATGCATTAATTATAATTGGTGGTATGGTCATAAATCATTTTCATTGACCGCCGATATTTTTAAGTTAAGGTTTGTATTTCTACCGCTTAAGATTTTTCGAGTCCTAAAAAGGTAGATGACCTTTGGAGCGTTAGCCGGCGCGGTCGTTGGTATTCGGCTGCGGCGGCGCTGTCTCGTCATAAAGTGGGTAACTGGTAGGCGGCCGGCCGGCCGGTTGTTAAGGGATGAGCCCGGGCGGGATGGAGGGAGGCCCTCGCCAACGGGATGCAATTCCCCACGTCCCACGGAGCGGATTGCGTACGCGTCCCGGCCTTCCCGGCCACACAATGCCCCCCCCCTATCTCCCTCCCTTCCCCCCTCCTCCGCTTGCACCGCCGTTTTAAGCCGATTTGTTAAATTGCGACGAAATACGCGCAAGACAGTTGAATAAAAAAAAGAGAAGCGCTTTTTGGATTAGAGTCGGCCTCGAATGGGATTCACTGCGCCCTTATTTCTTTTATTATTCCCACTTTGTTTTGCTTTTTGGCGGCGTTTTAACTCGGGCGATGAATGGCGTAATTTGCAGAACGGAGTGTACGCTCGTGTTGGAGGGGACTCTAAAACACACTCCCTCCGACCCATCCCCCCCCCCCCACCTCTCTCTTCCCACCTTTTTCCCGAAGCGATTTATACTTTAGATCGTTAACTGGAGTCTTGTTTGGATAAGGCGTGGTTCCTCCGCCCATTAATCAGGATGAGCGAGCCCCCCTTCCCCCGTGTGGCCCCGTGTGCTGTAGCCAAATCTGCATTGTATATCTAGGGGCTTATAAAAGCGGCGCCGCCTTGTTTGACGGTGTGATTTTCGCGCGCAATGGCTTCCCTTCCACACTCCTACTCCCTCCCTCTGCTTTAAACGCTCGTTCGTAAATACTTGCTAGAAGTATATGTATTTCATAAGACCCATACTTGTTGCCTGGTTGTCGATTGGGCTCAAATGCAGCGGTTAGGGGCTTCATTTTTCCCACTTTC
Organism: Hetaerina americana; assembly: GCF_022747635.1. Taxonomy (NCBI): domain Eukaryota; kingdom Metazoa; phylum Arthropoda; class Insecta; order Odonata; family Calopterygidae; genus Hetaerina; species Hetaerina americana. The sequence goes on from NW_027287095.1 coordinate 11,798,326, forward strand.
GAGGTATGATTTGTCGGCATTTTGCTGAACTGTCGATGCCATGTAATCTTTTTTCACATTTGTACAGTGCATCCGTTAGGGATTTACTTTTATGCTAAAATTTGTGTGTTGATATAGCTTCACGCAAATTATTGGCTTCTTTGAATTCCACCGAAATACAATGACTGTGCCACTGTAACAGTAATGCATTCGATTGTAGCAGTAAACGATTTTGTTGACATTATTTTGGCCTCCATAAAAAAATGAAAGACTAAGGCTATAATGCATTTTGTCTGATCAAGTTGTATTTTAGAGAAAGAATATGCGGATTGAAGAGGTATTTCTTTCAAGGAACAGCCGGGCAAATATTTAGGTTGTATATTTGCGTGTTTTGTTGCGTGCGAACAGAGAATTGCGGTGTACTTGTACTAATGACTTGTAACGATAGTACAAATAGGTAATCAGTGTGAGCGCGATCGGTTTGGTAGGGTGGCTATTGTACTGGCTTCCCACGTGATCAATCTCTTGTTTACTGCCATTGTTAGACTGTTTTAGGCACTTAAATAAGGTTTGAGATATATCAAGAGAAGAAATTGGTTGCTATTGAGTGCATGCGATAATATGATAAAAGATACTGCCTTTATGGTTGACAGAAGCAACCGGAATATTGTTTTCTTTTGCGAAAAATTGTTTCCAAATTGAATCTAGAATATATTGTTTAAAAATCAATGTTTTTATTATGGTTTCACGAGCCCATTTATTTATAAGTTTGCAAAACAATTATTAATTTTACCATTAATTTTTGGGGCTAACTTACAGCTGAGATTCGCTTGCTTTCTACTTGCATTTTGCCACGATCTCGGCTAGGAAATTACTTGAATGATAGGACGTAATACGTATCGGAAGGTGCACGAGCTTTTTAATTCAAATGTCCGTGTTTTTTTATTTTAGTTTTCCGATGCGTCAACGAGGCCTCGTGTTTATATATTTAGAGGGCAAGAAGGGAAGGGTTAATTTTACACATTTTTTCTTTCTTTTTCCACTGGGAAGTAGCGAAAAGTATATTTATGCCTCTCGAACAGGGACAACTCAACTCGAGCCTGCCACCAACGCGGAATGGGTCGTCCGGTCATTTACGGATGCACTCTTGGATATTTACTCGCCGTATTCCGGTCATTATTCACCGCCAGTAGAGTCATAGGGCTGGCTCTCTCTCTCCCTTTCCTCATCCCCCTCCTGTCTCGGGGAGGGAATCCGACGAGTCTTCCATGTATCTCACCCTTTACGTGATTAAACGAAAATAGGAGCGTAAAACGTCTCTTCACTACTAGCAGCCCCGTTTTCTGCCCATGGGTGACAGGTTGGAATAGTGGGCCTGAATGGAGGTATAACAGCGATGGACTTGGAAGTGGAGCGGTTTGCAGGCATTCCAAATAGAATGATAAAACAAAAGTGAACGTGGGGAATTAAAAAGAGGGACGCGACTGGCTGCAGCGCACGGTTCGTGTGTGGTGTGTGCGCGGGGCTTCATGGTGGGAGAGTCGTTGAAGCGCCCCCATGCTGCCACGCCCCCTCCTTCCGCCATCGTAAAGCCGTCCGTCCCCACGGCCCCTTTCACCCTGCACCCGCTCAGCCACACCCCCCCCCGCTCTTCCACGGGGCCCCGAAAACCCTTGGCTGCATTGGGGCCGAAGAGTCGTCTTCTCGATGCCCCATTTCCCCACCAGCTCGCGTGTTCCCCTCTGTCCTCTGTGCACCCTCGCGAAATGAACGGAAAATGGAAGTGTTTCGTCGGACGCGGTTTTTTCTTCAGTTTCTGCTGCACGCGTCGAGAAGGCTTGCCCTCCCCGTGAACGAGAATATATATTTTTTTATTTTTGGCGTTTTGTGTTGATATTTTTTCCTACCAATTTACTGTGGATTGAATGCGTTATCAAAAGTCTCTTTCGTTCGAATTAGAATCTCTACACGGTTCCCTTCGCAGAATTCGTCAGCATTTGAGTGACTACTGGTCCCGTTAGAGTGTTTCTTCCCTTCGCCTCGTGCCCGGGAATTTCCTGAATGTCTCCATCAGCCTGGCTTTTTTTCTCTCTCGCTCGTATTCCCGGTGGTCCCCCGATTCTGTCGTGTACTCGTCAGAGAGCGTTTTTGGAGCCCTCGCTTTGTTCAATTACTGTTCCGCTAAGATAAAAAAAATGTTTTTTTTTGTTTTTGTTGCGAATTAAAGTGAGTCTTCACCTTTTCACTGGTGCAGGTGACTCCACTGCCCCTTCCTGCGGTCACACGCATGTGGGCCGTTCCTCGTCCCCCGCCAGGTGTTGGGCGCTCAATGCGGACCGACACCCAACTGTCCTCCTCCGAAACTCATCGCCATGGTGTCTGAATAAATCCGCGCTGCCAACCGTGTCGAGTATTTTTTTATGGCGAGTTGTTTCGAAACTTATTCTCCTCAATTTACACGCACATACGTGAACATTTGTATTAGACCTAATAAAGTACGAATTTGTCGATCCTCATGCACTTCCGGTGCTTACGGGTTGGGCGTGGGTCCGGACGTTACTTGTCGTGGGCAACAAAGGAAACGAGGTGATTTGTGTTCGATGTGCATTTCTAGTTTTTAGGATTACACGAGTGCTATATTTGAAACAAGTGTTAACTCCTTCCAATACGTATCTTCTACCAGTGGTTTTCTGTCGAGTAGACCGTTCACATTTAGCATAATTTTTCAATAGTTAGGATCGGCAATTTATAAGAACTTTGCCACTTAATTTTATGATATTATCTCTTGAGAAACTCTTCTTTCTCGCCAACAAATAATGAATATTTGAGTTCAGTCATGACAACAGTGACGGGTTTTGCCTTCTATCTCAATTTTGGTGCAGAACTAGAATTATGGTAACACGTTCCTTGGTGGAAGTCCTTCATAGTAGGCGTAAATAAGGTAAGACTAACTTTGCTGATTCCACTAGAATTTTTCTGTTGCACGCACATGGTTTCGTTGCAAGGCCACATCATCATCCTTGTGATGATGTTGCCTTGCCATGAAACCATGAAAATTCTAGGGGAATTTGAGAGTTAGTCTTCCCTTATTTACACCTAGAATTTCAATAATGTTTGTCCTGCCACCGTTTCGACTCGGATACATTATTATAGCAGTGTCCTCGGAATTTGAAGTGTCCCGCGAAGGAGGTGGACATTAGCTCATCATTTGCCCAATACGACAAATATTTGTGGGCATACCCTAAATTTCATGCCCAAAAGGTGAAATCCCTTCTGGATTTCCACTTTTGAAATATTTTATGAATAATAATAACATGGTCCAACATTTTTTATGATAAATTTTAGCTTTGTTTGATTATTGATGACTAATGCTTCCTTTTCTCCATTTCAGGTAAGGATTCCAATCTCATAATATCATCACTTCAGGCCCGTCCGACCTTCCCCACCCGCAGATAGCGTGAGTGTCGGCGTACCGTGTTGTGACCTTCACTCGTGGCCAGCTGCGTCTTTTGTTGTTCTATTTTTCTGTCGATGATAGTAATAATCTTAGGAAGCTCACTTCCTTTTGTGGGCCTCCAGTTTTGCAGACTATTGAATAGTATGGTAATGTGCAATGTCTTATTCTAGCTTGAAAGGGTACATCATAAATTTTTACTGTTGACTGGTATTTGAAACCCAGTCGCCCCAATTTTTGGTAGGTTACATAACCATTATGCCTCGGAAACCTTGCAAATTGTCTTAAGCTTATGTCGTTCATGAGTGCGTAAGTCGCGGTCATCAATGATGCGAGGAAACAATCAGCCTAGAATGCGAGAAATAGTTAACCTTGAATTTTCGGGTTTAAATCTCATTTTTTTCTGTTATTAATAATCTGGTCATTATGTCGACGATGTCTCTGGTACATTAGGGTGATGAATACCTTGCAAGAACCTTCTGGCGTCATACCCTCGACACTGACTTGATGCTCCGATCCCAATAATTAGTGCGTTTCAACTCAATGGTTGCGTGACTATTTCCACCCACTGCTGGTAGTTTATCTCGTGCCGAAACGTGCCTCTGCGATACTGACGAGGGTCGCCCGTTAAATCCGCTTGTCCGCCGGCCTCGAAGTTCCACCCCCGCTGCATCAGAGCACGCATCTGCCCTGGGATAACTCTCACCTTTGGGCCTCGTAATTCGCGAGACACTAGTCTTGGGTGTCAATCTGAAGGCCCTCCCGGAAAAAGACGAAATGAGAGGAGGGGAGGGGCCCTGGGGTCGGTGGTTCTCGCGCCCACTCCCATCCTTTTCTCTCCGTATTGGAGTCGTCGGCGACTACCACTCCGTCATCATTCGAAGAAGAATGGGAGGGAGAGGAAGTGACGGGAGAGAGAAGAGAGACAGGAAATGGACTCGTGGAGAACAAGGGGGTGGATGCGGCCCTGAAATCCCCCCCCCGTTATCCTCTCCTTCGCTGTCCAATGACACCCCCTGGGTCCCGTTTCAGGCTCTCTCCAGTGGACCTGTCGAAAGGGTTGATGGGAAGTGTTGGATTTCTTTGGGTAGCTGAGAGTGGGGAGGACGAGGAAATGTTCGAGGGTAGGGGCCGCGGCGGGGGTGAGTGATGCGAGCGCCCGGGAGCGAACCGACCCCTGGCCACCGATCCGAAGCCGGCTTCACTCCGAGGTGACGATGACCCTTCCATCAATTAGGGACCCCCTCGTGGCGTTGAACTGTGGCCGGCTGTTAGGGCCGCGTGGCTCTCCGGGAGCTTTGGTGAGCGGGGGGGAGGAACCTTGGGGTTCAAGGGCAAGGCATGCTCATCGCTTGGGGAGTAGTTAGTTGGGGAATGCTTTTGTCACGTATTTTGTGTATGTTCCTTATGTGTGTGTATATGTATAAATGTGTATGTATTTATACGTGTGTATATATATATATGTATGTATATGTATATATATATATATATATATATATATATATATATGTATACATATATATATATATATATATATATATATATATATATATATATATATATATATATATGTATACATATATATATATATATATATATATATATATATATATATATATATATATATATGTATACATATATATATACATACATATATATATTTTTTTACCGTATAAATGAAAGCTCGTAAGTAGTTTGCGTCCCCCGCCATACGCCCTTACGTGGTATTGTGTAGCTGTGTATACAGAGAACATTTACCCACAAACCTCTTCTATTTCTGATTTTTAACATTTTTCGACATTATTTGAGTGAGATAATCCCTTTCGATTCAATCCTCACCCGCCATACTTTCCCCCTCCTCCACGAAGCCACCCTTCCATTTGATTTTCACGGTCTAGATGGGATTGAGCCTGCCTTAATATCCCTCGAGCCAGTATTTCGCCTTGTGGCGGTTGGACACTGTGGCATTGTCCTGTCCGTGTGGAAGCTGCTTGCTCTTTGATCCTTTGTTATGCCTAGCTCCTCATCGACTCTGATTTCGGAATTATAATTTAATCCTGGTCGTTAGAAATAGGCGGGAGAGCATCGCGTGCGGTTGTTCCGTCCGGATCCCGCCACATTTTCATTGGCTCTCTTCCATTTGTGTCGGGGATCGTGGATGTCGAAGCGTGTTTGTTGCTAATGCGTGTTGCGGGACCCACGGGATAAGTGACTCTCCTTTAATTTACATACCATATGCCTATTTTCCTGTACCTTACACTCATATTTCGAAAGACAGTGCATCAGTGAATTTAGTGTTGGAATCTCACGTGATGCGTAATGACGAATAGTTAGTTTGACATCGCAACCGGTATGGCGATTCGCATTTTGCATTCGATCGCTCATATTTATTTGTCTCACTTTTCACCCACATGGGAACATGGTCTCGACTTTGCCGTTTTATTTTGATCTCGTTCGATGATCGGATCCTGACGCAACCTAGCTCATCACTCACGGAATAAAGATACGCGTGCGACTAGTGTTTTTCCCTAAGGCGGCAGTGCGCTCTCCATCTGGCCTCGGCACCATAGGGTGGAGCCACTCTCTCACTTAACGCTCGTAACTATCCGTATTTGCTTATTTTGGATTGAAAAAATTAAGTTTCATCACTTTTCGGGATTTGTCATGCCTCATGATCATTATTGTCACTGCTTTCTTCTTAATTTTGAACTATGAATTTAATTATATTTCAGGAGTAAATAATTAATCGATGTGACGTCTTTTGCCGTCTTCTCAAAGTCTTTTTCAACCGTAGGCGTAGAATGAAAACCCCTTCAATGTCTTTGTTTCCATCGGTCATAATGAATTTCTTTAAAAAATCAACACACAATAAGAATCGGCAGGTGACTGGCAGAAAGCCATTGAAATAGTTAAATAGTGATTTGTTTGTTAATTGGGACAGTTAAATGTTCCCACGTTGCTCACTTTTTTAGCCGTGGCCATTGTTCGGATGCGACCGCCTACACCAAATTGTGTTGACCCCTAGGAGAGGGTGGCAAATTTTCTCATCCCGTTGCGAGTCTATGGTCTGCAGCCGTAACGCTGCAACGCTCCCAAACCCATGTGATGTCTGACAGATCGTGTCATTAGGAGCCCAAAAAAATTGAATTTCCATGTTCCGGAACATTTTTTGCTTATAAACAAAAGGCACAGCGATGGGAACTAGGATGGCGCTATCATATGCCTATCTCTTCATGAAGCTTGAAGAGACTTTCCTTTCACAACAACCCCCTCCAACCTATTTTCTGGGTCCGCTACTTTTTTAGTCTCTGGACACACGGCGCTAGTGGTCTAGGGGAGGTGGAGGGTATGTATTGGAAGGTTACTTGCTCAAATTTGTGAAAGTTTATGAGCTGCACCTAAACTCAATGTACCCCCTCTCCCTTACTCCCCCTACCTTACCCCCTGTCCACTCCCTTCTTGTAGCCAGACTATAGAAGTTGAAAAAATGTTGATGTACGATGTTACCTATGATGATGCGCAGCATCGAAACCATGGTCGTGAAATATTAAATCTTTATTTTGGAAGTGTTAAGTTTCTTTTTACCCTCATAATGAAGGAATTCCCCAAAGTTAAACTTGAAGCTGTTATCTTTAAACTCCCCTGCTTACAACCGCCCCCGTTGTTAAACATGTCCGCTTTTCAGATCTGCTCCCGACATCCCCTCATTATCTCCCCACCTCGATCCCATGCTAATTGCGCCCTCCAAAAATGTTATCTTTCTTCTGAAATGCAATCAATGCTCTTCATTTTACATAGACTAATGCATTACTTCCTTGTCCATCCGCGTGCACAACCACCGTTTCTCCTGTAATTCTGCTTCACCCTCTTCTCTTGCTATTTCTTCACACGTAAATTCCCGCAACCTTTCTTTCGACAAGTAATTCTCCCCGACCATTCTGGAATCTGTAACCCATTCAGTCATCAATATAGAGGTGAGAACTCGCAATTCTGCATACATTATAGTATGTTTTGGCCTTTCCCGACCTCAACCGTCATCACTAGATCCCTACCGCTTTCCTCCCCACCTTCCCAACATTACCTGCTTCTTTTGGGCGGAGAGTGCCCTCGCACTCCCTCCGCCCGAAAGCATACGGTCTGACCTGAAGGCCGAAAGCTTAAAATTTCTGAAATGTGACTTCTACTTATATTTTTGTGTTATATTGTGCCATCCAGATGTTATATTGCTATTGTGAGTTTTTGTACATCATTCATATATACGAGGGTCATCCGGAAAGTAGTACCCGTTCGTGAAATAAAGACACAAAAGTAAATATTAACAAACATAAAAAATTTTATTTGAAAGAGGATACTTTAAACTACTTCTCAACATAATCTCCAAGCAAATTAAGGCATTTGTCATAACGTGTGACAAGTTTCTGTATTCCTGCTGCATAGTCCTTCGCCGCCAGCTCATTGAGATACGCGAGGGACCCATCTTGCACAAATTTTTGCATAATGCAGATGGTGTTTAACAATTTCATGAACAATTGTTCGAGAAACATTGGGAAAATGCTCACAGATGTCATCAATTGTGACGCGCCGATCGTTCCTCACGAATTCGTCAACTGAGCTCACCGGTTGGTCTGTAATGACAGACGGTCTCCCCGAACGCTCATCGTCGTGTGTGTTCCCCCTCCCCATGTTGAAGTTGCGACACCACCGCCGAACAGACGACTCGTCCATTACATTGTCTCCATACACCTCCTTTAATTGGCGATGAATATCACATGGGCGAACCTTTCTTGCATTGAGGAATTTAATCACTGCCCTCACTTCACAACTGGCGGCGTTCTCAATTTTTTTAAACATTGTAAACAATCACAGAAACAACACAGGCAATGCTAGCGTCACGCAACTTGGCTCAGAGAAGGCAGACAAGCCACTGAAGCTATCTGACCTCGTCGAACGGGTACTACTTTCCGGATGACCCTCGTGTGTGTGTGTGTGTGTGTATATATATATATATATATATATATATATATATATATATATATATATATATATATATATATATATATATATATATATGCATGCGTCAATATACAGTACTCGTATACGTATATACACGCTTGCTCTGAGAACAATATGTTTATTGTTGAATTAAGTGCTAACATTAGTAAGATGTTCAGGATATTACGAAAATTCGTATAAGGTAAACAGGTGAATACTTCTAAGCTGCTGGTTAGAGGTGAAGGTTTTTTAAGAAAATCCTAGGAGAAACGTATTCGCCTCGTTGAAGGCTTTTGTTGCATCGGGGAATATAACCCTTGCCCTTTCTCGACCCCGGTCCTCCCATTTGATATCGGCACGGATCGCTCTCAATCCATTGTATCCGCCTCTTCGCGTGGGTTTCGGTGTTTGCTTGACGCTGAGTGGGAAACACACACACCCACACGCAGTTCAGGCCTTTTAAAGTGGACTCGTATTTGGGGCAATTAAGTGAAATGGCTTTACGAGGAACAGCGTGCGCTCTCTGTGAATTTAGTGCGTAATCTTTCCGTCCGTTGTCTCTCCTGCCATAATTTTCTTTGATAATCTGTTCCCGCGGTGTCGACTCTCATTTAACCCCCCTCTATCCCCTCCCTTCCCCCTTAAATTCACGAAACCGGGCAAAACTGGAAAGCGGCCAACGGAACGAATTGGAAATCTCGTCCCGCGAATTATCGGACCGGACGGTTTGAAAGTCGGGGGTTGATCGCGTGTTTTTTCGTCCGTGCGATAATCATTTCAAAGTGTTTTATTTCCGCCGTCCCTTACCCCGCCATTGTCCTCGACGCATCGCAGCCTGCAGCCGGAGCCAAGATCGGTGGCAGAGGTCGAAGTTCAAATTAATTCCACGAGCCGCCCTCTCCCCGCCCATCTGGCCCATGTGCATTTTGCCGTCGGTTGAATAGTTTGTGTGCATGCGCTCGCCCTTTGATACGGCGTGAGTTTTTAATCATTCTCTTTGAGGCGCGATATTCAATATCGAGGGATCCGTAATGCCCCGCGTCACGGCCCACGGGAGCGGGGATTAGTTTAATTTGCCGCATTACGGGTTAATTTTTGTATCGGGCGGCTCAAGCGCCTCGCGGTCTTTCCTGAATGGCTTGCGTCGACGGAAATGGCCCCTCTCTTCCCTCACTGCCTCCATGATAATTGCTAATTTCATCGAACCCAAGTAATAGCCGTGGAAACGTTAATTAGTGTTATCCATAGGAATTTGGAGAATCGGGGGACTACAGAATCCGCCCGTTGCCCTCCCTCCCATCCACCTTTCCCACATTCTCCTCTCGTGTTCTGCTTTCAATTGTTATGCTGGCGTTCCCCACCTCTTCCTTTTGTTTCCCCATCCGCGCACACCCTCTGCGCAGAGCGTCACTCCTTCCCCCGCCCTTGATTAGCGCTTTATTCCAGGGAAAATCCTGAGGAGAGTGAAGATAGTATTTTCCTAGTTCATAGGTCATTCTATTCTATTTATTCTCTCTTTTCTTCCTGCGTGCAATTGCGGTTGCAATTGCAATTGTCAAATAAGATTGCTTTCCTTTTCGCTGAGATAACGATGTCTTATCGCGTTTTGATGCGAGTGGTCTTGCATTTGTTTAATTTTTCGTGTTTGCCGAAAACAAGATCTGTAAGGGATACAATGCATCCTATACCATACCGCTTTGTTATCTTCCTCTTGATTGGATTTGTCGGCTGAAAATTATTTGAATCACGCGTGCCAACGCCTTGCCTATTCGTGCTCGTGATCCTAGCTGCTTGACTTATTTCGTAGGGCCTTCCTTGGACATTAAAAAAATTAGCGTAAAAATGTTTTTATTTGGTTAGGCCTGTTGGTTTTCAAGTGTTGGCATTAGTGTAATTCTTTAAGGTTTGGCATTTTCCCAGCGCTGCCGATTGTGGTAGAGGCGCCGCGGGTGTTTCACCAGTTGGCCAGGGAATTCCGCTGCTGACATTTCGATAAACAACTCTTTTCATTGTCCTCTGGGTGGTGATGATCAGTGGCCTGTGGACGACGGCGGAGTTTACCATCGGAACGTCGGTGGCTGAAACTGAAGCCTACCTGGTGTTATTCTTTAACCAACATCATGAAATAAAAGAACGAAAGCACACTTCACTATCTATTGAGAAGCCACCTGAAAAAAACGGGCACTACATTATAAAATCTGGCATTTGCAATATTATTCGGTAAAGAATATTAAGTCTCTTCCTTTGATTCACTGGGTTCTTTTCTTCAGTACGAGTGGCTGTTTTGCTCCGGTATAAAAAATGGAAATTGCAGATAAATACCCAAAAAACCAAAGCAATACTTTTCGTCCACCCAGGATCACGTAAAGCATCTTGTGAATGTATCAGGATTGGACAACAACCGATTGAATGGAGTCAAAGCATCAAATATTTAGGAGTGGACTTAGATGACAGACTGACCTTTAAAATACATATCAAACAGATACGAGATAAAGCGGCCGCAATAAGGTCGCAATTGGCACCGATTATCCGACAAAACGCCACCCCTAAGGAAATAAAAATTCTAATATACTCGGCAATAATAAGACCAACATTGACCTACGCAGCCCCTGCGTGGATGGGACTACTCAGTAGATCCCTAATGGACAAATTAAATAGCACAGAAAGGAAGACCCTGAGGCTGGCTTTTGGGCTCCCCCCCTGGGAAGAAAATGAGAATGTATACCAAAAAACAGGCATAGAAAAACTCTCAGATCTCTTACTAACAAGGTGTAAAACATACTATGATAAGTTAAAAGAAAACCCAAATAGGGCTATGACATACACAAAAATAAATAAAATAGGCCCCTATGATAAATATAAGAGACCTAATAATGTCACACTCCAATAATAATACGGAAAATAATTAAATAAATATAAAAAGGGCAAAAACAACGATGCTGGTGGTGCTCCAGAAAGAAAAAGGAATTATATACTGAGACACAGAGCATAAGCCCAACTAGGCGACCTCTGATAAACAAAGCCGCCTAAAAACGGCAAGGCAAGTCGTGTGTCGTTGTTGAAATGGTCATTCTATCACGTATATAATTTTCTGAACGTTTTGAGCCTGACGCATGCGTACAGAAAAGCATGCCAAGAGTGAGATCATAAACATCGATCGAAATATCATAAGCCGTGTATTTCGTTTCGAGATTAAAAGAATCCACCCGCCATTATAAGGTATTCCAACGAAAAATTCTCGCTGCTTTACACCTCATCCACATCCAACCCACCCCATCTCACCACAACCTCCACAACAACAGCCCTCTACAGCGCCCTAACGTCGACTAAGTACAACTCTGCTTTCTCCGTAGTTGAACCCTCATCGTACATCTTCCTTTTGATGATCACCTTGCACCATCTATAGATCATTATAGTGTTTTTATCTTTATTGATAATGGCTCTAGCATTGCTTGCTTTCGGCACGGTGTCTTGTACTTGCATGAATTAAAAAAATGAAACACGTGAAGAGATGGATAGGCATGCATGGTTCCCGTGAAAGATCGGCAAGGCTTGCTTTAGGCACGTTTAAATGAACTCTGCAATATAGATATCAAGTTCGTATTCGGGGAAAGGAATATTCGTGCGTGCTTAGATATATTTTCTCAACGGAAAGAAGCTGTGTGAAACTCATGTGCAAGCCTTTTCTGACGGAATGAGGTTCACAGGTTACTTCACCCTTCTCTTTTCGACGGTATTCGGTTCATTAGAGTTGAGGGCGCATTTCTGCTATCACTCGCTGGACTCCTTTCGAGGTGACTGATCTCCTGGCATTTACGGAGCGGAGCCCGGGTGGCCACCGGGAAACTTTGATTGCACCGGCAAGATTTCTCTCCGTGACCCCTCCTCGAATCCGGAAGATGGCTCCCGACCGCAGGCGGTGGGCGTGTCGGACGAGCATGTTTGATTTCGACCTATCTGCTGCGCATTTTATGTAATGTGCCTTGTTCGGTTAATGTCTAAATTAGCCTGAGAGTTGACGTGTAAGCTATAGGGGGAGGGGATAAACGAAGAACGGGCTCATATTTTCCAGATAATGGAAGGGTTATTCCGAGATGGCGCGTTCCGAGGTTAATGGGAGAACCAAAGGAAATGAGCCCTTTTCACCGTCTCCCTTCGGTCGAGGGGTTGGATGGGCGTTCGCTTCCCTCCCTCGACTTCCTCTTTGACGCGCTCTTTGCCTGCGTTTGAGCGGAATAACGTCCGCCGCGTGTGTAAACAGAGGGATTGCCTCATTGTTGCGCCCGGAGGGTGCTGGAAAAGGATTCTGTGGCTCTCGCGAAAGGCATGATGCTAAAAATCGAAGGAAAGTAAGCTGAGAACCCTTGAGAGGCGTAAATTTCGTATCTTTTGTGGTCGCCGGACGAGTTTAATTTTCCGCGCTCGCCTCTGCTTTGTTGCATTTCCCCATTAGCTCTAGCGTGCGCTCCTCATTGTTTCTTTGTCGTCCGATGCGCCACTGTCCCCCGTGGCGAGGTGCAAAACGAAGAAGGATCTTCCCCTCCTCTTTCTCCCCACTCCCTATCCTCGGAACCCGCGCGAGTTCATTGCAGAACTCATGTTTATCGTTGCCATTTTTTTGCATAGAAATTTTGTAAAGAGCTCGTAAATATTTTCATCAAACAATTTGGGACTTTCTTTTTTTCCCTGTAAACTTTAGTTTTGATGTTTTCTCACTGTTTATTGGTTAACACCCTGGGGGACCGTTGTAATATTTCGATAGCTTCGTTTCCCGCTACTCTTGTAAAAATATATCTCCCCCGACTAACATTTTCTCTTGAAAATACGCATTTATGAGAAAATCGGAGTTAGACTTTTAGCGTGAAACCACCGATGCAAATATTCATCTGCCCACGTTTCCCCTTCTCTCTTTCTCATTGTTACTTCATTTTTACTTTCGCGTGCGGTAGTTATTTTCAAATACGCGGCGATGTCATTTTCCTTTTGCATGTCGTGAAATATTTTTATGCCTCCTTCTAGGGATCCAAGGATACGTGACACTCATTCTGGTTTTATGAAATTCATGTGTGTGAGGTGGAACATTTCCTATTCCGTGAATACCATTCCATACTAACAAAGGCTTCATTTCACATCGCATTTCAGAAATTAAAATGTCAATGTATGTGAATACCATGGGAGCCGTTCTTCGCCTGGAGGTATCTTATATTTTAGGTTTGCAAGTGATGGCTCATAACTTCGAGATTCATACGTGAAACGGCTACTAAGCCTTAACACGTTTCTTATTCCTTGGAATGTTATTGTGTCATGATTGGTATGGTCCGTGCATCTTAGGTGCTATGATTCATTCAGTACGCGGCACGAAATACATTTCCCCAACGATCTAATTTCTTGGGCAATCTCTACGTGTCAAAGGGAAGTTAGTTTCTTACAGATCTTCAATCCTTGATTTAATTGGTAGAGTTCTTCAATTTATTCCTTCCACCTCTTCCCAATGTCTTTATCTGTCTGCTATTAATATCTTTTCATTGACGTCTGGGGCGGTGTGAGATTTACGTGTATAAACAATTGCGTCTCTTTCCCTCTTTCTGTTGTCATTGATTTTCTCGCATCGGTTTTCCATCCTCTCTTTTTTGGCCTTCTTTCACATCTTTATGACTTGGTTCCGCAGCTTCTTATAAAGGATTTTCTCATTTAAGCCAGTGAAGAGCCGATTCGTAAAATGAAAACGAAATCCAAGAGCAGCAGAAGCGAATTCGACAGAACAACAAAAGATTTGAAGCAAAAACAACGGCGCCAGGAGCCGGCCAAATTAACGGAGAAATCATCAAGGCACTCCCGAGCTTTGGATGTCCCGTTTGGAATAATCGGAGACTGCTACGAAAGTGGAAGATTACTGGGGGACTTTGACAAGGGTACAATTATTGGAATAACAAAGAAAACGGGAACCGAAAAAAGTGAGGAACGAGGAATATTGAGCTTAATGTCACACGCATCCAAAATCCTGATGAGAATTCGACGGATGGAATGAAAAATCGAAGACGACCTCTTGGGAAACAAATTCGGATCCAGAAAGAGCAGGGGTACGAGGTAGGCTATTCTTAGTCTCCGCATTCTTATTGAGAATATGATGCATTTCACTCTCAATACTGTGTCACTGTGCTTTGGTGGTCTTGTTGAAAGCCTTCGATAACGCCGAGAGAGATAAGAAATTCAAGCTGCAGGAAAATTTGGAATCAATTACGAGAAAAGAAGAATAATTTTTCATCTCTTCCAACTTCAAGTCACCACAATGCTAATGAAAGACGGAAAAAATTATAGGATAGAATAAATAAAGGTGCTAAACGAGGATTCATCTCTCACCGGCTTTCTTTAACATGTACGTAGAAAAATTCTTAATCGAAACACACAGATTCGGAATAAATGGAAGTAGGGCGAACGCAGATGAAATTAGCAAGCTTCGAAATGCGGATTTCACGACAATCAGTCATGGTAGAGAATCGAGAAGACTTGCTAACATCCTTGAGCTAAAATGGATCATGTGTTGCGTGAATGTAACTTAAAAATCAATGAAGAGGAGACAAACATCCTAATTTGCCGACGAGGAAAGCTTGAGACAGTTGTTTCATTTGCAGAAGAGAATTCGAACACCTACCTCGGAAGCATAATGGAATGGAAGAAATTCACATTGGGTGTCCGGAGCAGAATAACTCAACCCAAGAAGATGTTTATGATGAAAGGTCAACTCTAATGATCAAAGAAGATACAACATGGTAAGAAATTTGTGGAAATATTCATGTGGCATTGTACGGGCTAGCGAAGTGAACCGAAGGAAGAGTGAACCAGATGGAAAAAAAGAAGCGCCTAAAAAAGTGCTGAAGGCGAGTCGTGAAGGTTAAATGAGCAAATGTAGTAAGCATTGAGGAAGAATGTAGAAGAATGGAAGGGCATAGGATCATATGGCTCAACTTAAAGAAGAGAAGGTAATGAATTGGACCCACCTTGAGACAAAATTCCGTTTCGAGAGATTCCGTCTGGCGGAGACCATCTCTACCCGAGCGAGGATGAATTTCCCCTCCCTCCCTAGCAGAATGCGTTGAAGGGCTCCTGCGAGGGGGAGAGAATGAAAGAGGCGGAGGCAAGGGGAGCGAGCGAATGGCGGAGATTTCCTGGGCGGGAAAGGTTCCCTCACGCACCCCGAGCGTCCCATCCTCCCCTAGCTGCTCTCCCCACCGCTTGCTTGTCTGCCTGCCTACCCATCTATTCCCCCCAACGTACACTATTTTATGCTGTGTATATTCGCTCCATCCGATTTCTGTTCACACCATGCTGCTACATAGCTTCCTCTCTATATTCCTAGTGCCCTGTGGCAGGATATTTGTATTCAAGTAATATTGTCTGAATTTTTCAATTTTTTTCTTATTTATCATATATTTTATGAGAACCTAATACTAATGTTATCATAATCACAATATGTTTTGCATGTTTTACACACTCCTCCCTCTTTTTATGTGGACATCGTCATTTATGGGGGTTCCTTCGTCAAATGATAGGTACATCATTGTAAAATGTTTACCTTTGCATCTCGTTCATTTTAAAATCAACTATGGCTTTTTTCCTTATGAATCGTATTTTCATATTTTAACAGAATGTTAATTTTTCAATCTGCATGTGTTTGATCATAACTGGTGTTGGAGGTGGACATTCTCGCGTGAGGGCATCATCCAATGTTGCCATCCGTGACCTCTCTCCCACTCACATCCCACTGCACTAAGATCTCCTGCTCGTAATAACCCCCCCCCCGGGCTTCCTTCCCTTTACTTTGGAAACTGGGCTTAAGTTGGAGGCATTTGAGATATGTGTGTGGAGAGGGATTGAAGCAATATGTTAGGAAGTGAGAAGCACAAAAGACAAAGTTTCAAATATTGTGGACGAGGGAGATATTTCGAAAATCGAAAGAAGAGAGAATTTCGGAGGGAAGGGTATGGGGAAGTCTTGTTATGTTGAAGGCCGTGATACGAGGGCTGTGCAGTGAAGGGTTGATCCTAATTTTCAATGTTCAACATTATAATGTGATATTATAATTTTAGCTTATATTTTGATTCATACAAGTGTTTGCTTGTATGTTTTATACGTTTCATGGAGTAGTTACCTGTATTGCGTTATCGGCAGCCGTTGAAATTCGAAATATGTTCACCTCCCTCGACGACGATAACGCTTTCCGCGAAGGTGATTCTTAAAAAAAATATAGATAAATTTGTTTTCGCGAAAAGCTCTGCACCAACTAAGAGCATACGATGGTCGGATATACATTATCGTTGTGCAGTATCTATCTAGCCTGTTGCTTTGAAATGTGACCTTTGTGATCGATATGACCTTGGAGAATCGTTTATGCATCACTATTGTATACTCAATTTACAGTTTGTGTTTTCTAGTACGAAATGCTGATACACCATTCCCTGAAAACCAAAAACTGATGGGGGCCATGATTTTCTAAGTCCCGGGCCACATTGCATACTTTTTGGCTTTGGTGATGCCGAAGATAGTTTCACCCAGGGCTTGATTGTTTGCTCTCCTGATAAAATGATTTAATCAAGTAACATCGTCAATGTTAGCCTTCGAAAGAAACTCGTCTTCCCGTCCAACTTCAAGAGCGAACAAACCTACTCCTGAACGTCTTGTTGTTCGTATGCATGCAGTCTCGTAATCCTCATCCCTCGTGCGTAATTTAGAAGGAAAAATAATTAATTCGCTAGATAAAATAATTGTTATAAATCCAACAATTTGAAATTGTTGACTTTTTGTTAAATTGGATTAATATTTCTCAAGGGTAAAATATACTTTAAGCTCACAATGTTGAGCTACATTTATTATGTCCAATGTTTAGTATTCTGCTCTGGTTAACTAAATTTCTCAGCCGGCTGCCCTCGATATTTACGTTCGTTTCCTAGGATACAATATATGGTACATGCTCTACTTCCATTCTTTCGGTTATTTGAATCTTGAAGGAGGTGTGTTTTAGGAACCACATCTAGTTTTACCCATTTTCTTAGCAATTTATTTCCTGTCTGCTCAGAAGAAGATTTGAAAAGAAAGCAATGATACAAAGCTAAGTAAATCCTTTTGAAATATCGCTCAGTTTTGACTGTTTTTATAATTTTTTATGGAATCAATAAGTTGAAATTATATGTAAAATACATATCATTACAATAGTCAATTCTGCCAAAAATAAGTGCGGCGTTAAAATTAATTCGTAGCATTAACTTTTTGTTTGAAATGTTTATTCATGGTGTTAAATGTATATAATCCACTCTGTAATTGGGGACCACAGATCTAGTACTTAATTTCTTTGGTTGGCGCTATTTCAATGCCTTCATTAGTTGATTTGACTTAGTTTTTGTTTGGCTTTGTAGAGTAATTAGGTCGGTGTCGATATTCTGGAAAGGAAAAGTCTTTATGGAGGGCATGGAAGGCAAAGTAACCGAAGGAGGAAATAATGTGGAGCACCCAATTTTCTCGGTGAGCAAAACATGAAATATGTTAGGAATCGTCGAAAACCTAAGGACTAGTTTACCTATGAACTCTACTGGGTAGACTCCCTCTGGTAATGAATGTAACGGAGTGCGGGGGTGTGCCGCGGGGGAGGGGCTGAAACCACCGTTTGGGGGCGGGGTGGAGACGTGTGTGCGTCGCCTTCCCCACTACACTTCCCCTCCACCGCCCCACACCCGCCACAAACACTCTCCTCTCTCCCTCTGTATTATTTTCCCCTCTCTTTCCTGAAAATCCTCCCCCGACGCTGCCACTTCACGCTTTCCCCCCGCCGAAAAAAAACCAAAAAAGTCTTCCCTTTTCTTAATTTTTTATTCGTAGCTCTCTCCCGTCTCCCTTCATCCCTTCCTCTTCTCGCAATTCCTTCCTCCTCTTCTTTCCACGTCCCTTTGCACTCTCCTCTCCCCCCCCCCCTGTTCCCACACCCCAATTCGCTCCTCCTTTAAACCTCCCGAACCACAGCACCCTCCCCGCCCCTCGAGTCGTCCATAATTCTCTTTCCTGACGTCCCCGCCAGTGATTTAGTGGCGCCCTCCGCGTCGCGTGTTCCACCTCTTTCGCAGCCCATTTTCGCCATCCACAAACTCATCCCATCCCTTCTCTCCCTCCCTTCCCAATTTTTCTCATATTTTTTACATTCCATCCCCCATTCCCACAATTCTCCCTCCTCATTTTCCTCTCCTCCCCCATCCCGCACTATTTTCGTCATCCCCGCAACCCCTAGCGTGCGTTCTCTAAGGTGATAGTGGTGTCTGTGATGGTCTTGGCCCACCCTTCGGCCCTAATAAATGGTCTCGCTCGTTGATGGACCAATTTCCTTAGACCTTTTTATTGGATATTTCAAATACGTTTCGTGAATTAAAATACAGTCGAATTGCATTTTTTTTGTTCTTTGAACATGGCTAGTTAATCGGATTGCATAAAAATTTCAAGTTTTATTAGAGGGTGAAATTTGGTATGATTCGTCATTCTCTGAGCCGCTTATTCTCGGAAAGAATTGCTGTAACTGAGCCTTGTTAGGATATTCATTCCTAATGAAATCGTAATTTACTGATTTGGATTGCGATGGTGATTACCGGTCTAAGAAACTGCGGGAGATGCCGAGACAGTGTCTTACGGTAATGGAGTCATCCGCTAAATGTTCATTAAATTCAAAAATTTCAGAGGGTAAAAATCATTGGCCTTGACCGGGAATCGAACTCTTTTCCATACTAATATTAAAATGGGGACTAGGCAATTTAAGTGTTCTGAAGTAGCGTTCGCCTCCCAACTGTCTGCCTAATGCAGCCAATCCTCTCTGTGGTGTACCTGGTTCACCTATGACCATGGCGATCAATTCTATGGAATTTATTATCTCTGGATGTTTTATCGACTTCAGTTCAACTTTTGTTATTTTTAAAATTTAAATAATTTTAAAAATTAAAAAAATTTAAAAATTTAAATTTAAATAATTTTTTTACGAAACCAAACTCTGTACAAAATACTATCATCTCAATCCTTCCTCGTCAATAGGGCTGCGCTACTGAGAAAATATGAAATTTTAATGGATCAACCTGAAAAATCCGCTGTCCAAGATGCTCATTTCGGACACTTCGGTCATATGTGTAATAAATGTACGTAAGTTTTATGAATCTCTGATTTTATTAACCCTGGTCAGGGTAAGGGCAGTGACCACACGCTCTCACAATTATTAACGACTTTCGTGAGGAAAAATCAATTGCCGCATACTTCGACGTTTTAGTTTAGTCGCTTTCAAGAAATGCGTTGAAATGACGCAGTGCCGTAGTTCGCGATTCCTTGCACTTAGTTTTCCTCAACCACGCTGTCGGTCGTGTTGTTTCCTATGTATTATGTACGTGGAAACACCCATGCCTGTTTTCCAGTCAATACTCGCCTAGCCTTCGCAACAAAAGCACCGTCTTCGCTCTATGTGCATTATTTCTTAATATTGTTTGAATTATTCATCGCCCGGTGTTCTCGCAATTATTTTTCCCCATTCTTCCCGCATGTCACTTTTTATAGTATATTGTTTATTTAACGAGCTCCGAAGGTTCGGTTCGAGTTTAATGCGAGAGAGGAATTGACTCAACATGTATATCATGGTTGTCAAGGCTGCGCCTTCCTTTTTAAAGAAAGACGTCTCATTCTTCATATAATCTCTTCAAAGTTTTACGAGGTGTGGGAGGTTAGAATGCGAGCCACCATACGGAGGGTGCAATATCTCATATCCGACCCGAGAAACACATTCGCCCTCGCCAGAAAGCCCTCAGAGCATCGGAAGTTTCTTTTTCATATTCATGAAAAAGTATTTATCATTCTCTCTCCTTGTTCATCATGGCGTTGCGCCGGGGGGGTGGGGTAACGGCCCCTGCCGGCTCTCGCCTAATAGTTTCAGAGCGCCCTCGCTTTATTTTCGCCCCGACGTTTTTGCTCACCAATTCTTGCGAAGCCTCATCTCCCCGCTCTCCCCCCCCTGCCCCCCCCCCGGCTGCGGGGGCATTGATATGCGCCTTGGGCCATTCGACTCGTGCGTGGAGATGGCGGACACTCCGTGATAAGTCTATTTTGAGCCGCGAATGGAAATCTGGGACGGGGTTAATCAGAGGATTCGGTGCGGAGTTGATCAAATCTCCGAGCTTTAAATGGAATTACACGTGATATGCGTGTGCGCGCGGCCTCGTTTTTATTTTCTTTCCTTTTGGTCATTTGTTACCGAGCGTACTCGTATGCCTTTCCTCGCTTGGCATGATGTCATGCGTCTTTTTTGCTCCGCTTTCGGAATACGTACATGGGCATATATATTATGTTAGGTCGATATTGGGTTGTTTTTTCAATTAGCGTCCAAATTCGAACGTCGAGATTGACCTTCGTCCGCTTTTTTGATTGACTTATTTTTATCGGGAACCGTATCCGGCAGGATTATTTTTTTCTCGGTCATTTGCGACGAGCGGACTTTCGGGGTTATGGGCGTGGGAA
Source organism: Hetaerina americana (assembly GCF_022747635.1). Taxonomy (NCBI): domain Eukaryota; kingdom Metazoa; phylum Arthropoda; class Insecta; order Odonata; family Calopterygidae; genus Hetaerina; species Hetaerina americana. The sequence continues at coordinate 11,819,276 of NW_027287095.1, forward strand.
TTAAGGAGAGGTGTCGAGGGGGGGGGGGAAATCGAGGGGTCTCTCGTGTGTGGAGCGGTCGTACAATTTTGACCCTTCTTCCCTACGAGCTTCCCCCTTGTGGGGCATCGATCGTGGCGTACACAGCTCACGGATCTGGTTTGCTACAGGCGAGCAATTACGCAGCACTCGCGCCATGTTGCGTAGTCACGGGTGGGTGGGGACGGGATAATATTTGTCTTGCGGAAGTTGCGGTGGCGGGGCTGGTGCCTCGGTACCACTTCCCACCTCCTCCCCCCTCCCCGCCACACTTTCCCCTCCCCAAAACAAGCCCGTCTACGGCACCTCCCTTCCTCGCCCTAGTGCAGAGCGAAAGTGACAATTTGGGAGTGGAAATATATTCACACGTGGATATTTCTCCTTTCCGATGAGCCGGTTGCTCACTCGCCAACGAGATGTTGCTGCGCGACGCGTGTGGCGAACTCGTTTCGCCTGGGGGACATGAATTCCTGTCTGTTTTTCTCGTTCAAAGTTCGACCATTTAGTGTTTGTTTTTTTTTCCTTGCTAGAATTCGGGTTCAGGTAATCTTTAAACAAAAGTTATTCTCGAAAATTTGCAATATGCACTAGTGTCCCTAACGTTCTCTTTGAGCGAATGAAATAATTTGCTCACGCACTAGCGCTTGGTCCTCGCCTCTTAACATAGGAAGACTGCTTTGACATGCAGCTGCTACTGCAAAGGCAACGCTTTCGTAAAACTCTGGATAGTTTGAAATACGAAGGAAATAATAATTTGTTTTGATTCCAACGTCGTATAATATGCAGGAAATTTAATATAGTTAAATATTATAGTTTTATGTGCCTTTTTTTAAATTAATTATTAGAATGCGTCAATCTTTTTCCCTTCGTGTCAGATCTATAATGAATTTTGCGCGAAGGAATGAGAATATACCATGAGGTTGAGGAACTTTCATCCGTGACATTCACAATTTTCACTTTGAGAAAATTCGCTCGCTCGAATGTCGCTTCTATCTAGTGTGTAGTCATTGGTATAAATACATTACTCCCTCGTTAATAATTATAGCAGAGATTCTCTAGCTTCAAAAGTGATGGAACCACTTCGCATGATCTCCGTCATCAGATGATCCTACTTCATATCTTCCGAATCTTTCGTGATTGTAGGAATGTCGAATTCAATTTCGAAATACTTACACATAAGGACTCAACTTCCGGCCTACAATAATGGATAGCTATAAATTATAAGCAAAACGAATCCTAGTCCGTTAAACCCTCGTTGGTGAATATGCTCCTTGTAAAATGTTGGTATTCACTCGTCTCAGTTTCCCAACCGTAATCTTACCACTTAGGACACAGCTTTCGTCAAATCATCCCTACCAATGATGGTTTACACCATCCTGCAACACAAGGTGACTGTCAGGGAAAATACTCAGCATTAGATTAAAGTCGTTTGCTCCGTATTTAATGTTAACCTTTTATAGAGTTTCTAAAATGTTTAACCCGCCCCTCTGGTACACTTCCGGAGTGGAAGCCATTTTAATCATTACTTAGAAACACTCCTTTGCTATAGTAGTGGTAGTATTAGTTACAAGGGGAGGTGACTGGCAGCCGAGGCACTGTGTACCATTAGAAATAGGTGGGCAATATGGTAGGAGTAGGATGTTTAAGAAATCAGGCAAGAGTGGAGAAAACCACGTCATTAGCCTAATCTTAGCGACAGGCGCCCAGAGGTTACATACAATTCAAAGTCCCATCTGATGAGCGACGTAGTTTACTTGAAGTGTGCTCGCCACATGACATGAATAAGTAAGGGCTACCGCCTAAAAATCCTACCACCACCGGAATACGAATCCGGGGTCTCTGAGTGAGAAGCCACTGCAACAACCATCTCAGTCAGTCGATCCACATATTCGCCATTATATTACTGACGCACCATTTAAATATTGCGTTCTTGGTTTCCAAGAGCTGGCCACTCCGGAAAGTTATGCCACAGACTTCGTTTAGAGTTAAGACTTGGTTTATCTCACTTTTCATATGCTATTATCGAAAATATAATGCTAAATATTTAATGAGTTTACTAAATATTTAATGACTGCGTATACAGTTGCGTTTAGCAACGTTTGTAAGGAGGCTAAGATACGGTTTTTCAGCGATCTCTCCCGATGTTAAAATGTCTATTTATCAGTTTTAGAGAAGATGGTCATCCTATTAACGGTACTTAATTGTTTTTTAAGAGTCAATTTAATGAGAGGAAAATAATAATGGCTTCTAGAATACGTAGGTTAGGTATAGTTGTGGAAATTGCACTTAATTTCCCAGAATATTTGCGACAGCACTGTCGTGACCCGACCTCCACACGGTGCGTATCTGTGAGCTGACTCGTGTCGAAGTCGAAGAACTGCCTCCACATCTGCTCTATTGCTCGCCTCTTGCTTGGCTATCAATCGGAATTAATCCGCGATCGCATGCCGCACAGCTACCATTTTCCAATCCGCGTTCAGCTGTTCTGCTTGGCTTGCCATTGTTCTCGAAGCTGCCGTCGTCCGGGTTGATTATATTTTCCACCGAAAAATACGTCTGCGTTTAGCTCTCTCGAGCCAAATCAAGTTCCTTTCGAAGGGCGTGCTCAATGGAAACTTAATTAAGGCCTCAAAACCTTATGCTGGTGACTGCGCTTGGTTTATGAACCAGTGGTGTGTCATTAAAATCTTGGGTTTGCTTTGCTGCTGTGTCATTTCCCTGGCGTTGGCTCCTCTGGATCGAGCGTTTTCTCTCTCCCTCCCTCCCTAAGACGTATATTCGTCCCCGTAACCTCTCTCCTCTTGCCTCCTCGTTTCAACAATCATGGCGCAAATGCCCGGGAAAAACTCATTTCGCATTAAAACCATCCTTGTTCATTACGCTCTCTTAACGAGGAGAAATCGGGCGCCATGGTAAAGCAAGCGGACGCACTCTGCTAGTCGGACTCTTGGATAAACAAAGTTGTAGGGTTTCAGTGAAATGGACGCCCAAACAGAAGAACTCCACCTCGTCGAGACTTCAAAGATCCTCCCTCCGCTGTCGAGGACACCGTCGAGCCGTTTCTTTCTCTTATATGAATTTATTTTCTTTGGTGCGTTTCCCCAACTGGATTTCTGATGTGTAATGCATCTAGAGTTTCGTTTCGTTCGCTTTCAAATATGGCCGCTTACTTTTGTCTGCTTAAAGTCTCTCCATTCCTCATTGTTTTTATTTCCAGTAATGATCATTGCCTAATTTCAATCAAACTCGCTTTGGCTGTTTCATATATTTGGGGAGCGTTGCATAATTCGTACGGTGGGATTTAAACGCCTTTGATTCATACTTTCCAAGCTGTATTTATTTCATGCATTTTAATTTTGATTTTTAATAATTAACAAAAATATATTATGCAAAGACAATGGGTTTATAGCCAAAAATAAATTTTTACTGTACGTTTCAGTTAATAAGTCATCAAATGTCGCTTTCGTGACTACTTATTCTAGGATTCCGTGAAGAATTATTCCATGTTTACGTTGCTTTTGCATTAGATATTCTCGATGATGGAAGATTTAGCATTTCGGAGGTTTCTCTTTGGAAGGACGTCGGTAAAGATCAAGTAATCATTTACTTGCACCCCGACCCTTCTTTCTCTTTAAGACGTTACTGATCTCTCGTCCCTTGGTTTGGACTCCTGCGTATTTCTTCGCGTTCAGAGACGCACATGTTCCATGGCTTTCCTTAAGTGAGCGACATACTCGTAATTATTGTTTATTCTCACCCGGTCATTACTTTTTGAGAAATACTTTGTTGGTTTCATTGCATAGGGGCCGAAGCCTAAAAGTATTCGCGTTATTTCATAACGCGATGCTCAGTAAAATGCTTATGTTGTTTCTAAATGTGACCACTTAAGTATGTGCATTAGCCAATATGGAGGGATAGCCTTTCTTAACGAAGTGTAAAATTTAAAAGATGGTGTAATATTGCATGCATATTTCAAATTGCGTACTTTTTTCGCTTAAGGGTTCACATATGTCATTATTTTATCCCTCATGTGCGCAATGCTGTTAATATTTCACTCAGCCGTTTTCAAAATTCATAAGCGATTTCAATTGCGTGTGCATACATATCTATGTGGTTTTATTCTCTTTTACGGGTGGTGACCTAACACCCCCCGCCACACGCTCTTGCGCGGTATAATGTTCATACACGATGGCAACAGCATTGCGGCTGACGAGGCGTATTCAAAAGGAATTACAATTTTCTTATATTTAAATATTGGCGGTTAACCTCCACGTCATTGAATATTCATTATTTGCCTTGGTCCTTTTGTCACAGAATTAGGGTGAGCAAGCACCTGTGTGGAATCGCTCTTTCCTCTCCTGAGGCGCAGCTCCCCGTAGGCGGTTTCAAGGGCCCGCGCCCGCCCCTGAGGGCAGAAACCCAGGCTTTGTGGAGCGTCTCGTTTCTGAGCGCCCAGGATTTCCGAGCCCGTCGCACTCAAATTATGTGCACCACTCCCTTCATATCTGTGGCCCCCCAGAAACAAACTTTCCTGTTACCAAGCCTTCCACCATATCTGTCACTGGGGGATGCACACCATTATGAGAGGGGTGGGTTTTCAGCTACTCCCGTCATCAATCATTGAACACCCCCACGCCCAACCAGTTTCGGTGGCTATAGCTATTTTCTTCCTCTTTAAAAGTTTTAATCGTTCAAGGTAGTATAGCGGTGGCTGTGTGGAGGGTGGACCGTGAAAAATTGCTCACGCTTCAGTTTCCAGTGTAAATGGATATCGAAAGTAGTGTGGCAAATAATAAGGGAAGGGACATCTGGCAGGCAGGTGTTGAGTCTGGGCGGACTGGGAGGGGATTGCATTTCGCACACGTCGCGCGGGCGGCGCCGGGGACGAAGGGGTGCGAGCCCGCTCGAGTGAGGAGCTTCTCTCTCCTCCGAATGGAGGTCTTCGGCGCTTAATTTTCTACCCTTTCCCTCCACCCCACCCCTCGCCATCCCCCCTCGCCCTTCTCTCTCTTGGGTTTCGCGTGGGGGAGATTAATATTTTCAACTGCTTCCTCCTCTTTCTCACCCTCTCTCTCCCCGTTCGAGCATCGTCGTTTTTCCTATCCAGCGGTTTCGCCTGTTCTCTTCTTTCCGCTTGATATTCACCTCTCGGGTTCATTATTTTGTGTGAATTACGTCAATACGGTGAGAACTGCTGGTTTAATCGACCTGCAGTTAGGGTTCGAACGCTCTTGCGGTAGAGGACGCATCGAAAGGGCGACCGTTATTATTTCTGAGGGAAGCGGAACTAGAGGATGCTTGAATCTCAGAAATGTTGGACCTTGAGGTGTGGTACAGTATTACGCTTGGCTGGGTTGACCTGTCGGGTGGTAAACCCGACGGCTTGGCCAAATGACGAAGCCTCGAGTTCAGTCTTCTCTTAGGGTTGGGCTCTTTTATGTTGAACGTCGCGGAGGACGTAGGGAAAGCGGGGTAGTGGAAGGAATTCGGAGTGACTTTTCCAGCCAGGTGATGGGAGGCAGAAGTTAAGGAGAAATTAAGTAAGAAATATGGAGTTCCCAGGATGCTATGTTATAAATAGCCGTCAGGGACGATCCAAACCCTAGATACTCTCGAAATTGGTAGTAAACCTTGACGACAATGAGTAATTTTTGACCAGTAAGAAATTTGAGATATATTGAACCTTTTAAAAATTATCGCGCCGACACTAATTTCTCTCCTAGTCATTCCACGAGTTTATTAGCTTACTTAAAACCTTTTGGAGTCCACCTTGATGCGTAGAAAAAAGAAAAACCCTCTTCCTGGGGCCGGTTTCGATACAGCGATACATCTATGGAGGCGATGATACCAATTCATACGGTATTCAAATTGTTTCCTTCCTAATCGGATCATTTGTTACTCAGCATCGTCAATCTTCGGTCACTTGTGCGTAATGCCTCGCGATACCTTCTTTCCCGCTTGCTTCAATTCCTCATCGCTTCACACGCCGAACGGATTCGATTCGCGTCTGAAATTGAAACCGGTGAGCGAAGCTACCGTGGTTCGGCGGCGGGCAACGTTTGGCGAGTGCCGTCCCCGTGAATGTGCCGCTACCCCATCTCCACCCAACCCCCAGCCCGGTTCTCGCCCCCCTCCCCCCGCCTAAAAACTGAAGGGGGCTCAGGGGTAGCCGAATTCCCCTATACCGCATAATAACGGTAGAGTCGAGCGTTAAACTTTCACGGTCCTTCTGCTGCGTGGCGAAGGCTAATCCGTGTATGAATTGTTTTCCAATCATTGCTGTTATTTCATTGTAACGCCCACGAGGTCTGCAAAAATTTATGTATTGTTCATTTTCGCACTTTAATCGTGCCCGACGGCCTGCCATATTTGGACCGACTCTTGAGAAGTTTGGTCGATGTGTCGTGCTGTGCTGCACCCAGGGTAGATGTGCACTCTTCCTCGGAAGTTAATCATGCACTCTTATTGTGGTTGTCTATGTCGTTTAAGGTATATGCGGAATAAGATTATCATTTCATTTCTTTAAGGGTTTAATTCCTACAGTATTCTTATCCTAAAACTTTTCTTCAATATTTTTGCAAAATATACTCCTTGAATCCAGGGTTTCAAAGAAAAATAAAAACAAAATTTGGGATTAATTCTTTTTTGAGGCCTTTGAAAAATTTTATTAATTAATTTCAGTATTCCATTTAGCTTATTTGGTTAGAATTAATAATCACTTATCCTATATGGCAATAAGAGAAATTGTTGCTGGAATCGTAATTGTTTTCATTGTCACTTCCTTCAGTTTACTTCTCGATCGAGCCTTGTAATAAGCTGGGACTCTTTTTAATCGTTTTAAAATGATAATTATTTAATATTATGCGTTTTCGAGTCTTGCTTCAGGTCCACGTCTACATCAACGATTCTTAAATAATCGCAGACCTACATCTTTACGCATAAACCCGGGTAAATTCGAGTGCTACTATGCTTCGCCACCCTTTTCCCACAATTGGGTTGCGCCCTCCCCCCTTGCAACCTCCCCTCGTATCCAGGCGGCGAAGTTGTAATCAGCTTTGGTGCCAGCGGCTCCATCGTCGCAGGGCCCGCGGGTCCAGTGGCTAGTACTTCGTGAAACCGGGATTGGAGGTGGAAAGTTGCGGAGACGCGGGGGGGGAGGGTTTGGCTGGAGTAGGACCCGGGGGCCGACGGCCGGCCGGGCTCCGCGAATTATTCCCGGGTGCACTCGAGCAAATTCTGTGGCGTGTAGGCACAAGGTGCGGCCCGCGGGCCTGGACCCGTCTATCCTCCGCCAACTAACTAACCAACGCATCCCCCTCGAGCTCTCCCGACACACCCCCTTATACTTTCGCCCTTGCCTCCCTTACCCCATCCCGTCCGCTCTGTCGGCACAGGATTTCCTTCCGTCACAGGAAGTCGATTTGCATGAATTTCAAAGTTGAATCATTGCTGTTACCGTGTCATTTAAATGTCTGCCATGTAACTCACAAATGAAATTCGGGGTGAATTTCTGATAGAGATAATGCATGGCATGACACTCACATATTTAGCTTTAATTTCCGAATTGGAAATATTTGTATTAATCGGTGATTACGAAGCATTCACGTGTGACATTTATTGCTCCTCGCATGATTAAATGAAGATTTTCGTTCATGGTGGCATATTTTGTGTCCACGGTGGTACTTTTCGGTAAAATATTCTTTTACGGGGTTTAGCGTGAAAATCGTATTGCTCATTTCATGCGTTTAATGGCGTCCTTAGTCAATTTAAGTGTGCTATACCTTTATTTATTAGAGACGCTACATAATTTTCGTACGCAGAAAATCAGCTGTCAGTCTGGCGTCGTTGGCGTTCGGTAAAATGACGGGTCTTACCCCGTAGAAAATAATCCTGGGTTGTCAAGTTGTCGTTTCGTTTCGGTCTCTCTTGTAAATTGGCGGTCATGGTGGAGTCGTGGCCGAGAGGGGTGATGGGGAGGGGAAATACTGCGATGCGGGGAATTTCCCTTTCTGAGGATTCTGCCATCGAGTGGGGAAAGAGGCCTCGGAGCCATGGGTTTATCGGTGTAACTAGCGTTATTCGTGAACTGCACTTCATGAGGAATTGTGAGAATATCTTGAAATTCTTTATTCTGGCGGCTATGGTTGCATTACTTTTGCTTGTGTGATTTTCTAAGGTGTGTCAAAATATACATCAGTAATCCTACTAAATTTATTAAAGTCATGCTTCGGATCATATAACATGTAACCGTTAGATAGGCTGAGGATTTAATTTTAATTGGAAAATAGACGTATAACTAATTGTTGTAATTCATAAAATAATTACAGACTGATCGAATGTTGGATTGAAATCTTAATTTCGGGATCGGGAGGTGTTGGTTTTCAATCCTGTGATATTATGAATGAAGGATATTGGGAAAGAACTGCTCTCCGCTTCAGGGGTTGTTTTGTAAGCCATCTGGTCAATAAGTGAATTAATAATCTTTTGAAGTAAATACGCAAAATTATAGTGCTGTGAATGCCATTAATATTATCTATTAGATTAAGGCCGCAATGAATGGCAGTCAAACGATGATTGAAAGGCTTGTCAGTGTCGCTGGGTTGGGCTACAAGGTGAGCATTGGAATAATTAGGCCGGGAATATGAAAAGTGGGCGTTTACTGTGAGAGAGGACTTACATGATGCTTGGCTGAACCCTGCTTAGGAAGGACGGCGGAACGGCGAGTGTAGTCACGGAGTTCGTAACCGGGCCGGGTCTAAGTATTCACCGAGCGGTCACCTTGCGATAACCAGCCCCCAAATCCACCCTGATGCCAAGGAACCCGCCCTTAAATATGGTTCTGGACAGGGTCTGGGTTTTGATAATAGAGTGACCGTTGATCTCTTGAGACTCAGCGGAGGGCCGCCTTCCTCCTCGTGTGCGATGACTCCAGGGAGAGGAAATTACCTTTGGTGATTCAGTCGCATCCCTCAAACCGTTAATTTGGAGGGGATTTCCGCATGGGGTGACTCGAAGGCCTCCGTTCCGACAGCAGTATTTATATGAAAAATAATTTTTTAAGCACTTTAAATTGTTTCAGCAATGGAACTTCAGCAGAAATTTCACGTGTGACTATTCGTTTTGTTAACTAGTGTTCCCATGCATTCCGTTTGCCTACGAAAGAATATTCTTTTTCCTGGTCCTGCGACTTAAGTTTGATAGAGACATTCATTTTTTAGGGTACTGTTTGCAGGATGGAAAGGTTCATGCAAACGTATTGTTTACCGGGCAAGATTTCCGTATGCATGTACTGATTTGCCTTATTTCGAACCCTCTTCGATGTTTGGTGTGCTGTGACCCGACCAGGAGCGCCCTAGGCCATGAGGGTTGGTTTGAGGGAATTTCTCCCGGTTCTGCGGATGAGAGGACCCGCAACTCCGTGCCCGCAGGAGGGGGACGTCGAAATGCCGGCCGATACTTCCGGGTGAGAGGAGCGTTCCCGGGCGTTGGGGGTCGGGCGGCAATCGAATGGTGTTAGAGGGAAGGAGATTTGGAATTGGAAATGGAATTTGCATGGCGAGGCAGTCCGTGGGCGGGGAGGATGAGGGGCAGCGACCGATTTCTTCTGCGCCGAAGGTGTGTGGAGAGCCGAGCGGCCCTTTCTCCGTGACTATCATGGAGCCCCCCCTCCCTCTCTGTGTGCATCTGTGATGTTTTTAGTTGCCATCTTGTTTGAATCGGCCTGAACAACCTGTCCGGGACCCGCGTGTGCCTTGTGAACGCCCTGTGCGGGAGACCGGACATCTGAGCGGCCCAGATGGATCCACTCTAATTTTTTTTTCTCGTTGAATTTATTGAAATACCCTCTTCAGCGGAAGTGGAGAGAGAAGTATAAAAATATCGGTAGTTCGAAATTTCGTAGATGGAAAATGGGAGCCCTTTTATCTTTTATTGTGAAGTTCACTTTATTGGGAAGAACATGTACATATATCACCTTTTCATCACTTTTTCTGAGAAAAGGCACTCGCAAAGTTATTTTAAAATAATTGATGTACGATGAAATAGCATCGATATTTTAAGGTTTAAAGATAGTGTAAATTCGTTTAAATCAGTAATGGGTTTCCATAACTATCTATAATATTACTATCTTCTGTATAAACTATCTATATTTCAGGATTCTTAACATCTTAGCACCCTTTGATTTTCTTTCTTGGTTTGGGAAATATTTTTAGTGATTAGTGTTCATGAGGATCCACAATATATTTTTTTATTGTTCGGATGTTGAAGTAATCATCCCGGCAATCCCGGTTGATTGCATAATGCAAAATGATGAATTAAATTCGGTTTTTCCACGATTTTGAAAGTAGCTGGGAGTGTGACGGTTCGTCGACACTGAGGGATAGATGGAAACTAGTAGACTCACAATAGTTTACCTACCTTCATGTTCGGACTCGAGATGCCGTGTGAATAATGTTTATTTATGCATACAGCGTGAGGTCGAGAGCCAAACATTTCTTACGTGAAGGGCGTTATTTGGTCAAATCATAGTTGGATGTCCTGTGTTTGGGAAAATGGAGGCGTGGTGAGCGTTCGGAGGAAGCACTTTAGAGTGAAGGGCGGTCGTTTTGCGGAGGTGGTGTTACCTTGGCGGTCGCGCGGGGTGGTTTGTCGGCGTGAAGGGATGATGTGAAGGGAGTGGGGCCGCCCGCCCTCTTACGGTTACCACCGTCTTGCGGCGTGGAGGGGTAGTTGATGGTGCGGGCGAGGATTAGGGTTGAATGGGAGGCGGGTCGCCCCTCCTCGGTTTCCCCGTCACCCGTGACGGCTTCTCTCGAGGTGGGCGGGGCGGGAAGGGGTAGGGGCCCGGTGAGGATGAAAATCCGAATTTTGGAAAGGGCGTCCCTCGCCTCACCCCTCGAATCTCCCAATTTGGATCACCCCCCTCCCCCCCAACGTTGGCACACATTCCTCCAATCCTAAATCCTTCCATCAGCCCATTCTCCTCTTCCCACTACCTCCTTCGAGGAAGTAAGAACGATAAAAGAAGTCACTTGGACGTGACAGCTTATCTAACGAGGAGTGTAAACCAAGGAGTCAAATTAAATGTATTGGCAACACTGGAAACTCATTTGTGCAAATAAAAAAAATGGTGATAATATTTAGCGTCAATCCAAAGTGCTTCATTCATATTGTTTCATCCTTCATAAGCTCTGATAAAAGGTATAATCAACAGTCACTGCTTTGCGTTTGGTTTTCTACGGGATAGGCTTAAACACGAGGGCTCTTCAATAATGGGTGTTCATATTTTATTTTTAATTCGCATAATTTATTGAGCGAAAATTTAAATGTATGCTCTATTGTTTGCTTTTGTGTGATCTATATGTGGTGGAAATCATTAATATGATCATTGTACTTCGTCAATGGTATATGTCGCAAACGTAAAAATATTCATGCCGTCAACGCCTAGGTACCTGCTTAGCATTCATGTCCCCTGAGTGAAGTCTATCAATTAGATGAGTGTTGCCAGAGTCGACAGTTTTTCCTAGCCCAATCGTATTCTCGTACCGTAACAGGTAGAGTATTAAGGGCACTGTGGTGTTACCTATTTCTCATGTTAGCAGATCCACTAAAACGTATCAAAATTCGTAGGAAACAAAAGACTGAAAGTCTTTTCAATACATGGTGTATTGGAATGAAATTAGTAACTTTGTAATTTCACGGACACTACTTACATAGTTACTTATTTCATTTCAATATGTTATGTATTTTGTATAAAGTTACGCCGGATACAACAAAGTTCATTGTTATGGGTGTTAAATTGGGTGTACGAAGAAGTGGTAATAGTGTATGAAATGTGAGGACTGTTACATAAGGAGTTATCATTTTTATCTTGATACATTTTTAAATTCTAATTATAATTGAATTGTATATTCTGAAAATTTTAATTTGATGTTTAAGTCCAATTTATAATAAAGTCCTGCCATTGCGAGTTGAAAAATGTTCCAATTTGCATGCGGCCTGTTTCTGGTGATGATAAACGTTTTCCACTAAGGCGTGTCCGCAAATCGGAGAGGAAGAAATAGTAACGTGAAGCTAGGCTTGGACTATAGTGAGCATGAATAACACAAGTTCCACATTTATTTTCGGGAAATATCGTGATGTCGTATTGGGCTTTGCTGTACCGATTTGCGGTTCCAATGTATGAGTGACAACGAATTCAATGTTTCTGATGGTGCTCCACACGTTATTCGACGTGTATTTAAACTTGGTATATGTGTATTGAAACTTTGGCCGCAGCAGTGTTAATTGGTTGCTTCCATAAAAGCAATGGCCGACGTTCCGCGTTTACCTTTCGTTGAAATTGATTGTATCCCCTCTTCAAACATTTTCATGCAGCCTGTAGCTCTGCTAATTGGAAGGACAGACTCGCCCGCTAAGCCTCCTGTAGCGTTACATAGTCTCCATCTGATGATCTGTTCAGACGCAAGCAAAGTTTCAATTGTACCTCGCGTGTAACCGTCCGGTCCGGTGGTGCACTGAACATGTTTCAACTTGAAACGGCTGCCGCTGACGCATTCATACACATATATACACGTATAAAGACACATTAATTAGGTTGTGCCATTTATATAATATATATAAATTATATATATTATATATATATAATATATATAATATATATATAATATATATATATATTTATATATATATATATATATTTATATTTATAAAATGAATAAAATAAATAAAATGTATATATATATATATAAAATATCTTCGAAATGGAACGCTCTTCGGCGACGCACAAATATGTAAAAACACAGATTTAGATTTTTAGAATATAGAAACACAAAGAAAGGACACTCACAATTTGTTATTTGACGTTTCGACAGCACGGCTGTCGTCTTCAGAATGGCAATATATATATATATATATATATATATATATATATATATATATATATATATATATATATATATATATATACTACACAGTAATCTGTCAGTATGACGTAACATTTTTTTAGCGTAATAAAGCATGAGAATAAAAAGAAACGAGTTTTTATTTAACAGGATTCTTCTGGTCGAAATATTCCTTTTTTGCAAATGATATAGTGGTCCCAGTTTCTGTGTGTGAAACTTTTATGTACTCATGTGCTTACATCCTGTCTTTCTTCGAAATACCAACTTGAAATTCGATTAAAAAAGTAATATATCGTTCTGAAATCATATTTTCGCTTACCAACGTATGAAAATATACATTGATGTAAACGAACTTGAGTAGGATTCTTCCAAGGAAGAGCCGAGCTTCGACTTCTCTATTTTTTGTCCACTTCTCGAGCGTTGCAACGAAGTATTACTGTATTAGAAGTGCGCAGAATTGAGGGTCGGAGCGCGATCCACTTGCATTAATTTTCTGCAAATGAGCCCGGAAAAATAAAAGCTAATAGGATAACGTACGTACATAGTTTCTGTTGAGGAGATGAGGAAACCGTAATCCCTTTAACACGTTCCTCATCTCTCTCTCTCTCTCTCTCCTTCTCTTTACCCCTTCTCACTTCCTCCCCAGTTCCTTCTCATGTAAATCCGTGTGGGAAACGACCAACACCTCTCGAGCGACCGAGGGCGGCTGCGGCGGGGAATTTCCGTTCCCTTCGTAATTATGCGCGTCTCACTCTGGCTCGGGTGAATGAGGAAAGAGGTTCTGGGTCGCTGGGTGTTGTCTTCTGTTTGTCCCTCCACTCTAGTGTGCGTGCCTGGGATGGGGGCGTCGCGTCGCCGCGGCGGTGAGCATTAATAATCATCGCGGTCCGCGTTCACACGGTTGCTCCTCGACTGAAAATTTTGAAGATATTATTGTAAACTGTTTGCGGTCGTGGGGGTATATCTGTCATTTATGGATTCGCCTTTTGACCACAGCCTTGAAGGTTCTCGAAAGTGAATGCCATTGGATTGGAATGCTGGCAGTCTAATGTTTTCGATGTCATGCCAAGTGAGCAAATCAGTAAGTTATTAGTTAAAAAAATCAATATCGATTGGGCAAAATCTAGCAGCGGTGGCTCACGTGTTGGCCAAGAGAGTGAGTTTTCTCTCGTCAGTGGAGAGTGTGAAAGAGATAACGTTCTGTGGGTCTGTGTGTTGGCAAGAGGCGTTGGTTTAATTGTATCATTCTTTTGTTTTTTTTAGTTTTTCTGCGCTTCAGTTCCATGCTAGTACAACAATTTGCGATGTAGCTTTGGTCTCTGCCAGTGTTCCGTTTACGTTTCTTTATACTACCTTGATCAAAAAGTTCCCGGAATAACCACCGTGTGGCGCTCCCATCGTTCCGATTTGAGTTCTGTTTTTTTGTTAAATTGGTACATCTGTTGTTGATATTCCCTTTAAATCTTAGTGTCATAACTTGACATTTGCAAAAGTTACGTAGCCAAGAGTACATCTATCTCTGTGTGTGTTGGCGATTTTTTACAATTTCAGAAATGGATTGAAATTTGCAACAACGAACTTGTATTAAATTTTGCGTAAAAAACGGATTTAGTGGCGCACGGACGTTGGAAATGTTGGAAAAGTGTTTCGGCAACGATTCTCTAAAAAAAACGGTCGTTTACCAGTGGCACGAGCGGTTCAGAAGTGGTCGTGAGTCAATCGAAGATGATGAACGCAGTGGCAGACCATCGACATCGAAAGTCGGTGAAAAAATTGATAAAGTAAAAGAAATGTTGGTCAATAACCGCAAATTAACCATCAGAGAAATAGCGGAGGACTTGAACATTGCCTATGGATCCGCCCAAGACATTGTGGTTAATGATTTGGGTTTCCGTCGTGTAGCAGCAAAGTTGGTTCCAAAAGACCTCAATTTCATGCAAAAAAGAGACCGTGTTGACGTCGCAAAAGACATGATTTGCGAGGCTGAATCCGATCCCACATTCATCAAAAGGATCATTACTGGAGACGAGACGTGGGTTTATGAGTACGACACGCAATCCAGACATCAGGCAAGTGAATGGCGTTCACCAAATGAGCCGAGACCAAAAAAACCACGTCGTTTTCAGTCAAAAAAGAAGGCAATGCTGACGGTTTTCATGGATTACGCCGGTGTAGTGCATCATGAATTTTTGCCAGAAGGCCAGACAGTAAACAAAGAGTATTATTTGGGCGTTATGAGACGTTTGCGTGAAGCAATTCGCCGAAAGAGACCAGAAATGTGGGCAGAAAACTCGTGGATTTTGCACCATGATAACGCACCGTCGCACAGTGCTATCATTATTCGTAATTTTTTGACGAAAAATGCAACAAATACCATCCAACAGCCACCGAATTCACCTGATTTGGCTCCCTGTGACTTCTTTCTGTTCAATCGAGTTAAAAAACCATTACGGGGAACGCGTTTTAGCAGCCGAGAGGAAGTAATGGAAAAATCGCAGGAAGCACTGATGGACATACCGAAAACCGAATATAAAAAATGTTTCGAGGATTGGATCAAGCGCTGGCATAAGTGTGTTGCAGTCGATGGGGATTACTTTGAAGGGGACAATATAGATTTAGATGAATAAACTTGTATTTTTAAATTTCTGAATAAATTCCGGGAAATTTTTGATCAAGGTAGTATGCTCACCTTTTTTGGTATTGGAATTAGTTTTGTTCTTCGCATTGTGCCTCGAACCTTGCGGAGTCAGAGACGACATTCCCTGTCACACTTGTCTGTCATTGATGTTGTTGGCTGGCACAATAAAAATTGTGTAGCGTACTACCAAGTGAAAATATGATGAGAAATGTTAAGGATTTGGAACCGAAATTGCTCGTGTTTCCAAGGAGAATTTTCTGTTTGGAGGTGGGAGATGGGCTCTGCTTCGTAAAAAGTTTCTATATTGTGTAATGAGTGGCTACAGTAAGGCTTCCGTGTTGGTCGCCCCCAAGTTTCAGCTATCAACGGTTCCTGTGGTTTGTTTAATGCTGTGTTCATTGGGTCTCGCTCTGTCAAAGATGTCGAATTGTGATCTCTTTTCTACGTGTGAGTATTTATTACCAATCTGCAATAAAGTTTAAGAATAGTCGAAACTATTCATGAGTTCTCCAAGAAGATGACGAATAAATAGTATGGATGTTGTCGAAATAAGAAATTTTCCGTAGGATTTTGAATAAATGTGCGTCTTTATGCGTTATATGGCGTGCTAAATATTGCGTGGCTATAGTTGTATGGAAAGCCGAATTGCTTTGAGAAAATTCAAAAGTATAATTATGGAAATATAACGAAAGCATCGTGCCGACGATCAAAATTATGCGATTTCTGGAACGGATTAAAATGAAACAGTGGCTCTAGTTCTAGGTAAAGATGATAATGATGATGATGGAGAAAATTAGCCTTTAGAATAAAATAGGTGAAAATATTAAAATGAACTGTGCCCTTTTAACTATCTGCACAATTTTTCAAACCTTAGTTTTAACAATAACTACTTTCCAAAGTCATTTAAAAATGATAATCATCGTTGGACCATGGTCGATGTCTTGTAAGTTGCTGCTGGAAAATGATAATATTATGTTTTATTATAATATGGAACCTTTCCACAAAATATTTCGAGAAACGATTCAGTACGTATATACTCGTACAATAAATATTGGTACATGAATTTGACATCGCGATGGTTAGGTGGATCGCTAGGATACAGTGTGATTCCTGAGGTGAGCAACATATTTATGCCTATTTAAAAATATAAAGGTCGCAAAGGAACATTGGATTAACTTCAGCTGGATAACTTCCCGGATTCAGTGAGCGATAGATATACCGAGACAGTATTTTGCTGCAGCTGAATAGGTGCTGAAATGGTTCCATTTGTCCTTTGGTGAGAGTGATGACAGTGAAACCCTGACGTGGCACCAACGAGGGCTTAAAATCCCAAGCTTGAGCGTTTTGACCGTTGAACCTGTTATGTCTCGTCTTCAATTGCTGCATGCATAATGTATACACTGCAGCTGCAATTGAAAATTACTTGGAAATAGCTAAATGTCTAGTGCGAAAAGATTTTTAGACTCATGCGAAGATACTTTAGTACCCTGCCGTCTACCCTAACGTGCAGGTACTAAAAAACTAGGAGGGTCATCCGGAAAGTAGTACCCGTTCGTGCCCCATGAAGTGCTGACGACGCGAGTAGCCGCTGGACGAGGTCAGATAGCTTCAGTGGCTTGTCTGCCTTCTCTGAGCCAAGTTGCGTGACGCTAGCATTGCCTGTGTTGTTTCTGTGATTGTTTACAATGTTTAAAAAAATTGAGAACGCCGCCAGTTGTGAAGTGAGGGCAGTGATTAAATTCCTCAATGCAAGAAAGGTTCGCCCATGTGATATTCATCGCCAATTAAAGGAGGTGTATGGAGACAATGTAATGGACGAGTCGTCTGTTCGGCGGTGGTGTCGCAACTTCAACATGGGGAGGGGGAACACACACGACGATGAGCGTTCGGGGAGACCGTCTGTCATTACAGACCAACTGGTGAGCTCAGTTGACGAATTCGTGAGGAACGATCGGCGCGTCACAATTGATGACATCTGTGAGCATTTTCCCAATGTTTCTCGAACAATTGTTCATGAAATTGTTAAACACCATCTGCATTATGCAAAAATTTGTGCAAGATGGGTCCCTCGCGTATCTCAATGAGCTGGCGGCGAAGGACTATGCAGCAGGAATACAGAAACTTGTCACACGTTATGACAAATGCCTTAATTTGCTTGGAGATTATGTTGAGAAGTAGTTTAAAGTATCCTCTTTCAAATAAAATTTTTTATGTTTGTTAATATTTACTTTTGTGTCTTTATTTCACGAACGGGTACTACTTTCCGGATGACCCTCGTAAATGTTTCATGACCTGTTTCCACATTCAAATGATGCAGTAACTTTGCTCGCGTGTCTCTCTCAAAGAGCTCATTGAAAATCAGGAGATTTCACCATGCATAAATTAAATCAGATTAAGTTGGAATTTTAATTTCGTTTTTCTTATTAATTCATAAAATATGGCAATGTTGTGACAGCGTTAAATATTCCAAAATATATTTCTTTAAAACTAACCTACCGTAAATATACATTTCAAACGACCGTGTGATTCGTGACAACGCTAAGAGTATGATTGGATTTTTTCACGATTCTAATTCCCAAAAGCGAAAGAATAAGGATTCAAATTAATTCCATGTGTCTGCAATAATCATTTTGAAACTTGAAATCGGGAAAAAATCAATGTTAGACGATGAGATGGTGAAGACATTGGATATAAATCTTCACGCTGAGCGTCGAAAAATAAACATCGCCCTGTTAGTTTGAAAAACGACGCTTATTATTATGTACCATGCTTTCTCTTTTTTCCAACCGATATTGAATAGGTGACAAAGACTTCTCTCTCTTCAGCGTGAATGAGCGGATCGTTCCATATTTGGGGCGGATTCATCCATTTCGACCACGGTCATCCCCTCCAGCCTCCAGGATCGACCATAGAGGAGCGCCGCTTATATTTTAGTGCAGTAATCATGAGCTCGATTGTGCGTCATAACGTAGTCTTGCATATTCATACTCCCAGTTCCATTACTGAAAAAATTCCAGCCCCTTAGGGTATGTTAAATCAATTACCCCGACAAGTTCCAGTTTGGTTGGTTGGCCAGTTTGTATAACGTGCTCTCCTGCTTACACAAAGGTCGCAGGTTTGAGTCCCGCCTCGGGCTTCGGTGTTGTGTCAAATGTGGTGGTTGCCAGCCCTGGGATACCTTGTAATGATTCGCCAAGGGTTACCTATTGGGATTCCAAGGGACACCTGGATCAAAAGAGGAGCCCGGTGGCCCAAAAAAAGTTAGAGCTATTGCACATGGTCGTGATATTACTTTTGCAATAGAGTTTTTATCGCTCAAGGCGCTGTTAGATAGGTGAGTGATGTTCCGTAGAATCCAAAATACTGGAAAATACTAGTTTTAAATAAAATATCGTAACAGTCTATACTGGCTTACCATTGGAATAATATTTCCTCAGTTTACTTTTTCAGAATTTTTGTTTAGATTTAAAAATATTGTTCCGCTCTTTGTATTTTTATTTTTCCTTTTTGAGGGAATAACAGAAAATATTTAACCTTGGGCGAACTCGTTTCCAGGAAAGAACCGTTCCCTTCGATTTTAAATTAAGTGGACAAGTTTAACATTGCGCAGTATTGACCAATTTTAATAAACTATGGGAGATGCCGCGATAGTAACTTTTACAGCAGTCGTCCACAAATGCGCTTTGCAATGCAATAACTTGTGTAAAAAAACTACCAAGTGTAAAAATTATTCGTTAGGCGAATGTTTTCCAAATTCCCTCTTACCCTTTTACCTTTTTTATGATTCTTATGCCCTCCCAAGATACAACAGCCCATCCCAATAGTTTATTTCATGGCCGCGGTAACGATCTACAAACTTTTATGCATGATTCTCATCCCAGACAGGCGTGACCCTGGGGCTGTTTTCCTTAAAAATAAATATAGCCAACTCACTCGAGAACTAAAATATCGACTATGATACATGTATATTATTGCGTTAGGTAACCCACCGATTAAGGTAGGGTGTGGATGGACACAAACACGCAATAACTATTTTGTTTTTCCCAACAAATTACAATCCAACATTCTACTCTACAGCAAGCTCCTCTTCATCTCCACATACCTCCCTCCTCCCTTCATTTCGTCCAACATCCCCATCCTATTCCCTCCCCTTCCTCTTTTGCCAACTATTCTCCCCCCTATCACAGTCCTCAACATCCCATTGCCAATCAATATACATTTTTCCTGCCTCCTTCTGATTTATCCCAGCATCGCCTCTCCTTCCCACAATACCCAATACTTCCTTTTTGTTTTCCTGTCGGTCCATTTCACCTTTTCCATCCCTGACCACACCCAAATTTCAAAAGCCTCCTATATTGGCATATCATCCTGTTTCAATGACCATGTTTCCGCGTACATAGGTACACTCCGTATCAAATTTTTGACGTACGTGTACAGTTCATTTACCTCCTGCGAATATGGCCGGGCTCTTAGAAATTGAATGAATTCAAAACCATTGCCACAACTTTTATGGAGGCTACTGCCAATACTTTGGCGGTGGCTTCACGATTTCATTATCCATTAACAGTTACGCCAATTGCTTCATTCAACGCCAATAAGTCGACGATCAGCTATTTCTGTACAGTGCGTTATCTTCCACTCGCTGTGCTAATGCCTGGCTGATATTACTGGAACAGCCGCTTAGCACCTCACTCGATGAGACCAAATGGGCGACGTTTTTTTATTGCGATTTTATGTTAGGAAAAACTACGGAGTAAAATTATAGTGAGAAGACGTTTGACGCAATGGGCTCTCTGCCTCGGTTTCAGCAATGTCCTGATGCGGACGACCTGGCTGCTAATTCAGTTCTTACCGAGGCATTATTCTACGTATCTTCTTAGACATCGAGGGGAGGAGCCACGCTATCGCCCTCTTCCTTCCAAAATTGGTATATTTCTTTCGTCGCCTTTGGTTCTGCGACTGCGTGTCCCGCTTACCATTCCCCTGGCGCCACAACCGAAAGGTCGGTCCTCCACCGCCAGTCGTGGTCAAGGGCCCATACTACGTCCCGCCCTCTTTCCCCTATTTTTCGTTTCCACCCAATCTACCCTATGCGCGGCCCCCTTTCAATCGCACCGACTCTTATATTTTTGTTATGTGATGTTCCATCGTCCGCGTAGTCAGCACTTTCGATCACGTCGTATTCCTCGTAAAATAATGCTTGCATCATAGGTGCCCCGTCCCCCCATTCTCTGCTCCCCCTCATCACTTTAACGTTGCTATTCCCTTTAACGGCAAGCTCTCATTTGCACCATTAAAAAGTCCTATTTCTTGCGCAGTATTAATATTCGTTATATCGGTCTCATTTTACAGCGGCCTCATTTCGGTCAACCTTGCCCCCGCACCGACTCCTTTTCTGGAGTCTGCACAAAAATGTAAACTGCTGTGCGCCCGGTCGACCAACCGGAAGTCTCCCACCGCGTGGGCATAGCCACCTCTATTTCCCCGCCTCTCAAACCAATCCTCTCACCATCAGTGAAATTAAAACTGAGCCGCCTATTTATTTGCAACGTTTCTTTTTTTTACGCTGTTGGTATTCATTGGTCGCTTTGAAAATCGCCTCTTCCCCATCGTGCATTTCCCGACTTAGGCGATGTTTTATTTTTGGAGGCTATAACATTTTGTGATAAATTTATTGGATTTCAATGCCCACGACTACCACCCAACGATCCGCAGAAATGTTATTTAATTTGGAGGTCGTTCAAAAACTGAAATGAATAAATGGGGTCCCCTCCCACACGTGAAACCTTTTAGCGCGCCTTTATTTGCTTCCTTGTTTCACTTTGAGGCGCTTTCATGATAACCCGTTTCAATGAGATTCGCTGCAGTTATTAAATTTTTCTGTGAGGAACTGGGAGCTGTCGGATCTGGAAAAAATTGTTCGATCGTCTTCAATTGCCTGCTTTGAGCGAACTTTGGAATGATATTTGATCTGTATTGTGATTGTGCCATTCGTCTCGACGTTGCCACAGTTAGGGTCTTGAAAGTGAATGCCGCTGTCTTGTGGCAAAGTGAATGCCGCTGTCTTGTGGCAAGCAGGATCTATGTGCTCTTAAGTTGAATCTGACTACTCGTTTTATTTCTAAATATTATGCGCATTAAATATTGTTTGCAACGTGATAATTTTGCTAAAAGGTGATACTAGTTCTGTGCTTCAAGGCACCAAGGCGAAAATTTTGCATCAGAAACATTGTTTTGCTATAGTGGTGGATTCTACTGACAATTTCACAGAAACTTATATACGCGAGAGTAACGTTTAACGGAGTATTTTAGTATTCATTATTTTTTAGTACCCTGCAAACCACCCCTAGGGTTGTGACGGGGTGAATACACACCAGACTAATTTTGTCCCGGTTATTTTTACCCCTACAGTGGTCGGACTACGTTATTCTGATCCCTTATCGTTCGTGGAAAGGGTGACGTCTTAAATCTATCTGTTCTACACTTTATCTCTCTAATTTTACTGACGTGATCTCTCCTACCGTAGTGCGATAGGGCTAATGATGCATTTTCAAAATTATTGCGATAGAGACAGCCCTCCAATTTATGAAAGAGATTTAATCTGTAATTTAACCTTCGCTCCGTGAATGATTCCCAGCAGCCTATCTTCTCTAATACTTTTGATACACTACGCTAGTTTATCATAGCAAAATTAGGAGTCAGTCATACGCTAATGCGCAATGCAGTGTAACAATTTCAGTGTGCATTTATCCTGGTCAAGGGGAATGAATTTTACTCTTTTAAATTTTTGCATTGTACTCCTAATGACTCAAGACGGAATTCGAGTCGCGAACTTTTTGAATATTTTTCCATTCCCGCATGGAATTTTTGCATCCCAGACTGATTCAGGCTGATTGATGAACCATCTAAGTAAAAAATAGATCTCATGTCTAATGTAGGAAACCGAAAGCTCACCTTAGTTAACATCGTAGCGTTTATATTTTTTTAAAATATTTCAAGGAATATAAGTATAAAGATTTTAATTGGTCAAATAGTTCAGCTTCCAGTATCCATTTCTTAAACTTATTGCTAGCTGATTCTAAGATTTTTTAGAACTGGCGACCTTGCATGTCAGGCAATGTGTTGGTTCCGTCGCTTCTATTCCACTGATGTTCAAATCCGATAGTTCAGAAACGTGGGCGCGAGTGGATTTTCTACACCGTGTCGTTCGCAATCAGCGGTGTTCCCTCAACAGAGACAATGGAAATAGTTTTTGAGGATGAAAGCCTTTTAAGTTGATTTGTCACCTCTCATCGGTCTCCCGTTCATTGTTATCAGATTTCTAGATGAAATGGGCCTCACTCCAGTTTGCCTCTTTGCTGCCGAAACTAGCATTATTACTCGTATTTTTCCGGCTATGTCTTCTCTCCTATTGTCCGTCCCTAATTATCCCTCTCTCCATTTTCAATTAGACGTCATCCCTTACCTAATTGAATCCTGCGTTCATATTTTGGTTTTCCGTATATTATGCAAGTGTTTTAATGAAGAGGCGTGAAAGAGCATAGATGTGCAAAGGTCCCGTCGACGGAAGAAAGATAAAAATCCCCCTAAGCGGGCGCATGGCTCTGAATGGCGATATAGTGCTTTGGCGGGATCGATAGAAATTGGAGCAGAATCTGGTCGTGAAATTGGGAGAGGTCCTTCGTATTATTTGAATTCTTTTGAAGGAATCATGGAAGGAATGCCAGCGAGCGGATTTGGATACCTGTCACAATGGGGACCACTAGCTGATGCGCTCGCGGGGTCAAGGGGGCGGAGGTCGTACTATCGCGACTGCTTGTTCATTCCTCGCGGGTTATTGTTGATTCCCGTCACCGAGTTGCGAGGGCGACCATGCCGACCCCTCAGTCCCCTTCCCCGCCCTCTCGCCAATTCTGCTAATCTCCATCTCTCCCCCCCCCCCCCATTCCTCTGGTTCCGGGTCACGAGGCTGGACTGTGCCGGACGCCGCGACAGTTGTCCTCGCATACTCCAACCAAAATGGGAGATTGTTAGCACGGATGCGCCCTTGTCAATGTTGTAGCTTTTTTTTGCATGTAACATGCACACAGGCATAAAGTTTAACTCGTTTTCCTCTCCGTGCTCCTCTCTTTGGCGCCCGTGCAATGTTCCCTCGGGTCGATTTTTCCCTCGGCCCAACCGATACTCATTCGCCGGCTCTTCTCGCCGTCCTTTATCTCGTCTTCTCGCCGCCCGCACCGGCCCGTACTCCCCCCCCCCCCCTCTCATGCACAACGAATGTCCAGTTACACACTTCCTGGGAAGGAGGAACGATGCAAGGAGGTCAAATTTCAAACCCTTGCCACGTAGGGAAGGGATTGAAAGGTGAAGCGACGCAGAATGGTGCAGTTATTTTGCGCCTACGTCGTCTTATCCGACGCGCGAATTCGTGGACCGTCGGGCACACCTCTCCTCGGATTGCGCTTTCGTCCCGCCCTTCGTCGGCATGCCTCGCTCTAAACAATTCGTGTGGGAGTGGGAAATCGAAAAGGTTTTAGGGAAGAGGAATTGAGAGGTCGCCTTCGCCCAATTTCCTAATCATCTACGTATTCCTCTTCCCGTGGCTTCTCCATTGCGGACGCATTTGGTGGGCACTTTGGTGGTGTAATCAGATGTGGGTGAATTTAATCTTGTGTGAATTCTTTGGGCCGTTTTCCGCCAACGCCTTAGATGGTGAGCCACTGCATGTTCTTTTGCCTCATACAAGGTGTGTTTCTTATAAGTCCGCAGTAATACGTAATCATGGTTGGATGTTGAAATCCCAGTTGACAATTTTCGCGGCGATAACTCCTTGTCTGCCGACCTGGTATTTCAAAAGTCAACGTTTCGGATTACGACTCAGGGAAGGATAATGCGGAAAATCTTTGCTACTTTGCAATCGGAGTTCATGAGACATCATTGCGCAATATAAATAGATTATTTAATGTGCATAATTGGTCAATCTGTATCAATCAGAGTCTCGTATTCAAATTTTTCCTAAAGTCTTAGGTTGTGTTATCCAATATTTTGTTAGTGGCGTTTACTGCAAATGGTTTTTTCTCTTTCTCATTCCAGGTTAGTAAATCGTTTGCCGCCATTCCGAATATCTAGTTGGATTTTATCCCGGGAGAATATGCCGGTTTGCCGGTTTCTATGGCCGTATCGTCATGCACTGCCACCTTGCCTATTCATTTGCGAAACTATTCCTTATATATATAACTTCCATATATCTTTAAAAACGGGGATTTAGCCTAAGCATTTCCATCAATGACGGCATTAGGAACAGGAGCATTTGAATAACGTTTGTGTATATGCAGAAGTTGTTTTAACCATATCTATGATTTCCTGCTCCATGTATTCTCCTCCCCTTCCGTTTATTTGTAATGGCAAATACCTAACTGTAATGTAAATGACGACGGTGATTAGGTTTAAATCCAGCTGCCATTCATTGGTCTGACGGTAGTTAATTATTTACTTAAAATTAAAACATTTTATGGTAGAGACTGGCCCCTCATGCGATGTGGAATCGACTCAAATAGAAACTTATGGCCGACTAGATTATAGTTTATCTGGGTTTCATGGTTGAGAGTTTGATTAAATACTTTTCAGTAGGGTTGCTCTCATTCAAAGTAATTTCGCCATAGGGTTAGGCTATTGAAGTTTTACATCTCTTGTCGAAATAATTATAGTTAAATTTTATCGGAAGTGTTAATACCACTCGGTCATTAAATTACGTTAATAAACTGATTTCAGGAAAAGGTTAATGAAATGGCCCTCCTTGACTTGATCGTTATTGTCTTCATTTTGTCATAGGTAACCAGAGCAATCAGCACATAGGTTCGCTGGGATAGGCTTGCCCCGAAAAATGAACAGTGAGTTAACACAGAATTACTGCTGCCTTTGTCCCCCGCGAAGTCGTAACCTTTTTCACTGTGGGCGGAGTTATCTGTCAAAGGCATCACCCGGAATTTGGTTCAGAGTCTGACTCTTGCAAGTCTCTCGACTTGATCATCACCCAATCGTCTGTCGATTAGCGGAAGCTACGGAAGTGATTTTGCAAGTTGAGAGTCAGTTATATTAAAACGGGAATGATTCGGTGTGCGGTTGGCATTCTGTTCTTCTGCTGTTAAGTTTGCAGATTAACGAAGTCCACTGTGAGCTTAGGACCGGTGATATCTGGTAAACAAGGAGTGATATGAAACTGAAGGTAATCCTCTTTTGGTGACACACACCTATTCCCTGAAGGCACCTATATGCTCCTCTCCTTGAGTTAATGATTACTGAAGTGTGGAGTTCGGCGCATCTCCTCTTTCGCAGTCTGCCCGAATCACTCGATTCCATTTCGTCCCATGATGCGCATGGTATCTTCAAATATCAGTGTAGTATTAGTTAATTGCCACAGCAGTGAAGGGAACAAAACTGAAATTGAGCACGCATTTCAAAGCGCCGGCACAGTTCTGGGAACAAGTAACCGGCTGCAAGATAATGTTTCATGATATGCCGACGCGACATTTTACAGGACCGGTGGCGTAGTTTTTATTGCGGGTTTAATTTTTACCCAACATGACCCTACCGCTGTCGGACAATGCTATTAGGATGCTTGTCGTTCGTGGAAAAAATGGCATCTTAAGTCTATCTGTTCTACCCTTGATCTATCAATTTTTATTGATATGATCTCTCCTATCGTAGTAAGATGGGAGTGATAATACATTTTCAACATCACTGCTTAAGAGAAGTCCTTCCAATTTATGCAAGAGCTTCAATCTGTAATTTAACTTTCGGTCCGTGATTGGTTCCCAGCCTAGCCACTCAAATATTTTGTATATGCTACCAATAGTATCACAACAGTGTTTTACAAATCTAGCTCATCTATGCTACACGCCATCCTATGCGGCAATCAATCCAGCTCCGTGAGGATCCCTTAAATAGGCAGTATATTGTAAATTAGATACAATGAGCGAAATGCATTATTTATTATCGGAAAAGAAAAGACTTTGTTCTTCCACATTTAGACGCGACCTAGGTTTCGACTGACCAAGTCATCATCCTGTAATGACTTTTTAAGTCGAAACCTAGGTTGTGTTTAATAAAATAATCGTGGAAGAACAAATTCTTTTCTTTTCCGATATGAATCGCTTCCGCGAAGTGACGCCTCAAACAATTCTATTTATGTTTTACATTTTCATCACATTTAACCAGTACTCCTGTAATCAATCCTAATTATTTGTTAGTTTTCCCACTTATTCCCAGTATGTTTGACCCTTGGTATTGCATTACACTGGTAGGCAAAGACCTCGGAGATTAAATAAAGCGATTAGGAGAGACGCCGATATAAAGAAATCATATATAAGCTCAAATCTATTTGCATAGCTATGATGTAGTTAAGATTTTGAAAATTATATTTTTCATGGTCTTTTCTTTGTTGTTTTATTTTAAACCTCAGATTGTTTATTTTATTACACAGTAATGCGAACACTTCTTGTAATAAATAATCACATGGCACATATTATAAATTTTAAAAACACGACCGACATATGTGAGGTAGCTATTTTTTTTGAATTTCCAAACAAAGTCTAAATCTCTTAGATGATGGATTTATCCACGGCATTGCTCTATTTGGAAGAGGAGGGAATGGCGTTTGGAGTCGAGCAGACTGCAGACTCTCGTATCGGACGGGCCCTAAATTTAGGGCCCCGGTCATTAAGCATAGGCTATGACTTTAATGTCCTGTCTGCCACCCAATCGCTCAGCTATGATCCCCATGGCCTAAATTTGTCGTAATCATCTCCCTGTTAGCTGTTACAAAATATGTACGACCTTACGCAGGACAAACTAGATCTCCTAGGATGTTGATTATTGATAATCGTTGACGTGGTTAAGTGCATTTTTTGGCGCACTTTTCTCTTCTATGTTTCTGATGCGCTTCCTTTTCATACCCGCCCCATGAATTCAGGTAATCAGAAGGCCGATGGTATTAATTATGTCTCCGGAATGTGTGTTTCGATGGTATGCCATTTCTCGAGTTCTCATTTGAGACATTATTTCAGCAAACTTATCACCCATTGGGAAAGTGGCTGGTCTCGTTGCTGAAAGAAAAGGATTTGTTGAATAATTCCATGTATTTGATAATTATCATTGACAATCCATCTACTCAAGCTATATTTTGGACGCTCTAGTATAACGTGTGGTACGTATCGTGCACCGTATTGTTTGCACTATATCATGTCCCCATTTCCATACCTCTTTATGGCCTAATGTCGTCTCAAAAGCTCATTTTCTTCCTTTATCTCCCCTTTTTAATGAGAATCCTCGTTTTTATTGCGGGCTTCAGCATTCCCCTACCTTTTATTTTTCGTCCACCCGCTTTCCTTGCGCCTTCGGATTTCGTCTTATCAATCATCTCTCTTCCCCCACCATATTCAAATCTTCATTGCCAGCCTTCCTCTTTGTTTCTACTTACTTTCTCCTTTTGTTTTTACGCCCTCCCGCGCTGCATTTGCCTCTCATATATTTATGTTCTTTAGAAGTGGCTAGCGTCGCGTTAAACCGTGAATAAATTCACCCACCGAAGAACTGAACAGGCGATATTTGAACGTTTTCGCAGTAGCGTTAAATCCCTTTCGTCCGTAGTTATCGATTTTCATGGCCTCTAAAAAGAGTCGCAAATGTTTTATAAACTTGTTTAATATAGACAAGTTTTTGAGAGGGTGCTTTGGACTTTGAAGGCTGCATGTAAGAAAGCTATGAGGAGTTTGCAAGATAACTTTCATCTCTTGGAAGCGGACTCTAGTGGCAACTCTTGGGTCAACTGTTGCGGGGCAGGGCTTGATTTTTGTGGATGGACGACGTATCCGCGTGTCTCCTTCCCCTTCCCCCCTCCGCCATCCTCCTATCAGCGTCGCCCGTTATCTCCGCAGCCATTATATCTTCCTGTTTCACCCGTTCTCCCCCCTCGCCCATCCTCGCCCTTCGCACATCCCTCGCCCCCAACCCTCCCTCACCACTCATTCCCTCCCCGGGAATCCACGCCACCGGCCCCCAAATCCCTGCCAATCTTTGTCCCCCGCTCGCTCCCCACCCACCGCTCCCCGCCTCCCTTGCCACTGATTTGGCTATAAACCCCCTCCCCCCTGCCTCCACCCCCGCACCATCGCGCCCAGGGGTACTTCCCCACCCGCGCGGATATTTTATGGGGTACGTGGTGTGCGGTGGTGGCTCTATCTATCTGCGCCTTTGACAGCTCCGGCTCGGGACAGAGGTTGGTCGCTCGGGCGGATGTGGAGGGCTGTTCTGTTGGGGAAGGGCATGGAAAGGGGGGGGACCGTACTTACGGAGAGTCCGTTTGGAAAGCTCGTGACTGATGTGCGGGAGGAGGGGGTTGGTCTGGGGTCTTCGGGAAAATGTTCGATTCTGAGGATGGGGTAGTAAAGGGTGTGGGAGATGTCGGAAAGGGTCGCGGGGCTCGGTAACGGGCGAAGGAAGGGGAAACGATGGGCTTTTTTAAAAAAAATATTTTTTAATGCGTCGGATTCACCGGCAACCCACTGTCGGAGGGTGAGCCGTGGTCCCTTCCTCTCCAGAACATCATTCCAGTCATCACGTCAGCAAAGGGGGTCGTGGAATATCGTAGCGTCGCTGCCCCATCTTTTTTTCCCTCCCTCCCCCGCGCTCGAAATGTTTGCGAACGCATTGTTGTGGTTGCGTGTGCCCACCCGAGTGTATTCTTTTCTCATTACGCTTCCGATGTGATTGAGCCGATTAAAACAAGATATTCGATTACCTTTTATTTCCTTTCGCTCTCTCCCCTCCGCCTTTTTCTCTTCCTCCCGCTAATAGGGCCCCCCCTTGCCGCGTGCACAAAGAGGACCGCCGCTCCTACATCACGCCCTGGCCACGTATGAAGCTGCCCCGTAAGCGACGCGGCTAAATGCCCGACGGAGGCATTTTATCGTGCGGCTTTCGCTCGAATTGGAGACGGGGAGAATTACCAGTGTGTCATTGGTTTGCATGTATGCATGCTTGCACCCACTGCCACACGCGCACACATGCTTGACTCACATAATAAGCGTTGAAGGAGGGCCGGCTGTTGCGGATCATTTTAAGCAGGACTTGGTCATCACCATCATCATAAGTATTTCCGATGATCAATCGACCCAGACACCAATTCGGAGATCAAATGACTGAAGTCCTTTCCCTTTTATGCGAACTCACTTGCACGCCCCTCTTCGGCCCTCCGCCTAACACATCCCTCTTCATTCGACCGTGAACACGTGCGTATTTGCCCCTTTAGTCTTCCTCGCCATGCCTTCCCTTTTCCTCTCTCTGGTCTGCTTTCCAATCCACATAACTCCACACAAATGCCTTCACACCAAAATGGCTTCCTGTTGCTAGGGTCCATATTTTTAGGAAATCTGACATAACCCAAGTCCAACATCTGAGGCCTGCTACTGATCTGCCAAGTCCCTGTTCCGGGTTACGGAGGGCGCCTCGGCCTCCGGGGTAAGCGCCATGTAAGCAAATGTGCCTTGGCGAATAAGCGGTGACGATGCAGTGAATCCAATAATACTGGAAGAAGGACAAATGGAAACTCTGGATTAAAGGGATAAGGCTGTTTGGCACAGTTCGCGACATGATGACCCGATGAAGGCAGTCCTCGCTGAGGGAAAAGTAAATCTGAATAACTGTGGAGGGGAATATCCAAGGGTTTGGATGCAGGGAACGAACAAGAGAAGAAATAAATGCTAAGATGATGAGGTTAGCCGATGGTCAGTTAGAATGTAGTACTGCGAATCAGCCAACATAGGGGTTGATGACCTGTGATCCTGATGTCATGTCGGTGAAGTCAATAATAAATGTCGGGTAGAAGTGGAGGACACTGTGGGATATGGGTATTGAGTTAAGTAGAACTCATTAGATCTTGTTGACAAATAGAACTAATAAGCAGTTTAATAAACCTACACCGAGTTGATAGAAAACAAACGCAGTTATTGGGAGACCTGCAAAGGAAAAGTTATTTCAAACTTTGTATGCAATTGCTATCCTCATTTAATAAGGTGGAAGTGATCGCATTGCCGTTTCAATGCATGGCGCACGATGAATGGGGTTTGGGTAGGCGTGCGTGCGTACAGAGTTCGTGTAATGGGAGTGAAAGGGGTGATTTGAGGGGCAGTGTGAAGGATGGGCTTCTGGAAGGTGAACTGGGGTTGGAAGAGCCTTCTTCTTTTTTTTGTTTTTTTATGTAAACTGCCGTCGTGTATCGTTCGCAATTTTTTCTCACCCTCTTTTGCGTACTCTTGAAATGGTTATGGATGGAATGGAGATCGATGTTTGGATGCCGTCGAGTCAATGTCATTCCACCCGAACTCCTGGATTATATAACGCCTTATGGCTTTTTGAGCGGGACTAATGCATCGGAAAAGCTCTTCGAATGTCTTGTCGAACTGGTTAATGGGGGATTTTGGGACTTGGTAATGCTTCCTCGGGGCTCCGATAGAGGCGGTGCTGGTTTAAGGTGTTGATCGTTATTATATGGCTGAGTTTTAATCTTTAAACGGTGGAATGTGAGAAGAAAAGTTTGGTAAACATTAGCCTTTGTTTCCGTCTCATAAGTCGCCCCGAATTGGATTGACTTCGTGTTGCCGCTCCTCCTTCATCACGTTTAATGCCTTACGGGGTATTCGTAAGATTCGGTAACCCAATTCACTTACATTTCCTTAGCTTTTTGTATCCGGGCGTCCGCAAGACGTTGTTTTTTGCCTGCTGTTGCTATTTTCATAATTTTCTCGCGCGTTTTATTTCATAGATATTTTAAACTGCCCTTTTTTCAAAAAAGAAAGAGATGGCATGCATTTGTGTTTCTTTCTAACGAAGTTGCTCTTCAGAGTTGAAAGAGTAAAATGAAATTACGTGTGGCCTCTCCAATCATAGACATTGTCGTCACTATTTTTGGCGAAATCTTGATTCCTATGTAGTGATATAGTATGTCGCATTTAGTGATAATTCTTGTTGCGTATCCTGTGCAATAATTTTAGCTAAGCGTATTCTTTTTTGGCTCGTTTATTATCCTATAAATGATGGGGCACGGGCATAACATAAAATAGGGCGATGGTTATATTCTGACCGGGCTTCTTTCCCAATGAGTGAGAGGAAGGAGTCACTTTTTCAGCAGTTAAAAATTCGATAACAGCACCCTGTTTAACTCGCGTTGACATAGCACTAGAACACTTATCTCTAATATGGCTTTTCGAAATACGCTGGATGAACACAACGACCTCAAACGCGCATTTATGTTGAGGGGGAATGCTACTTCCCAATGCCACCAGGAGTGCTTCTGAAGGCCATTTTGTTTGTTGCCTACAATCATGTGTGCAGCAGTTTTCAGCCTACCCTCGTATCTCAGAGGAAATCTGATGATCCATGGTCCACTAATTTGCTGATTTTCCGCACGTTTTCTATCCATCCGACTCCGGCCTTCCGCGTTTGTGAACTTCCTGTTCGAGAAACAGGGGTCGCGGCGGGGGTGGGTTATTCAGCGGCAGATGTTCGAGTGGCGGCAGGCAAGGCGAGGTCAAGGAAGCGAGGGGGACCCGACGGGAGGGGGCTGGTATTCTGGGAGATAGTAGGTGTTGCCCCTTCCGCCCTGCACGTCTTCACTAATTACACGGCGTCTTTCAGTAACTCCATAGAAAATCCAGGAGATGGCGCGATCGTAGTGTTACGTTTGGTAGCGTAGTTCTGCGTTTAATAAGCCTCATCTTTCACTAGAAATAATTCGGGGTCATCGAATTTCGCGGTAGAAGTTCACCGAAAAAAATGATGCACCTTTAGAAAAATTATCCGAGACTATTGAATTTTATAGTAGCTCTTTACATAACTGTTGGCATAAATCATAGTATACGTTTGTGACACTCAGCTTCCCTACGGAACTATAATGGGTTAGCAAACAGAAAGGAAAAATGTACGTGTACAATATTCCAATATAAACCAGATAACGTTGAATTTATTAATAATATTTGTTTCTTGTTTGAATTGAAAATTAAATAGATCATTTCTACTGTTAAAATTCTGCCCGAGAGTGCTTAAAACTTTGTTGATTTAGAGGTTTATTGCTGAAGTAAAAAGTTAATTATACTTTGTCTTTATTTCATTGGCCTTGGTGCTTGTGACTTAAACGAAGAAGTACCCTTACGATGAACATTGACCACAAGAAATCAATTGCGACAGTTATGTTATTAGTACTGGAGGAGCTGTCGGGGGTTTTCTGATCGGTCTTATCTCGTTCCATTGTTATCTACGAGCCCGTTAACATGTACATATATGTGTACTTCCTGTTGCTAACTGAAATTGTTTTTATCGGGATTGGCGATTCGGTGATTTGTGTTCTAAAGTGCCTGGGAATCATTTCATGATATGACATCTCATCGATGTTTATGATATGTGGTAAATCGGTTTTATTATTTGTCCGTCCGGGAAATTGAAATGGAAATTATTATTTGCACGCTATTGCGACTGTCGTTATGAAATTCCGATCAGCTCTGTGTTTTGATTCGGTGCCATTAAGCTTTTTATTAGCCTCGCATCCAAACCAGGAACTCATCTAGTTCGTTTATTAGTCTTGTTATCCATCATGTGTAACGTTTCCGCCATTGCAGAAAGGTTTTGTTTGACCTAGTTTTTATCATGCATCGTGAGCGTCCGTCCCCAGTGCGCAGGAAACATGTCATTCAACCCCGAATTAGTCTGTGGGTGCCTCTGTTTGTGACTGGGTGGTCGGCCGGAATCTTTCGATGGTTATGTGCATGGAGAAGTATACATGCCCTTAAAACACTTTCGCTTCGAAAATAACATGCTGTGACTGAGAACGCAACAACAAACGAGCCTGTTGCTGCGGACAGTTATTCATTCATGCTATCATTTTACGCTTTACGGACGGGTTGTTCTGGCTATTCTTTTCGTTACGAACGATCAAAAATAGTGCGTTCAGATACCCAAGAGGCCCTCACAAGTAGTAAGAATGATTTTCCATTCATTATAGGACAATAGACTGAGGACACCAGTTTTTATGATCTGTGCTTTTTTGTGTATGTTAATAGGTATATATAACAGGGTGCGGCAACATAACTGCCTTTTTTGAAAGCGTTTTGCGTTTGAAAAAACGAAATTATGTTGCCGCACCCTTTTTACATAATATTTATCGAAGAGGCGCAAAAGGGTGTTGAAAAACACATTGACTAGGAGTGAAGAAACATTTATGGACGATCGCAAGGGGTATGGTGATATTTTAATTTCCGCGAGAAGGATAGTGTACATCCAGGGTCCGAACCTGCAATCTTTCACTTTTTAGGTGACCTGTCTCACACACACACGTATAAATGCATTCATTCACTTGGAGCTGGTATAAGAAATAGGAATAGGAACACACACAAAAGACGAAGACAGAAATGATGGGGAAGAATGTGAATAATAAATCAAACGACGGAACGAGATGGCGTTAGCAAACACAAGTCCCAATAGGCACAATGGACCCACCTCGAGGCCCTAGGGATTAGTTAGAAACATGTTAAAAGGGAAAATAGAAGGGAAGAGCTCATAAAGGAGGGCCGAGAGACAAGTACAAATCTTAGGGTTGAATACATGGACAATGAGGTTATAATTAAGCACACCGTATTTCTTTAGGCGATTGTTTCCGCAGGTTCAAGTTTGAATTGACCTCATTCTAAGTTTTATTTCCCACGATCAAACATGCTCTTTGAGATTATAATAATAGTTATTCATGTTATGTGAGTGGCTCAACTAAGAACGGAGGTATGTTATAACAAAAAATAACACTTTTCATCACAGTTAAACAAATGCATCACGAATCATGCTTCATGCATGAGATTAAATATTAATTACACTTTTTATAGAGGAATTTATAAACATGCAATGTAACTGGTCGTTAGAAATTAAGATATTCACAATATTTGTATGCGAGCTGAATTATGGGCCCTTGTGAAAAAGTTACTTGTTATAAGTGTCTAGACAAAGAAAATGTCTATTAATGAATGGTACGTAGAGTTAATTGCGATATTTGTGATTTATGTAATATGTAATCGGTCTAGGGTAAATTGGTGCTCATATAGCTACCCCACGATTGCAAAGGCTATTAGAGCATTTGATGCCGTAACTATCAACATTTCGGATGTTTATTGAAATCAAAGCATCTTGTCATACATGCTACCCATTAACATTGCTATCATTTTTGGACTGCTGGGAAAAAGAAATGTTTCTAATTCATTTCGGTTATGTATTATTTGTCAGAATTTATTTTAGCCACAGTCTTATTAATGTCGTTGATCTTATGATGGCAAATAATTCGTAGGCCATGTGCGTAAAACTTGTTAGTACACTATTATCATTCCTGACATCCCTTGCATAATAATAGTAGAAACCCAAGCATCGAGTCCCCCGGGAAGCCATGACCACAGGCGCCAATGAGGATAATTTACCATATCAGGTCCAATTACACTTTGCTGCGGTCAGTTAGATATTGCTGAAACAAAAAAATAAAACCAACGCAAAATCGGGGAGATAGTTTTTGCAACAGTATGTATGATTTAAATTACCAAATGCTTTTGTTAAGTCGATACGAGTGAGGGTAGTTATAATTCCTTTATCAATTGCAAACCTTACTTTATCATTACCTCGGGGTGAGCCATCTCTGTACTCTATCCGTTTAAAAAACTGACGAATGACAATCACTGAACTTGTATTCAATAATCTGATGCTAACCTTTTTTTTTTTTGAGACGTGTAAGGTGAGACAAAATAATCATGTTGGCCGGTAGTGAGATAAAAGAAATAGAGATTTTAATGTTTTCATTTGAAGTATTGTGTGTGTTTATTATGCGATGAGTCAGATCAAAGTATATGAAGAGTTTTCTTAGAATTGATAAGATCATTTGAATATTTACAATAATAATTATTTTGACAAATGTAAAGATTCAGGTTCCCAAGCGCTAATTACGTTTTGTGCGTGGGACTGTATTACGGGAAGAGGGGGGGATCGAGATGGTGCGGGGGCTAGCGTACTGGCTTCCCACCCAGAGGGCCCGGGTTCAAATCCCGGCGGTGTTGAATATTTTTCAGAGGTATCTCGATCCCTGCTTGAGGTGCTTTGTGGAGGGCACTTTGAGTGAGTACGCCGTCCGTCGGATGGGACGTTAAGCCGCGGACCCCTTGGCGCCTTTCGTAAAGAGTAGGCTAATGCCGACGCCGGGTTTCTCTCCACCCTTCATCCTTTCCTATCCATCCCCTATGGCGCAAATGACCTCAGCTGTCGGTCGCCTCCCCTCAAAACTACTACTACTACTTGGGAAGAGGGATTCAAAATTAGGCGACGAATCTATTTTTGTGGCAGATAAATAATCTTTTGCAGTATTTTAGGGGAAGTGGACTCCAAGTATCTGAATATCAATCCTGGTGGAGAGCAATACGATATATAGTATATAAGGTGGCGAAAAGGTTTACTGTAGGGTCTCCATGAAATAAAATTCCCGCACGAATTCCGTTCTTACTATTTCTATTACATTTCTGACACAATGAGATTACTATGGCGCTTTACCGTACCATCTGAAATATTTGCAGTCAGCCACGTTTGAGACATACTTATTACATCAGGACTGGTGGAGTCCAGAGGATGGGCTCCTTGGGAGGACCCTCCCTCCTCCTCGCGTCCCTTTATCGTGCCCTCTTTTTGCCCCGACCTTCTTTCCTTCTATTCACGTAAACGGCGACCGCCGCCCGGGCAACCCTTCGGCCCTACGATCGTCGCTCGCTCCCTCTATACGATTCGACCGACGTCCGTAAATCCTCCCCGCTCGCGACGCCGCAGGATAAGGCGGTGGGGAGAGGGTGTATGGGGGCCGGAGGGTGCGAAGCAAGGGTGGCGGCGTTCGAGTCGGAGCGGCAGTGGCTGCCGGGAGATAAGGGGTTCTTTTTTCTGGAGGTATTGGGGCAGGAAGCGAAGGGGGCTTTGAGGGTTTAGGTGAAGGGCGGGCGAGAAGGGTCTGGGCCCCTCTCTGTGGGGCTCGTGGGGGCGGTCTCCGGGAGGGTGAGGTGTGGATGCCCGAAATTATTGTCCGGATAGGTGTGGTCCAAGGGCGCGGGAGTGTTGGGAGAAGGAACTGGTTCGTTTTATTGTGTTTATTTGTGGGAGAGGAGGATGTCGGGGATCTATACCCTTCCCCTGTTGCCCGCCAACCACTCCTCCATCTTTCTCGATCTCGCCCACGCTGCTGCTCTAATCCGTCCCTCCTCTTTTCGTTTCGTGTCCGTCTCTCTCCCTTCAGCCGTGGTTCCCGCCCGGCGTGCTGTTTATCGCGCCCAGTTTACTTCCTCCCTCCGCCCTCTCCAGCCCCAACCTCTCGAGCTGAGATAAAATAAGCGCTTGTTTATTTGCGAATAACGCGAAGTCCACGTTCTGTTGTGTTAGCATTGACTTTTTTACTGTCATCCTTTCATTCCTCCTCCACTCGCACTTGGCACCTTTCCTTCTTACCACGAACAGAACTCGGTTTTTCCTTCTCTCTCAGAGATACGATTCTGTTTGGGTTCGACAGCTCATCTAGACACTCCACCGTATCTTACAATGCGAGCTGTAACGTCTATCTGCGGTTATAAATGATTCAGAACTGGAATAATGGTTTTTAATTTTTGTTGTCGTTTTGCTCCTATCCCAACTTCCACAGTAGGTGGACAGAGGCATTAGTTACCGAGGAAAGTCTTCCAGCATCACCGATGTTCATCAGTTCCGAACTCTCCCTCGGCTGACTCGCAGATATTTACGTAATAACTGATTCCGTACGAGAACCCATCTGAATTGATAAGCTACCATGGAAATGATATGGATATTTTAATGGTTTTGTTACAATAGATATTTATTATCTATCTTTAAAACACCGCTGCAGCTTTGCGATTTTCCAGATCTCATTGCTTATAACACTGATTTATCTTAAGGTAATATATCAGGCCTTGATATTTGGGTTAACAAGATTAGTTGCCCATGTATTTTTAGCGCTATGAAATTTTGATAAAAATATTCATAGATGATTGTACTGCGGTGGTATTTGGGCGTTAAATTTTTAACCTTTCAATAACTCCTTTTTCGAAATTGATATTCAGATGCTTTGATTTGTGGTAAAAACTCATTCAAATATCCTAGGACTAAATGTCAATCGCCACTTGGATATCTATGTCAACATTGTTTACTTGTTTTACGTCGGGCCACAGTCATTGTGCCGGAGAAACCATTTTCAATGCCTTCGAAGCAAGCAAGCTTTCGAAGGAGCTCTCTGAGCCCATCGGAACGCGATTCCTTTAATCATCTTCCCCTCGTTACGCGTGATGAATCATAAAAAAAGCCAACACCTGGTCCGTGTGGACCTTAATTAAAAATGAATTATGCGAGACTAATTAATTAAATCCGTTCTCTTAATTGGGACTTGTTTTTAGGAGATTTTATTTCCTTTCCACCGCCCCAATTCATCCCACATACTTACTTAATCTCGTTTATATATAATTTTTATCATTATTTTTTTTGCGCTGATCCTTCCCCACCACGGCCGTATTTTCTTTTTCCAGCATCCACACGAGTCGCCTTTATTCCATCACTCTCGGCCGTCCACCCTCTCTCTCCCTTCCCTCTCCCCCCCCCCTCAGCCATTATGATCCCAATTTTTTCCCTCCACATAATTCAATTCTCCTGCCCCCTCCCCTCCTTCCTCCTTTCGGCCATCCGTCATTTCTTCCCCTCTCTCTCCTATCCCTTTTTTCTCTCCCTTCACCCCTCTCGCGGCCCTCCCCAACCTTCTTGGTGTCCCCTGCAGCGCCTGTTCTTCCTCCCGCCCTCGTCACCGTCCATTTAATCCCTCCCCCTCTCTCCTCTTCCCCTTTTCCTTCCGTCCTTCCTTCCCTCTTTTAGCACTCCATATTTCTCCATAGCTTCCTCTCACCGTTCTTTCGTCTGCAGCCGCGACCGTGCCCTCCCACCTCGTTTTCCACACACACAAGCCCATGTCTTCCCCTTCTCCCTTTCCTTCCCCCCACACACTCTCCCCCCTATCGCCCTCCTCTTTTCCCCACTTGATCTTCCGCCTTCAATATTCCCTTCCCATCCCGGGAGTAATTTCTTGTCTTACCCCAGACCTCGACCGCACTTCCCGGAACGCACTCCTTCTCTCTGTAGCATTCTCCTGGCGATCATCATATTCCCAACCGTGGACTGTGACGAACAGCACCCAAGAACGGCCACTTGATCCTTTAGTGACTGTTGTGCATTCTGTATTTTGTGAAGAATGAGATGGTCGGCAAGATATTTCCTGTCGGTAGGAGGAGCATTTTTTTGAGCGTAGCACTGGTGGCGAATTGCGCTGGAAGCTCAGAATGTATGTCGTTGATGTAGTGTTACTTGGTCTCCCTCAAGGAAGTATTCAGGGTGGCGAAATAGGTGCAAGGCAACCTTTCCGACGTTTCTTTTCTCGGCAAAATTGATGAAACTCAATTTCATTACTGAACAAACTATGGGATTATAAAACTATCGCATTTTAAATATGCCAGTGGACATTAAACAGTTGGCTTATGTGTTAGGTGCTTTGAAAGTACTTGCGATGGTGTTTTAAGCTAAATTTCGAGGAGAGGAAGTCTCTTGCGCTTCTAGTGAGCCTATTACGTAAACGCACTTCATGGAGCTCTTTCCAAAGGGAAGAATGGGGTAACCCAGATTGAATCGACCATACCGTATATCCAATTTGTGATTGTCTCCCTCTGATTTGGGATCGCAATCGTTCCGGATGATTCCGACCACTCTTAAGGGTTCCCCACTAATTAGATATCGTCAACAACACCATGGAGAGAGAGTGTTCAGGTGAAACCTATCTTGGGACAGTTTCGCTCCATAGATGATGAACATGATGCTGAGAAAGCTATTATTTCATGTCGTGCTCAGCCGAGTGCCTGCGAAAGTATCAATTAAAGAGTTTCGTTTTGAATTTATTATACTCGAGGTTATTTATTTCCTCCAGGTAACTAATTGTTTTAATGCAGACTCAATTTAATTGATTACTTTTCAACATTTTTTTGTGCGTTACTCTTGTCGTGTTTTTCTTCTTTCCGGAGGATTACGAATCCAGCGATTATATCTCACGCTCGCCATCCCTCTCTCCGTCCTCCCCCCCCACGCACCCTCCCATCCCCTGTCATTCCCCCTTGTCATTCTCCCCACCTCCCCATTCATCGACTACCGTCTCTCCGTCCCTCTCTCCACCTTTCCTTCGCCCGCCGTTATCGCCCCGTCCTATCATAATTGTTTCAACGCCACGGGAGTGCGTTTGCAAGGAAGAAATGGCGAAGGGAAACACAAGGCCTCTTCCCCCTCTGCACACACAGGCGCGCACACATCCTCCCTCCCCCTTCTACACCACTCGCCAAGCAGTCCTGCCAACTTGTGCAATCCCCTACTGGGAAGCAGAATGGCCCTCCCTCCGCGGTGCACTCGAATGGTCGAAAGCGATGGTGGAGCCCCGAATCGCACGCGTATTTTGAACACGTCCACAGTTTTCGTCACTCATTGTTGGAGCATAGCATGTAAGTTGCGATATTTCATAGGCTATGTTAATTGTTCAAGCATCTTTACAGGGCTTCAGTCATGTCGCAATTCTCGCCGCGAGCGTCCGTCGAATATCTTTCAAGTTATTGAAACTGAATAGCTCGTTGGTCGTTTGGTGCCCGTAAGTAATTGATGATGGCGCATGGCAAGGCAGTACGATGTCGCATATTTTTGGGTGGCATGGCTGAGATTTTTTGTCTGGAATGCTAATTAGTGGGAATTTTTGCTATCGCATATAAAGGTTTAATATTTAGATGCTTGAGGTTTTAGTTGGTGCCTATTTGCAATTGATTCCGTTCATCTTATTTTCTAGCTAGATTACAGTGAACAAGAAAGTGTGAGATTACAGTGAAAATCTCGTCTTTAATTTTGCCGAACGCTGCCATCGTTCCCTAGAAACATGTTTACCAGTAGTCCTCCGGTCTCATTTATCCGTTCCGCCTTGCGCTGTGGTCGTAAACTCAGTGCCACTCCGCCTCTGTGCGCCCAGCGCTTTCCTTTTTGTTTGGTGCCCTTTGTAAAGGGTTGCAGTCCTGCGTGTGGGTGAGCGCTTCTGTGTGCGCGATGTTTCGGAGCGAGAGGAGGGGCGAGCAGATTTAAGCCGTCCATTTGAAATTGATGTCGTAGTTCTTGTATCAGAGCGGCGCTGCGAAGATAGTCTCCGCTCCTCCGTTCTTTCGCACCGAGGGAAGTTGGATTTGGGGGAAGGAGTTGGGGCGGCAGGGAGGAAAGGAGGAGGAAGGGAGTAGGGGAGCGTGGGGGTGGCGCTCACAATGCCCTCGGACGAGGATGAGCGAAACAATTGAAAGCTGTTCGTAATTAAGGCGGAGGAAGCTAAACGCTCGTAGTTTGGTGGATGGTTGGGAGGAGGATAAGGGCTTGGGGGATGTCGGTGAGGCCCACGGCGAGAGGGGGAAGCGGGCGGCAGAGGGAGGGTCACACCCATGGGGGAAGGGTGTGGGGGGTGGGCGTTGAAGAAGAGAGCCGAAGGAGACGGGGGTGCGCCGCGCGGCAGACGTCGATAGCTGCCCTTTAAGTATTTAATAGTCAGTGGCGTACGTGAAGGACAGCAGCATTTGGAGGAGGGACGGGGGTGGAGATGGCCTCCTCAATTTTGCATGAGCATCTGGTCCGGGGTTCCACCCGCCCCTGCTGAATACACACGCACACCCGCCCAGCGGGACCGCCCCCCCCCGGAGTGGGGGCCGTGTGTTTAACTTGGTCGGTGCACGCGCGGGGTGTAAGAGGTCAAGTGGTGACCGGGTCGCGTGCTTTCGCCAAGTGTTAACTCTCCCCCTCGGCCTCCCATAGCGCCCTCCTTCCCCCTTTCCGCCCGCCGAGAGCTTTTTTCCCCGAGTCTTGCTTTTTTGTACATCCCAGCTTGTGTGCACATCCGCCCTTGAAGACGCGGCCAGGTGCCCTCTCATTCCGGTCGTCGTCGATTCTCGGCGGCCCATGAATAAATCCGCGCACATCGTCGGCACCCACCAACCGACCTGGGGGGGAGGGAAGGGGGAGGTTTGGGAGCGCGTCTTGGGAACCCCTCGCCGAAAGGCTCCAGGGGCGATGAACGGGGGCCGAGGCCCGTACTGACAAGGAGTTAGTGGGCTTCTCTTTTAAAGGAGAAGGGAATTGTTTAGTTATCTCTCTATTTCAGTGAGTCGCCTTATTTCTAACTTTTTTAACAGAGTGCTATTTTTAAATACTTGTTAAATTTCCGCAAACATCTACAAAAATTTCGCTTATGAACATTAAAGAGCCTTCAACCCATTTCAGTCGCTTTTAAAGTTATCAGTATGGGATCCACTCTGTCATTTGGTCAATTGAATGTTCTCAGGCGTGAAATGTGCGTATTAATGTCTTATATATTTATCTCGTCGTGAGGCAATTGACAGAAAGGTGCTGTGGTTGAGTATTTCAGCTTAAATATATTTGCTATTCCAGCTTTTCAGGCTCTCTACTTGGTATAAGAATATGTCTTAATGTTGGGATGGGAATTGAAACATGTTTGTTTGAGTCATAAGCAACAGGATATGCGGTATAACGTTTACATAATGTAAATTAAAATTTGATATTTTCATGAAAGAAAAGCCATGAGTTAACAAAATATGAAATCTTTTGATATAGACTATTAAAATATTTGAAGTTATACCCCTTTTTTGATTGCATATGTTTTTAGTTTTAGTTGTTCTTAAAATTCATGAAAGTAATTTCCTAGCATCTATTTTGTTCCTAGGGTTTGTATTTATTCAGCGCGGGAGGTTTAAATGACTGAAGCACACAGATATGCGCCACCTCATTGGCTCAACTTAGCCCACTGAAACCATCCAATAGCCGACTTCACGTCCCCTCTACCTCATTGTCAATTCCCCGTTCGCCCGCTTCATCCCCCACCACACACGTCTTGCTAAAGATTTCGGCCGTGCCGTCGAAACGTTAAAACTAGATGTGTGAGTCCTTTCTCTTTGTTTTTATGAATATATGTTTAAATCAAAGTCTGTGTACATATTATGGTTATATATATATATATATATATATATATATATATATATATATATATATATATATATATATATATGTGTGTATATATGACACAGTAATCAACCCGAAAGTCGGTTTAGTAGGTGATGGTAGAGCTCACCCAGTACTAAGCCCGACGGCGTGTGAAATTCACACATCAGGGTAGGGGGGCCAGTTGCATTTCCTGTGCCGGTTATGGTTTCCCAGAAAGATCTGGTACCCGAAAAATAACATAGCTTGGGTGGAGCTGCAGGTGCAGAGACTTGTCCGGGAATCGAACCCGGGACCCTCCGGTCAGTAGTCCAACGGTCTACCCCCTGGACTACCACGACCCGCATATATAAATCCAAAAACCTACCTTAACCGGTAGATATATATATATATATATATATATATATATATATATAAAATAATAATAATAATAATTTTATATATATATATATATATATATAAAATTATTATTATTACGTAATCTACCGGTTACGGTAGGTTTTTGGATGGACAAAGCTACTAAATAAAATATTTTGTGACTCCTAGCAAAACACATAATTCAGCATCCTACTCTATATCAGGACCCTCTTCAGCTCTGAGTACTTTCTTCCTCCCTTTATCCCGTCCAACATCCCTGTCCTGTTCCTTCCCTTTCCTCGTTTGCCTAACATTCTCCCCTAAATTACAGTCTTCAACATCCCGCTGCCGGTCAATACTCCCTTCATCCAATTTTACTGCCTCCACAGGATTTCTCCCAACAAACCCCTCTCTTCGCCCACCATACCAAGTACTTCCTCATTTGTTTTCTTCTCTGTCCATTTCACCTTCTCCATTCTTCTCTACACCCACATTTCAAAAGCCTCCAGTCTACGTCTATCCTCCTGCTTCGATGACCACGTTTCCGCGGTGTACATATATATATTTATATATATATATATATATATATATATATATATATATATATATATATATATATATATATATATATATATATATATATATATACTCTCTCTCTCACACATACATACATATATACATGTTTTAATAAAGTAGTTTGAGGTAGAGAGAGTATTTTTATATTGCGGAGACGAGGTAATTCCCTTCATAACTTACGGAAGTTAATCTGAGCCTGAAATAACTAGGGAATTGTCAGTGAGAATCATTTTTATTTACTAGCCCGCATTTTTTTTCTTAACGCCTCTGGTCGACCATCTTTAGAAGTTTTCGGGGCGTTCCCGACGAGAGGATGCCGGTGGATTTGATTACTTTTAAAAGTTTGCCGAGTGCGATTGCGTAGCGCGGCGTGGATACCACCTCGGTCAGAGGAGCACTGGCGGGCAACGCATTCGTGGGCGCATTCCCCGCTTCCAACCCCTCCCCCCTCTCTCTCTCCATGGCAACCGGCACCACCGGCCTCGGGGATGTACGTACATATTACGGTTATTGTTTGTGGGGGGTTGCGGGCGGGGGATCGGGTGGGGTGTTAAGAGCGAGCGACCGTTGCAGGAGGTGAGTGGGTGGAGGGGGGGATGGTGTCCGGGGAAGTATGATGAAGCGAAGTGTTGGCTGCCCTTTGCCTTGGGGCTTTTGCAGCGATGTCCAGGGATCTTGGTTTTGGGTCATTGAGGTGTGTGTGCTAGATGGGGGAGGAGCGAGTGTGGTGGGGCGGAGGAAAAGGCCTGGGGCGAAATGGGTAGCAGGGGGGACGTTGGGGAAGCGAAATCCGGATGTGGTGTAGGGGGGAGGTCATGATTGTCTCTCTTAGTTGGCCCGTATGAAACCGACGGGAAAATTGTCCTGGGCGAAGTGACCCCTTCCGATCCCCTCCCATTTCGCTCCCTTCCTCTCGTCGTCTTGGAAACGGCGCTTCATCTTCTTTCTTCCCTTCATCCCAGCGATGGCCGTGCCAGTCTCCCCTTTTGATCGCCGCCAATTCCCCTCGGATGAGCACTCCGACGCTTACTTGTCTCGGGATCGGCTCTGTGCACATTACATTTAGAGTTTTTGGAGATACACCTGATGAGGACGTATCTAGTGTTTCGAT
Organism: Hetaerina americana; assembly: GCF_022747635.1. Taxonomy (NCBI): domain Eukaryota; kingdom Metazoa; phylum Arthropoda; class Insecta; order Odonata; family Calopterygidae; genus Hetaerina; species Hetaerina americana. The sequence goes on from NW_027287095.1 coordinate 11,864,049, forward strand.
ATTTTTAATGCGAATCTTCTCCAATGGTTTCTTGAATTTTCGTGCAAAAGAGAGAGCCCTCCCTCGTATCCATTCGAGTGTAATGTCTCTTAATTAGTCGTGGATGGCTGTCGTTGGGTCACGTTTCTTCCGCCACCCCTTCTCACTTAGGGCGCTCGCTTCCTCCGCCCCCCTTCCATCCCTTCGTCGCCGCCCTTTCCACCTCTCAGTCGTTCCCCGCGCCGAGCATCCCCTTGCACGTGACCACGTATTGGGGTGAAAACCTGTATATTAGACTTTAAGATTGAATTCTTATGCGAACCCTCATAACTTTTTCGCCTATAGCGTATGGCTAAAAATACTCTTTTTCTTCAAAGTCAAGTAAGTTGTGTATGCATACTGGCTTTTTCCAAGCACATCCTCGTTATTCAGCCCATGTGATATTTCCTTTGCAGACCGTAAGATGGCCCAAGCTGACCTTTACTCTTCTCCTACCCTTTACGCCTAATTTTAGCGTCGGGTAAAACAAAAACACATTTGTCGGCTGATGTAAGTACACTTTATCTGTTTCTGAATTCGCGCACTACAGTAATTTCTGTTACAATTAGATCTGTCGAGTTTTTTTTAAAAGAAGTGGGTATTGCTCCATTGTCTAAGAACATACGTATATTCTTCTTCTTCCTCGGCACTGCAGCCTAGGCTGAGCTTCGTCCTCCCTCAATATTAACATCCATATTTCATCCATTCTGTGCCTACTTCCGCCATGCTGCCACCTGCGCGACATCCCAGGTCTCTTCCCTTTCCCTTCTTTCCCTCCATATGCTCTTACGGCAACTTATTCGGGTAACTGTCCTCGCTCATCTGTTCCACGTGATCTCACTAATCCAGCCTTCGAAGCTTTATTAAGAAATGTCTGTATCTTTGAGAATGTTTTCTACGCGTATTTTTCATAACTTCTCTAGTAAGAGATTGTTTGATTAGTATGAGAAACTATCTTTCATCCGTGTTATGTAAATTGCTCGAATTGATATTTTCAAATTAACGCTAAACACGGAGTAATAGATTGGCTGGCTAAGACTATTGTCCATTAATAACTGCTATGGTTGAAACTTATTTTTAATTACTTCAAGACATGATATAAACTGGACATAGCTACTGTTGGCACAAGTATTATCTCTCTGAATTAGCTCGAACTTGTCCTACCACCTTCCTGGGTATTGAATCTTAACTAATGAATAAAAATAATTTTAAGTTCTTATATCCTTCTGTTTTGAAATTGGTAAAACAGGTGGATGTTTCTGGTGGCACTTTGTTTATGTCCGGGCGGCACGTGATAACGGGTCATCACCTGTGTACGGTGTCATAAAAGGTATGAGTAGGTTTGAGTAAAGCGAACAAAGAGAAGGAGAGGGTAAACGAGGGAGTCGCAACATAGTTTGGAGAGCAATGCCATCTTCGCCAGACTAGATATAATAACTATGAAGTGACTACGCTGTTGGTTGCGTGGAAGTAAGGCGGAAATGTGGACGGGTTTGGCTAAACCTGTGATGATACTTTAAAGTAGGGAGGGGAGACAATGAGGCCTAGGTCAGAATTTAAACTGTTGTTGGAGGAAGAGATCGAAGTCTGCGATGAATACTAAGTGTTGGTCTTTATTAGGTGTATAGCGATGTTTGATTTCTTTTGTTTAATGCCTTTAAAATGGGTTTAACATTCCTTGAATCTGATGAGGGGTTAGCGTTTGGTTTGTTCGGCACGTGTTGTTGCAAGGTGCTGGGCACTTTATTTGGTGTGACTTGGATATCTAAAGGATAGGGGTAATATTTTTAACTTGAATTTAAAGAATGATGTCCTTCACCCATTTATATTTTAGGTGGTTATAAATAGACATCAAATCTTAGGGTTGGGCGTTGTACTTCCCTCCGTCCACACCGAAGACGGCTATAAATTTCCATCGTGGTGGGGGTAACCCTAGCGGCGTATTGAAGGAGTTTACGTCGCGTAACAAGGTCTTAGCCGCACCATATACCCCGAAAGAGTTCATATTGCTTTTGCTTTGTTTTGCGGCGCTAGCAAATACGTTATCAAGGTATTTTCGGCGTTCTTTTAAAACAGCTCAAGGCTAGAGAGGGGGATTTTGGGGAGGCAAGTCTTGATAGAGAGTTGTGGACTTGCGAGTTCTCCCGGGAGACCGGAACACACTCCATCCCAGCAGAGGCAATCCAGGAATGATGCCCTCATATCCGTAGTGTTCTCACCGTATTTGTATTGATTTGTCGCATCGCCTATTCATTTTCATTCCCTTTTCAGGGGTGGCATCGGGATCATCATCCTCTTCCAAAAGGGCCAGCTGGATTGGCAAAGTTTAGACCTTAATATATTTTTTGCTGTAGACGTTTTGATCGTTCTATTTGACCGCTTTTGTGATAGCAATAGCGGAGCAATAAAGTTTTATGCTCAACGTAATTCCACTTCCAGAGTCATGTTAGCCCTGGCTGTAATGTCATACGTAGTCACCAAATAACTTGTGAGTTTGTAATAATGTGTTTTGAGTGTTGGTGGGTGAAGTTTTATGCTCCATTGAAGCCTGTAGTTCCTGCGAGGATGTAATTTCAATGTGCAATGCTCATATTGGATATCTGATAATATTAATCGTTCAATTGTTATTAGCAGTCGATAATTCTGGTTTCATCGATGGTTCTTCTTCCCGTAGGAGTTGGATACCTATTTCTTTGACGGTTCATATTCATCGCGCGTACATTTCCAGCCTTATATTTCGTTCCGCAGACTAGCCGTTCTCATCGTAGAAGTTTGCCTCCGGGTCGTTTTAAGCGATAAGGGGTGTGCACAGCCTCTGGTTTGTTTTTTCGCTTTCAGAAGTTTGCTTCGTCCGGCATTCTTGTAACCCCCCCCCCCCTGCGCTCTTTCCATCCTCGCCTCAATCCTCTCGATGCCACCGGTTCGAACCCGCGACCCCACCACTTAGATGGCGCCATTACACGGCTCGTCGTCCGAAGGATGTTTTGTGCCTGTTAGAATGTTGTCCGGCTCCTCCAGTGTCCCATCTTCACTGCCCCATCGTTACTGGAAGGGTCAATTTACGACGTCAGTCTAACGTGACTTCTTTGAAATCGGTTCAGGAGCTCCCTTCTCTAGCGGTCTTTACTGCGTCCCCTTGGGGGCTTAAAATCCGCCCGCTGTGAGCCTTTGCTAGTCCTCGGTGCCTTCCCGTGACTCGCCAACGGACTTCCCTTCTAGGTGTGCGGCAGTCGTGAGGAGATGCGCTTGCCTCTCCTCCTCATATCAGGATTACAGAATACATTTTCTCGTGTGGAGAAGAATGGAGCAAATAGAATGATAAGAAAGGAAAATAAACGAATAAGTTCCACGGAGGGGGAGGGAGAGTCGGTTGTTGGTAGACATTTGAAGGAAGCGGAAAAATTGGATGTCGGGTATATCGAGTGGCCATGAAATATCGATGGCAGTCATAAGGAGGGAAATATGTTGGGTAAGCAAGGTAAGGGGAAGGAAGATTGATGCGTATTCGACGGAAGGGAGCGAGTGAAACTGGGCGTGTGGCGTGGAAGAATGGTTTATTATGGAGTATGGTTTCATGTTATTTTTAGTTACAGTTTTTAATAATTATTTTTCCAGCATAGTTCGCCTTTCGATTCAGGAGGTGATGTTTGGTATAGTACTTGTATTATTTAGGCAGAGCATCGGTTCCGTGACCCAATTGCCGAGAGTCAATATTTGAGAATTTGTTGACCTTGGTGAGAAACTTCGAAGACAAAATACAGTATTGTCCTAAACGTTCCAAATTCAACCTTCAAATCCCCAAATTAACTGTCCTCACAAGAAACACATTAATCGTTCATTTCAAAGTAATTTGCTGTTGCTTTCTGGGAGGTTGGGATTGATTCCAATTTCGGTAAAGGTTATTGTAGAACCAAATTGTATGGTAAAAAAATGCACCCACTTCCGTAGCATATGATGAAATGATTTTAAAAACTAATTGCATTGCCTATTAGTTTAATAACTAGGAAAATATCTAATTTTAGTTTAAAATAATATTTAGAAGAATATCACTGTACGCATTATCAAATTGACTGGTATTCCTTCCGGAACAACCTGCAAAGATTTGAATTAAAAAAATAATTTATTAACGTATTTTTTTAATGTTTTTAAGTTGAATGGAGAAACGTTGAAGAAAGTGCATGGCTTTATACTTACTGCTAGTAGACCGACGTTGGCCGACGCGGAAGCCGCGATGCGAGATGAACGGGGAGAGTAGCGGCTTCTTCCATCCCTCGCGCCCCCTTGCCTCCCCACTCCGCATTCGCAGGGCGGGCGAGGGGGGCAGCGTCCTACCCCGTCGACACCCCCTACTCCCACGGGAACCATGCTGCCCCTCTGGCACCACGTAGTGTTGTCGTGGGCGTCTTCGGCAATGGCGGTCAGATTCAAGGGGAGAGGTAGGAGGTGACCCCTCACTGTGTGTCCCCTCCCGGGTGCGGGGGGTTGGGGGGGGGGCGAGAGATACAGCAGGAGTGTTGGCAAGCATGTGGTGCCGGTGAAGGTGAACAGTGTGAAGGATGGAGTGGTGCACGCCGCTCGAGACGTGCGCGCGAGGGCGTTATAAGAGGGTTTCCATGCCGCGGTCATTACGCTCGGCCGCCCCTGGAAAGGAGTAGGGCCCCTCGAGGGGCGATGGCCGCCGGCTCTTCTCGTGACATGTAGTCGGCAGAAGGGGTGGTCGAGGAGCGATGATGCACTTTGTATGCCATTTGAGTTGTCGTTGTTGTACCCCCGCGATGCCCCGGGGGAGGTTCGCGCCCTCCTCTTCGGAGCACGCGTGCCCCGTGTTTCCCGCCGTCGGGTCCCCGGCCTCTCGTCCTCAACTCGCCCTGCCTCCGGGCGCTAATGTCTTCCCCCTTCGTGCTCACGGGGGTTGTGTGCTCGCTCGCCGCTACTACTTCCGATCTACCTGCGGCTTCCCTGGGCGTGTCCCTCGTTTTGCGTGCTTGTTCCTCCCGTGCTATTACTGGTGGAGCGAGTCACAACTCCTCCCCCCCCCCGCCCGCGTGTCACCCTGGGTCATCTTCACACCTCCCCTTCCCCACTTAAGTCATGCCCGCCCCAAACCCTCCTCCTCTGATACTAATAATTCCCCCTGCCCTCGCCCGTGTTACGCCGTCCGTGAGTGGTTGGGGCAGGGGTTGAGCGCGTTGAATTATGACCGCTAGGTGATTGGGAGAGCGGGGGTGGGGAATGAATAGGGTGTGGGGGAGAGGGGAAAGAGTGAGGAAGAGTAGGGTTAGGGCGATGGACGTCCGCTGCTAATTGATTTTATTTGGTTATTTTTTTTTGCCCCAACCTCTATCTTTGCCAATGGAATCGCTACTTTTTTGTTTTTCGGGTGACACGAAGTATTTTATTTTGCAGCGAAGTTTACGTACTAGTGGAAAATCTTTTTTTTTTTAGAACTGCATCTCTCCGAATATGAGTATTACACTCTTGTCATTAGACCGCTGTCCCTCATAAATAGTCGATGAGTATTTTCTAGTGCAATTTACATAAACCAATAATATATCTTTTCATCACCTTTACAACTCCTGTACTGTACATTTTGCATTAGCCATCGCAGTGATTCTACCGACTGACCCACACGGTCATTGGTTGTCCTTAGTTGAGAGTCCAGTAGTCTCTTCCAGTGCGCTATTATATAAAGTGTGAAAAATATTTTTCTAATCGCTCTTCCGGTTCTATTTACGAAGTCTCCGAAGAGATAGCTGTCCACCAAAGGTATTTGCCAAATTATGATCCGAGGTGGGTTAGCGTCGGTAGGATACTTCAAGCTATTCTTTCTTTCACTACGGACTTGGTGTAAGTATTTAACAGTGGCGTAGCAGGATCGGAAGGAGAAACATCACTTGTGCTGGAGAATCTTTTATCCCTGCAAAAATCTAATTTTTCTAAACGTGTCTTTATTAATGTTGTCAAAGGCAGTGGCTGGCTGTATTTTTTCATTTTGTAGACATTAATACAAGTATTAGTTTTATTTGCAAGGATTTTCTAGGATTTCAATAATTGGTGTGTGTGCCTCCGTAAATATTTAATTTTGAGGGGCTTCAAGCAAAATGCGTAATTAATAAGACGATCCCCATTATTGCAGCAGCAAGTGCTTAAACAGCTAACTAGGCTTTTCCACACTTGATGAAACTACGAGTATCATATGCTGGCCATGGTTCCGTAATTCCGCAATTCTAGGATTCGGTCTATGGTCGTAATACCTGGTAATTTAAAAAAAACCGTGGTATTTACGACCATGTAATTAAGTAGAATTTTCTGTATTGGCTGCCTTGCTATACTTAAAATGAACTCCTCGGTGGAGGGTCTGTCTCAACCTCCAACAGTATTTTCCTTGTTTCCCAGTAGTTCAATCAATATGTGTTTTTGATACAGGTATTGCTGTCATTCTGGGCCAATTGAGATATCGGGAAAAAAATTGAAGTGAAAAATTTCCCAGTGCCCTTAAATCAATAAACGTTTTCTTAAAAGGCTTAACTTTCGTGTTTTCGGTGCCGTTGTGATGTCGCTGACTCAAGTGGTAACTGATTTATTCGAATGATTGTAAATAAGTTGGGAGAATACTAAATGCCATTATCGTAAACAAAGGATTTTCATGTTTCAAGATGATGAATATTCAATTTAAAGCATACGATAATTGTTAGATTTTATTGTTTGGAAATAACTCTACGTCGGACATCCAGTTCCACACCATTCATTCAGTCACGAATAGAAACGAAGGAGGTTTTGATATAACTTTTGAGAATGGATTATGTTAAAATCGAAGGCGGAAATTTCGGTAAATCTGCGTTTATTTGTCTTCGTGTCAATGCGAAGGAAGTCTTTGAGGGTTTTGAATGCCATCTGAGGACGTTCGCCGCTTGGTGCATTTGTTAAATTCGCTAATAGTATTAAATTACAAGCGGAGATAATGACGATTCCAAAGTGGTTTTGCTGTCGTGCTTCTGTAGCTGTATAACCTTTCGTACTTAATGAGCAAACAAAAACAAGATTTGCGATTTTTATACCCGAGGATGAATTAATTTTTCGGTCATCGTTACCACTGTAGTATTCATCATAATAATTAGTTCAATAAATCGTTTTAGGGTTAGGCATGGCACTTTTTTCTATATTTACTTAAGGACCCAATGCCATCACGAGTTTGGTAGCTAATTTTTCGAAATCGTGTTGAATTCTCTGTTTTACGTTGTTAATCATAAAGTATTGATCGTTAGCGGTTTGTTTAGTGATCCAATCGAGCTCAGGGATTCTGTCGATGCAATTTATAAAAGAAATAGCACGGGAATTCCATTCTCGCGAGGTGTTTCCAGACCGGGCGCTTTTTCGGCGCACCTGTAATTTCATGCGTCGACAGTAATAGCGGTCGAAAATTTGAAATGGCGCGTTGTTTATTTCACTCCGATCCTTAAGTGAACTACTCATGATGAAAAGGGCTGTTGTTGGCTCGCCAAGAAATAGCATCCCTCCTGAAAAGGGAGATTCATTTTTGTTATTAATTGCCCCAATTAAAACTCTCGTGACAATGGGCCTTTGCGAATTCGCGGAATAATTAAAAGTGGGTGAGGCTGAAGGGGGGAGAGGTGGTGAGGGGAATAGAGAGTGGGCTGATTCATCCCTTCCCCATGCTACGTCTCACTCCAATCCCCTTTTATTCCTTCCGCATCGATATCAAAATCGCTCATTATTCTTCCGTTCCCCATCCCGTTTCTGTTTCACCGCATCATTTTCCCGTTTATGCCCCTAAATCACCGTCGAGCGTCCCTCCCCCATGCTTTCGTTCCCATTGTTGGATATTGCTTTCCCTTGGCCCCTTAACCTCCCGCAACCGCCCCCCCCCAATCCCTCCCAGTTCTCCCCCGTCCAAACTCTTTACCACACTCTTTTTCTCCCTCTTTCTCACCATCCATCTCGCCCTGCTTGAATTTAAACAACTTGAACCCTTTCCATGACGCCACAGTAACCCCGGCTCCCCCTACCACCCATCCACCTTGGACCATCATCATCCCTGCCTCTCGTGAACCCTTTCTCCCCTAACACCCTTTCTCACTGCCGTAAAAAGGGGTTTCTCGATGCATCTCCCCTCTCCCAACCTCCCCCCTCTCTCTCTCCCCCCATGCTTCCGTCTTCGGCTGCTTCTTAATTTCTCTCTCTCCTTTTCGCGTTCTCCGTACCGCGCTCCACCTCACCATCGTCCCTTTCCCCTTCTCAGACCACCTCTTCCTCCTTTAATTAAAGAAATTAATTAATCAACGTATAAATCAAGCTATCATTTCTGCCTCCCAAGCTCCGTCCGCGGCCGGCCTCTCTCTCGCTTTCACCGCCTGCGACTCGCATATCACTCACGATGCTTTGCACTGCTACTCCTCCGCTTCCCCCTCTCTTTCTCAGCCCTCCAAATCATTCCCCAGGACCATTTTCCTCTCTCCCTCTTTTCTCTTGCCCATCTTTCCGATGCAGTATCATCCTCCGTAGCGGCGGAAAACGGCAGAGAAATTACGCTAATTTTGCGCCAGAGTGAGCGGCAACAAATATTATCTGCGATAGACGTTCATTTTGGCCGTCGCTCTCGTACCAAATCCCCTCTCTCTTTCTCTTTCTGTGTGCTCAGTCCACAATACCACGCATCTACGCCAACGCCGTCGGCTACTATTCGTCATCCGACGTCATTGGCGAGCCTTGCTTAGTGTTTAGTGCATTATCGTCCCCGCCGCAAAACGTTATTAATTTACTCCATTCCTCGCCAGAGCATATCGCTCGCTCGTTCTACCAGTCTGCCCTTTTCATTAAGTCTATTTTCACTGATGACTGGAGCCATCGATCCGTCCGCGGTATTAATTTTCGTATCCAATCCACCGGCCCGTCGGAAAAAGCCTCGGTTAATCCTTTACCATAGGGTTGTTTCCTATTCCCAGAGAGCAGAGGTTTAATAAGCTGAACGAAAAAAAAAGAAAGGCTCACGTCACCTCTGGTTGAGTTTCATCAACGAATTTATCACAACAAAAGTTGTTACCAGATTGAATGAGGGAGTACTTGACCCTTCCTTCTCTCCTGTGCCCGGGGTTATTTACTCCTCCCTGGTACCGTTTCGTTTGTCAACTCGTAAATTCCCGTTTAGAATTTTTCGACAATCATGAATTGATTGTCGATAGCCTAGTACGTACGCTTGGAATCCTTCGTAACTCAAAATCATCGGAGCACTTAAAAACACAGTACTTATTCTCTTCGTTTTGAAAGAAACTTATCGAAGACCGTTGGATAATGAGTGATAATAAGTATTTTTATTCGAATTATTTAATACGTAAACACTGAATTTGATGTAATATTGTTAGCTTAATGTGTGATATTTATACGTTACAAGTGCCATTGATTTGAATTCCATTGGTCCATTCCAATTCCGTTGCTACTTAAGCTTGTTCAGCCAACGCCTGCTTCTGAAAATGAAAAACATTAAGCTGTCATGATGATATAAAGTGCATTTTTGAACGTTAAATTATGTGAGGAAAAAATACGGCTTTTGTTTATGGAACATTCTTCGCATAATTTTCTGCTCCAAGTCATTGCTTGTCATTCTTCAGGATGAGCGCAAAGTGTCGAAAGCGTTTATTAATCTCCTGAAGATATTTGCTAATGACTAGTTTTTGTTAAAAGTTATCTTCTACAAATAACTACGACAATTCTAGTTATTCTCGACACAAGTTGCAATTATTTTTTCATTCTCGACTTATGCTTAACTGCAAAATGATATTGTTCCCTCGTTCTTTTCATTGAAAAACTCATTTTCATGCATAAGGCATATTTTTGTGTGCTGCACACTGATCAAAAATACCGCACGCATTCTTTTAATACACTATTCGATGGTTCATATAGAATTTAAATTTAATCTCGCTCTAATTGGGGGCACACAACTTTCCAAAACTCTCATATCGTTTGTACCCTGAATTTACGCCATTGAAGATACCTATTTTCAATATTGCGTCCAGCTCCAACGAATTGTCGTGGATGCTACGCAAGCAGAGAGCCTATTCCGCCGGCACATCCGATTTGTTTCCGCAGTGACCTGCGTTCGACCGCCCTCGTTAATGAGGTGCCCGCCCTCCTGTGTCCCACTTTTGCGACCACCTCTTCACACTCGCTTAAACATCGCGTCCGACGACTCCTGTGCCGACCCGCTCCCAGAAACGCCTGCCTTCCGCCCGCCCCCCCCCCCATCCCCAACCCGCCGCCACAAAGGTGATTGACGCGCACCCTGCCACCACCCGCGTTCCGCCCTCACTCAACGCTCCCCTCTGTGCGCTTCTAGGTGTTCATTACATGCCTTGCATCCCCGGAGGAGTAAACCTCGGTATCACGCATGGCAGGAGGCCCGACCCAACCAAACCTCTCCCTCCCACCCACCCACCTTGAATGTTTGAGGATTGGGCAGAGCCTGCTCGTCACGTCCCTTTCACTCTCTCCATTATTCACCCCCTCCGCATCCTCTGCCTCCTCTCACCGCTGGAGATCTGTTTTTACTCGCGTGTCCAACAGGAGCATGCTTTACAGTTTTTATCGGCAAAAAATCTTCCCCGACGGGGAACAATTCGATTTGGAAAAATAGTGGCTGGGGGAAAATAATCTAATCATGAGAATTATCAAAGAGAGATGAATGCAGAAAGATCACCTGTGCACATAATGTCCACTTATTTTTCATTACTCGATTTTGAAGTGACGTCAAGTAAAATGGATCTTAACTGAAAGAGCACCGGGAAATTTGAGTGCGATAAATATTTTATTTTTTCGACATGATCTTCGATGGTAAAACATTGCATTTCTGTCAATTGGTAAATATGTACAGGAGGGATATCAACCTAAAATTAATGTAACGTATTAAAGATGATATCTGGATTTTGTTTTCCGTTGGGTGACCTACGAGACACTTAGAGCATAGGAAAAGGTAAATGAGAGGGTGAGAGTATGTAGTGCGAATGTGGTTCCGCAGAGGGAATCACCGATGAAAGTGTCCTGTCTCGGGTTGAATTGGACTGCTATTGTTAACGTGACGAAGATCAAGGAAGGTAAGTACCAAGGAGTCCTCTTTTGCCCAACTCTCTGAAGAAAATAACAGGATGATTGATGAATTGTTGAATATTGGAGGAAGACCAAAAGTGGGATGGTGATTGATTAAGAATGTAGTAACCTATTATAGTAGTAAGTTCTGAGCAACTGAAGAGGCTTGATGGGCAAGGAATGGGAATGTAACAATGTAATCTTCAGGCTGATGACATTTATAACAATAAGGAAGGGCATTGCACATGACTGGTTTACCCTTGCAAGTCGCCTCCTTTTTTCGCCACTTCTTCCCTGTTTTGATCTTACTGTTCCATAATTGAATGGTTAGTAAATTCCATGTATGGGGCAGCATTGATATTGTCAGTTAACTGCAATCTTTTCTAAGGTTATTATTCTCAGTATTTCGCTGGAAGGCTGATGGGTTAAGAACTCTTCTCCCAGATTAATCAGCCTACTTTTCGACGGCTAACTAATTCTGCCATCATCCTATGGACTTCGACTCGATTTTGATACCCGAGAGAAATTCATTCATATGAATTGTCAAGTTTTAAAAAGGGATACCCTAATTTCAATAAGCGAAGTAATGCCCTCCATCATATTAGAAGAAGGGTGATTGGAGAGATGTTCTTTTCGTGTTAAAACAACGTTGAATAATCGTCTTCATTGTCAGACTGAAAATGAATAATCGGTCTCTTCCACGTCTCAATTCACTGCGATGAACGTGGAGCATGTAGCTGTGCGTTCGCCCCCTGGGCTGTGCGGGGGTTCGATTCCTACCCCTTGCCACCGTCCCCCGGCCCCGCCAACACCCAGCCAGGCCCCTCTCCACTATCGTGCGCTCTGAGAGAACGCCCTGCCCCTCACCCAACCGACGCCCGCTAATAACCAACCCCGAGCTCTCTCCTCCACACTCGACACACACCCTTTTTAACGGCCGTGGAGAAACGCACCCCCAAACTCCCCCCCCCCCTTTCAAGGTCGCGCCGAATCCTCTAGGGGTCATCTCGGACACCGGTGTCCCGTTCAAACCGCCCCTTCTTCCCCCACTTGTCCCGTATAACACACCATCGTCCACCGAGGAATCCTCACGCAACCCCCTTCCCCAATTGAATATCTTGCCTTTCGCCCCACGAGCGGCGGTCGGCCACCATGCCTCCTTCCCCCGTGGCCGCTCTTGCCTGTCCCGGGAAATTCTGAGGGGTTCCCAGTTGAGTGGAGTCACGTACGTGTCGGATCCGTGCGTGCTGGCGACGAGCCGCCCTCCGTCACCAGCGTGACGAAGGGCGAGGAGAGAGTGGCGCGATGCCCCCTCAGACCAAGAGGATTCTGGCGGGCCTAGTTAATGTGCTGGCCTCTTGACACCGTATTCGCCGTGGAGAAAACAAATGCAAGGGCATTCCCTTTACCTTGCGAGAATTCCCTTTGATGGATAGTAACCTGGCGTTCACAAATTTCTGATCTTCCCTTGGTTACTTAAAGATTGTTTTCCATCCTGGAGATTTTACTTTTGGTGTCCCAACTCTCTCTATACTTTTCCTCATGGTAATTATGCAATTGGGACTCACTTTTATAGTATTTTCATCTTTAATTATTTGCTCATTGCAGAATCGCAGTGCGGCCTTCTCTTTCCCCAAGCCTGAAGATGACGGTCTGCCTCGATTATGCGTTGAGTTTTGTCGTATATTGGGAAGAAAAACTAAATTTATCCATTGAGTAAACGGGTCCTCGAGGGTATCTGTGCTGTGCCAAGTTGTTAACTTTCCAGCGGGTGTATCAATGGCGGATTAAAGGGAATAGATTTGTAGGAATGCTTATGGTCGGTGGGTCCAATGCTTCCGGCGGGAGGTGGTGCCGTCGATTGCGTCCGAGAATGGCTTCGGTTGTGGTGCCATCTGCGAGGTTGAAGCAAGCTGCTCTCACGCATTCCCTTCCCCTGATTCGTGCCCGAATACCGGTGGCGGTGAGCTCTTGTGTCCGCAGCCGTCGATGACTTGACCTCTTGTGGCCCGCGTGAGTTTTCGCCTCTCCGTCTCCTACTCTCGCCCACCCCGCGTCGAGCCCTTCTCCTCTTCGACCCCCGACCCCTCACCAGCTGTCCGGACGACTCTACCGCCGCCGCCGATTTCTCGCCGAACCCCCTTCTCGCGACCTTTATCCGGTGGTTCATCCTCACTTGCGGGGTGGTTCCGTTTTTTGAGGCGAGGCGTGGGTTGAGGTAGACCGATAAATGGTACAGTCGGACCGCGGTTGTTGAGGCGAGGGATGCCGTGACTCTTAAAGCTGTTTTGGTCGCCTTTCCGAGGTGCGACCGGGGAGCGTTCCCTACCTTCGTCGTAGGGTTGTTGAGGCTACCTCCGCCGACCTATGTTTCTCTGTTTTACCCCTCTGGTCTTAGCTGCTTTTTTTAGTTTTGGTAACGACTTCATGGTATGGTGGGATCTCATTAATTCTTGTATGCCACAAAAAAAAAGAAATTGAAATTCGGGAGACGCGTTTTACTATCTTGAATCACAGTTGTGTTTCCAAGGTCTCGCGTAGCTAACTCTTGCTCCGTATTAATCATCGGCGTCAAAACATCGCTCGACCGCCGCTTTCCACTCGCTTCAACGCGGTGCAGCTGCGAGGTAATTGCACCTCGCTTGACCTCGTGCGTGTCTTTCGGCGAACCCGTGCTCAGAGCACCCAAAGAGTCGACGTTCATGTGTTGAGGGAGGAAGATGCAACATTCTCTGCCTAGATGCGCTGGGGCGAATTGTGCTGATTTATCGTCATTGTTGGCCATGGGCTGACGCGGTTAGGTAAAGGAGAAATACAAGGAAGGAAGAAATCATATTAATGGTAGTTAAAAACCGGAAATTATTGCATTTAATTAATCTGGGCAATGCTCGATGATCGAAAACTATGCTGAATAATATGGCATTCCAATTTCGTCTTTAAGCGTTGATTTGAGGAAAACTCGCTATTTCCTCCAATGATCGACTTGACGACCCGTCAACGTAAGCGTATGCGTTAAAATTAGGTCATCTTTCTAATGTAAAATGCGTGTGTGGGCACAAGGGGGGGTATGAAACCTCCTCAGTCCCTGTGGCCCTTCACCCACGCCCACTCAGCCCAGCACTCGCCAACCTTCTCCCCACTCCATCCATTCCCGCCACCTCCCTTTCGGTCCCCGCATTCTCTCCCCATTCCTAAGCAGTTAATTACGGACAAGGGATTCTCGAGGCGGAAGTGGGAGGGGTTGGGCGTGCGAGGGAGGGGCCGAGGGCGCCTCCACGGGATACCTGGCTGGCCGTGTCGGGGGCAGTCGAGAGTGGGTTCTGATGCGTGGAGGAAGGCGATTCACATATTGTCTCGGTTTAATGTGGCAGTTCCGGAAGTTCGTGTGTGGATTCGATGGGGGTGGGAAGGCTCTCTTCTTCAGGGTTTGCGGGGGGCGCGTTGATGAGGGGAGGAGGGTCGAGGTGCCGTAGAGCTGGAGGGAGGGAGATTTTGTGGGCGTAGGGGTTGGAGGAGGGTGTGAAGTGAACGGAGTGGGTTTCAACGGTTTCATAGTGGATGTGGGGATGGATGGAGGAGTGCGGGGAGAAGTAGATGAACTAGAGGAGTATTTCGGGCATTTACAGGCCGGGAGTGAACCCGGTACCGCCTTCCTTGCCTTTTAGAGGATTTTTGTTTTTAGACCATAGTTTTCTATTCCGCACTAAATTTTCTCGAACTTATGAAGCTTAAGCCGCCGAGACCCAATCCTTTCCTATGGGTTACTTAATTCGGTAATTATAAGAATGCATTTCGACACGTGGTGTATAGAAAACGTTAGGTGCTATGTCACATACAGCGTAGCGTAGCAGTGTATGCGGAGAAGCTGTTAGAAACAGACAGGCACTCATGTGTTTTAGTCGTCGGGTGGTCCACGCCTCCAAGTCAGAGGCTACATTTGTCTCATTGACCCTACTTCGAATGTCCACATTTGAATACACTTTTAGCATTAATATATGTACCCCGGATTTACGGAAAATACCTCTTAGTATCACTCCTTACACACCTTGTCAGCATTTGTGAGTGAATGATGTTCAATTGCTTTTCATTTTCTTGGCGAAAGGTGGCATTTTTCTTTGCGCTCTTCTTTGGTTTATGCATGTAATTTTCTTTATTTTATCGGTGCATCCGGATACCGAAGGAAGGTTTTTACTATCCCTTCTGCGACTACCTTCAGTCCCAACGTTCGCAGATTCTTTCATTTCTGCTCTTAAGGGACTCTTGCGGACTCGTGCACATGTGCAATTAGTGAGTTATCTCCCGTGAGGAGCTGTACAGCATAATCCTTGTCCCGACACAGATTAGACGCGATGCGATAGAACTATGTCTTGTTGATTACGGGCGTAATGGAACTCTCGCGGGAATATTGTAGTTAATTTACGGCTATGTCGTAGCTTGTATCAAATCCTGCGATTTGGCGCGGTGTATCATATGGCATTAGCATGATTCACCGTCCGTTCCCTCCTGGCATGGTCGTTTTAACACCTGACCTCAAGGATTGGCTATCACTGCACTCTGTTTTACTTCTAGGGGAAAGCTAATTCGTTAAATGCGTGTTGCGTGGAGTGAGTAGATAAATGTGTACGAAAGCGTACTGCTATTGAAAAGGGCGAATTATGCACTATCTTTGGTTTTATCAGCGTATATTCCCGGAAATGATTTTGTGAACAGCTTGAATGGCTTTTCATTGTGTCGATTCATCTTAAATGTATGTATACGAGTTTCGCTGTGATTAGTTATGCTACTGGTTACGTCTTAGCATCCCTCTCCTGCTTTTTTCCTTCGACGGGAAAAAAGGCCGTTGCGAATCCGCCACCCGCCAGTGAGGATGAAGCCTCCAGGTGCCCGTCCCCTTTCGTTCGTCCTCCCCGTCCCCATATTACTAAGTGGGGCGGGCGAGGGCTGCGGATAAGCATCCATTTATATCATCAATCTTTCGATACGGACCATTTTCCCCCAGCTCCTGTAAACGTTGCATCAGCCAGTATAGTCAGAGAACGGCGGCAAGGGAGGGTGAGACAGGGGTTGTGAGACTGAAGAATGGGGGGTGGGATAGGCGGACTGAGGAGTGAATTGGTTGGTGCTCAAGGAAAGGGTTCGCTGGCGTCTTGACTTTTTCCCTCTTCCGCTTTTATTCCGCGCGAAATTACAACTTGCCGTAATTTTCACAGCTAATTAATCTCCCTCGAGATGGAGACGAAGGTGGCGATCTCCTAATCTCCCCCCCTTCTCCCCCCGCTCTTTCCTCCCAGAGCAGCACCCTCTCTTCCCCCCCACCCGCCCGCCCTTCATCGGGACCACCGAGTCTCCTTCCTCAAGCCGTCCACGTGTCATCCGCTGTTCCCGAATTTCCGATCACCGCTACTTCACCTTTGTCGTCTATCAGGTCTTTGAAGATGGTTCGTTTTTTCATTTGGTCCCGATTTTTAAGTTAATATCGTTTTACTGCATCTTCTTTTACATCCACTACTTTGTCTCACTTAAGGTATAGGAAAAACACTAAATTTGACCTTTGTGGAATATGGTGCGTTTTTATTTTCGCGAAGTATAATCCATTTCTGCCGGGTATCGTCTAACACAGTTTTCCAATTTTACCCAGTGCTTTTTGACTTTGAAGTGACGTAGTTACAACCGGCAGACCTATTCCGCCGAACTTCCTTAAAGGCAACAATAATAAATGCGTTCCAAAAAATTTAGATCCGAAGTGATAATGGTTACATGTTTATTCTATGCATTCATTTCAAATTGTATCAAACAAAAGTAGTGGAACTTATTTCGAGTCCTCTTGCAAAAGTCGATTTTTTGCAAGAGTCGATCGGCTCATTCGCCGATTCTTTGACAGCTTGCGTCTCGGGACGGAGGACTCTGTGCATCTATCGGATCTCTCGTTTCGCCAAAAACTAGCGATTTATTTTTCGTATTAATTTAGTTTATTTATTTTTCGCTGTTATTTATAGCTTTCATTTCATTGCTGCTATCCGTTGCCCGTGACCAAGGGCCTTAGAGAGAGTGAGTGCGAACGTTGTGCTCGCGTCCTGTGCTGCCTGCGCTCCGTCTCTGCTCCTTCCGCAACACTCTCTAAATCTTCCACTCCTTCCCCTCCCACTCACTCTGGGTTATGTGTATCCCCGTAGGCATATTCTCAGTCGACCCGTCAACCCCAAAGACATTTCTACGTCTTTCTGTGCTCCGAATTCAATTAATTATCTCGCATAACGGCAACGGATAACCATCGGATTTGGACTTTCCTCATTTTACTTTCCTTTTCGCATTTAGTAATGAAGTTTTCCCAATTCCCGTGAGCTTTCCGTCCTCCCATCATCCCCCTAACCCCTCCGCCCACCCTCCTCCCTCTTTCCATCTCTTTTCTGCCCGTCACCCTCTCCCCTCCCTCCCTTCTTCATCCCTCCCCTCCCCTCTTCCCCTTGCCTCTCTCCTCCCTCGCGTCTCTCCTCCCTCCCTCTCCCCTAGCCCTCCGCCTCCCCTTGCGTGGGCTGCGGCCGCAGGGGACGCGTCTCTCCCCCTCTCCCCTTCCGAAGCCTAATGCCGCCGCGAGTGAACCCCTCCCTTGCCGCACGAAGGAATCCAACAGCTGGACTGCTTTGCTTGGATCCAGGCCTGCTCGCGTGTGACAAAGGAGTTAATATATTTATTTAACGGCAACCAAAAACAGCCCATTTAGTATCTTCCCATTGCAATATTAACGACAAAAGAAATCGTAATCATCCAAGTGTAAGTGTCGACCTAAGGAAAACTCAGGTTGGCGGGAACCGATCCATTGTCTCCTCGATTAGCGAGCGGGGACGTTACTTCGCTGGCAGCGTGTGTTCATTCTCCATGGCCTCCCCTCGCATCCCCTTTGAACTCATCCATCACTCAGTACTTTTATTATGATTAAATACGGCGGTATATCAATTGAGTACCACTGCAACGGCGGTATATCAATTGAGTACCACTGCAGTAATGTATTTTGAACTATTTCTCATGTTATGGTCACAATTTAATAAATGGGAATGGTGACCGCGTTAATATTACCTCTATCGCATTGAGTTGCAGTTCATTGAAGAATGCGTTGCTAAAGAATGATGTGAAATGCAATGTGGTGTTTGGTATATTTAGTGCCGTGTTGGGCAGAGCCTAGAAGTGCAGAGATGAGTAGTTTCTGGGTCCACAGATAATCGTCCCTAACCTCCCTTATCACTCACCCTTCCCACCTGGTGCTTGCACCCCCTGCCACACACTTTTATGGTGGACCACGGGGTATATATGCCCATTTCAAACCCTGTGGACTTCTGCTTACAATGATAACGACTTTCTGTCCGTGGATAAATTAGGCTGGGCACATCTTGGAAAACCATGACCAGTTTTTTTGTTGTTTTCCTACGGGGCCACACGTGAAATGAAAGCGAAAAGCATTTGCAGGACGTTAGGGCACAGCCGCCCGAGTAGCTGTTCCCAGAGCGATCGGTCGACCGAACTCCCGATGTATACCTGTTTTTAACTCAACCAATTTAATTTTCCTCCTTCCACAATACTCTTTTATCGTTCTATATAAAATGAAATTTGTGTATGCCTCTAGTTAGTATCTGTGTGATATTGCAAACGTACCGTCGTTCCGTCAGAATGTCGGAAGATCATCTTGGTGCATGATTGAATATAGATTATATTTCGGGCGTTGCCAAAGGTGTCGAGGGAGAGGCGTGCCCCATTGAGTGGGGAACATATCTCATCGTGCTTGGGTGCCGCTCTTTCCCCACCTTTGCTCAACATTTCAATTCATTGCTCCCCTGCTCTATCCCCGTCTCCAGGTCTCCCCTCCCCGAGAATCCCTGCAAAATTTATGCTCGCCCATCGGGTTCCGTCGCTTCCCTATTAAATCTCGCCGCGAGTGGAATCTCCGGAGCCCGGCTCCGATTCCTCCGGTCACTTCCCACTCTGCTCCCTCGGATGGGTCCGTTCCTTCCCCTCTCCATCCTCGAGGGGACATCTAGCATCCAGCGTTTGCTTCCTCAGTTAAACCTTTCCCTTCTGAACGGAACATAAACATGCGAATGTGGAATGTATATGGGCGGGCATGTGTTATTTCCTTTTCTCCGGAAAAGTATCTGGGGATTTCAACCGTTCGTAAGTCCCGGCCCCTCCCCCAGTGCCTTCCCCTTATTTGCCCGTTGCTTCTTACTGCGCGGTGCTTGCGTTTTGTTTTATTCGAACCTCAGTCGCTGTCGAATCCGTGTGCGACATTCTCTCTCCTCTCTCATCGAGATCCGGCCTCGGAGTGGGATCCGCGACAACCGAATCCCCATTATTTTGCGATTTTTCTACGTAGGAATCACCGTCAATGTTAAGAGTATTTCGCCATGATAGATACGTCTTTAGGAAACTGAATTGTACGAACCTGCGTTGAAAGTGGGTGCTCCCTATTTAACTGGTTATTCCATGTAAGCTGCGGTGATTCAATGTTTATCTCTACGAAATGGCGATGGCTCTTGGCGGGTCCTTGAGAAGTATTAAACGCCATCTTGGACTGCCAAATGTATTCTACTTCCAATGAAAAATTGTTATCGTACACCGTCCACAAAATAAGTTCCTCATACATTTACCCTCTTAATTGTTTTCGACAAGGTATCTGCCTCATCTCCAACTTAGTTAAAAATTTTCCCTCTTTCTTGAGTGTTTGCACCCCACCACCCGTATGTAACTCTTTTTTCTTAATATTCGGATTTCTTCTAAACGTGCCGCTTCCATTTTTCTCCCCATAACTCACTTACGCCCCGCATTTAGCTCGTCACATGTTTTGGTTCATATCTAAAAGGAGCGGATGAAAGAATTCTTCAAGGGATTTCCACAGGGTTAGAGTTTGCCGCTGGGAAATCAGCGAAGACTTCATCGCGATAATGCGTACGGAAAATATCAAATCTTACATACCTAAATGTTGACCTCATAGTTTTTGATATGTGGTCCATACTATTTAACTACTCGCTACTCGGGACGTACTTCAGTTTGTGTGACTGTTTAAGTTTTTTCGTGGTTATGAAATGGACTCCTCTATGAGTAGTTGCGGAGTGCCGTAAACAGAAGTTTAAAACGGGGCGGAAGAAACTCCGTTCCTAGCTCCCGCCCTTTTTCTCCTCTCTTAGCCCGACTACTTTTCTTTTCACTCGGTGGAAGATATCAGCACTGAAAATATGAATACCCATGCTTATTCCATTATATTTGATTTTGTTTTAGAAAATTCCTCAGTGTATTTACATACGAGGTCGTCAAACTCGTAGGTCGTTGGTGCGTTATCATAATTTCATGTCGTTAGTTCTCTATTGCGTTGGAATTTCAACTCACCCGTCCCCCGTGACTTCCCCCCTATCCACCCATATTCGAGGCAAGGGTTGAGCTCGCTCTAGTCCACGTTGTGCTCTCTGCCGTGTGTGCACCACGACTCGGACCAGAGGCCGTGAAAAACTAGTTGCTTCCCTCACACGAGGCCCCCGATTTTCACTTCTCACCTCTGGGAGGAGTCTTTGAATTTCGAGAGGCCGTCAAATTCCTTGAGAAAGTCATCGGTTTAAACGGTACTTTCTCGCGCTTGCGGTTGAATCATTTTCTTCTTGCAATCCGTGACTAAAGAGTGCTGAGTGCTCAATTTTCAGTTTGAGGAAGTGAGCGTGCGCCGTGCCGTGATCGGTTCCCTGAAGCTTCCAGCGCGTTCGGTAGAGTGGCGGTGGCCCCGAAAGGCGAGGAGCACAAGGAAGGGAAGCCTCGCTGCTGGTGCGTTTTTGCCGACCCCATTCTCTCTCTCTCGAGTACCGCTGCAGACGCCTAGATTGCCGGGTGCAGTGCGCTTCTAACACTGAAGTCTGAAAGCCAGCCTCGAGGAGCTTAAAACACGTGCATTACAAGCCAGCAATTGGGTGTCGATGAGGGGGGGCCATTAGGGCCTCGGGATTGTGACTGGCTGACTACACGGGATCTCTCCTCTCTCGAATGGATTGGAAATAAATGGGTTTGCGTCGTGGGGGGAGGAAGCAAGGGTGTATTGGGCGAGGGGAAGAGGTTGCCACTATCGAGGGGGGATAGGAGTAGAGAGTGGAGAGGTGTGTCGTCGTCGTCGGGGGGGGGGGAGTCCCGTCGATCCACGAGGGAATGGCGGTAGGCTGTGTGACGGCGGTGTCTGACTGGACATCTGGGCCGACAGGCACTTACTGCAAGGCGGTGTACGCGGGAAGGGGGCTGCTTGGCGAGATTACCCCCGGGGGGTGTGTTGGCGTGGGTGAATCTCCACCCCTGGACGCTGCGTGCGTATCGCAGAGGTAGATTTTGTGGCGATGGAAGGGAGGGGGAACTAACGACGTGCCTCCATCTGATGGGGGAAATTCAAATCCTGTGTGGGTCTCTGCAGGAGGTGGAAGGGGGGAGGGGCCCTCGGAGCAGATTCGGTGGAGAGCGAGTTAGTGACTTCACTTCCCCCCCTGTTCCCGAGTCCGCCATATTCATGCGAAGAGAAGAGTTTCTCTCTGCTTGGTTGGTTGCGGCAGTTCCCGGGCCGCTCCAGGAAATAATTTAAGAGGAAGGTTTATGTTTAAGTGATATCATGTTAGGACAGTTTTTGCGCCCGGGTTACCTCCGTTGACGATTCGTTTTCCTCGGAATTTCCCTTTCGCAAAAAGGTATCAGCTGTAAATAATCAGTAAACGAAAAACAATATATGCGTGATTAATGCTTTATTGGGCATCATAATCCAGACTATTCCTGGATTTTTCGACTCTCTCTCTTACTTCCTTACGGTCGCGGAGGATGAGAAGCCGAGGCGGAGAACAAAATGAAATACGTATTTGAATCCCGAGACTCTAAAATGAATGGTAAGATTTGGACAGTACGA
Source organism: Hetaerina americana (assembly GCF_022747635.1). NCBI lineage: Eukaryota > Metazoa > Arthropoda > Insecta > Odonata > Calopterygidae > Hetaerina > Hetaerina americana. Next base: position 11,886,076 of record NW_027287095.1, read on the forward strand.
TCGCAGTCAATAAATGCGATAAAATAAAATCAAAACAACGCCCTTCCCTTTCTTTAAATCCCCAAGGAAACATATTAATTTTTAAATTAATGACTGAAATATATATGAATAAGCTAATGTTGAACCGTGAGAATTTCCAAAGATGAACTGAAAAATATTATGAGAATGAACAAAGCCTTTCATAAAGGAACATAAATCATGATGAAAGGTGGAGGAATAACAGACATTTAGGTGAAATACGAATACATTAATACGTTGAAAGAAACCATTATACAGTTGTTCATCCACTTGGAAACAAAAAGCCGTGCGTGAGTGATAAAATGATGAATTTAAACAATGGTCCAAAGATGGGCATAAAGGTTTCCCATGTTCTATTAAAAAATTGGTTATTATTCAAAGAGCGCTTTCCAACAATTTACGCATAGACCTTGGAACAACCGAATAGGAATATTATGTGAGCATCAATAGTTGGTAAAATTTGCACAAATAAATGGAATTTATTTGGCCTAAGAATACAATGTCCAAATAACCTACGGGTGTGTGTACATAAACGTGTATAGATAGTGGAGGCCAGTCTCTTTCAATAAGTTGGCAGCCGTGGTCGCCGTTGGTAGCCATGTTAGCACTCGAAAAATCTTTCTGATTAGATGAACTATCAGTACCCTAAGGCATCGGCCGGAATCGAACCTGGGTCCCCCGGTGAGTGGCGCAACATTCAAGTCGCGGAACTACTACGAGTATATAACTTATGTGAAATTCTCACGGACGTGAATTGTAATGTGTATTGTGTTAGCAATATCGAGCAAAAACACAGAAACACAAATAAAAGAAAGTGAGTTTCTTTTTTTGTGTGTTTCTGTGTTTTTGGTCGCTAATGCTAACACCATGTACATTATATATATATATATATATATATATATATATATATATATATATATATATATATATATATATATATATATATATATATATATATATATATATATTAGGACAATTAGTTTGATATCCCACGCAGCTAAGGTTGTTCTCAGGATCATAAACAAAAGGATAGAGAGTAGGGCAAATGATTACTTAGGGGATGATCAGTTTGGGTTTAGGAAGGGGAGAGGTACGCGTGATGCCATTGCAGTAATGAGATTATTAATCGAGAGGAATATAGAACACAACCAGGAGGTATTTGCCTGTTTCGTAGATTTCGAAAAAGCGTTTGATAGAGTAAATTGGGAAAAACTAATGAGTATATTGCAGAAAATAGGAATAGATTGGAGGGAAAGGAGGCTAATCCGCAACCTGTACATGTCTCAGACTGCTCAGGTGAGGGTGGGAAACGGGGAGTCAGGATGGGCAGTGTTAGGAAGGGGTGTAAGGCAGGGTTGCCCATTATCACCGTTGCTGTTCAACCTGTACGCAGAAGAAATGATCAAAGAGGCATGGGAAGAACTCGAGGTAGGAATGAAAGTGGGCGGGGAATTCGTAAAATCAGTTAGGTTTGCTGATGACCAAGCTTTTAGTTTGTCAGTCAGCCAAGGGGCTGCAAGCATTGCTTAGTGAATTGGAAATTCAGTGCGACAGGTATGGGATGAGAATCAATATTAATAAAACAAAGGTTATGCGATTTTCTAGAAAGAAAAAGGCCAAGCTTAACATTAATATAGGAGGGCAAAAGCTAGAGCAGGTAGAACAGTTTACGTATCTCGGTAGTGTTTTGGCCCAACACGGTCAAAGTAGTAGGGACGTAAGGAGAAGAATTGCGCAAGGCAAAGAGGCTTTCACAAGGAGGAGGGAGTTGATGACAGGGACTTTGAGTAAGGATGTTAAGAAAAGACTCGTAAAAACTTTGATATGGAGCGTAGCTATGTACGGAGCGGAAACGTGGTCATTGAAGCAGGAGGATAGACGTAGATTGGAGGCTTTTGAAATGTGGGTGTGGAGAAGAATGGAGAAGGTGAAATGGACAGAGAAGAAAACAAATGAGGAAGTACTTGGTATGGTGGGCGAAGAGAGGGGTTTGTTGGGAGCAATCCTATGGAGGCAGGAAAAGTGGATGAAGGGGGTGTTGACCGGCAGTGGGATGTTGAAGACTGTGATAGAGGGTAGAATGTTGGGCAAAAGAGGAAAGGGAAGGAACAGGATAGGGTTGTTGGACGGGATGAAGGGAGGAAGGAAGTACTCAGAGATGAAGAGGGACCTGATATAGAGTAGGATGATTGATTTTGTGTTTTGTTAGGAGTAATAAAATATTTGTTTGGTAGTTGTGTCAGTCCAAAAACCTACCTTAACCGGTAGTTTACTTTAAAAAAAAAAAAAAAAAAAAACATATATATATATATATATATATATATATATATATATATATATAAGCACCCACGCACATTCACTTACACCATGAAAAATCTTGATTGCAAAAATATTGCAGAAGTAAAACCGCTAATTAGATGATGGTCGGGGAGAAAGAACATCACTCGTAGAGTTAAGAAAGAATGTTTAACACCTAGTGAATTCTAAGAGGGATCACTATTACAATTGTGTCATGATTCGTTTATTATAATAACATGAGAAATACTTCAAAATTGGCATGTTAACAGAACACATTAGGTGATAAGGAAAATACGGACCCATGTAAGCCAATATGTGTGAAAACTGGCCGTTAGTTAATGAAGGGTACTGACGTATGTAACAATTGTCCAAAAACGTAGTTTTTGGCTAAAACCTTATAAAAGAGCAAAATTATTCCCGCAATGTACGTGCAGTATTTTCCTCTTCTTCATGAGCGCTTTCTTAGCTTGAGCTCTTCTTCGCATGATGACGGTCGAACGTCTTCCACCTCAAGCTACCACTTTTGTCCTGTTGCGTAGGTAATTTATTTTACCTACAGTTCTTTTCCCTTGTATTTTATAATAATAGTTTTTTTACCAATTTCTAATGCAGCACGGTTGAGAATGGTTGTTTTTTTCTTTTCTCGCTTGTCCCTCCAGTCAGGCCACGGTGTCCTAAGAGATCCTCCACAGCTATCCGGGCGGATGTTATTATGCCACTCTCCCCACACTCTTCTCCCAGCCCACCTCCCTTCCCCCTCGCCTTGTTTAGATAGAAGGAAGTGCGTCCCGCTCGCTGAAGAGGCAAGCAATTTTTCTACTCCGGTCGACTTCATTCTCAAATTTAATTTTGATCTTCATCTTGTCTTCCAGTCTCCTTGATTCTTCACTCCTCAAAGAGAGCTGGGCAAACATTGCCTAATATATTCCATCATTCTTTACCCCCACGGTTTTAAGAGCATTCCACCTTTCACTGTAATGCTCTTACAGCCTTGTCCCTATTTTTTCTGCTTTTGTATTCCTTAGCTTTTATTTCCGAGGGTCTGGATATTTTTGCTATTTACGGCGGGCGCAAAATCTCTTTTTCTTGCTGTTGGCTTTTTAAACGGCTCATTATTTATGTCTTTGAAACCCATCTTTCCCTTCTTTAGATTCATCTCTAGATCGATGCATTTTTAGGATATCCTAAATTTTTTTCTTGATAGTTATGTATTCAGGAGTGTTCCTCCCTGAATGATCATGTCAAAGCGATCTCTTTCGTGCTACTTCCATGTTTGACGTTTAATACATTACATCTTCATGCTGAATTATATGTAAATTATGATAGAACCTTAAATATATCACTTGGGATGAAAGGAAAATAAATCAAATTATATCCACCATGACGAGAAACTAGTCGATTCTTGAAAGCTTCACATAAAATTTGAATGCTTTATATGTAAACTGTTACTACTTTTCGTGTATCTTTTATAATTGAGTGTTTGTGATATATTTTGTGTGTGTGCTTAGTAGGAATTACTATTTATGACCTCGGAATATTTTGTACCACTGTCATTGCACAATTCACAAGTTATCGACCATGACTTTCATCGTGGAAACGTGGAATCCTGTGAATGCAGATAGCATTGCCGATTACAATTTTGTCGTTTTTTTCTGGTCTAAGTTCGTTTCATTAATTTTTGTTTTGAGAGCACACTTTCAGTGTTAATGTTTGATAATGTTAATTTTATGCTTTATTACGATCCAAATGATGCACCTCCTGATGATTAATTAAATGAACGTGGATAAATGATGTTGAAAATATTGAATTCCCAATGGATTCATTCTACTTGTCGTAACCTAGGCAGATGCACGGGAGTTTTTACCTTTGTATATTTTTCAAGTGAAGCTAGAAAATGCGATAACAGGCTCCTCACTCAAGGTGTGAAACCCGCATTCAATTAGACGTTCACTAATCTCTGAGGTCGTTTATTAATGCATATCAATAACCTAGAGTAATGTGCTGTATCTTATATGAGTATTAATTGGAATTTATTCGTAGAATCATTGTTAATAACTGCACAATAACCTTACCATGCAAGCCGCCATGATCATGTATGGGAGGGGGGTTGAGTCACCAGCCATTAGAGTAATTGCTGATTGGTGACCGATTCGGTAAGTTCATTTTGTCGTTAATTATGTTTCCTGCTGTCGTGATTACGCATTTGGTGCAATAGGGGAAAAGCAATCCCTTATTTAACCCAGATTGTTCCCGCAGTCGATTTCTCTTAGCTGCGGTCTCGCCTTTCAATGCAATGCCATGATATAATTATGCCGTCTGTGTCAGCGTTAATATTGTATGATTTGCACTAACCTAAAAGTCCCGTTTATAATGTTCGTGTTTCCCATTCAAGCCCTTTCAGTATTTATGTGATCACTTCCGTTCTCTTATTAACATTTTTAAGGATATGGGCACCTTTTCAATGTATTCCGTTTGATTTTATGAATTAACACGGTCAACGGTTGTTGAAGGCTGAACCAAGCTCCTCTACCGGCGTTGGGTAAAACTTCTCCTCAACTGTTTTATCCGAATATATCGCGTAGTAAATAAAAAAAACCAAGGAGTAATATGACCGAAAATTCTAGAAATAGCTTCGTAGTTTGATTCTTATTTATATCGTGTCATATGATTTTATCATCGGTGAAGACTCTGACGTTGCTGGATTCATTGAAACGGATGTCATCGATGTAAATGAAGAAGATGAGGGGATCCTTCCTATTTTTCATCCCTTCCCACGACCTGAGGCGATACTTGGTTGACGTCTTATGCTCTCGAGGTGCAGAACTGCAATTGGAGCGAAAGTGGTGTCGGATAGAGTGACGGAAGCGAAGAAAACAGGACTAGATAAGTTCATTATTATGGAAATAAGGGCAAGCATATAGTATACAGGGTCACACCCAAAAGTGGTAGGACTGATTTTCTCTGGCGCGAACGGAGCGGTGGAGTGGGGTCTGCCTGGCAGGGTAAGGTGGATGGGGCTCTTAGCAACAGACCAACACCAACCTCAGTCGCCTGCGGGCTGTCGTTGAGTGAGGACACCGTTTTTAGTGAAGCAAGTTTTATGTCCGCGTCGAAAAACAAAATGAATCTGAATTTAGAGCAACGTTATTCCTGTACCTGGCTGATGGATGAATGGTAAAGCTCATTCTTTGCTATGCTTTTTTGTGTTTTATTTTTCGACCAAATTACCGCACCGTTAAAAAATATTCTCCATATCAAAGATTAAATATATTTTCTTTTCGTAATTGTCTAACGTCCAACTCACCTATGTCCTCCTTGTGAAATCCTCTTTTCCTGAACGTAAATCTTCATCTTACATCCATACTACTCTATCCTAATCCAAAACACTGCTTAGGTGGGTGCACTTCCATCACCTCTAGTTTTTACCCTCCAGTTTTACCATTTAACTTGGTATTCCCCTTTTTAAAAAAATCTCTTATCCTTTGTTTCTCGCAAATTGATTTGTTGATGAGCTCAGCAATGCTTGTAGCCACTTGATTTACTGAATAAGTAAAGTTTGATCATCCGCAAACCTAACTTATTTTACAAATTCTCCACCGTCATTTATTCCTATCTTCAGTTTTTCCCATGCCTCTTTAATCATTTCCTCCACATATGCATAAAAAAGCAATGGTGATAATGGACATCCCATTTTACGTTACTCCTCATCGTAACTCTACCAATCCCGACTTTCCATCCATCACTGTCACCCGAGCGATCTAAAACATGAATATGTATGTTTCGGTAATTATTTTAAAATCTCGCTTTGAGAAAATATAAGTAGATGAAATGTCTAGTGTGTGAATAGCCTCGGACACATTTGATGTCTTCAGCAGCTTTCAAAAGACTATATATATATATATATATATATATATATATATATATATATATATATATATATATATATATCGATTTTTAACTTCAAGAGAACAGATGATGTTTTCACAATTTTTTAATTGATGAAATTTGACTTGAAGAAATGAACCCCGTCGGATGGTTGTACAGTACAATTATAATTAGTATACTTTATTTGAATGGTTATGTTCAAATGTACAGTTTTCCCTTTGGAGTGATGAGAATATTTTGGGGCTAAATTTCCTGCCGTAGCGATCGGTCAAAAGCCTAGAATTTTTGTGATGACTTGGATTATAAGAGTACCATATGTGGAAATGTCTTCATATTTAAATAATCAAGAGCTAATGAATTTTTCTCTGGCTGAAAAATCCTTTCACCCCCAAAAATACTAATTTTTAACTATGTTTGTGAGACGTGACCGAATCTCTCTCTCTCTTAAAGAGGTCCGGTAACACATCGAGTTTTATCAGCCCTCGGTCAGAGGCTATGGCTATTCTGCCTTCCCCCTTCCAAATCCCAGTTTCCAAACTCCTTTTCCGTGGCACGCTCAAATTCCACTTTGCCTCTGCACGCTTGACCAGACATGTTCTCTTTTACACCCACACATGGATACACACACCCCCACCCTCTTTCCCTTCCTCCATTTCGAGTCCTCACTCACAAAGTGAAAAGCCGATGTGCGCGCCCCCCCCCCCTTTTCGTACCCTTTACGTCTCCTCGCCGTCGTATATATATATTCCATGCGCCTAATGGAGCGATCCATTGCCATGATGGACGCGCTTGACCTTTCTCAATGCACAAACACACACACTCACCTCCGCTCTTCTTCTTTCCTCTCTCCTTCTATTTGCTGCATCATTATCTTGTTCCCCTCTTCCTTCGTCGGCGTCGTAAGCGCGCCACCTCGGGGAGATGGAAACCACAGAAGGAGGGGGGGTGTGCGTGAAGGTGGCAGGGAACACGCGCGGCCTCCGCTCCCCCCTCGAGGTGTGGATGGCGGGGTCCGTCTGTCGGCCTGGCACTCACTCCATCTCCCGCCTCCTTTCCTCCATCCCTTCACTACCACCGCGTGCAAAATTAAGGAGGATTGAGGCGATTGGCGAGCGCCTGCGCGGAGGGAAATGGACCACGTCCACGCATTTCTCGCCCCTGTCCGTCCGTGCCCGAAGGGAGTGAGGTAGTTGGGCGCCCGCCGCCTCGATCGGTAGCGGCCATGCTCCCTCTCGATCACTTTTCCGTGGCAGTGTATTCACTGTGAACCTGTCACTGTTAACTCTCGAAATGTCGATCGCCTCTCGCTTCGGTTCCTAGGGAGTGCGAAGATAGGAGTTGCATGCTACTCCGGCAAGTTAACGTTTGTTGTCCGCTCGATGATTTAAAATTCCTCTTAAGGAAACTTTATTCCATTAAATTTTTTTATCTGTTTTAATCTATTTTTTCCCATGCAGTATTAGTAAATAACTCTGAGTCGTGACCTTTTGAGCTGCCAATCAAACTTCAAATCCGTTGTTTATCATCGGCATATTAAACGAAAGGTCATCATGAAATCATGTTACGAGCCGTATCTGCTGTTCGGGTTTCACCATTGATCTATTCACCTGCCTTCACACAGTTGTAGATGTGATGATTTTTCTCTTTGTAGTTCGATGTTTCCCGGTACTCGAATATGCTTCATATATTATATCTGGTGCGAAGATATGGTTATAGTCAATCCAAATCTCTAAATCTTAGAAAGCAGAGAATAATAATGTTGAGTTCATTGTTAAACGTAGTTGAAGAAAGAATTCAAAGCCTTAGTTGTCAATTATGGTGTTTCTCATATCACACACGATCCCAAAGTACAAGGTGGTGTTCCGCCCGCGATGTGTGGGAATGTTGGCTGAATTTTCAATTACAATTCTGACCACCCACTCTGTACGACTGGAGACTTGTTCATGGCTTTTTCACCCGAAAATTTTGTTTGTGGGATTGGTGATGTTCACAAATTTGTACCGAAGTAATTCATTTTTACATTTTCCTGAGTTACATTACTTTGATAGATGAAATTAATTATTTACTCGGCATTCGATGCATGTGGATTCATCTATGACTTCCAATGTTTGAAATTAAGGACTAATGTTTCGCTCCATCGGCTGCTCATCTGTTTCATTCTGCAGTTTCTAGAAAATATTTACACGGGCTTAGTTATCGGGCAATAAAAAGAAATTATATATATATATATATATATATATATATATATATATATATATATATATATATATATATTTAGTAGGATGGAAAAGGTGAAGTGGGCAGAAAGGAAAACCAACGATGAAGAGCTAGACATGGTGAAAGGGTTGGAGAGGGGATTGTTGGGAGAAATCCAGAGGAGGCAGGAAAGTTGGATGCAGAGAAATCTAAATGGCGGGGGATATTGAAGACTGTGCTACAGGGGAGAATGTTAGGCAAATAAGTATGATAGGCTTGTTGGACGGTAAGAATTGTGGACCTGTAGAAGGAATTATTGTGGTGTCGAATTTCAAGTATGGTTTTTTAGAAGAGGTAGGGAAATATACATTTGTGTGGTCTATATCCCTCCTAAATCTACCTTAGATGGTAGTGTAATTATATTGGTCAACGAGTATGCATTGTTTGCGAAGGGGCCCTAAAGAAGCTGGCATTCGTCAAACGTGCGATGAGACGTGCTATTTTTCTTAAGGAAACTAAAATATACCTGCAGAATACCTACACACAGGATACCTAATACTTACGCAGTCGAAGGTTGCAGAATATTTGTAGAAGTATTAGATTATATGTTTCATGGCTGGTGACATAACAGCACCTTACATACATCCTTGCGGCACTTGCGGGGTATAGTGTAGCTGCAATATTCATCAAAATTTGGTACCAACCAATCGTTGGTACAGCGTGTACGTGTCCAGCGAATCGGAGGTCTTGTAACTACAGACTTCTCTCTCTCTCTCTGAGCGTCTTCAATCCGCTGGAAGATTATTTCGACTGTAGCCCGCATGTATACGCAGTGTCAATTCATAGGATTATAAGTTAGTTGTGTGAACCTGGAGACCTTAGTGTGCTATTGAAGGCTAGAAGCCAAAGTGTTTTATTTATCACTGCCTTCTTTTGTGGTGTAACTTTTTGCTGTTGATTTTGTGTAATGGTTAAATTTATGCCTGTAAATTTGAGTTGCATTATGAATGTCTTCCCTTAATTTTGCTATTTCTAACACGTCTTTTACTTTCCATGTCTCATGTTTCGTGTCTCTTTTTCTCCTCCCGACAGCCGGGCAATGATCCATATGCCTTCGTGGAGTTCACCGATCATCAGGCGGCGTCTGCTGCCCTTGCGGCCATGAACAAGAGGGTCTTCCTAGAAAAGGTTTGTTTTTTTTAATATTCTAAAATTTTTGCTTGCCGGCCATTGCTATTTTTTTTATTTGGGTACTTTTAGGTAGGTTTTTCCAGGAACTTAGAGACCTTTTCCTTGTCCCATCTAACAAAAACTGCACACCCTCATAACCTACACTGCATTGAAATAATTTTCAACTCAACATCGTTTCTACTCCATTCCAAGCAAAATACACGTACCTGGGCTTTTCCTCCCCCCTCCCCTTCTGCATGTCCTCGTTCTTTTTCCATATCTCTACCCTTGTGATAAAATCCTTTCTATCCTACGAAAGAGTTTTAATTTTTACAAAATTTGTCTTTTAATGCCCTCCATTCGTTTAAAATAATCGCTAAATCGGCGAAATTTTTCGCTATTTTCAATTTTTTCAATTGTTTCGTAATTCCATTCCGTTTCGTTGCCTCCACGTTATCAATATTTAATTGACACATACTTTCAAGTCGAATCGTAACTCATAGCTACTGGACCTTACAGCCATTTGAATTTTCCAGCCATTCCAATTTTTTATTTCTGTCCTTCACTATTCTTCGTAAAATACCGTGTGGTTTGTATGCAGTAGTGCTGTCTTGTTTCCCATGTTGTATTCAAAGATTTAAGTTGAATGCGGATGAGATAGTGGTAAATATCGATTTAAAATATTTGTCAATCTGAATGTAATCGTTTAGTGATGATCGCGCCAAAGTGGTCGGCAGATGAGTGATACAGGTTTTCTCGTGTGTGATGAATACTTCCTTTTTGGGAGGAATGTAGGCGAGTGTTCATTCCCACTTATTGCATTTACTTATATGTTTGCGGGAATGCACCCACTTCCGATGCTCTTGCATCTCTCTCCCATTGCATCCCTCTTCCCAACAACCTTCTTACCATTCCCTCGCACCTTTCTCCTCCCGCCACCCTCCTCCACTCCGCTTTCCCAGCCGTCCTCTTTTGAGCGGTCTCTCCTCCCGCGAGTACTGTCATTAATCTCGCAAACCACAGTTTTCAAGTATAGAAGCGTTTTTGGGTGAGGTAGAGAAGAACCATGGGATGCTGCAGATGGCACATCAAATCTAGTGGGCGTGGGATTGATAGGATTGGCTCGGCTCACTCAACCCTTGTCCTCTTCGTATTGCACACTTGAGCATTGGAATAGGGACCACTTATGAGGAATCTGCGAGTATCTAACGATCCATGGCAATTATTGTGTGTCAAATTAAGGCTCTTGCTTGAACTTATTGGTGTTACATTTGCTTTACTCTTCACTTTTATACAATTACTACCATTCTTCATGCTTTCCAAAATATTTCCCGTTCTTCCGACAGCCTAACTTCTCTCAGGGCGGCCTTCGTCAGTCGCCTATCCATATTTCCTTCACGCCCGCATTCTCGCTGCTCTTCGGATTTCGCCGAGCAACGTCCCTTCTGTCGTAGTTAAAACGCCGTCGTTAGCGGACTTCGTTGTTTGGTCCCCTTCCTTCATTTCTCCCAGCGCTCATTTCCCAATATCTCCGATCCGCGCCCACTCCGACTTGCTCCTCGTACTCAAGCCTTGGAATAATGCAGCGTCCACGTCCACATTCTCTTTTTTTTACTTTTTTATTTGACGCGCCTTCTAAAATTTTTCTTCCTCGATGGGAATTCTTCTTTGGCCAACGCAATTCTTTTGCTTCCAAATAGTTAAACTGTTCCTTCTTCTCCGCTGCATTCCCTCCTATTTTTTATTTTTGACTAAGCCTTCCTACTTCTTGAGAATCTTGTTACTTTCGTTCACTTAAGCATAATATTTATCTCATATTTCTCGCGCTTATTTTGCAATGCATTGCACAGTGGAACCTCTAATAGAGTTACTTGAATTATAGCTGTATACACAATGATGCTCTAACCTCATAAACACGATACATATTTATGTAGAAAAGTAATGCTTGCAGGTCAGTATTATTTAAGTCAAAGTACAAAATTGAAATTCATGACGGAAATGATATTACTATGGTGTTGGGTATGTTCATTTCGTTGAGACAAATATATTTTTGGCACCTCTCTGTCAATTGAGTTGGAATTACTCTCTTCCTCTTCAATCCCGCTTTCAGTTAAAGGAATGGGTGATAATCTTTCTTCTCTTTCCTTGATTCATCGGATGAGCGCTCTCCTCTGTCTCTTCAGCAATGGCCTCACATTGCTTTCCTCTCGAGCCCCGCAAGTGTCGTTACCCGAGGGCTAGACGTGCAGGCGTGCCCCGTGACGTGCAGGCTTGTTCGTGCGTGGAGTCAAGCAAGCTCGCACTCGCGGCGACAAGAGTGGATCCCCTTCTCGGATTTCTTTTGTTTTTATCGGCTAAAATGACGCGGGGTGAATTGTCTCCCCGTTTTTGTCCCTCCTCTCGGAGATCGCCCGTGCAAATTGGTCTATTTCCGCCTTTCAGAGACTTCGGGGGGTAGGTGATTCCTTTCGTCCGAAACTTGGCATGCAGGAAATAAGGAAGAATTTTCGGAAATGCGCATACATCTACCACTGCCAGCCTGCCATGAATCTATTTGTAATGCCTGTTCTTGAACTCTCGGGTTTTGAAACCGTCAGCTTTCAGTTCCGTGCCCGTTTCGTCTTCATTTCCCCGCTCTAATGCCCTTGTTCTAACTTCGTTATTCAGTTCATCATTTGTTGCATATGGAATACTATCCGCATTGCCGTGGAGGTAGCTTGGTTCTCATTTTTCCTCCGGGATCTTCTCTTTCCCAGTTAAGTCGTCGCTTTTGGAATTCTGGAAGTGGCTCGGCTCTCATCGACTTCTTCTACTTGATGTAGTCATAATGGATGCCATCGTTAACTTAGTTTCCATGAAATGCGTCATTATTCTTCGAAGGTATTCATATCCAGGAGGCTTATGTGGCATTCCAGTTATTTTTTGTCCTTGTATCGGCTCTGATTGATTATACAACCCAAAGGATAAATTATCCCTAATGTTTCTCATGTTTGTTTCGATTTGTACTTCAGAATAGAGCAACAACACTCCTTGAATGCGTACTGTCCGCTGAGAAAACTGGTAAAATGTGGTTCAGCTCGGAGGCGCCAGCCGCCGTGTTTCTCTCCTACTAAAATCTGATCCACGATTTCGAGGATAGAATTCGATAGACGCGGATGAGCGACGGTTCAGGAATAGAACAAGTCTCTCTGAAAGTGATCCACAAAACGACCACCCCAAAGTTGAATAGCTTCGAAGGAGCGGAGAGCGCATGAAAGGAAAGAATGGAGATGGTTCGCGATACTTTGTACATTTTCCTGTTTTCAAAAGAGGGATTGTGAGCTCCTTTTATTTTCAATCATTTCGTGCAGTTCCAGGGATTGTGTGTGCGTGTCTGCCGACTGCGGCAAGATCCGAATCCCTTCGGCATCGAGAAGAATAAAAAGGGGGGGAAGGGAGTTGATTTAATCTAAGTTCCTAATTTCACGGTGACTGTTTCCTTGGCAACTCGCGACAAAATCCCCCTCCCCCGACGCCGCCCATCCCTCCCCTCCCGCTCGCTCGTGTCTCTGCCACGCCCGCCCACAGATCCATCCCCGACCGCTGCCGACGCCCCACCGTAGGCGGGAGGAGGCGGAGAAGGTGGGGGGTTCCCAGCCGTCCTCGGGAATCTTTTTCCGCGTCAGTCCCTCCCCCTGACTCGCCACACCTCTCCCCCCCCAACCCCTCCTCCCTTTCGCATCCGAACTTAATCTCTCCCACGATGCCTCCCCCGCCCCATCCCAGAAGCCCTTTCGCCCTGACGAAGAATCCCATTTGCACTCGAACCCGAGCACCTCCTCCCACCCTTCCCTCCGCCCCCCTCTCGACACCCGCCGACAAATGCCCGCTTCCCACCTCCCTTCCTTCCTGCCCCTCCACCCTCCACGTACGCGTGTACCACGTGTCTTTCCTATTTCCTCGCTGACGTTAACCCCGATTTCTCATACTGCAATTCTCTCAAGACATTTCATTGAATCCATTCTACTTCGAAATAGATTATTTCATTCCACTTACTTTCCTAGTTTTCTGAGATCTTTATCCCAGGTTTAAATGAGAATGTATTCCAGCAATGAATATTAATGAAAATGGAAGGATTTAAAATGTCATGATAGGTGCTTTAGTCAGAGTATATGTATCGTATTAGATGTTGAGGTAACTTTAATTACTAAATCGTGAATTTTATATGATTCATTGAAACTTTCAAAATTCATTGAAAATTCAAAACCCGGTTTTTTCTAGGGAAAAGCGTAGGGAAAGGTTATATTGTTTGAGTAATTTTGGCTAATTTTATGTAAAATTCATTTTATTTTTTATGCAAAAATTACCACTCGTGATAGGGATTTACTATTTTTGCAACGACTGTGCACGTAAATAATATAAAATTTGTGCTGTTTATATTTAATGTCGTGTACTTTCACCTTATTAAGAAGCTCCCTGTCGCCTCGACTATCACTTTATGTTCTCTTGCTTGTGTCGAAAAGTCTTATCTTCTTTGCTTTTATTTAGGTGCTGTGCATTATTTCTCTTTTATTATCTTTTGTCTCTGAAAAGTTAGTGGTAACTTTCAAGATTATCCTGGGCAACACGTGGCAAGACCAAAAAGTTAATCTCTTGACTCTAAAATTTATCGTTCAACCTTACATTTGGAATCTTTATTGTCCTTACGCTCTGTGAACCGCTCCCTCTTTCATGGCAGTCATCACGCGGATAATTTTTGTCAGCTGATGTAGCCACGCCAACCCGCACTGCTTAGAGGTAATAATGTGAGAAAATAATGCAGCTTATTTCCAACACATTATTTTATTTCGCTGCCTAGGGGAAGCTAAGGAGTAAAATTCCCGTAAGACTTAGTCTTTCAATCATTATTTTTTTAAAACGTGGTTGACATTCCAAGATCATTGAAACAAATGTAAGAAATTAACCTTACCCTGTACTCTTTTCTCATTAAGTGGATAATATGTTTCGACTTCTTCGAATTCCGCTGGTGTCATTTCAGGGGTCCGCCACTACGAGCTACTAACAACCCCTATTCTCATTGCCTCACCCACCCCCACATTCATTGAAGAACCTCCGCCCCATTTTTGGACGTTCTCGTTTGCCTCGAACTGTCTGTATGTAAGTCACTTCTTTAGACAATGGCTTGTCACGTCAAACCCGGGTCGTGACCGGATAAAAGTTTGTGTTGAATAACTAGATGTTTATGCCTGAATTCGTTGAATAAACCGCTACATATGTACACAAGTGAAGTCTCGATCGGCCATGATTCGTGATGTCTTCCTTCTTAAAAGAAAACTTTCAAAGAGAGAATTGCAGATTTGGAGTTAACCCTCAATTTGCAAGTGAAACTCGATATTTCTGTTATTTTAACCCAGATATATTTTTCATTTTCGAGGGCGCCATTTGCCACCCGCTCAGATTCTTGCCGCATCGTTCTCCGTTTGGGGAAATTCTTTCTTCCCGGGAATATTTATTGTTGGAATACGCAGAGAGTCGGAGGAGGTCAGAGGGAAAGATGGAAACATTTGAGCGTGGACGACAGCGAATCGGATATGCATTATCGGATTTGGGTCGGCGATAAAATTGGAAAGCTTTGGAAAGGGGTAGAAATTGGAAACAAAAAAGAATCTCACCCCCGTGTGAAAATTGAAGCGGAGGTTTTGGGGTGAGGAGGTTGTGGCGTGTGGGTGTCGTCGGCTGAGGTGTGTGTGCGAGGGCGATGGGGAAATTAGGGAAAGAATCGCCAGTTTGGTATGAGGGTGGATGTGTAGGTGGTGGGTCCGAGGGAAGAGGCGAGCTGCGGCCAAGAGACCAGTTCTTCCGTCCCCGCGCGTCCTTCCCTCCCGTGCGCCATCGACGCGGAGGCCCCCGTGAGGGTCTGGATTTGGGATACGGCCTCGGCTCGGCCATGTTAAGGTCATATCGGGACATGCTCCTCCACCAACTTTCCCTCCCTTCTCTCTCTGGTGCAAGGGTCTGCGTGACCATTCGGGCGAAAGAAAGGCGTATTTTCCCCGAGAGGTGTGGTGGGGAGGCCGGGATGGGGCGACATGAGGCACACGAGGCGAGGGGTAAGAGAGCGAATCGCTTTTCCTTGGAGGGGGTAGGTCAGCACTCTCTCGGTCATGGAAGAAACTAGCCCTTTTTCGGGATGGGTAAATTAAACATCGTGGACTGGAAATTGGCGATCTTTCAGATGGTTACAACTCATACACACTGTGACTGTGGACAGAAGCGACGGACCGGCAGAGGAAGGATAAATATCGGTGACGTCATGTCTCCTCTTCTTTTCTAAATGTAAATAGATGGAAGTGGATGGCTGCCGCTGATTTTGCGGAGAGGAGTCCATCGATCGCGACGAGTTGTTGGCAGGATAAAACAAAAGTTTGAATTGCGATTAGCCGTCAAGTGTCCATCCTGTATATTTTCATCAATGTTATTTATTGTGATGATAAAACTACGTACCGTTCATTCTGGTCAGCTCTTCGTCGGCACTCCTGGTGAGCACTCTGGATTTTTGAAATGGTGGGAAACAGGAAAGAAATTTTGTCTCTCGTCTCCAAAGTTAAATCATATGCGTACGTATGAATAAATGTAAGGTAGAATGCTTTTCTTAAATGTGTAATAATGCGTCGAATATGTAATAGACGTGCAAACGAATTACTCTTCGTCTGAATGCCTTTGAATGATTCGTTGTTACACCGTTAAAGGGTTGGTTATGCTAATGTTAATGCTGATCGATTTTTATTACCTTATACGACCTGAAAGTGTACATTCCAATTTTCTTCTGATATAATGCACTGTTGGTAATTCGTAAATAAAAATCCTTCTCAGTAGAAGTCATTACATTTTATGTTCAGCGTAAACTATTTATACGTGATCAGCATTGTGCCCCAAAGGAGATCTTTGACTTATCCTCTTACAGCTGCTTTCATTTTTCGTATTATATTCGACTGTTAGATTCACCGCCTTCCTTCATTTATCCTACATTTTGCAAATAAACCGTGGATTTCGTGCCACCGATGTCGGCATCAAGCGCCATCCATTTAGGGGATAGGTTCATGAATACAAGACATCCCCCTCCGAGCCCCGGTTCGTTTAGAATTAATTTTCTAAAGGACAATGTCAGTGTGAAATGTCACCTTTTCTTCTCGGCTCCCTCATTGACCTTTTTTTCATTTCATTTCACACTCCATCGAGGGAGACCCTTCCCTCCCCTCCTCTTCTCTCGCCCCCTTTCAACCGTAACGCCATTCCCTCCGTGTCGCTCCGCAATTTCCAAATTTACACTCCTTTTATCATTTCACCTCCTCCCTCTCCCCCGTCCCCCCCCATTCTCCCCTACTCCCTTCGATATTTGGCTCGTGAAAAGGGGAAACATGATGGACGGCGCAGCGGCGAGGCGTGGATCCGCCGCTTGTGACTCTCCCGCGCTCTTAATTTCCCATCTGTCGCGCCTCCTTGCCTCACCCCTCTCCCCCCCCCACTCTCCCACCATGGCCCATCTTATTCTTAATGGTCTCCCGCCTCCTTTGGGTTATGCAGGCCCCTTCAAAATTTCTCATATTCAGGGGATTTCTGACGAAGACAAAAGGTGGAATTTTGGCGGAAAAAATGATGAATACAATAATGAGTCCCCAGCCGGGTTTTATATTGCTTCGAAGGGGTGGGCGGGTGAGGAGGTCCTTGTCTTGCGCGGAATCTCGGAGGCTAATGTCCTCCGCACCCCACGGCGCTCTTCTTCTCTCGTCTCCTTCGCAGCAACTCGACCTCTTGGTCGCGGTAATACTACCTTGATCAAAAATTTCCCGGAATTTATTCGTAAAATTAAAAATACAAGTTTATTCATCTAAATCTATATTGTCCCCTTCAAAGTAATCCCCATCGACTGCAACACACTTATGCCAGCGCTTGATCCAATCCTCGAAACATTTTTTATATTCGGTTTTCGGTATGTCCATCAGTGCTTCCTGCGATTTTTCCATTACTTCCTCTCGGCTGCTAAAACGCGTTCCCCGTAATGGTGTTTTAACTCGATTGAACAGAAAGAAGTCACAGGGAGCCAAATCAGGTGAATTCGGTGGCTGTTGGATGGTATTTGTTGCATTTTTCGTCAAAAAATTACGAATAATGATAGCACTGTGCGACGGTGCGTTATCATTGGTGCAAAATCCACGAGTTTTCTGCCCACATTTCTGGTCTCTTTCGGCGAATTGCTTCACGCAAACGTCTCATAACGCCCAAATAATACTCTTTGTTTACTGTCTGGCCTTCTGGCAAAAATTCATGATGCACTACACCGTTGTAATCCATGAAAACCGTCAGCATTGCCTTCTTTTTTGACTGAAAACGACGTGGTTTTTTTGGTCTCGGCTCATTTGGTGAACGCCATTCACTTGCCTGATGTCTGGATTGCGTGTCGTACTCATAAACCCACGTCTCGTCTCCAGTAATGATCCTTTTGATGAATGTGGGATCGGATTCAGCCTCGCAAATCATGTCTTTTGCGACGTCAACACGGTCTCTTTTTTGCGTGAAATTGAGGTCTCTTGGAACCAACTTTGCTGCTACACGACGGAAACCCAAATCATTAACCACAATGTCTTGGGCGGATCCATAGGCAATGTTCAAGTCCTCCGCTATTTCTCTGATGGTTAATTTGCGGTTATTGACCAACATTTCTTTTACTTTATCAATTTTTTCACCGACTTTCGATGTCGATGGTCTGCCACTGCGTTCATCATCTTCGATTGACTCACGACCACTTCTGAACCGCTCGTGCCACTGGTAAACGACCGTTTTTTTTAGAGAATCGTTGCCGAAACACTTTTCCAACATTTCCAACGTCCGTGCGCCACTAAATCCGTTTTTACGCAAAATTTAATACAAGTTCGTTGTTGCAAATTTAAATCCATTTCTGAAATTGTAAAAAATCGCCAACACACACAGAGATAGATGTACTCTTGGCTACGTAACTTTTGCAAATGTCAAGTTATGACACTAAGATTTAAAGGGAATATCAACAACAGATGTACCAATTTAACAAAAAAAACAGAACTCAAATCGGAACGATGGGAGCGCCACACGGTGGTTATTCCGGGAACTTTTTGATCAAGGTAGTATGACCGATCGCTTGGCGATAAATTCTCTTGTGGAAAATCTTTCGAATGCGCATGTGTATATCGGTATGTGAAATGTCGCATCTCACTTCCTTTTTTCGGTAATCTTTTTATCTTCTCATGCTTATTAGATGACAGTTTTATCGTTCGCTTAAAGATGTGCTCCCCGGTGCCTTATTGGGCGATTCTCCGCATTTATATCCCGTGATCCCAAGGGATACAAGTGGAGACTTTTTACTAAGGAGAGGAACAAATGAAAAGAGAAAGCTCGCTGAAGAGACTTGGTTGGGGTTGCGTCTGACGAAGCACGTGGAATGCACACCCTTTGTGGTCACGAGAGGAAACGAGTTGGGTCGGTTAGCAGCGGCGAAAAGTGTGTGCTCTCAATTAAAAGTTTCCCTCAGGAAAAGAAAAGACAGGGCACGTGAATACCCAGTTGCAAATACGAACATCGTGTGTGTGCGTGGCCATGCGTCAGTTCAAGTTCTCTCTGTGCCGACGGGGCTGTGCTGTCGTTTCCCTTCAGTATTCTTGCCTTCCTCCCATCTTCGCCAATTTTTTTTTCTCCGTCCACCAAGTTTTTTCTCGATTTCTCCGAGTTTTTCGTTCTCCATTTCAGTTAGAAAATGTGTAGGAAATAATGAGCCATTCATATTTTTGTTGAATAAGCAATATCCTTAGGAGTTCGCTGTGGGCAGCTATGCGATGTCCTCTCGGCAATGAGAAAGAACCGATGTCTACGTGCGACGCGCGAGCGGTCGTCCATCGATCGCCTTGTGGATTAGTTTTCCAATCGGGAAGTTTGCATATTGTTCGTGAATTGAAAACATAAATCAAAAACACCCAATTTGAATGCTCCTTTAACGTTTTTTCCTTGCTTGGTGTCGCGTATTTCGCCGCCGTCGAGGGAAGCACGACGTCTCAGCCCAGCATCGAATCGGCGTGGATCCGCGCTCTCACCTGTCTCGCCCTACCATGCAATCACTATCAGTGAGTGTGGACCGCGCGGAGGGGATGGATGCATGAATCGGCTGTTTTCCCGATAGCGCCGTCAATCATCTTGGGCACTTGCTAGGATACGCACGAACAGCGTCGGATATCGGGCGGAGTCCAAACTGTACCGTTGGGCAACATCGGTTCATTGGCAGGAATGGTTTATTAATCTGCTCCCATTCCATCCATAGTTCGCTCTTGATTAGTGGTCGGCACATAATTTTCATCACAGGGCATTTCTACGGAACTTATCCTTCAACGCATTCTTCATCTGGCCCCCGACTTTAGCTGGATGAATAAGTTATATTCATATCCTTTTATATATATGGATGTATAAGTTATAGTGTTCTTACCAAAGGTCGCATGTCTGGGTTGATGATTTCGTGATTAAATCAATCGAAATCTTCCCTTATTAATTTTAAAAGTGTAAATTAAAGCGTATAATGTTTCCACTTGGCAGTCGGACGGTTGGAACGTTAAAATGCTTACTTCGTTTGAGTGCTTAAGCTATTATTAATCAGTCGTAATCTATATTGTTTTACCTTTAAAATTATTCTGGATTATAATTGATACACGATACCAAATTGAAATAGTCTTCTTTTAATTACAAAACATGGTTTAAATTTTCTCTTACGTGATTTCGTCATCAGTTTTCTTTTAGTGTGAAGACCTCAGGGCCTAATAAACCTTTTGTATGTGGCTTGAAGGTATAGATTGGCCTGCTTGTAAACCCACCCAAGAACGTGTACCTAGGTTACTTTTCTTTTTACTTCGGTTTTATATTTTAAATACTTCAGGATAAAAAAGGAGGTTTCCAACTTCAGTTACAAATGGGATAATCTACAACTAGACATTCTCGGGAATAGCTGCGTGACGTCGGATATTTTTAAATAGTTTCAGGTAATCCCTAAAACTGGTATTGTAATGGATGAGTGGAATGCTCTTTCAATTTATTTTCTCTCGAATATATGTCCATTTGTTTATCATGCGTCCACATTTTGTTTCCGTGCTCCAGAATATTGTTTCTCGGAAGTAAAAACGTGAAATAATAGGCGGTATCTAAGCTGCTTCATAATAATGTAAAATAATCGATGACTTCATGCCGAGTTATAGTTGTGAGGAATGGTTGAAGTTATTTCATCTTCAGAACTTTGACAGTTCTAAAAAAATGTTCAACTTTACCTTGGATTAGAAAAGGAATGCTTTCATTGGAACTGTTTTTGACGTAGTTTTCCAATAAAATCCCTGACTTATTTTTTTCAAACCTTTGCCCAATTTTTGCTCACCTTCGCTTCTGTCATCTAGCTGTTTCTAGTACTGTCTTTCCAAATAGTTCTCTATGTTCACTTTACCATCCGAGATTTTCTTTAATAACCTAGCGTAAGTCAAAATATGCCCAATTAAGTTGCAAATTATTTTTCACAGTGTTGTAGGGACTAACTCGCTCCTTGCGCGATGCCTTCTTTCATTGTTTTCTTATTGGTCTGCATCATTATATGTGCGTGTGTATGTACCAGTTGTGTCCAATAAATACACGAACTGAGGCCATAAAAACTTTATTTTGCAAAGTTTAGTCTACATCGTATTTGTCCCCTTCACAGTACTCTCCATTCGTTGTTATGCACTTATTCCATCTTCTTTTTTGCTGTCTAAAGTACCGGCAAGTTTGGATTTTTAGTATTCTCGTCTGTTTTTGCTTTATTGTTTCCACATCTTCCCAGTGATGTCTCCTCATTACATTTTTGCCTTTTGGAAATCGGAAAAAGTCGCAGGGGGCGAAATGTGGCTAATAAGGAGGATGATCAAGGATGGCGATTGAATGTTTTGCCAGAAACTGGCGAACAATCAATACTGAATGTGCAGGTTCATTGTCATGGTGAAGGATCCATCCATCATGCTCGGTCAAAATAGTGTGCAATGGTGATTTTCCTAAATTCAGTTCATCAGCTATCATTCGGACAGTTTTTTGACATGGTAATGGATCTCCAAAATATATTATCTATTGTTTAGTAGCAACTTGTTGAGTGCACAATGCGAGTCTTTTTCATGACCTCAACCCAACGGGTTGCATAATTCCTTGAACTTGAGCGAAGGCAGCCGTGTGATTGTTCCCTCTCGGCGAGATGGCAAAATAAATGCGCCGCATCCCCCTGGATCCCCCCTCCATCCCTCCCTCTTCTCCTCGCACCCCTTCGAAAACGCACATTAGAGGCCGTCCCGGTGTGTTTTGAATCCTCTTCTGGGCCGCGTAAGCCCTCCCACGCACCTCCGACGACTTCTCTTTTTTCCATCATGCTGCCCGCATTCCCATTTTTCTCTCCCTTCCCGCACACCTGCGGGCGACCGTCGGGGCGGGGCTGGCGGCGCAAAGGGTCGTCCCCTGTGCAGGGGTGGACCCCCCCCCCACCTTTTCAAACCCCGGCATCCGCATTCCGCGCCGACCCGGAAAGACTCGCCACCCCGGGCGTCGTCTCCCGTCCCCCACCACACATCCTCTCCTCAACCCCACCCCACCCCCAACTTCAGTATTTCTCCTCCACATTCCCTACGCGCCGCCGCCTTATGCTTTCCTCTTCTCCGCCTTCTCACTCCTTCCATTAGAAGGCCCTCACTTTTTTCCTCCCTTACCCGATTGCCTCCTCTTCTGCTGCAGTCTTCTTAAGCCGGTCCCTCCTCTTGAGAGATGGGCTTTTTTTCCTTATTTTTACATCATCCATGCCACTTTTCCGAGGCCGAACATGCCTGCCTCCATTTTTCTTATTCCTGTTAGAGTTTGCGAAAGTGTGTATGCGTGTGTGAATGTGGAGAATAAAGGGAGAAAAGATAGCTCTTCCGTCTTAGGACTCCTTTCTTTACTCCTCTCATCTCCGCCCGTCCATCCGTCCGCCCTCCCGCCTCCCTCTTCCCGGCGGGATGTGCGTGCGCCGGACGCTTGCGATTTTGGGCGTCTTCTTGGCCCTAATTTTTTCTCACTTTCCTCTTGTACGATAGCCGCTCCCTTTATTCTCCGCCCTCATCCACCTTCCTCTCTGCGGTTGCCATCTCCCGCCCTCCCTCGTGATCGCGTGCGTCGGGCGTGCGTGCGTGTTCGTGTTTGCAATTCTCCCTCACCCGCCGACGCATCTTCTTCTCCCTCTAGTCCCTTTGATCCCCCTTCCCGTTCTCATCGGGACAACGAGAGGGTGGATGACGGAAGTGGGCGGAGTGACGTCAGTTTCCGAGTATTTTCGGTTCTGGATTCAGAGACTTTGCCGGTGATTGTGTGGGTGAGGGTCAGGTGGTAGTGACCAGCGTGTGGATGGGTGGTTGGCGTAGGGGTAGTTGTCCAGCTGTGGAAAGGAAGGGGAGCAGCGCCCCCGTACGGGACGGGGGGGGGATAGAAAGGAATATAAGGAACTACTTTCTCGAGTGATTTCTCTTTTTCTCTCCATATCGCCAAGAATTGAACGCGTTGCCTCACGTCGTGTTGATGCCACTCAAAATATTGACTTTCGTACCAACGCCGTATCATCTCGTGCTGATCGTATACACCCGGGCGTAAGACAATCCACAACCGAGTTATATTTTTTATAATAGTCAAGTATAATATATAATGCCAAATAACCCAGAATATTATAAGGACTTGGTACAAAAATAATAGCAGTTGCTTGTTTTGCCCAGCCATCGTAGTAGTTAAGCTCCGCTCGAAGGCATTGGGATTCACAAAGACTACATTTCTGGATGTTCTGAATGAATCGGTAGCATTTAATCCCCTGGCTGTTCGCCATCTGAAGAATATTATGGATTCAACACGAGTGCCTTTATAAAGGTGCACTTGGCGAATCTCTCTGAGTGCATCTTCAATATTTTTTTCTCTCGTGACCCATTTATGATTCATATTTTTGTTTTCTGCCCTTGTACGAGGGTCATCCGGAAAGTAGTACCCGTTCGTGCCGCATGAAGTGCTGACGACGCGAGTAGCCGCTGGACGAGGTCAGATAGCTTCAGTGGCTTGTCTGCCTTCTCTGAGCCAAGTTGCGTGACGCTAGCATTGCCTGTGTTGTTTCTGTGATTGTTTACAATGTTTAAAAAAATTGAGAACGCCGCCAGTTGTGAAGTGAGGGCAGTGATTAAATTCCTCAATGCAAGAAACGTTCGCCCATGTGATATTCATCGCCAATTAAAGGAGGTGTATGGAGACAATGTAATGGACGAGTCGTCTGTTCGGCGGTGGTGTCGCAACTTCAACATGGGGAGGGGGAACACACACGACGATGAGCGTTCGGGGAGACCGTCTGTCATTACAGACCAACTGGTGAGCTCAGTTGACGAATTCGTGAGGAACGATCGGCGCGTCACAATTGATGACATCTGTGAGCATTTTCCCAATGTTTCTCGAACAATTGTTCATGAAATTGTTAAACACCATCTGCATTATGCAAAAATTTGTGCAAGATGGGTCCCTCGCGTATCTCAATGAGCTGGCGGCGAAGGACTATGCAGCAGGAATACAGAAACTTGTCACACGTTATGACAAATGCCTTAATTTGCTTGGAGATTATGTTGAGAAGTAGTTTAAAGTATCCTCTTTCCAGTATTCCAAGTTTATGTGCCTTGTTACGTGGTGGCTCACTGTGTATAACATTGATAATGATGATTATTTATTTGTCACTAAAGAATTATTTCAAATCAATGCGGAAAATGTCTTTCCTCGGTGTAATTTGGGCAAGTTGGAGTCTGTATGCAAGATATCTGATACGCAGATTGGTGTGACGGATATTAGTGATCCATACAGTGTTGCTCAAAATGATAATGTTTGATCAATTCTTACCAGAATTGTCGTTTTTCATTTATTAACCCGTTTGTTTTAGGAACATGATAATTTCAATCCGATGATGTGAAAAGAATTCGTTTTGCCCTCATAGTGTGACGGGCCGTGTTGGTATCATCCTCCTCTCCCAGGTACAAAATATCCTTTTACTGTGTAGCATTAAATTTCACGTCGTTTAAGGTTTCATCTCGTAGTCTATGATACAGTTTTTGGGGTAATCCACGACCAGAACCTCAGACGACCTTTAAAATCGGCGAGGAAAGATGGGGAATGGCGGATATTGTTTTTCTAAGGATCCTTTATGTTGATTCGATCGTGTTTTAGGGATAATTAGAAAGCCATTCGGGGGAATTCAGGGCGTTATCTTTCCATCATTCTTGATCCTCCTCTGTGAAATATCGATCCTAATAAATCACTCGTTTTTTCCCTCTTCAATTCGTTTCCACCGCAGACGTGGAAGGAGTGCTTATAAAATTTGGCTGAGTTTATTGCTTGGAGAGAGGGGTGGTCCATGGAGGAAGGCGAGGGAAGAGTGGTTGTCGGGATGGGGTAATTTTTTCGTGAGGGAGAGGGGTCGGTGTATTTTTCCACGTCCTTACTTGCAATATATCTCCCTGGGAAGGGGGAGGAGTCGCCCTCCCTCTCCTGACGAACTCTACCCCTCCTGAGGACCCCTCCACTCGCGTTCATGGCAAAGGCGTACGGGTCACGCTGCGCTCAAGAATGTCCATTCCCCCCCCCCCCAAATCCGTGACGAACAATAGGGAAAGAGTAGTGGTGTGTGTGTGTTTGTGATGGGTTGGTTGGTTTCGGATGGCGAGAGTAGCGGTGGTGGGTGAGCCCCGGGTGGACGGACGTGCGTGAACGTCCGCCG
Organism: Hetaerina americana; assembly: GCF_022747635.1. Taxonomy (NCBI): domain Eukaryota; kingdom Metazoa; phylum Arthropoda; class Insecta; order Odonata; family Calopterygidae; genus Hetaerina; species Hetaerina americana. The sequence continues at coordinate 11,911,457 of NW_027287095.1, forward strand.
GAGAGAGGCCCGCGACGTGCTATTGGGGCTCATCTCTTTCCCGCTGGAGAGATGGGAGGATCTATCTTCCCCGTTGTCCAGTTATTTTGCACCGTAAGAGGGAGAGCTGTAATCGTCGCTCGCCGTCCTTTCTGTGTACAAAGCGAGGTTTTTTACGGTCGGCATTCCTTTCATATGACACGTGGGATGCGCTACCGTTGCCCCTCGACATGTCGCGTCCTCTCACTCCCCCGCCCCCTAAACCCCTCTTCCCTCTCCCACCTCATCCTCCACCCCCGCCCCCCCCGTCTTTTTTTTGTGTCGCCCGACATGGTCGGTGCTTTTGAACGTCCGGTTAATGGGCTCAAAGCCAAAAATGGTCGATTTGATTGCTCAGCCTGCCCCCTATCAAATGTCTGGTGGACATTTTTTACCCTTTTTATTTATTTTCCCCTCCTGGGGGGGATTTACTTAATGAATCGCCCTTCACCAGATTTTCTCCTAGCTTCCTTGATTTTTGCATACCCCATTCTCCTTTTCGCCTCACCGCTTCCCACCCTTCGCACCTGTCCCCCCTCCCTCGGTGCATTCCTAGGGCTTCATCGTTCGTCCCGTGTTCTCGAACAAGGTTTCAAATATGAGTAACATAGAGGAATTAAGATAACGGACCTGTCATCTTACTGCAACAGATTCCTGGCAAGGGCTCGTAAATAACTTCCAACAGATCTGAATAAGGTCATGGCTTTCGATTGATAATGAACATTTATTTTTTTTTAAATTTCATAGACCGGCCGTCGCACATGGAAAGAGATTATTGCTTGAGGGAAAGAAAATATTACGAATATTTTTTTTCGTACTTGTTCACTAAGAAAACTCAATGTCGTTAACTCAAAGAGAATTCACGTCTTACCCTTCAAAGTTGGCGAAGCATCTGATTAATAAGAGTTAACTTTTCCTAGTAATTACATGACAAAGGAACTCTGAAATATATATCTATAAAGATTAAAACGAGGCATGCGGAAAAATATGAGCGTAAAATACCCCATGAAACCCCGTAAGGATGAGGGCCAGGTGGATGTGACACACCTTCAGAGGTGCCGTTTTTTGAATGGGTATAACGGAAGGGAAAAATGGTGGGAATGTGCCAAGAGAAGTGTAATGGGCGAATACGTAGCTAGAAGGATGTAGGAGAGAAGCGGTGAGCGGGGTATGGAAAATGGCCGCTCTGCAGTCAATCATTCTTTGCATTGAAGAACTGATGATAATTAATATACGAAGAAGTAGTGTAGTTACTGTCAGAAATAAGGCAGAATTAAAATTTTGGTGGCGTAAGTTGCTAGCTATCGATGTAACGATCTCCTCGATTTATCGGGTCCCCTCAACCCGGCCGGAATGTTTATTTATGGTTATATGCGTTTTTCTCTCTTTCTTTGGTTTCTTCTCCACTTCCTATTCTCTTCTTGTTTTGTGGTAGCCCGGCATGGTCGGGGCTTTAGAACTTCCAGTGTTAAAATAGCTGAATGCTATGGGAAGTTGTGTTTTCTAGCGCGGTGCATGGAATCCCTAATATCCCTGTTATCGGCGCTTCATCTGTCGACGGGGATTACTGTATTGAGTTCGCAGTAGTACAGTGAGTACTCGGCTTTGAGCTATCTCCGCAATTTCCATGATTCTTGAACAGCGCCAGTTGATATGCTGTTCCCTCTGGGATCGTCTTTTAAAGGCTCAAAATTCATGAGCCCCATAATGAAGGATGTTTCAAAGGGACATATGGCCTTATTATCCCAGAACGCGCAAGACGGACGGGCACGTTTGGTCTCTCTCTTTCTCTGTTAAAATAACCACCGACTGTCCCTTTATTGACACCTCTGTTGCTTACCGAAGGCACCTGAGAAAGGGATATCTGGGGATCCGTTTAGGGTATCCAATAGTCTTATAAACAGCGATGTGCTCTGGTTCCCGGTCCGGACCACCCCAAAAGGTCCGTATTTGCGAATTGTTGGATGGAATTATTTCATTATATGAAGGCAAGCCAACTTCAAGCTAAGATACAAACTGATTTTCTAATATTTGATAAGTATTCCTTTTAATATTTAATACGCGGCAAGTTGATCTTATTTTTGCTTGAGGCTGCTCTTCCATTTATTTCTTCATAATTGAGTATAGACGAACTGCTGGATCTACTCTCCCTTTGAGGTATTAAATTTTCCTCAAGCATATAGTGCCATTAATATCAATAGAAAAAGTAGATCTGAAACACTTTTGGGGATACAAATGCGATAACGTGCGGATGTAAGTAACAGAGAATGTCTTAGTGTTCCTAATACGAGGAGCGATCCAGAAAGTAACATCCGGTTTCGTGAAGAATTAATGTAGGGAGCCGAGTGGTCATTGTATTGACGCACACAAAAGGTCATTACCCCCCGAGCTTCAGTGCTTGGAAGGTCGCGTCACTTGTCGTTTGTTTACAATAGCGAGTCTGAACAATGCAGTTGAAGGTCCAGCCGAATGTGAGGTCCGTTCAGTGATAAGGTTTTTACTTTGGGGTTTCTGGCATTCATCGGGAAATTTTTGCTCTGTTCGGACCAAATGTGATGAATGACAAGAGTTGTGCGTCAGTGTTCTCGTTCATTAAAGAGTGAACAGGCAAATGCCCATGATGATGACAGAAGAGACCGCCCGTCTCTGGCGAACAATGAACTACGCCGGAAAATTGACGAAACATTTCTTGAAAACCGGCGTTTTATGATATCTGAAATCTTAAGAATATTTTCCATAGATTTCTACGGCTTTATTCCATGGCAACACGGCTGAAATTTAGGCTACCACATGTTTTGTGCTCGTCTCGATGAGGATCTTCAAGATACCGTCGTCTGTTGACTGCGATCTCAGGCGGCAGAATTTTACATTTAAATAATACCCCGCCAGCCTTCGCAAGGACGTGCAGCAGGGGGTATTAGGTTTCCAGGCATTCTACATATATTCCCTCTATTTTAATGCTGGAGGAAATTCAAAACTAGATCAGAGGCATGACAAATGTTTAAATCTGTGTGGTGAATATGTATAAAAATAGTAGAGATGTAGAGTTTTGAGATGAAAATAATAAATATTTGGTATCTATTCCAGAGTATTTTGTGAAGCATAACGGAGGGTACTTATTGGACAGCCCTCATATGAGTAAAATTTATACAATATGTAAGAATTTACTAGCTTTGAAGTCGTTGATTTAGCATTACTGGGTACAAAAAATCTACATACGAGACCAAGTGATTTGTACAATGTGACACATTATTGTCGTTTTATATTATTAATTTCTTTCGTGATCAATTTTATGTTGGGAGATCAAATTTAAATATTCAAACCATGTCTGTCATTGAATCGAAGCACGCGGGAAAATCGACAATTTTTTAAAATTTCGTTGTCTTGTGGCAGCGTGACCCTACCACGTCCTCTCCCGGAATAATAGACAAAGAATGCGCATCTCCAAAGTATGAGGAAAGTGGAAGTGACTAATTCAGTTTGAGCAATGCATCCTTCCTTTCGGGTCACTTGCCCGTTTATCGGCGCGTGCGTGCCGCATCCACCCATCCACCTTCCTCCTTCGCCGACACACGCGCAGTCACTCCCCCCTCGAGAGAGCGAGCACCCGCTTGCGTGCGATTCCACTTCGGGGCACGGACGTGTGTGTGTCCTCGACATACTGAGATGGAGTCCATTGAAGCCTCCCCTTGCTCTCCGGCCGTACCACGCGCCACGCCCTCTTTCCCCCTCATCCCACCACCGCCACTCGCGCACCTTCCCATCTGAAGCAGTAATCGAGTTTAGGGCGGTGTGACCGCGCCCCGGGACACAGTCGCCCGGACCTCTGCTCTCGTCTCCCCCCCTTTCCCAACGGGATGCCGCAACAATGCTCCTCTCCCTCTCGGTCCATTCATCCGTCCTACCATCCCAGCGGCGGACATGCTCCCCCCCAACCCCCTCCCCCCGTCCGCCCCCACTTGCCGGTTTCCAACGAGAGGTGCAGATGTGTGGGTGAGCACTGCTCCTCACTCATCTCTGTCTCTCTCGTTGCTACGTTGCGTCTCCCCTTGCCCTCCCCAGGGGTGTCCTTCGTCTCCGGGCGTCCCTTCTCACGTCGCCTCGTGCACGCGACGCTGCTAGGCCTCGGAAAGCGTGTCCCTCCCCCTCCCGGAAGGGAGTAGGGGTGTCCCGTGTTCCGCGGAGGATGCGTCGTGAATCAGTCGCCAGTGACGGCGGGGGCATCCGGCGGATGGCGGGCTGCACCCTGGGCCTTGCGCATAGACTAAATGGGATGAGTGCGGTCATTGAAACGAGTGGGTACCCACCTTTAGTGTTCGTAATTAGGTGTTCAGGAAGGGGTTGAATGGGCAGATAGATTGATGATGCTCAATTGTTTTGAGGTCGAAACACGATGAATCGCTCCGATAAATATGTCTAGTAAAGTTCACTTATGTAAAAGAAAGCGCATGAAAGGAAGGAATGAAGAAACAATAAGCTCTTGAAACGTAGAATCACGAACTGGATGAGCGTTAAGGAAAGCTGTTTGAATGCGTTCACGTGGTTAACGAGTTTTATCGACGCGCATAGCATCGCGTAGACCGGTCGTGATCTCAACGAGGGGCTCGCAAAATGAGAAAGAATATTGGACTGCCAAGTGTTTTCCGAAAAAGGGTGACTTTTTATGGCGTGAGCCCTACCTGTAGAGGGACACCAGTGACGGAATTGCTTACCCTGAGTAATTCGACGAAGCCTCTACTTGAATTAGAGCGCATTCATTGAAAAGTATAGCACTTATTAAAGAGCTCTAAATTTAATGAGGCAATAATTTAGTGTCTCGAATTCCCCTTCATAGGCTAATCTCAAAGTCGGTTTGAAGGTCATGATTGTTTATATTTATTGACTTAGCTTTAATAGACTTATGGAATAAATACTTAACGTTTTGATATTTCACCTAATAGGTACTCCAGTGTTTAAAGTCTTTAGCTTTATCCGTTTATGACACAATCATCTCTTTTTAAAGTTCGATTAGATATTGTATTTAGACACTGTCTGGTATTTGAGTTACTTACGTTAAACTTAGTCATAAACGAGTGCGTTTCCACTGAGCTAACTTTCAGGTCGGGAAATGGACCATTGGTCTCCGTTAACCAGGAGAGGGGGGAGGAGGGTATCGTGCGGAGTGGGAGTGTTCACGTAAGTGTATGGAGGTGGGGGGAGTAAGGAAGGAGCAGGGCGTCCCGTTGAGGGATGAGGGTTGCGGCGAGTACGTGGAAGGGTTGGGTCGTTGTCGGATGAAGAATTGCGGGACCTGTATCCGGGCGAGGGAGGATATAAATGGTGAGGGCAAGGGTGATATTGCCTTTTTTTGGTGGCGAGGGTCAGGAGGGAGGAGGGGTGGGCGTGGGAAGAAGGGTGGGCGACTGATGGCGTCGTAGTGGATGATGGAGGTTATTTATTTATGTGCCCGGGGGGCTGCTGTGTGTCTATGTATATACACTCCCTCTTACTCCTCTTCCTTCTGCAGAAGGTGGTTGAGTGTCCGCCGAAAATTTAAGCGCTCCGAGTGTATCGTTTTATTTTGTCACTATGTGTTAAGTGACTGTCTGCCGATATATATGCTCACGTTCGTGAGTAGTTTTGCCGAAATATCTGTACTCACACACGCAAACACACATTAGTCTGGTCATTATTGTCACCCGAGCGGTTTCTCTCCAATCTTTGCTGTACGTAATGCAGGAGTTCATAAGTGGTAATCAACCCTAATGATATTGAACTCCTTTCGAGTGAGGAGTTGTGTGGTACCGTTCTTTATTAACGCATCGATTCAGTGGAAAGTTAACGTACTTACGGCTGAGAGGCAATACTTTCTCAACTCTTACCCACTGAGTTGATCTAATTACTTTGCCGTCAGCCCAGTTGGTTTAAGAGTGAATGATCCTATTCCGAGATTTATGGAAAAACATAATCGACACCCGACAGCAATCAGTGCAAATGCGTTGAGACAAGCATTTCGACGGATTGCTGAAATATAATGAAAATGCACTATCCTTAAAGAGGTCCGCAGTCTGATTGCAGCAGTGACATAACTCTCGTCGTTAGTCAAAACTCATTCCATCTCCAAGTCGAAAGCCTTCGTCTCGACCCCTCTCTTCCGCCGACGACACTTCCATATTGGTGTCAAACTTTGTAAGGATACTTGCTACCCGAATTATGTTAGTGAGGCAATCCCTGCAATCGGTGCGATACTCGCCAGCTCGTGTGCGTCCGCTTCAAACAGAAGGTCCCTACTCTTTATTCATTTAGCTTTGTACCCTGCAAACCACCGCTAGGGTGTGTGGCAGTGGGTGAATACACACCAGACTAATTTTCACCCGAATATGAGCTTAACGCGGTCGGACAATGTTATTCTGATCCCTTATCGCTCCTAGAAAAAATGACCCTTGTCATTTTTTCTAGGAGCGATAAGGGATCCTCCGTTTCTACGAACGCGATTCCATTCGGCAATCAATCCAATTTTGTGAGGATCCCATATACTTGCAGCATACTACCTTGAACAAAAAGTTCCCGGAATAACCACCGTGTGGCGCTCCCATCGTTCCGATTTGAGTTCTGTTTTTTTTGTTAAATTGGTACATCTGTTGTTGATATTCCCTTTAAATCTTAGTGTCATAACTTGACATTTGCAAAAGTTACGTAGCCAAGAGTACATCAATCTCTGTGTGTGTTGGCGATTTTTTACAATTGCAGAAATGGATTGAAATTTGCAACAACGAACTTGTATTAAATTTTGCGTAAAAAACGGATTTAGTGGCGCACGGACGTTGGAAATGTTGGAAAAGTGTTTCGGCAACGATTCTCTAAAAAAAACGGTCGTTTACCAGTGGCACGAGCGGTTCAGAAGTGGTCGTGAGTCAATCGAAGATGATGAACGCAGTGGCAGACCATCGACATCGAAAGTCGGTGAAAAAATTGATAAAGTAAAAGAAATGTTGGTCAATAACCGCAAATTAACCATCAGAGAAATAGCGGAGGACTTGAACATTGCCTATGGATCCGCCCAAGACATTGTGGTTAATGATATGGGTTTCCGTCGTGTAGCAGCAAAGTTGGTGCCAAAAGACCTCAATTTCATGCAAAAAAGAGACCGTGTTGACGTCGCAAAAGACATGATTTGCGAGGCTGAATCCGATCCCACATTCATCAAAAGGATCATTACTGGAGACGAGACGTGGGTTTATGAGTACGACACGCAATCCAGACATCAGGCAAGTGAATGGCGTTCACCAAATGAGCCGAGACCAAAAAAACCACGTCGTTTTCAGTCAAAAAAGAAGGCAATGCTGACGGTTTTCATGGATTACAACGGTGTAGTGCATCATGAATTTTTGCCAGAAGGCCAGACAGTAAACAAAGAGTATTATTTGGGCGTTATGAGACGTTTGCGTGAAGCAATTCGCCGAAAGAGACCAGAAATGTGGGCAGAAAACTCGTGGATTTTGCACCAATGATAACGCACCGTCGCACAGTGCTATCATTATTCGTAATTTTTTGACGAAAAATGCAACAAATACCATCCAACAGCCACCGAATTCACCTGATTTGGCTCCCTGTGACTTCTTTCTGTTCAATCGAGTTAAAAAACCATTTCGGGGAACGCGTTTTAGCAGCCGAGAGGAAGTAATGGAAAAATCGCAGGAAGCACTGATGGACATACCGAAAACCGACCGTAACTTTTGCAAATGTCAAGTTATGACACTAAGATTTAAAGGGAATATCAACAACAGATGTACCAATTTAACAAAAAAAAACAGAACTCAAATCGGAACGATGGGAGCGCCACACGGTGGTTATTCCGGGAACTTTTCGATCAAGGTAGTATTCAAAATGAGTTCTAAGAAGCTAAGATAACAGTTCTCTCTTACCTTTTCATCGCATTTATCGCAGTACTCCTCTAATAAATCCTATTTTTTTAGCTTGCCCGCATATTCCCCACGTGTGTTTCACTCAGTAGAGGTCGTGAGTGAGGGTAACGGGTAAAGATTTCTTACCAAGTTGGTGGGCACTTCCAAATCCCCTCCCTCCACCCTTGAGGTAGGGAATAAATGGAATGAATATCGCACGCCGAAATACGGGGTGACATGCTCTCGAACCTCCTGAGTCGAGGGGGAGGGGTAAGGCGGGTAAGGGGGTGCGCCGGGACCTTTTTAAGGCTAGCAGTGTGCTGCCTCCAGTAGGAAAGTGACCGCAGGGCTGATCGGCATTTTTTTTACCTCTTCAGAATTAATGATCAAAGGAGCAATTTTTTCGTAATTTAGAAATTTTTACTGCCCGGCATTTTTCGATATACTACGTCATCATCTTCAGGTAGCTGAAGATGATTTCAATTACGAGAGTAATTTGAAAAGTTTTCGGAATGGAATAGAAATAAACGACCAACCTGAGCGAAACTTTTTTTATTTTTCAATATGGTCTCCCTGCACACTAATGCACTTGGTCCAGCGACGTTCCAATGTATTGACCCCATCTCGAAAATTAGTTTACTTCAGGCCTGCCTTCTACGTTGGCTGTTAGTTATTTGTTTGATGAGAATCTACGTCCACCGAGGAAAATTTTGATAGCTAGGGGAAGAGATGGAGATCTGGAGGAAACATATCATGATGGAATAAGGCGAGTGTGGCAATAATTCGTATCTTAGTTTTCGTATTTTTGCGCGAATTGTCTTGATGAAAGATTACATTCTTCCTTGCCAAACCTGGAAATTTTTCGTTTATCCTTTCCTGTATTTGGTGCACGGGGTTAGCGTAGCATCGTCCGGTAATTTTTGGCCCGTTGAAAGTTAATCACATCAGAAGAATCCCTTTCTCATCCCAGAAAACTTAAAACTCGATCATCGAAACCTGGTCGGTATTACAATAGTTAACCCACCGTAAATTTGTATTATTTGGTCATTAATACGTATGTTTCAATGCCGCCATGTCACGCCTGTAGCCGTGAAAATCCCTTTTCAGAGTTTTAAACCCCTCCCGTGTCCTTTCTTCACCCAAATTGTTCCTCCTCACTCCATCCCTGATCGAGATTTGGGATTAGGAAGTGCGTTGGGCTGCAGGTGACCCCCAAATTATTCCAAACCTTCTCTCTCTCCCCTCTTCCTCCTCCCTAGGGTGAACAAACGATAACTTTGTTTTCGTACTTATCGGTGTGTATTTATTTTTTCTTATTGCATCATTCTTCTAAGTTTGTGTTTCGGGTTCTCCTCGAGATAGTCACTTTCCCACCCCTTGCTTGTTTGCTCTTTCTCGACATTTCTACAATATTCCAGCCAATGTTTGCCTCCCTGTTGTAGAAAAGGGATATTTATAGTGAAAGAATGCATATACATACTTTTCCTCATCATTTTACTCAGCGTTTTGTTTTTTTCGATCGAATATAGTTGTGATACCTTTCGCTTAAGTGTCTGAAAAAGGGACGGGGATAGAGCTGAGGTTACATCATTAGCTAGAAGAATGTCAGTGAATCACCAAATGAAGTTTATTGAATACCCAATAAATGTAAATAGAGGTGAGAATGTTAGGCAAACATGGAAAGGAATGAAAGGATAGGGATGTTGGGTGGTATGAAGGGAGGAAGGAAGTACACAAGAGATGAAGAGGGACTTGTTGTAGATTAGGATGTGGGGTTGTATTTTGTTTGGAGAAACAAAATATTTATTTGGCAGTTTTGTCCATTCAAAACCATCCTTGAGTGTTAGATTTTCCAAAAAATATATAAAATGAATCCTTGAGTTCGCAAAGATGCCTTTGAGTAATGCCTGTGTAATCAGTTCGTTTGTCAAAATTTACTTTCCCAGGTATCTTCATCCAAGCTGGAGATATTGAAGTGTGAGCAGATTGATTTTCCACCGGTTAACATTTTGTGGAGGTAAACTGCTGCATATTAATTTGCTCGATAAATTTATTTCAAGTGTGCCGGCTTTTTATTTTACCGGGTAAGCTTCTGTGTAGCCATGTGCGTGTTCCGGCGATAATTGTTGCACGTTTTACGGGTGCAATGCATCAATTCCACTGTTTTTCGTGCACGAGGCCGCCACGGCTATCCCCTCGGAAACTCGGATTTTGCGTGACGTCGTCGCCGGTGTGAAACCACTCGCTTAGCTGCAGCCACGAGTGCCCCGAATCGTCTTTCTCCCTTAAATACGACGGCAATGGGGTTGGGCCGAGGGGCACAAGTGGGTTGGATTGGATCGCAAGAAACAATCGCTGCTGCGTTTGGAATGGCTGCCGCAGCGACCCCTCTTTCCCTCTCCCCTCTTCCACCCTCCACCATTCCTCGTGCCCACTCCCTCCATTTCCCGTTGACCGGCAAAGAAACGCATGCATATTTATAGGGCGCCCGTCGCGCTACCCTTTTTGCTCCCGTGTTACGTTCGTGGGAATGTACACGTTACTGCGTTACTCCGGGGGTCTTTTTCTCGTTTTTTTTTAACTTTGGGCAGAAAACCATTTGTCAGCGCTTTTTGTACGCTGGTCGCGAGTCTTTTTGTTTTGTCGTGCAGTATCCTGCGGTTAGTAACATTTCGACGTAAACATGTTGCGTGCCCTTTTTCACCGGTTCCACCGCACCCTTGTTTTTTTACCATTCCGTCTCCCGCCCCCCACCCCCCGGGTCGTCTGTGATTTCGCCGCCGGCGAAATGTAAACGGGGGGCGTGTGCAATGTCAGCGCGGAATGTGACTGGCCGAAGAGGGCCGCAGGGCCTAACGAGCGAGTCCGGTCATCATGGGTGCAACGGAAATTGACGACGGGTTCCGATATTGGGCTCTTCAATGTTGGACCCGATGCGGTGACTATAATGACATTTCTTTTGTTTTTATCAGAACTTCCGCACTCAATGATTTTCTTTCATTTTGCCAGATATTTCAAGTGTTCCTCATTCCGTAAGATAAGTGTAGGAGGGAAGAAAGTGTCACAATGGTTTAGGACACTGCGAGAACTCGCGCGCGTAAACAGTGCATAAGAGATTCTAACAGCAGTGTCGATTTCAAGTGCAATCCAATTCAGGTTTGTGCAAACCTAATCTCAACGAGTTCTTTCAGTTATTTTTAGTATGCCACTCTAATGTTTTACTCAACTCAACCTCACAATACTCCGTCATCACATACTCCACAATACTTCTTCATCATTTCTCTCATGTTGAACTTCAGGTAAATAATCCTCGAGCCAATGGATAAACGTGGTATGTCCCAAACAAAAAGTGGAATAAATCGGGGGGAAACTTTATTACAGATCTAAGTAAAAATTACTAAAAGTCTTAAAAACAGCACCATGGCGTATAAACACACCGATGTCAGCGCCTCTGCCACGCTTCTGGTACGCTTCCTGGAAGGCTTTGACGGGATTCTCGTTCAGGCACGTCGTCACGGCTTCTTTGGCATAATCAAGTGGTACAAAGTGGTACTCAGAGGTGTTATACTTGGGTCTTACTCAAAGGTCCAAGTCTCTTCACCAGTAAACCACCCATTCTAAAAAATCCGGGTCACTTTCACCGTGGTCCAAGAGATCCAAGGCAAAATTGTCACACAAGTAGTCTTCCGACATCACCTTGGGGATCATCTTAGCACACTTTTCTTATGGCTAAATCGTCTGTGAGAATGCAATGCACTTGGGTTTTCTATTGCATTCATATTGCACTCTATTAACATACTGGCATTTGGGGGATCATTCAGAATTCGTCACACTGTTAATGTGCAAAAAAAAATAACACTGAAAATGTTGATGGGTGTCCAGGGCCTCCCTCATAGTTAACCTCCTCGTTACCCTCCCAGAACATCCTCTGCAAGCAGAAAACCATCATTTGGGACATTTCTCCATGTCTATACGCATCCTTAACCATGGGAATGGTCTCCGAACCCGATTTACTGAGTTTTACACACAATTTTATCGTATATCATTGCTCCATGGAAAGTGGCATCGTGGATTTGTGGGGCGACCCTCGAACAGGGGTTCAGTCTAGCAGAGATCCGCAGACTGTAACGGCCCGCCGCCAACTAAAGCGGGTCGTGTTGCTTTTCCAATACCACTCACTATTTCTCCCGCCACAAATCGTACCTCTCCATTCGTCCGCTTTGCTCGGAAATATCGTTTCACTTACTTTTTAGGACAGGCCCTGCATCTTTTATTACAGTCCTGCGTCTTCTTTTCTGATTCTTCCAATTTGCTCCGAATAGCTCCTTCATTAGTCACTTCGTGTTTTCATTTAGTCTTCGTCAATATCTTTGGCTCCCTGCCTTCCGACGCTGTCTTTTGAAGCTTCTCATTCCTGAAATGCCTAGATTACATGGTTTTTTATAAAAAGTTTCTAAAAAATAGATTTATTTCAGATATTGCTATAGTGCCTCAAAATTCCTTAGAGTACATCCCTTGAGTATCGACACACTTTTGGCGGCGGATTTTTCACGACTCGAATGCTCCTTGGTCGGGTGATTCGGGAAGGTCCTTAAGGGTACGCGTGCCAGCTTCTTTGATGGCACTTACGATCCCATGGTGGTGTGTTTTGAGTGGGGATTTCGCCTTTGGGAATAGGAAATAGCCTGGGGAGTCGTCGCGATGCCGCTGCAGAAGGTCTTCGCCAGCTGTCACTCAACTCTGCTCTTGTTCGTCCGTCCAAAGACCTTCTGGACGAGGTCAGCGGGGATATTTCGAATCGCAAAATGTTCAGTGGTAATAGTGTGCACTATCATCTTATCAATGCCAATACGATCTGTGATAATCCGCGCCCACTTAACCAACGGTCTAAATTCGGCACTTCACGCTCACGCTAAGAAAAAATTGTTAGCGATAATTTTCGTACAAACTTTGTACATGTCAATTGTCCATATTGAAGGTGTGGATGGTATTTTAACGCTTGCTACCATTCCATTGGAGATTGGATTGCTCCCTCGCCGCCTTCCTTCGCGAAGGTACGCGCCGGAGTATCTATCTCCTGGTGGCTGCGGGTCGCATTCCCAGTGACCCCCTGCCAGGAGAGGAATTCGTTTGATTTTTGGTGGACATTCATTACCCCCCTGCCCCACCCTTCGTTTCCGTCGCTGCCCGCTGCGCCCACGGGGACGCGGTAATGGAGGCGCACTCAAGGATTTATTATATCTATGGAGGGGCTCGGGTCGGGAGGACTCGGGCGTGTGCGCCTCGTAAACATGGTCCACACACACACACACACACGCGCGCGCGCGTTCCCCTCAAATTCTTGGTCTGCGTGTGTGCGTTTGATTGTGTCTGCTCGTGGATGTCTGCGCGTGTGTGTGTGTGAGCGTGGATGTACGCATGTAGGGACAGGGGTTCGAGAGGGATGAGGGATTGTACGTGTGGGATTCATTTGCGTGTTTATGCCCCCCTCCGCCTGTGACTTGTCCCTCCCTGAGTGGTTTAAGAGGGAAGGAGGGATGTCCGCTCAAAATGAATGGCTTTGGATGTCGCTGCATCAGGAATTACTGAGCGCCATTCCGTGTTTACCAGCTCAGTCCCGCTGGATCGATTCCGCCTTTTAAGGCCGCGGGAAGAAAGCATAAAACAAAAAGAAGGCCGATTTCATTTCCGTCCTTCCGCTCCTTTATGCGTTCCGTGGTGAAGTTCGTCCCCACCTGGCTGCGTGCGTCGAGCGCAGAGAGATAGTGCGGGGAGGGAGGAAACCAGAGGGAATGCTTTCGGCGTGCGGAAGTCGTTCTTTTTCCATTAATCCCATTACACGTTCACTGTGCAGTTTTCTTTATTTTACTCGGGATTTTGACGAGGATTTACGGCGATAGATTTGGTGATATTTCGATGCTCGAGCGGAGAAAAATCTTATTTTGAAATGCGGGAACATCGCCATTGATGCCCATTTACGATACGCCCACCGCTCGTGTGTTACTTGTCCTATTTTCAGGGCTGCCAAAATTCTTTGCCTGGTTTTTTTATTTCCCAGCGCAGCTGTAGCGAGAAGACGCATTTGACGATAACAAACGTGAATCCATAGGAAATGCGTTTTGTACATGGCGTGATTGAGAATTCTCATTTTGCAGTTTTACTCATTTGAGGGAAAATTGCCTGCAATAGTGCTGACGCATATGATTTCGTCTCCTTCCTTAATCGAAGCTTTTTTTCGGCGTTTCTTTCCTTTGAAACAAACTTGAACAATGCAAGTGGACGTACCATTAGTGTATCGCTGTTTTCATTTTTTTAAGAGCTATCGTGTGCTCTCTTTCCCTAATTATGTTTTATTCAGTGTCAGTTAAAATTAATGCTAGGAATTGGTATTAATTGATTGCACAGATTAATGATATAGTTCCTAATTTTAAATCGAGATGTTGATACTCGTTTGTGCAACTAAAATCATGGGTATTAAGAACACTTTTGTGAAATGCTTGATGTTATAATTGAACGGTTGTCCAGTTACCGATAATAACATCAACCCGGGCAATTATGTATGAACTACTTATTTAATGAAAAGTGAGATATTATTGGTTGCTTGGCGTTGCATACAATTCAGGCAGTAAAAGAGGACGACGAGCTTTAATATTTACTCTAATTGAAGCACCTTCCTTCCATCAGCTGGCTTCGTCAATACCAGCAGAGACTTCCTCGCGATATATTTTACTCTGAATTATTAAAGTCTCTGACAATAAATACTTATTTATTAATATTTTGGAGTGAATACTTTTGAGTGGTAGCTTGTTAAACGATTACGGTATTAAACTTTATTAAGAATAATCACGACCGTGGTTTTTACGTTCCCTCGGAATATTCAGGTGAACAACAGACAAATGTGCCAGTTTACCAGGATGTAGTTTTTTCCTTGCGGAGAATGGGGGAGTGTTGGTTGTTATTTGGAAGGAGGACGAAGGGAGAGGGGGTAAATACGTAAATCTCTGCATTTGCAAACAAACCTAAATGCTAGGCGTGTAGAAAACACTTGCTATAATCAAAGTGGGGGTGGTCCGGTGGCTAAGATCAGTGTGAAGCATAAAGTCGCTCATACACCATGAAATACGTCTCGGCTCAGCACCATTCCGGTGGCTGGTTCCGAACCCGTGATCAATCGACTATTTGGTGAGTGCGTTTCACAACAAGCTGCTTCAATCGCAAGGGTAGCAATATATGACGACTAGGTAACTTTTCATCGTGTTTATTGAGCCTACCTATTTTTTGCACTACCCTAGCCTTGGTCTCACTTGTATCAGTTTTCACATCGTCATGAAGTTTTAGCTTTCATTGTCTAGCTATTCGGTTTGCTATGAACATGGTTTTATGTTCGACCCGAAGTTTGTAGTCCCCTGAATGCAAGCCTCATGGTCTTTATGAAGGCCATGCAGTATACATAGGAAAAAAACTTTTTTATGTTTTATTGATTCTTTTTTTATGCTTCAATACCTATTTCATTTGACAAAGCGAAAAAAAGTCCGTCAAATCCCTGAAATTCAAATGACAGCAGCAAAGCATACGACTATTGTCGGCATGCCCTCTACCTCTGCGTCAACGTCATGGAAGTCTCAGCGCGCGACAGGTTCGGCATCAAAAACAAATCTTTCAGGCGTCTAAGTTCGCCCACTTAATATCTAATTTCCATAGTTTTAAGAATGATAGAGAAGTTATCCGTCATATGATTATTTCTCAGCATATGGGTTAAACTGTATCCCAGCTGAACTATGCACATAATATCCTTCCATGAGGATGCCTAATGCTAAACTTAAGTTTGCTTTCTTTTTTTTTTTTTGAGGCGAGTGACCATGTTGAAAAATGCTTGAAATATGCCTGTCAGTAATTTTGATTATTTTCATTGGCATGTTTAACCTTTGGCTACCAAATATTTTATTTCCTAAAAGGTTTACTTGTGTTCCATTAGTTAATTATGTCTTAAAGTCTTGCTAGACTAAATTATTCGTTTTTTTTGGAGAAGTAACTTTCCTGGGCTCTGTTCTTCTATAACATTTTATTATCAGCTTTGGAATAGAGCAGCCACTCGGTCACCGTTAGGGTAACTCTTTTATGTTAAAACAGGGTGGTACTATTTGCGAAAATATGTATTTTTTTAAATATGATAGTTGAAGTTGGGGAACAATATTCTTCTAGGATCCATTGATTGTTAAAAAAATGTATATAAGTTTTTAAGTGTCGGAATTTCAAGACCCGCTTCTGAGTACAAGGTGGGTAAGTTTTCTCCGGTCACTTGATTTTTCATAATTATAATGTTTTTAATTGCTCTGGATTAATTGTATTCTTTCGTATTTGTTTTTTATTTCGTGTAGTATTGACAATACGCTGAGGAAAACTTCCCAATTCATGCGCCAGAAATTATCTCAAAATGTTCTCCGAAGGCTCTTCATCTGAAAAGAAGCTATTCGAATCATATGTCACTATAGGTAATGGAAAACTGCGGTAAACCTTTTTATTTAATGCTCTCTTGATTGCTATGGAAGCACTTTTTTTCAGAAAGACGAAATTCATCAATGGTTTGCTTCAAGCAAAGATAACAAATTTAGTGGCCAAGAGAAAGTTTTCGAAGTATTTTTGCATTGCCTCGAAAGTTCAGCATGGAAACAGTGAAAGATTTTTAAGGGAAAAAGGAAAGCTCAAAAAAATAGCCCTGAATAATAATCATTTATGTGTTCACAACTTTTACGAATGTTGTTATTTTTGTCTCTTTCCAGGTTAGTATTACGGCGGCGCCCTACTCAGTTGACAGCGGCGAAGCATACCAGGTCCGCCTGCCCCAAGTCTGACCCGTTAGTCTGGGCCATTGTGAGTACAGAGGCTCCCAGGTGCCATCTAAATTCGCACTGGAGGAACTCCCATTCTTCCATTGCCCTCAAAACGACTGTTGACTTGAACACAATACCAAGAGAAATGCCAAATTTTGATTATTCTCATATTCGAAATCTACATACTCATTATTTCTTCAGTATTTGTTCGATAATCAGCAGGTCTATTGCCTTAATCTGACAGCTATATCATCCTATACAGCAGGGTGTGTAGTAGAAGCAAAGTTATGATTTCAATGAAAGACATTCAAGCATATAAGTTAACTAATGTCTCTCTATTTAGGTTTCAAAGATGGGAATGGCAGAAATTATTAAAATTGCCATTGCTTTGTATGCAGAATGATAAACTTAAATCACATTCCATATTTATCTGAATTCGCCTTTTCCGCTGACTTTGATAGTCAGTAGTCATTGTTGAAATACTGAATAAATTTTTTCGGTTTCTTTTGAGACGTTCCGCCTGTTTTTCGCTCATTTGATCTCAAGACAGACCAAGGGAAACGTATATTTTTTAAATCTCACATATTATTTTCGAAGCTTGTCATTTTTCTTACTACTACAGGTATGATTTTTGTTGTGATGTTCCACTATTTCCTATATTTTAAGTTACGCTTAGGGACAAATAGACGTGCAATTTCATAGAATGGAGCACATCGCACCCTGTCAATGAAACTGTGCAAATTTGTAGTTTTGTTTAAACTATAATTTTTACCATAGGTTTTTTCCGCCGAAATATTTGGCATGGATGAAGATTTCTGAACTGACGTGGCATAACTGAGGGCGTACATGAACGAAGGGTGGAGAAGCTGGATTACGTCTGTGGTAAACTGTGAAAGGCAGAATTGGATCTTCGCTCATATTTTAGGGCTCGGTCGTATAGGTGGGAAACTGGAGCGGAAGTAGCTGCACCAAGGTGCACCTGGTGAGACGTGAAAACGATATGGAAAGGGAGAGACGACATGTAGATGTCACCCAGGTGATAGGGAACGAAGTATTGCATCAAACCATCCCAAGATTGATGATCATTGGCGACGAACAACAACGTGTCGGTTTCCCCGATAAACTGAATTCCTTGACTCAGATAGTTATCCAGAATTTCTTATTTGCTAAGGAATTTTACTGCAGTGTTAACAAATTTTCTTCGGAAAGACGCACAAAGGGCAAATTTGACCGAATGAATGTGGTCACCGCCACTGCTGTCCGACATTGACCGTGCCAAGAGGGGGCATGAATGGCTTTGAAACTGTGGCGAACAGACTTTGGGGACAGAATTACTTCTGCTTAGGACCACAGTTTCATTTTTCACCATTCGTTTCCGCCATATGTCGCCTTTTTTTCCTCGAGATTCTGTGCGTATTTGCGGAAAGCAAATTCTTCCGACCTCCCTGTGAGGCAGGGGTCCTCGAGCGGGCGCCGCACTCTGGGGTGGTCGCTTTCGGCCATCTTCCCCTCTCCACTCCCCCTCTCTCCACCATCCCCCGTCCGGCGGCGGGCGGGCCGACACATCTTCCCGTCGTGGACACCGCCCCACCTCCCACTCACGCGCACATCCCTTGAATAAAAAAGAAAGGTCGGGCGGGGGGAGGGGTGAGGGTGAGGGGCGCGGGGTCACTCCCATTCCGGTCACGCAGATAAAGACATTCCATTCCCCCGTGGCCACGCACGCACGCACGCGGGCGGGTAGTCGCTCCAATCCCACCGAAGGGCAGCGGCGGGGCCTTCCCCATGTGCGTGCGTGCATGTCCTGCTGCCCCTCGTCCCAGGGTCCTCCCCATGCGGAGGAGACGCCGAATTCCATTAGTAAGGTCACAGACTCGATACCACCCCCGCCCGCCCTTGCAGCGTGCGCGCGGAATCTGAGCGGGGGATGGCCCCTTTCCCACGTGCCCCACGCCCCCCCACCCTCCTTTCCCTCCTACAATTTGGAATTCTCCGTCCCCACCCCCTGCCATCCTCGCTCAACCCCTCTCGTCCCCTTGACCGCTCCCCCCGCTTGCCAGCCCCCGGCAGGAATTCTTGATTTCGTCGCTCCGTTCCCCTTCTTTTGTCTTTTTACTGCTCTTCCTATTCTCATCCTCCTCTCCTGCGCACGCCGCTCTCCTTTGAATGTGTGTTTCACTCCCTCTCTCTCTTTTCCTTCGGGTCAATTGGGAAAATATGGCCTGTTGCTCCGGAATGTGTTATTCCTCCTCCTCTTCTTTCCTTCCCTGTGCTTTTCTTCCTCCTCTCCTTCTTGGAGTGAGTGACGCGAGGAAAATTGGCCGGATATAGCCATTCTTCCGCGTCGTCGTCGCGACGATTTTCTCAATTCGCCCCCACTCCCCCCTCCTCCTCCCGCGACATCCCCCTCGCCCAGCCGTCCTTTCCCTAATTCTCTTGTCGCCTTGTCCTACACGCATAGCGATGAAAAAATAAATCCCCCCGTTCATGTATTTTCCGATGCTTATTTCATTTGGTTTCTCGAATTGATTTCTTTGTTTTCATTTCCCTTTATTGGCCATCACTGTTGAATGGTTTCCGCTCTGAAGTTGTCCGCGCAGTATTTTCGCATCCCCAGATTGCAAATATTCCGTCTCCTCTACATGCAAATAATCCTCTCGTAGGGCATCACTTTTCTCGATCCGATTTTCCTTTCCTTGTGTAGTTTCAGGAAATTCAATAAGCGTAGTATGTCTTGTTGAATTTTTGTATATTTAATCGAGTTTTTTTGGGAAAGATTCTTATTTCTCTTTACTATTATTTAAGTGAACTGCAGTAAAATAAATTTATACACGACCCCCTAATAATGTTCCCCGCTCATTTCCGGCGTAATTTGTGAAATGGTCGCAGAGTTCAAGGTCGAGTATCAGATTCAAGAAATGATGAAGTATGTATCATGTCGCACCTTCCGCTTAATTTTTCAACTCTCTCATGTTGTACGACATATGCCCATCTCGGAATTATATTCGAACATAGCTCTTCGTATGTGAGTGTCTAGTTAACCTCGAAATTTTTCCTCTAGCGGTGTGAAATGCACGAATAAACGGGGTGGGACGGATACCATTCGGCATTTGCATCCATTACAATGTGGTGCTTTTCGAAGGCATCTTTAAATGGATGTAAATAGAGAAAGTCCGGCACAACTGTACCCAATAGGCTATCGAGTCATTTTGAAAGAATAGAGAAGGAACTCTCTCTTATAGATTTTGCCACCTTTTTTTGCGTAATTAAACTAATGATGGGTCATGTCATTCGAAACTCGTCGGCATCCTAGTAGTCAGTGAGCAGAGCGCCGAGCGGGTATGAAATGCCTTATTTAGATTCCGGGCAACGCCTCTGTTCACTCTCACCTTCACCCGAGCTGTGTTACTATTAGGGGACCAGAGCTTTCTTGGATACCACAAGCGGCACAAGAAATACAACCGGCGCCCTCTAACCTCGCTGTCATACTGGATACTAATTACTTCAGCATCTTACATTGAGACTATTATGGCAACGTCCTTTGGTAGACGTTGCTCCAGAAAAAAACGACACGAATCTACAGTTCTGCGCTTTAAATATGTTAATTTCCTCATCAGGCCACCATGTTATCGGGTACATAGAAAAAAAATGGTTTCAGCATTCGCTAAGGTTACTTCAGTTTCAAATAAATATATCTCATAACCTACGTATTAAGTACATTAATGAAATCTCATTGCTATTTTGAATCAACATGGGAATTTCAGGCGCCCTATGGGGCTAAGTACGAAATGAGCTCTATTTTCGCATTTAAAACCAACCTTCGGGTTTATAACTGTATTTTGGTTGGGCTAATGACTAGTGTGAACTGTTGTTACTATCGGATTACCTCATGTAAAACATGACTGAACGTGGGCATACGAATTGAACCGTGTCATTTTTATCCTGGTTAATAATATCACTTCATGATGGAACGTTTTGCTAGTTTTGATTTTAATATTGAAGTTTTTGTGTAAATGAATATTTTCTTGTACTTCAGATTGTTTTTTTGACAAATTCTAGTTTAATTTACCAACTTGAAATGCTTTTGCTGGCGTAGAATGATTCGTATGTTTTTGAAAATATAACTTTTTTATTCTTAATTACATTCACTCAGCCGCAGGTCAAATAGTAAAATGCGATTCGACCAGTGTTGCTTTTAAAACGCACGCGGGGAGAGAGATCCCCGACTGTCGTCTCATGGCCTTTGTTTTACTGCCGGCGGTGTAGCCCGTCCAATGAATCACTCAACCTTCGGCAAACCTGCAATCTACGGTCCATCTTCTATGGGGCACGCGGCCCGCTCGCTCGCTCTCTGCCTCCGGGCGGGGCGTCCCCGGCCAGCCCTCACCTCCAGCGACGGTATCTCCTAGCTGGGGCTTTTTTCCAGCCCGCTTCTATGTCCTTCCCTCGATTGCTGCTCCGTACAACGATGCGCTGGCCAGGCAGAGGGAATGACGGCTTCTTATACAGATGTAAATGGAATGTCGCCAAATTGTATACGTCTTATAGGATGTAACTTAGTTTTCGATATATACTATATGTGATATTTAGGATAGCGGTATTTCATTTATTGTCCAACTGTATCCTCAGTCTCTTGTAGTTTTGTTTTTACTGATAGTCGTTATTTAAAAATGAGTATCATGCACTCCGAATACGAGTAGCATAATTCTTCAAAACCATTTGCGTTTTCCTATGTACTTCAAATTATAACAGACTTATCGACCGAACTTATAATATTTGTGATTTAAGAACCTAGCGGTGGATAGGTCAGTGTCAGCGTTTGTTAGCATCCCCAATATTTCGGGGTTTATAGCAGCTCGAGAGTTCTTTGTATCATCGGAGCTCATTTTTTTCTGAACTCATTTAGTCGTATTGGATGTACGTGTATAACTTTTGGAAGCAGACTATGCTGTACGGTGGTATTTTTTCCTCATGGGATCGACCATAATGTTCACACATTTGATTATTGAAGGTAAAGCGGTTGTTAAAGTTTTACAAGGATTGGAACCATATCTCGTCGTAACTTCTTGGATATGAAACGTTTTGTAGGAGAAGACGCCTTCCATGCTACTGCTATATTTTTCTGACGAATCGTTCCGGTGTATCGATTCTTTCTTTCGTGGTTGTCATCATTCATACCTGTTACAGATTAGGATTTTTTGGACGTTTCGTAACGGCTATAATTTTGTACGTATTGCGAGAACTTCCTCGTTTTTCCCTACATTAATTTCGCTTTTTATTTTTACATAAATTCTACCTGCCTTTTCTACTGCCTGAAAAGCTCATTCTCTTCCTACCCGTAACCCATTCACCCAGCTTTCTCCCTTCTACCCCGGTATTTCCTGCTCTCTTCCAATATTTTATCCACCTATTACAATAGCATATCTTTTTTCCATTCCGTTTCCGCGTCAACGCACAGTTTGCATAATCTGCGGCGTGACTTTTTGAATGACTTGAACGTTGGAAGAGACTTTTTCAACGGAGATACAAACTTGAAACCGCGATCAGGTATAACTTATGGGAAAAGTTCAATAAAAAAGGACGGACCTAAGTGATAACAATGAACAGTTAGTGAAAAAATGGAGTTATAAAAGGAATGGAAGTAAAGTTGACTTTGCAAACGTGGCTCTCCTATAAACTTTCTTGACAAAATATGGAAAGATGTAACTCCCTTTTATTCACCGAGTAGAGCTAGATTTATACGTACTTAATTTTGGCCTTAAAATCTTTCGCTAAGTTCCCCTCTTAATTTCTTCGGTGACATGAAAAAAATGAAAACAGGTCACGTCAAGTTTTTTGTTAGTTGAAGGATATTATAATTTTAAAAGAGTCATCTATCTCCGTATTTCACGTTGTTGTTCCAACTCGTTATACTTTTGAAAAATGATGAGAATTGTAAGTAATAGACAAGTAATACCATTCAGTAAACATGGGTGGAAAAAACTATCACTTAGAAATATTTTATATTCATTGAGTGTATGAGCTAAATTAATTACCATTTTGGATACTGGGGCAGGTGGGTCACTCCCCAAAAGTGTATTTAGTCGTATAAAGATATATTTGGTCAGTATGATTTTCATAGTCTATCTATCCCACTGGAATGGTATCAGAGCTAGAGGGAAATTTTTCACCCCTCTTGGGTTTTTAGCTGTTCTTTTCTGAAAAATCCCCGTGCGGATTAGCTCATTTTCAAACGGCAGATTGCGGGGTGACTAATAACGATGCCTCGGGAACGACATGGCCTCGGGCCCGAATCCAAGTTTTCACTCAAACGAAAATTTTCGAGGCCATAAAAGGCGAAATAAAGGGTTCGCTGTGAGAGTGCTTTCTCGCTTTTCGCACATTTAAAGGGCCCAATTGATTCGGAAAACTCTCCACCGTTCGCAGTAGTCTCTCTTAGGCATTTCATCTCCGACCCACCCCTTGCATTCTTCACCACTCTCTCTCTCTCTCCCCGTCCACTCACCCCTCCCCCTGACGAAAAACCCTTACCCCCCGTCTCTGCCATCTCCTCGCGCTCCTTATCCCTCCGGCCCTCGTTTCCCCAGAGGCGATGTGTCCTTTATGGAGAGGCGTATTATTCCCCCACCCTCGCCCGCCTCTTTATATCTTGTTCCCCGCGCACCCCTCTCCTTTTCCGTCGCGGGGGAGAACGTTGGGGAGGCGGGGGAGAAAAGGGTCCTTGCGCCATCAATCTTTGGAGGACCGCGGGGCGGTGGGCGGCTCTCGCACCTCCAAGCACCCCGTCTCCCCTAAGGGCACTCTTTTCTCCGAAGGCGCCGGAATGAAGCATTGAACCACGGTCGTAAAGTCCCGCACCCACTTCTTCTCTCCACCCGCTCTCGAACCCCCTTTGCCATCCACCCACCACTCGTATATTGTCACGAGCATTCACCCACCTGCTCCAGGGGATATGGGCCACCTCCTCGGACCGCCCACCCACGCCCGCCCTCTCTTCATTCCCGCCGCCGCATCAACTACTCCTCTCACCCTTCCTCCGTCTGTCAAATACCCTTCGCTGTGGGTGCCTCCTCCCTTCATGGAGGCTTCTTCCTAGTATATCCTCAATTCCTTACCGTCGTGATTGTTATTCCTCCGGACCTCAGCACGTTTCACAGCTTTTCCGCCTTCTAAATGCGGTGATGACGATGATTTCCAGCAACCGTCGTGATCGGAACGACTGAAACCACTCCTAGAATGGTGACAGTTTCGTATATTTAAGTGCGCTCTGATGTTTTTAGTTCTTCAGTTATGAAAGAGTTATATAGTATGAGTTATTTCCCCATTGGGAATTACCAGCTTAGCTTGATTGGGAGGAATGCTCAATGAAGAGTAATCACGGGTTCTTTATTCTCATAATTTATTGTTCTTAATTTAATTTTATTGTGCATTGTTAGCTTCTTATGTTTAGCTATATTTTTGGTCCAAGATTCATTTATTTACTGTAGTATTATATAACGCTGTTCAGCCTGTGTACATCCAAAACCTACTATTAACTCTTGGCTGTCAAATGATAGTTACGCCAACGGTAGCCTTTACGAGTTGAAATCTTGCTTTCGCCGGAGCAAACGTCAGCCGAGGCATATGTTATGCTGCAGGAGGTTTATGAAGGGTCTGTTCTTCCCTATAGTACAGCTGCTAAACGATCGATAATGTTTAAAGAGGATGACAGTCAGTCGATTTCAGAGGAAGGTTGATCCGGAGTTGGCCCCAGTCACAGCTGTAACGGAAGTAAACGTTAACACCGCTTCGGCCAGTGTGACAAGAGAAGAACGTCGAAAAAGGTTAAAAGCACCCACATAAATATTTAAAATTTCATTTGGCGCCATTCAGATGTTGGTAACTGGCTTAGTGTATACGAGATGCGTTTTTGCGCGGTGGATTTTGGACTGCACGTGCTGGAACAACAGGACATCGGATGCAGTTTGATTCATAGATCAAGGAGGTATTTCTTCATTGTGAGGTTTTGCTCATTACGTGGTGTTTGTGGTTTTCTTTATTCCTCCTTTCTGGCCAATGACGATCAAGGAATGGTCAGATTTATGCACTTGACCTTTGTGCTTGCACTCTCATTGTTCTAACCTGTAAATATGGTGAAATCTCGTCGCGGGAGATGCGAGAGGCGACCAAAGAGGCGACGGCAAGCCCCCCTCCCTCCCCCCGCACTCTCTCCAACGCGCGGCGCCGCCATCGTCCTACTTTCCCCTGCGTAGTTCCCTTCCGCGGCCGCTAGAACACGTCTGGCAGCATCTCCCACTC
Organism: Hetaerina americana; assembly: GCF_022747635.1. NCBI lineage: Eukaryota > Metazoa > Arthropoda > Insecta > Odonata > Calopterygidae > Hetaerina > Hetaerina americana. The sequence goes on from NW_027287095.1 coordinate 11,936,487, forward strand.
ACCTCCAACCACGCAATCCTGGGGAATTCTCGGCGATCGTTTAATAATTTTTTTTGGGAAGATGCAGTTCGGAGCGCGGAATATGGCGTCGGCATCTTCTGTCGACGGTTGAGACAGGCTGAAGTAAATTATTAAAATGCCCTGTTCAGAAGGATAGTGCCAACAGTTTGGGCATTGTGGAGTTTAATTTTGATGACAGGATGCACTATTACGGACTTTAAAATTATTATTATTATCATTAGAGAGAGAATCTCAATCTGAAATCTACGAGCTATGTACAATTTGGCATCGAGGGGACCATCTAGAAAGGCGACGCTGTACGATCAAGTGTTTTGGTCCGTCTTATTTCTTTCGGGTTGATTGCCATTTGCGGGAAGAAAATATTACTATCGTCGCAGGAGTCTCTTTTATTTATTTTTATGACGGATCGTTACGTAGTCGGAAAAAATAGTATGCATTTTATTTCGATATTTTTCCGGCGACCGAATCAACCTTCCATCCGTTCTGAATCGAACTCGTCATATTTGATTTGAGGGTTTAGCTTTTTTTTTTAATAGTCATGGTACAGTATTTGATTCTCTCGGGATTCAGGCGGAAGAAGAATAACGTATGCCTGTCTTACAGGTAGAATATAAATGCAGTTAATTTTTATTTCTCATGTTTTTTATCCAGTACCTGATTTCCCTCTTCGTTCAAAATCCATTTTTGAATCGTAATACGTATCTAATGAGTAAAATTTGAGCTCTGATCGTTTCAAATGGGTATCTTTGGTTGGTCTGAAATGAAATTAGATAGATCAGTCGGAGATTTCGTAAGTTGGAATTAATTTGAAATTAAGATCGACATTGGTTAATCGATTCCAAAAAATGGGTGAAGATAATCAGGCGTAGAATGCTCATCTGTATTTATGAATGGTGGAATATTAATTCCACCCTTATTGTGCATGGGTACGCTATAGTATTGCTACCTTGTGATACTAGGCATCACATAACTCGCTGATAGCATAATTTTGTATTTATGTTCACAGAATATATGCTCCTAAGAGGGGCAAATGTATTTTTTGCATCAGACTTAATTTAATCTGTAACGCAATAGCTTATGCTCTTGCTGTGTTTGTAGGAAGTCAGTTATTGAGATTGGTGTTTGGTATTGCTCAGGTTTTTTTCTCTAGTTTGGTTCGCATTGTTTTTCCTGAAAACAATCTTGTTATAAACTGCCGTATTTTTTACAGGTCTTAGAGAACCCGGAATTCGATGCGTTCTGATCCGCTTATCAATATATTTACCGAACGCATTAATTTTACTCCTTTTAGGCTCCCTTCCCCCGTTAGTTTTCTATTTCCAGCGCAATGCATTGAACTTGTGCTCGGAGATGCCAGTTTGATTCCTTTTCGTGGAGGCACCATCGGCTCCTCTAGTTATTTTTTTTGTTTTAAATTCGGTGTGTCGCCTTATTTTTGTCGGACGGGTCCTGTCCTGGTTCAAACTTATCGGCGGAAAGCAACTAATTCGTGTGAAGCAGGGCAGATTAAAATGAAGAAATGCTCACCTCGGTTACCTTAAATATCCAATGGTAAATTCGTGTCATTACCCCAACATCTGAATGAATTGAATTACTTTCGACAGATTCTTTCATCGGCAAACAGTACTTGGCATTCAGTCTCCATTTTTCCAATCTCATGTGCTCAATTTAATCACGGTTCCTCTTTATCAACTCCCGGAATTATTATTAACCCCCCCCTTCAGAGATACATTGGATATTACCGTAATAGATACTCGGGAAAGCTTTCGTTTATCATTCCGGGCGGATTTATTGATTTTTCCATTAACGACCCTTCAAATGGAAACTGATCTTCATTTCATCCCTTAATGCCCTCCCTCTACGCGAATGATACCTTCGAATTATATATTTATCCTCCTTCAATTGTTCCGCTTCCCCCACCCGAAGCCGCCTTTATCCCGTCTTTATTCGTCCGAGGGTGACGTGGCGGAGAGTGCGGGTGGAGTGACTCGGGGGTGCGGAGACTCTCCAGGGCAGGGGCCCTCGCGCCAACTTATCCCATCCTACCCACCTCCTCCCCAAATCCATACCACCCTCTCCCAACCACCACCGCCCCCTCCACTCTCCGTGTTAAATTCCCGTTTCCTACTTTCCCCCCGAACTATCTTCAGGCATCTTCTTTCCATTTCGCCCAAGTTATGTTTTGGCCCTCCCCTCACCTCGGTCCATGTGGCCGCCCCCAACCCCGCTCCCTTCGGCTCAAATTTCCGGATATTTCACTCTTCCCCAACCGTATTCCCCTAACCACCTCCCTCCCGCCCCCGCTCCTCGTCGCCCGCGACCCCCCTGCCTCGTATCCGAAGTCTCCCCCATCCAACCCCCGACCCCTCTTCCCTCTCGTTTACCGCCCCCGCCTATCACCCCATCCCCTCCCTCACTCCACCACCATCTTCCCCCTTCCTTCCCTTTTGCCTCAAATGTTCCCCCCTCCATCTGGCGGCAAAAATAACGAAAAACATTTTGAATTCCAATGATTGGAATGGAAACGGTGTCTTGTCGCCTTCTCGATGCTCGCCAACGCCTCACCCCCCCTCCCTTCCTCAACTCATTCCTTTCCCAAAAAAGTTTCGCGTTTGTCGGGGGCTAGGGTTTTTTCTTTTGCACTTCCGTCTCTCTTCTTCCCATCGTCTCCTTCGATTCCGGTCCCTCCCTGTCCCCCGCCCCCTATCTCGAGGGGGAGTTTCCTTCGCCAGCCCCCTTTTCTTGTGACTCTCAAGTAATTCACCCACACACACCCCCCTCCACCCCAGTTGTCTTTTGCCCGCCTGTGAATACATCTCGAATCGGAATCCCACCTGCCCCCTCCCGCCCATCACGCCCCCCAAACGACCGCTCCCTGCCTTCCCCCGATTGTTTTTTTATTGCGCACGGTGGGAAGGGTGAGACAGTTTCTCCATTCCATTTTTTTCGTTCTCTCGTCCATCCGACCTCTTGCTCATTTATTTCTACTATTTCTGCAATATTATTCATCTTTATTTGATATTCACAAACCATATAATTTAGCTGAACATAATTTTCAGTCGTATAATTTTCATTAATGTTTATGTGTGTATATTAACAACTAAATAAATAAATATTTATTATTATTAATAAATAAATATATTTATGTATACGAGGGTCATCCGGAAAGTAGTACCCGTTCGTGCCGCATGAAGTGCTGACGACGCGAGTAGCCGCTGGACGAGGTCAGATAGCTTCAGTGGCTTGTCTGCCTTCTCTGAGCCAAGTTGCGTGACGCTAGCATTGCCTGTGTTGTTTCTGTAATTGTTTACAATGTTTAAAAAAATTGAGAACGCCGCCAGTTGTGAAGTGAGGGCAGTGATTAAATTCTTCAATGCAAGAAACGTTCGCCCATGTGATATTCATCGCCAATTAAAGGAGGTGTATGGAGACAATGTAATGGACGAGTCGTCTGTTCGGCGGTGGTGTCGCAACTTCAACATGGGGAGGGGGAACACACACGACGATGAGCGTTCGGGGAGACCGTCTGTCATTACAGACCAACTGGTGAGCTCAGTTGACGAATTCGTGAGGAACGATCGGCGCGTCACAATTGATGACATCTGTGAGCATTTTCCCAATGTTTCTCGAACAATTGTTCATGAAATTGTTAAACACCATCTGCATTATGCAAAAATTTGTGCAAGATGGGTCCCTCGCGTATCTCAATGAGCTGGCGGCGAAGGACTATGCAGCAGGAATACAGAAACTTGTCACACGTTATGACAAATGCCTTAATTTGCTTGGAGATTATGTTGAGAAGTAGTTTAAAGTATCCTCTTTCAAATAAAATTTTTTATGTTTGTTAATATTTACTTTTGTGTCTTTATTTCACGAACGGGTACTACTTTCCGGATGACCCTCGTATTAAAAATGTCATAAAATCCAACAAAATAAATTATTTTATATATATATATATATATATATATATATATATATATATATATATATATATATATATATATATATATATATAGAATTAACGTGAAAAGGAGCTTGAATAATGGGATAAGAAATAACGTGTGAGTGTTCTTCTTTTTTTGTGTTTCTATATTGTGTGTTACTGTGTATTGTACTATTCGGCACTTCCGTGTTACGTCTACGAAAGCAAATATTATATATAAGCATATATATACACATACATACATATATATGCATTCCATTTTTTTGGATTTCATGAAATTTTAAATGTATATATTTCGGAATAATTCTTATTTTATATTATACTGTTATAGATATTAAATAGTTACGTATATCCCACCAACCGAATACATGAATGACCTGCCTTATTAAGCCTCTGTTTTGAAACTAGTAAGCATTTCTCGCACTTAATAATTCAATATTAATCATTTATTATGCTCATTCGCCATCGTCGGTCCTCAAACTAGCCAATAAAATGTCTTAATGCTTACGAGAAAATAGCAATCAATCCTTTGTTTCACTCGGATACCGAAGTAATGAATCAATGCATGAGAAATAAACTTGAATTCACCCGAATGAGAGAAAAATAAATTCCCCGCGTGGGGTTACTCGATTGCTTTTCATGTCCTGAAGCGCTCGAGACTATCAACCATAAGAATTCGACGCAAGGAGGAAGTCAGCCATAATTTACAATGTTTTCGCTTCTTCCTCTGGAGCTCGGAATTGGTATTATTTATTCCTCATCCCTTCCCCATATTCCCTTTGGTCTTACAGCTGGGTTTAATGTGTCGCACATAAACGTTCGCGTTTCTCCATTTACGCATAAATATCCATTTCCTCTCCTATTTTTCTTCCATCTGTGGATGAAAAAAGGTCCTCCCCCACCCCGCTTTGTAATTCCCCGACTCGGAACCGTACACTTCCTCCGCTGCTGAATCTCCCTCCCCGCCATCCTCTCGGGTCGCCCACTCGAATCGAACCCTTCGCCGCGCCTCCCCCGCAGCCCTTCCACTCTCTCTTTCCTTGTGTCAACACTCTTCCCTCTTCTACCCATCCGCTCCTTCACAACAACCTCTCCCCCCATCGTGTCACCTCTCAAGATCCCCCCTCCTCATCGTCTTCCTTGACTCTTCTTAACCTTTTCCCCCTCTTCACCCGCCCGCCACTCGAGTTGCCTTTCTTTTTCTCGCTCTCACATCGCCGAGTTCCATCTTTCTTCTCCTCTTCCCGTTCCTGCTTCCGTCGACGTCCCTGAGAATCAATCGACGTGACCCGGGAGCTCGTGGTTGCATCTCGTTGATCGACAGGGAAGAGTATTCCCTTTCGAGAGTGTATATTCTGTGGCGGGAAACGTTTCCTACCCGAAATGTAAAATGTATTTGGCTCGGTCGACCTTCCTATGAAATAAGCGCCGTTGTAACATGAGATAAGGTAGTTCTCCCATGGAGATGGAGCCATGCGTTAAGAGGAATTATTTGCGCCGTGCAGTAGACGTGGTCCGATATTGAAATAGGGGAGAATTAACTGTCGGGGAGCGTCAGTGTCATCCGAAATGGGTTGGGAGAATTGCACTGTAGTTATCTTGACGGAGAGCTGAGGCAGTCTCACACACGCGCTCAGCGTGCTCGCAGGACCAGGTTGAACATTCTGCCACCCGGAAGGAAACGTGCGCGCTCCCACTTTGTCGAAAGCATTGTGTTTGTTAACTCATGCCTTGTTTCCGATCATCTTCTGACGTGACGCGTATTAGCTTTCCTCGTTGGTTCACTTTTTATGGTAATAAAAGCTAGAGAATGGATGGCTTCCATGCTTACCATGACTTCTGTTACGGATTCTGCATTTGTTTGACATCCGAGCTTCTGCTTGCATGGTTAAATACGTATTCTTCCGTAGCCATCTGGGCAGGTGGATGACTTTGTGTGTGCGACTATTTTCGAGAAGCTCTAACTTGCTCTTCTTTCGAATTCATTATCATGTGAAAACCGATATACGCCTGTTTGCCTGGTTTAGTTTTTTACACGATCCTTCAACGTACCAAAATAGACACTTCCATTACTAATGGAAGTTCACCGTAGACCGGTATTTGAAATGAAAAAATCGAAGGTAACATGATGTAGATTGGAGAGCTATTGACGACCCATGTAAGTGATAACTTGGGGCATGAAAGATCATTTTTCCATCTCTGCAGGAACAATTATCAAGACCAGCGTGCATTCTCTATAGCCTAGGAACAAACCACCTAAACATTTCAAATTGTTTTGAATGTTATCACCAGTTTTTCTACTCGCTTCATGGTTTTTCTACTTGCTGATGCTGATCTTCAGCGAACGTTGCTACGTGTCTTTCAAATAATTATTACATAGCCAGAAGTAGATTAAATCCAATAGCATCGCCTGCAGTAGTACATTTCAATGAATTCTTTTTTAAATGAATTTTAGTACTCTAAATACCTTGCTAATTGGGAGTTATTTTTTATTGTTTTATGATATTTAAGCATCTAAATGCAACTCTGCGCGTAAAAATGTTGTACCACCTAGGTTTAGGCATGCAATGTTATGTTAGTATGCCTAGAAATTATTTAATCTCTAAATGAATGCTTATTCTCCACTCTGTAATGTTTTATAAGAATTTAAGTATTTATTTCATCGCCTTATATGCCATTACTACAGCTTTGAGATGTTCATGCGCAGCGTTAAAAGTTCCGTTCGAAGATGGGGGTCGAGCCTTTCAATTAATTAAGTTCACCAAAGGTTCTCATATTCTTGCCTCGAAGGTTTTCTTATTTTAGCGCACATTTGAATACTTGATCAGCAGTTTTTTTTTGGCTTTTTCGCTATTCAATTATGTTGTGACATGTTCGCACTCCTATTGTGTCACTTGCTTTGCCCGTCCTTAATCTTTGAGTTTTAAATTTTCTAAAACAAGTGCCATCAACCATCCCGTCATAAATTTCAGTCGGCTATCACTCCCAATTACCCGTGGCAATCCTCGATCTCGGAATATTTCACTCTAGGAAATTTGTGTGTGGTGGCGAATATCCTTATCCCGCCGTATCGGTGCTCTGGAAGTATAGGGTGGAGCGTAGGGGGTGGTCTAGAGATAAAATCCCCCCTCCCCCTTCCAAAAGAAACCTTATCCGAGTAGCCATCTCCCGCCACCATATCTCTTTCCCTCCTCCGCTCCATCTCATTTCCTCTTATCTCCCGCCCACCTCTCGTTTCTCGCCTCGAATGGGACCCTTTCCTCTTTCCCACAATGCCTTGCGACTCTTCCTCCATTCTCCGTCTTCCCCCTCCTTCGCCTCCCGATCTTTCGCGTCGTTTCCTTTCGTCTCCTCCCATTTCCCCCTCATCTCCCAACCCCCAACTCCCCTCTCCTTTCCCCTTTGTATCTCGATACTCATTATCTTCACCTCTTCCCTCATTTCCTTGGCATCACCCCCGGGCATCCCTCCCGTATGTACCGCCCTATCAATATCCCTGAAGAATCCCTCTCTCTTCTCCCCCTCCCTCGCATAGAATTTTTATTTTCTCGTGTTGGTGGAACTTGGGAGGCGAGATACCTCCGGATAGTACACACGCCTTTCACGTGCGTGTGTGTCTGTGTGTCGTTGGCTCATGGCCAAGCGGGGAACAAGCTGAAGAATGCCCATGTCTTTTGCATGCCAAAGTCGGTTGGCTGCGTGATCGGATTGCAAGTGCCGCAGTTTCATCAGCTATCAACAGAGGTCTACCGGTTGAGGCTTTGTAATGGGAACGAGCCTTGGCTCATCAAAACTTAACATTAAACGAAAACCATTTTTTGGGTCCACGTATGTGCTTTACACTTTCCTTAACTTTGTTCAACGTGTTTACCCCCACCCCCTCGCCACTTCGTGGCCCAATCAACATTTTCCCCCATATCAGCATCTCCGAAATCCCATTGCCTCTCAGTGTCTCCTGCATCCACATTACCTGCCTTTGTTTTTAAATTTATCTCGATGTCCTTCTCTCTTCCCATATCGTGCTTAGCAAACCTTCGTTTGTTTTTCTTTCCATTCTTTTCGACCACCTCTCAAAATTCTCCAATCCATAGTTATCATCTTGCATCAACGACCAAGTTTCCAAGCTGTGCAGAGCAACGCTCTGCATCAAAATGTTCACCAGCATTTTCCGCATATCTTTGCTACGAACTTTGTCATCGACTCATTCCTCTGTAAAAGCTTCTTTACTTAACTCATTTCTTATTTCAATATCGTGATCCTACTTTGTCCGTATTTATCTAAAACACTTCCTGGATCGTTGAGGTGTTATGAGAGACTTAGCGTGAGCGCACCAATCATTCCGCCGCGGCGACTTTCATCTTTGGGGCGACGCGTCATGAGATCGGTAAAGTCTCGTGTACATAGTCATTTTATTGGTGTCTAATCAAACTACGAACAGATGGCATCAAGACAGTATACTATGCAATTTCTAAAACTTGAATGGAAGAGAATGTCATTTGCCTGTGAATGAAGATAAATCAGGTGCGGCCCATGGAATTTTTGGTCGCTTGCTGAGTTCGCTCCCTGAATATATGCTGTAATGCCTCTCTCGTTAAACGCTGTGCATCGGCGACTTCGTACAGAATGGTTATTTACGGTGGCTCTTCAAAACGTTTTGGTCTCCGTCACTTGGGGCACCTGGGGGCATGCCCATTATTTGGGAGGCAGGGTTGATGTGATGGGCGCGTCCGTTGTCTCGAGGTCTCCTCGCCATGTACCCAAGTGGCAGGCGGAAGAGGGGCGAGAGAGGGCAATATGAGTTCCCTTGATTTTAGAATGTTGCTTCAGACTTCGCCCAAAGGACACGAGTGGGCACTTGATGAGAAGGCTTAGCGTCAATTTGGTAAATCTTTTGTTAAGAACCCTTTTTTATATCATCTACCTAAAATTCACGAAGTCCATAATCCTGGACCAACGTATCGTCTTTTCGCATCAGTTCATCCCCCCACCGTTAGAAACTCTGCCTTCATAGGCAAGCAACATCTTCAGCACGTCCTTTCCATGTTTCATTGAAGACACACCTCTTCCTAAGCTGATTCTTCGCGCTCATCCCGCCACCCTTTCTCTCTCTCTTTTTATCTAAGGTTTTTTTAATGCTTTAATTTCTTTAAAAAATGTTCAAAGGGTTATAATATCTTATTACATGTTTACGGACGTTTCATTCCTCCTCTCCTCTTGTCAACCCGCTCCCCTTCTTCCTCATCTTGGGGTCCCATTTTGTCGACGAGCGGTCACAAAAATCCCGCCCCCTCCTCCGTTTCACAAGTGACCCCTCTTCTCCGCCCCCTGCCCCAACAACCAACCCTTCTCACCTCCGTCTCTCTTTTCTTTTCCACCCGTAGACCACACATCTACGTGCTACTACGGACTCCTGCAGCGGCTTCCTCTCGGCATATATTACCTCTTTATCATCCCCACACTTAATATACCTTTCGGTTTTGTAATCCTTGTTTTTACGCCGTCTTTTTCCTTATCTTTCGCGTGGGTTTCCCTCTCCCTCCATCTCTGCCACAGGAATGGAGATGGCGTAGATTAGCTTATACTTAAGCGGTGGGATGTGTTTTTCTTCATTTTTTTGTTATGCGAGTATTAATACGGAGCATGATTAAGCGCCCTAACCGACCCCCTTGCCCCTCCTTTGCCCTCCATGCTTATGTGTTCACTTGACACTGCTTTATCCCGTCGCCCCATCTCCCTCTCGTTCTCCGAGCGCTGTTTATGCGGATGAGGAGATCTCCTCCGGTCCCTCTAGTATTTACGGTGGCAGCAACTTCCTTATTTAGAAGTTTGTGCTTGTGTTTATATACGGAGGTATATTTTGTGATGAGCGTATGTCTCTATCGTAGTTGCCTCCTCATTTCTTTTCTGGCTTGTGCAACATTGTTTATGTAGCCGTGCTCTTTCTGTGAATCTTTCGCTCTCGCTTAATTTTTCCCCGCCCACATTTGCGCTTTCTTGTTGGAGCAATGTGCTGACGCTTCTGTCCGCCCGTCTTCGAAGTGCGCACTAGGGAACGAGATTTGCGACCGGCAAGTTTCTAATACGTTTTTATTTTTATAAATAGTTTTTCTTCTGATTCGACCGTGAGTTTTAATGCGTTTGCTTTCCGCGTACCCTTCTTCTTGTACCCGATAAAATAAAAAAAATGATTTAACGCTACTATTCATTGTTACGTTCCTCTTCTTTTACCGAGAATCTTTCACCGGCTTTGCGCATTTTTCCCGTAGCACGGGAAGGGATCATTTCCTCTTTTTGGGATAGACTCCATTTGGAACGTGGATCCCTTAAGGAGAAAAATAAAATTCTCATCAAACGCCGCGGGGTTAGTTAATTACTTCTTCTTATCTGATGTTATTTACACACCGTTACATTTCCTGTCCCCTCTCCCCGGTCCCAGTTCCCTTTAACTCTTACTTCCCCTTCACCCTGAGCCTCCTTATTTGAACTTAACCATCGCCAAGTTTATGCTTTAAGGTTAAGCCTCCGTAAAATGAAACCATTTCGCACTCCTCCCACATCCGCTCCCTCCTCTTTTTCATACTTCGTCCCGCTCTGCCGTTCCATAAATCCCCTCAACCCTCCCTCTCTCGTCAACGTGGGAGGGTAGTGCAAGCCAACACCTCGGGGGGTCCTCGGTCCCCTTTCTTCTGGATAAGGGGTGGTGGAGGAGGGGATTATTTGCGAGGTGTGGGAATGGCTGCTACGCCGGGCTCTTGTAAATTTCCTTTCTTGGCGTGGGTGGGTGTGGGTCGGAGAAGGGTATTGTGTGCTCTGTATACACCTCTGTTAGACCAAAGCGGGGGCATGGGCAGCAGTCCCGCCCCCGCACCGTTGACGTAGACCGAAGTCTCGTCTACGTCGACGGCGTTCTAATGTCTGTCGATAGGGATTGGCTTGATGGCTGATCTCACGAGGAGCGGTCTAGGCCGAGGAGGGCCGTCCCTCGGGCCGCACGTTACTACAGGCTCTCAGTCGAATTTCGGTGGATCTGGGTCTCGGTATTTTAAAATTTATTTTCCATATCTTTCGTGTGGCATCCCAAAGAAGTCCTCGCATTCCATTACCTCTGAGAACCTTTCCCGAATTACTTGACAATCCAGACATGTTGAAACATCTAAGAATATTGCAAGGCTTTCTATCTCTTGAAATTAGCCTCGTATCGCCAGGTTCTCGCCATTGGCCTGGGGTGGGTTCGTCATTAGGTTTCGGGCGTTTCCCATTTATTTGTTCTTCAGCATTGCTTGCCAGCCAACGTTTTCAGTTTCTTTTAATTTTCTTTCGTTTTCGTTTGATGTGAATCGAAAGATGGTATAACGTTTTCCTAAAAATAGCAAACTTAAGCTTGCGTTGTTAATGTGTAGGAATACGGAAACTGGAAAATGAAAATGTAGAGTGTAGAGGCTGTGGCGTAGAAATGCGCGAGATGTACGTATCTTGATTACTTTCACGTTCTGGATGCGTAATTAGCCTTCATTTTCTGTTTGTTCTAAGAGTTGGATCGAATTGCTAATAACGTTTTTTAACTTTGGCAAGCATTATATTTTTCGGATATTGGAAAGTATTATCATTAAGTCTTCCATAATTGATTAAGTTCTAATATTCTGGTCTCATAATTGATCCTACATGTATGTGTATATTGAATGAGATTTAAAAGACATTGTTGACAAGAATTCGTCTCCTTCGATCACCTCTTTTTTTGGTTGTAAAATCTTATAATTGTAAACCCATTTTCATACCCACTAAACTTTTTTAAAGAGAAAGAAATGCGTATGACATTTTTAAAGTTTATATGATTGCGAGTACAATTGTTGATTTCTAATCGTTAATTTTTGTAGGATTTCTTAATATTAGTGTGGATAGGATGTCCCAACGGAATATTTTTTCACTTCCCCAATATCCTCTGAAGTTTTATTTTGTCCTTTTAGTCACTCTATTTCAAATTTGCCATTCCATGTCAGTGATGGAGGAGAATTGAAATTCAAATTGCAGTATGTGTGAGTAATAGCCGAATTCGCTAAGAAATAACAAAACTGACATTAACCGACATGCTGTGCCTATTTGATAATTTTATAATTCGATATTTAAAATATATTTATTGAATAAGGCTACTATTTCACAGCTATTTCTTAACGGGCAGCATTTTCCGACGCGTTAGAGGTATCAAATATCTGTCGACTTCAATCTTTGCAACGAAAACTGAAGTATTTTAAGAGATCTTTTTTTGTTTTTTTTTCTAATTCATAAATATATCGTTTACGAAGGCGTGCTACGTGTATTAGTCTAAAATAAGCAATATTTCCGAAGATACTTCCCGTTAATTCCCTGAGGCCGGGGGATGTACATTGTCCTCAATCCCCTCCCCTTTTTATTCTCCAGTCCTCCCGGTGCAGTCAAGTGCCTTCGACTCCTTGCACTCACTCCACTGAAGCGTTGAATACGGCTGTGGGTAAGGGACCAGTTGGGGGAGCACTTGCGGAGGGGGGGAGTGGTAAGAAGGGTGTGCTCTCCCTATCCCCCCCTTCTCCCTGGCTCCTCCTCTTCGGTAGATGACTGCGCGGCCAATCCCGAGTCGAGTTTTTCTTTCCCCTTCGGATTGAGGGGATATTTTGTTCATTCTTGTCGAGGGATGAGATATGCGATTTGCATAGTTTGTTAGGATAATATGCGAGCCAGACGGGAATGATTCGAAGAAATTCGGTATGTCATCATTCCTACCTCAACCCAAATTCTTCAAGAAGTGTAATTCAAGACTGAAAGGTAGGGAATATAAATCTCTCGTCTTTTCTTCCTTGGAGTTATATTTAATGAAAAAAATATTCTGCAACCTTTTTAATGAATTCTGTACGTGGAAGAATGATTGTTCCTTCGTTGAAAAGTGGAATCGTGGTTAATTGTGGAATCGGAAGTTGTTATTTGATTAGAAAAGGAGCTGGAGAAGACAACAAGGTCTTTCGAATGCAATCGTTGCATTGCTCAATGCTTGTTTTTCCGTGGTTGCAAATTTTTCGGCGGTAGATTGCTATTTTAGTCAAAATCCAGTCAATATCGTCAAGTCTACTACTTCTCTCTCCTCCATCCAGACTCCACTTGTTTTATTTTATCCTGACGCACATTCGTGGGTTTTTTTTTAACTTTCATTGGGTTCCTGGATTTGAAAGTTAGACTGGACTCCTTAGGCGCGCTTGATAGATACTACTGTCGAGTAAATATGAAATTTTATGGGACATTGTTAGTTCCAAATTCGAATAAAGATACGCTTCGTATGCAGTTTCTAATCTATCTAAGAACAAAATCGTGTATACTATATGTGTGTATGTATGTTTATATGTATATAAATATTGATATATATATATATATATATATATTTATATTTATTTAGGCACCTACTGCTCCACCCAAGCTCTGTGATTTTTCGGACCCTAGATCATCGTGGGAAACCATAACTGGCATAGGGAAAGGAATTGGCCCCCCTACCCTGATGTGTGAATTTCACACGCCGTATAGGGCTTAGTACTGGGTGAATTCTACCATCACCTACTAAACCGACCTTCGGGTTGATTACTGTGTTTATATATATATATATACATACATACATATATATACATATATATATATACATATATATATATATATATATACATACATATATATATATATATATATATATATATATATATATATATATATATATATATATATATATACATATACATATACATATATATATATACATATATATATATACATATATATATACATATATATATATATATATATATACATATACATATATATACATATATATATATATATACACACGCCAAATACCGTTTTCAGGTAATTTTTGACGTGTGGATATTGGAAAGCCGATCGCAACCGCAATCCTGTACCTCCCCGTTTAAATATCCTCGAATAAAAGTCACCTCGCATAAATCATTTGTTTTTTCTTAAGTTGGCTCTGCTCTCGCGCCCCAGACGTTATTTTTCGGCCCTTCCTCCTCCTCGCTCGGGGCAGTGTGAGGGAAGGGGCCTGGCTCTTTTCCCCCTACCCCCTCCCCTTTCCCTTCACTCTATCGCTTCTCCGTCCGCACTTCATTATTTCCCGTGCACCTCCCCTTCCTCACCTGAGAGCTATCTTCTTCCGGTTCATCGACTCCACATAATAGAGACTCATTAAGGACCCCCTAGGAAATCTGTCGGTTATTTGCACCGCGCAATTACCGCGCTATCCCCTCGTCTCCCCCCCCCCCCCCGCTTCACTTCCCCTCCCCCCGCGCCATTCTGCGTGGTTTTTTTTGTTTCAACTCTAGCACGTAACGGTCGTCCCTACCTCCTGCGAAAAAGCAAATAATGATGATAAAAAACTGGGGGGGGAGGGTAAGGGGGCGCGTTTCGCCGTTGCACATCCCTCCTCGCACCGCCGACCCCACAAGTGGCACAAAAAAACAACGCCGCGCCCATTTCGCCTCGCACTCGGTGTCGTTTTTAATTCTGTCGCATTCCCCGCCCGACTTTGACTCTCTTTTTTGTTTGAGCGGATTTTTTTCTCTCTCTCCCTTCGGGCCTCTTACGGGTGTAGCCTTGCGTGGAGTTTTTTCATGGAAGACTGATTAATAAAAAGTGAGGGAAGATTTTTTGGAGGGTCATCCAGTCTTCGATCGGAAGGGCTCTCTTGCCTCACCCTGTCTTCTCCGCTTGCTTTCTCTCCCCCTTCTGCTCTCGAATGTGTGTTTCTGTGTGTGTGTGTACATGTGTACGTATAAATGTGTATAATTATATATAATTATTAATAATTTTTTAAGCTAATCTACCATGTGAGGTAGGTTTTGGGTGGATTTACTACCAAATATTTCTCTTGTCTCTCCAGACAAAAATACACACATGTATGTATGTGTGTATGTATATATATATATATTTATATATATATATATATATATATATATATATATATACTATTATTATTCATTGATCTACCGGTTAAGGTAGGTTTTGAATGAACACTACTAGCAAAGAAATGTGTTGTTCCTCCTAGCAAAATACAACCCAGCATCCTACTCTACAACAAGTCCCTCTTAAAAAACTGTGTATCTCCTTCATCCCGTCCAACATCCCTATCCTATTTCTGCCCTTCCTTTGTTTGCCTAATATTCTCCCCTCTATAACATTCTTCAACGTCCCACTGCCGATCAATATGCTTTCCGTCCATTTTTCCTTCCTTCTTATGATATCTTCCAACATTCCCCTCTCCTCGCCCACCATACCAAGTACTTCCTCATTTGTTTTCTTCTCCGTTCATTTCACCTTCTCCATCCTTCTCCACGCCCACATTTCAAGCCTCTAATCTACGTCTATCCTCCTGCTTAAGTGACCATGTTTTCGCGTCGTACATTACTACGCTTCATATCAGAGTTTTGACGAGCCTTTTCCTAACATCCTTACTCACTGTCCGTGCCATCCATTCCCCCCTACTTGTGAAAGCCTCTTTGTCAAGTTCATTTCTTCTACTCACATCTAATCTACTTTGACCATTTTGGTCCATAGCTCTTTCGAGAGACGTAAACTATTCCACTTGCTCTAGTTTTTGCCCTCCTATGTTAATGTTAGAGGGTAAAGAAATGTAATCTGTAATTTCACCTTCGCTCCATAAGTGATTTCCTGCCTGTCTCCTCTGATATTTTTGATACGTAACTAAATTTCTCATAACAACGTTTTTCAAATCTAGCCCTTCTACGCTGCACGCGATCCAATTCGGCAGTCAGTCCAACTACGTGGGGATCCCTTATACTAGCAGCATATTATGACGTTCTTCTCCGTCGCGGATACCTTGAGTTCCTTCTAAATAAAAAGATTCTACGAAATTTTCTCTCGTCTAAACCTAGATATCAGCCATCATAGCCTCTCCATTTTGTTAACGTGCGTTCCACGACTTCAGTTCCTGAAACATATTCTGAAAGACCTGTTCCCCATTCTCAACAACCCCAAGACAACTTCAACATATTACGTAAATGTCCTTCTGTTTCTTTAAATGAGCCGCCAATTCATCAGACATATTGAAATCCGCCGAACCCTTATCTAAATCCTTTGCTATCCACAAATCCACTAAAGTACCCTTCAATAGACCAACATGTAACGTAAAATGTTCCATCTTCACCACTCCTTGCATCCTCTTTTAAAAAACAATTCTCATCCCGCACTTCCCTCATGCACATCCCACCTTATCACTTCCCAGCCGAACTGAGTTTCGCGCCTGCTTCTTCAGGATGGGATGCATGTGCTTAAGCTACTGCAATATCCTTGGATCCTGGCCAAGCCGAATTCTACTTATTTTTGTGATACCCATGCATTTCGGCGCACATCAACGGAGCAAGCTGTTTAGTTACTGTTGTGGCATATCCCGTCCCGCACTGCTCTGACTTATCATCTTAACAGTCGTGGAAACCAACTGGGAACGTTAGCGTTTGTAACTTCATACGTCGGAGAGCCATAATAGGAGAGTCCAGCGATAACCTAGAGAACCAGTTTTCGGTTAATTACTCTGGTTGAATTTTGCTGGTTTATCCGTAGACAATTCAAGTATATTTTTACTACATTCAAAGATAGTTTTCTTGTTTGAAAACGTTTTTAGCATGTGGCTGGTTATAGGATGGTAGAATATCAGTGTTCCACAGAGAGTAATATTTCTCACTGTTGTCACCCCATTTTCCTCTTTCTCCCCCCCCCCGCCCCCCTTCCCCTCCCCCGGTCTCCAGCCTCCGGCCTCCCGAGTCGACCCTGGAGTAGATCGGGTTAGCAGATCCTCTTCATCTGGAAGAGGGTGTGGGGTGCTCCTTTAAGTGGTGCGCGTCCTCGGGTATCTCAGCAAATGGGACTGTCTCCGGGGTGACAGGTCTCTTGGTCGCTAAGTGCTCTCCTCTCCGAAAGGGACATCAATCTATTTATCGTCGATCACTCGCGATTCTACCGTGAGATTCGTATCCATTATTATGCGTCTATATGTCGAGGGCTCGACTATTTACTGGTCGGGTGTTCCAGTGGTCATTATAAACGTTGTGCAATCAGCTCGTCATGGCGTGTATACCGTTGCGATTCTTACTCCGAAATTGTGTAAATGCATGCTAATAAATTGATAATAGTGTACATATAATTTATATCCGCTTAGTATCTTTTTTCATTTCTGAGCAGAGGTTGGTATACACGTATATCTATCAGTTCAAATTTAATTTGTGATATTTTTATCTGTCGTTACTTCCATTTTCTTAGTACGAAAGAATGAACGGAATAATCGTTTTAGTGAATTTCGAGTTATGATGTTAATCCAAGATTTCTCACCCTATTTAAAAAAAATTAAATGCTCAAAACCTTTCTGCGAAGTAGTCATATCAATGAGTTATGCTTGTGATATGCATATGCTTACAATTTGTATTTGAAGGCACCGCTCCACGAAATAACCCTCCGACATCAGTGTTTACCGTTTATAATTCAATTAATCGCCCCTGTGAATTTCGATCCTCAACGTTCTGTTCGATATTTCTGTTCTGTTTTCGATCCCGTGTTGCGGTGGAATAGTACTTTTTAGGTGCATTGATTTCGGATGCTCTACTCAAATTTAAGACCCTCTCCATTCAATCAAGCATCGCTTATTGCATTCATTTCTTTCTGTTCGTCGTACAGTTGCAATTTTGGGTGGAGATATATAATCCTGAGAAGAGATAATGTCGCTATACGATGTAGGATGTCGTTTTTGCTGAAATGTTTGAATTAGTTTTTCGATAATGTCCTTCGGAAATTCAATGGATGGGTTTTCCACGGAAATCTCGTATCCACTTCTTTGCTTATCGATCCTACAATTCATTTCGCCCATTCTTCGCTACCCTCCCCCGTTACTCTTCCGTCATACTTCCCTGATCAATCGCCCTAAAAGATTCCCACAAAGGAGAGGTATGTTTTCATATTCATAGATATTATCCGTGGACGACTATTTCGCTCTCGTTTCCTACTGAGAAGCTGAGTCGGCCTCGAGTGTAAACATGTCTTACTAAGGTGATTTTTCGGCTAAGTGACATATCTATGATCCAATAGTTACATGCCATATCAAGTTAATGATGAATGTGGACCTGTGCGTTTTTAGTTGCTATGCTCGAGACATTGCTGCTAACGTGTTAGCGATGCTTGATGGCGTCTCGAGGAGAGTCTCTGTAAACGTTTCCTTGTCATCCGTATATTTTCACGTATAACAAATCTTTCAGATGGCATAACTAGCCACAGAATAAACGGAGTTGGTGATAAATATATTCGCTTCAATTCCTATACAGTAAAGCATTATCTGTTCATTTTTAAGAAATATCGTGTAAATAATTGTTAGCAAATTTTAAATATCCGTCTAATTCTATTGGGAAAGAGTTAGTACCAGGAAGTACTCTGGAAAATGGAGTCATCTCTTTAGCACAGGTCAAGTTTTAGTGTGAGTAGTTAATAATCTATAACCTTGAGTTATTTTTTTAAGCCTCGTCTGACAATGTCTTTCAGAGGTAGTTAATTCCTCTCTAGGCGATCTAGATCGTGGGAGTGGCTCTAGCACCGCCTCAGTTTGATCGCATAGGATGGATCGGCGTCGCGCGTGGCGCCAAGATCGCCCGCGTTGGTCGCTCGGCGTTGCCTTCGTAAGAGCCCTCAACGTTCGGTGCTGGCGGACCGCATCCGCCACTTTTCACTCCCGTGGCGGCGGAAGGGCCGCCCGTAGAGGCTCGTCTTTTACGGCCCGAACTGTTATCATTAATGCGGGTGCTTTTTAAAAAAAAAAGTTTCTTGTCGCTAAGCCGTTTGTTCATTTGGAGGATGATGGTATATAAAAGAGGCCGTTCCCCTCTCTCATCCCTGACCTCGACAGGTAACGATATTCGGCTTAAGCTTATTTTTCATCGAATTTCATTGAACAGTGCGATGCAAATATCATTTGGTTGTTGCGGTGATACCTTTTCGCACTTGTTTCTTTTCCCACTTGTTTCTTTTCCCAGATTTATAAAAAATGTTCTCCAGGTACGTATTCTTTGTTAGCGTTATTGTTATTTTAATCACATTGAGGCCAATCGATTGAAATGGAAAAAAACTGTTGGAAATGTTACTTAGCTTGAACTACACATGGTTTCTGTAAAAAATATCGGAAAAAGTCTCTTAAAAATAGATTTATTTAGGATACTTTAACTAGCTAGTAGCTACAATGCTTCAAAATTCTTCGAAGTACATCCATTGAGTGTCGCCACACTTTGGCCAGTGACTTTCCCACGACTGCATACAGATGGCTCCCTGGTAGGCGGATTCCGGAAGGTCCTTAAGAGTACGCATGCAACTTTCTTTGACGGCACTTAGGGTACCGTGGTGGCATCCTTTTGAGGGCGGATTTCACTTTTGTAAATAGGAAATAGCCTGCTGGCGCCAAGTCGGGACTGAAAGGGGTTGGGGAATCGTCGCGATGTCGTTGCAGAAGGTCTTTGCAAACGGACAATCGACTCTGCTCTTACTCGTTCGTCGAAAAACCTTCGGGACGAGTTCAGCGCAGAGACATCGAATCGCCAAACTTTTTGTGATAATGGTGTGTACTGTCATTTAATTAATATCAATACAATCTGTGATCATGCGCGTACACTTAACCTTAGGTCTTAATTCAATATTTCACGCACACATCAGGAAAAAATTGTTGCCGATACTTTTTATTTAATCCTTGTTGTTTTATTAAAACAAACAACACTGCAA
The DNA here is from genome assembly GCF_022747635.1 of Hetaerina americana. Taxonomy (NCBI): domain Eukaryota; kingdom Metazoa; phylum Arthropoda; class Insecta; order Odonata; family Calopterygidae; genus Hetaerina; species Hetaerina americana. The sequence goes on from NW_027287095.1 coordinate 11,956,240, forward strand.
GCGTTATTTAGATCAACTTTTAAACCTTTTGCTACAATAAATTATGCCCTCTGTAGAATATGATGCTGACTAAATGAATGCAACGAAGTCAATTTGCATAAAGTTCGCGATGATATCATTGATTCCCAGGAATGATTGTCCTAGCTCTCTCTTCTTGGTGCTTGGTGCAGGGTTTTATTCACTCCCCGCCTGCCCGCCTCTCCATCTCCCTGGGCTCCGAGGAAGACAATCGCTCGTGGGCCCACTGAGCTCTCTCTTCCACCCGACTTGTGCCTCGGTGATTGACGCGAGCGCGCTTAGGACGCGCGCACTCCGCCCTGCGCTCTGGAAAAAGTCGCCGCCTTTCGCATTCCTGTCATCGTTTTTAGTTTTTACCTGTTTGCTCGCTCTTATTGTTTCCACGGGGCCTCGATCTCCCGGCGTAATTTTTTTCCCTCCATCCCTCTTGAACCGAAGGCTCGGGAGGGAAGGGGGTTGAATCGGGAGGAGGGACCTGCATTCACCGGAGTGGTGGAGGCATAGGATTGGAGCGTTGTCGAAGCTTGTGGCGCTGGGAGTTCGAGGGGTGAGGAGAGGGGGACAGAGGCGGAGAGCGAGCGAGCGAGCCGAGGGATAGAAATCTGCAAGGACTGAAAGAGCGTTTGCTCTTTGTCTCCGTGTGTAAAGTATTTTTTTTCGCATCCCCCTCTCTCTGCACGCACCCGATTCACCGTCACTCTTGTAACCGTTTCGCTTACATATTTTTTCCACCCCCGTCTTCTTTTTATTCTACATCGTCGGGGGATTTTTCATTTTATCTTTTTAGCGTCCCCTATTTAATGATTGCTACTCGGGATAGCGTTGTTGTTTTGAAGATGAGAGGCAGCCGTGCGGGATGGATCGGCAATCTATTCGCCGAGAAATATCAATAGACAATCTAAAAAGTGATGTTAATGACGATTTTTTTAATGCCGAAGAAGATTCATAGCTTATTAAAGGAGATCCTATGTAATAGCTCGTGATATATCTCTCGGATATTATTCACCCGTATGGTCAAGCATTTATAGGAGAAGCAATTTCTCCTTAGCGAATGATACGTAAATAAGGTTTCTCAATTTAAATCCAAAAGTATGGTTAGTAATGCCGAAAATGTTCTGTTGTTGGGCTGGGCCAGTTTGATTATAATTGGGGGGGCGATCGAATCTTAAATCATCGTGCATCGGATAATCTCCTGATCTAATGTACACGAAGATAAGTGTAGTAATGCACCCCTGGTAAACTTATCTTATAGCTGATGCTTATTATCGTGGTAAATAACTAATGCCTTCGAGACTGGCCCGTTAATATTTTCCTGGAATCCTCAGAGTGTGACGCATGAGATTGCTTACACCCGTATTTGTCCTTGTCCCCCGGCAAATTTGATATGTTCACCTCGTGGCGCCGCTATAGGAGACTATGATTACGTCCCCACTCAGCGTCTTGGAGGTGACGAGGAAGTCGGATCGGTGGACGCTATGGCCACAGCGCACCTGCCTAGGTTTCCCGAGGTTGGTAATGGATTACTCCCACTAAGATAATCCGTCCGACCATCGCCTAATCCTTGCCTTGTTTTCTCCTCTCTGTCTCCTCCCCGATTCTCCCCGAGAGATTATATATTGGTGCTCCATCTCTTCTCCCCCCCTTTACACTCTCTCCCGCTCGTATGCCACCTTTCGGTAGATATTGTGTTCCTTCATTTATTTGTGCCGATTTTCCTAATTTCCTGTCAACTCGATAAATCTATTCCGCCCCTTCTCCCTCCCAATCGTCCTCTCTTCGACCACGCTATCCCTTTTTATGCCGGAGACAACAAATTTATCTGCTCCCTTCGAATTCACCTTTGCCCCTCCCTCCCTCTCACTCTCCTCTTTCTTCCTCGCCTCTCGCCATCTTCAACCCCGGTAGATCCCTTGCACCGCCCATCCCCTACCCTCGACCCCTTTTGTCGTCAGTATTCGCCGATTTCAGCACTCTACCTCCATCCCGCCCTCCCGTCTTTTCCATTTCTTTTTTTCACGCCGGCGTCCTTTTTGAGAGCAGAATTCTCCCGATTCCTTATCTCCTCGATCCACTGTTTATCCCATTTCGCCGTTATCGAATCCATTCTTCCATTCAGCGAATCTCTGTCCTCATTTCCTCTCCCGCTCGGTAAATTATTCTCCCTTTGTCTTGTCCGTTTCGGTCTCGCCCGCTTCCCTTATCTCGCCTTTTAAATTTTTGGAACAGCTTCATTCCCCCAATCCCATCCCTTTTTTATGTGCAGTCCTACTCGACTTGTTTTATTTAGTTGTCGCGGGGTGATTTTTTGTCCCCCAAAGTTCAAAATAATGTCTACGATTCCATCAGGGATCGCGGGCGCTGCTGATTGAAACTCCGCCATACGGGCTCTTCCCCCGGAGCGTCGCGTCCAACGGGAATTCGAACTCGAAATGGATTGTTTTTTAAATTGCGTGATTAAGTGAAATACCGGATGGGAATTTTTTAATCATATTTCACTGCAGTCCCACTGCTACCTACTCTTGGTTGTTACCTTATCAATGTTGGAATTGATCTCCTTGCAGTTTTCATTGTAAAAAGAGTATTCAATCAATTTTTGTTCTTTCGGATAAAATATTCCGATATATATCCCAGACATTTGAAGCTACATTAATTCCTCTGATGATTTCAGCCCTTGGTAATTATTTATCAAAACGTTGTAACGCTTTTACTCCTGTTTTTTTCTGGATACTTGTCCCGTACTTGGTGGGTGGCATGTGCGTTTCGAATTCTTCTAGGAGCCTTTTTGATTCGTTAATTGGTGTATTTCGTCATTGGTTCCAAGACGTAATCTTTCGAATTGTTTTTCCTGGATAATCGAAATTGAGCAAGAGTAAGTGTTATTCCGACCATAAATGTCGAGAACGCTGTTTTACGAATGGCGCGTGGAGAAAAAAATAGTTCACGGTTGAATCTTCACTCGAGCAATATCCATAAAGGGGCATGACGAAATTTGTTTTTGATCCGTCGACCTGGGCGCGCGATGTCTTTCCCCCGACTCAGCGTCGTTGTAACTGGGATTTCACCCTTCAATTGCTGCGGAGTGCTTCATACCAAATCAGGAAGACCTGGTTCGTAGTTGAATACATCGTCGGTTTGACCGTGTCGAGTCCGTTGTTCTGTCTTCAATCCGAGGACACTCACGCGTCGTACGCCTGATTTCATGCACATGGTTATGGCTCAGTCAGATCGTTCGGCTGCTCCTTATCTCCTTTCCTTCAGATCGTTTTCACTGATTTCATGCACATGGTTATGGCTCAGTCAGATCGTTCGGCTGCTCCTTATCTCCTTTCCTTCAGATCGTTTTCACTCCGATTTCGTGTAATTTAGTTGCATTTGAAAAGGTTATACTTTGCTTTGGGAGGGGCCGCGGACCAGGAAAAGTACGGGGATTGACGCGAGGGAGGTGTCGTCCCGGGGATGGGCGGGGGTTGGGGAAGGGAGGACCCTCGGGGGTAGATTGGGCGCGAGGGCCGGGTGCGAACCTTTTTGTATCCGAGACGGAACATTAAGGGAGGGGGTGGTGCCGGGTGAGTCTCCAGCGAGCCTCCCAGCTGCTGTTCGCACTCAATAACGAGAGGAGTGCCTCGCCCTTCGCCTTTTAATATCTCCTCTCCAACCTCCCTCCCTCCCCCCCTACACTCCCCCATTCTATTTCGCCCCGCTCTCTCACGCCTCCCCCTCCTGCCCGACATATATATATACTGGCCTTATTCACGACAGCGAAGCTGTTTTAAGACTCCACTATGTGGAGTGTGTGTGTCGCCATTGTATTGCTTTTTTGCCTAAACACTTCATGTTAAAAGTGTTCTTCTGGGGCCGGAAATAGTTGTCCCCGGGATTTTATTTTTCCATCCCTGAACTGGAAAATCTCGACTTTACGTTCGATTGATTGTGCGTATTAACCTGGTTTTTTTAACCAAAACTAAATTCCTTAATTACCCTTATGAATGAATATTATTAATGCTCCATAAAAAGAATATTTTGGGCTATTGTCGCCTTTATTTGCTCGATTTGGTTTATGCACCTTAAATATTCACGAGATGGTAAAGACGATCAGGATTAGAGGAAATACCATTCATACCAATAAACTTCATGGGCCTAGACCGATTCACGCTAACACGAGCAGCTTGCTCATATGACTTTGCCTTATGATGATTATAGGTATTGCTAACTTTTTTTCACGAGGACAGGAAATAAATGCCGTAAAGGCGTTCATTGCCGCAGTAGTTATTTTACTTATCTACGTATAATCACACATTATCATTAACGAACCTTCGCCTTGGTCGGATCCCACGGACGTTTCGTATTATTTAGATGTGATCAGCCTCAGGATATTTTTATTATCTTCACGAAAGCATGGTTTTCATGTGATCCGTTTTCAGAAAATTGATCTCTCTCTTGTCTGATTTTTTTATATTTAGGTTTTTTTTTCGTTTGAGCTAGACGAGTAATATGCGATTTAAGAAATATCCACGACTTTCGAGAAAATACTCGAAACTTGACTCACGCTTTCTCCTCCCGTTGGATTCTCTTTATATTGTCTCATATGAAGGGCCTTCATGAGTTAGTTCTGTTCGTTCTTTTCTCACATTCGCCCCGAGGTCTGTTGTTTTTCCTTCTTTTTCGTTCCAATTTCCAGCAGCGGAACGATTATCATTATTATTCTCGGCTTGCTGCATTTTCATTGTGCGTAATTAATTACCAACGCCGTGCCTATTTGGGAAGCGTTAAAAGTTTGGCTGGCGGGGTGTGTGTGCGGAGATGGGCGTGGGATGGGTGCCCGAGGATGCCAGTCTTTCTCTCTCTCGCCCCCGAATTATAAAGCTGTTTTTTCGCGTTTTCGTTTTGCATCCCCTTCTTACGGATCCCCTCCAGCTTCACCCATTCGGTCTCGTATCGAGGGAGAAGAATGACTACATGCATTTGTTTTTCTACCCCCAGACCCCCCTTACCCCCATCGTATCGCCTCCCCCCCTCCCCGACTTCCTTCCCTTCCCTTCTCCTCCGGCTGCCTGCCTCACGATTCGCCTGCGTGGGTGCGTGCGCGCGCTCGTGACTCTTTATGAGTGCTGGTGCGTAGGTTCCCCTCCGTTTCCGATCCAAGAGAGAGAAATCTTTTCTTCCTCTGTTACTGCCGCTCCCGCTTCGAGGGCTTTTCTGCACAACCGGAGGGGTTGGAAGGATTGCAATTGGATGCATATTTCTCGTGGGCGGTGGCGGAGAGTAGGGGATGTAGCCGTTGTATATCGATCGGCAATTGTTTTGGAGGTGGAATGGAGGTTGGAAGGGAGTTGGTGGTAATGGCTTCAATGATGTTATATGGGATTCGGATTGGGCCACGAGGGATGCTCTGCTATCGTCTCTTTTTTATTTTAAGACTCGGAAAAGGGAGTTTGATCAACTCTCCACTTTTGAATTTTTTTCATTATATTTTTTGCTGCCCCTGTTTTAATAATCATAACCGTTCCACAAACGTTTTTATTTCCACGATTGAGGCACAGTTTAATTTTTCATTACAGCTCCTTGCTCTTTAGGCAAGATTCGTTAATGTTCAAATTGAGAATGGCTTTTTCAGAGAGGAAAAAATGCACCATTCTGCAGCTTGTAATTATAAGGCATCTATGATGAGAGGGATTAATTTTGGCGCTTTAAAGATACACTTTTAATGAGGCCCCGTTATCCGTGGACTTTGATTTTGTACTCAACGGTAAGTTTTCTTGGGCTGGTAAATTCGCATTCATAGAATTATGAAGTTGTACGGATTTGGAAATGCGGGGTTTCGCTATCATTTACACTTTGGAAATCGATAGAGATATGAAATCGCATGAATTAATTACCATAAGAAATACGTAAAGCAAAGTGGTAGTTTTTTGCGTTAACAGGTGAGGAAATTAATTTTTTCGACACGCTTCTTTATGTCCTAACCATTTCAAGTTATTGGGGAGTTTTTTGTGAAAAAAATAAGCTAGAAATGGAAAAGTGTTTGATAGGGAGGGAGGATTCAAAGAAAGCAGAAAAAGAGAAGTTAATGAGGTATAGGAACCTATGGATGGCTTTGGTAGAAGGGTTCTCGTTGAGTTAGCGGGTAAGGCAACGGAAGATAATACGCTTTTTGGTCGGCATCGGGATGCCTGAAAGTATGAAAAAGGAAGAATTAATTACTGCCTTGCCGAATGTGTTGTGTTATTGTACAGAGTTTCGAAAGATCGCGAGCATGCTTTATTGCTTTCAAGGATCGTGCAAAGTCTACTTTCCCGCAAAAGACACGTATGGACATTTATTTTGCTTCTCTCATTATTTTGGACCCACATATTGACACCGTAGCACCATCTTTGGCCGATGTGTTTTTGGTGCAGGCGATCGGTTCATGTCACCAGTCATTCGGGATGGCCCTTCTGTTTGAGTGTTTCTCACCTTTTTACCCGTTGTGACCCCTCACAATCTCAGGATGTCGGTTGGACGAAAGTTCTCGTGTTCCCCTCACACGGGCTTAAATAACTGATCCCAATCCTTCAGCGTTTCGGCTACCCTTATTTTGCATAATCCTATGGTGGGGAAATCATTGCCACATTTTTATAGACAGTGAACGTTTGTTATTGCCGATGGCTCTAATGAGATGGCTTTCTTTGTAGCCTTATCGTTTAAGTTTGGCAAAGATAATTGTTCTGATTCATATTTTATGTTTAATTCCTCGTTTTTACCTGAAATTTCGAAAGGAAGGATGGCTCGGAGGTCATCGGAAGGAATTCGGTCTCGACGCGGGTTGGTTGAAGTGTTGCCGTGACCTTAAAGGATGCTAGACGACTGACTCTTAGTTCTTTCGTTGCTGCTTGCCGTCAGCTCATCGGGGCGGGCGCCTTCCTCCCATGCCCCCGCTACCACCTCCGCCAACCTATGACCTAATTGAATTTTATTCCCCGTTTTGCTTCTTAAAATGAATGCGCAGAGTGGGGACGCTGTGTCGTGCGATTCACGCCCTTCGCCAGCACACCGCGACGGTGGACGCCCGCAGTAATCCAGTCGACTATGGCGGCGCTGGCGTGTGCTCACAATATCTCTATAATTACGGGATTGAAACTTTTTAAATAAAACAGGTGCTTGCATGGCTAGAGCTCGCTCATCTGTTTTTTTACTTTATACTTGACTTCACTTTGGTAAAGTATGTGAAAATTGCGGCAAACACGCTCGTGCGCACACACACACATTCTTTCATATATATATATATATATATATATATATATATATATATATATATATATATATATATGTATATATATATGTATATATATATGTATATATATATATGTATATATATATATATGTATATATTTAAGGAGCTCACTCCCAGGTTAGAAACAGTGAACGGAGAGTTTCCCGCACCCGAGGAGGACTACGTGAGAAATCGCCCTCATATTCATACTTTAGTTTTGAATGGCATCACAATAGGAGAGGCTGAACAATATCTGTGCTTTGCGATTTGCAGATGGCATTGTTTTATGCAGTGCCATCTTCGCTTGTGTCCATCCAAAACTTACCTAAAGCGGGAGATTGTCGATAATAATAATCTGTGAATATTTAGAAGGTGGAGGGTTGGAGAAGATCAATTGAAGATAGAGTTCTTTAGAGTATTAGGAATAAGACTATAGATAAGTCTTTTGCACGATGGAATTTATGACAATATTTAATTACCTGCGGAAGGATTACAAATAGTAGGAATTTTTAAGGCTCCGAGGTCAATGGTGGCTGCAAATGCGGGCCTGGGTCACGAACTGAATCTTGAAATAGTTCACTTGTGGTGAAGAAGCGAAGGAGATATCAGAGGTGTAACGTGACAAGATGATCAGTGAGATAATCAAGGAAATGTTACACAAGGCAGTGGTGTTAACCTCGTTAATGCGTGTTTGTTATTATATTAATTAAAATAAATGAAATAATCAATATCATTAATAAAAGGTTTCTGTAGGTGAGAGTTAAAAGAGGAAATGAGTTGTAAAAATTGTATGTGACAGAGATGATGTTAGATGGGTGTGTGGAGTAAATCGTCGAGAGAGAATCAGAAACAAGATAATCATGCGAGAGGATCGTTCAATAAGTCTCGCATAAGAAGATGTTACAAAAAATTATTTTGGGTGGATTTTTTTTCTAATTTTCAACGCATTATTATTTTAGCTCGATACACTTTTCCCAGCGTTCCTCCGACTTCCAAAAAGGATATTATAAATAAAGAACTTGGGGGGTCCTGATTTTCCTTGATGGCGCAAATTGCCTTTTCATGTGATGTCTATTTTGCTGAAAATACGGAGACGATCACTTCTGCAAACATATGGATGTAATCGAGTGAGGAATATGATGGCGGCGGGCACTTTTCTTTCGCACTCTCGTCTCTCTCGCCCTTTTCAGGTAGATTCGATCCGACGGCAACATTCTGCCAGTCATTTTTTCGCCGCCATATCCTTCCCCAGTTGTTGTTGTCTAGCTTCCACATCGATCGAACGGGGTGCGACACGCAGCTTTATACGCCCTCCGAAGGTAACCTCAGTATCACCCATCCACATTTCCCCCTTAATGGAAAAGTCGATTATAAATTTAAAAAAGTGAGAAATCTCCTGTGTTCCCCGCCCACCTCTCATCTTGCGCGCCCCTTCTATCTCCCCCTTTAAGGATGGGATCTGATTTCGAGGGTGGCGTCCTTCGGAGGCACTCGGCCTTCTTCTTCCCCACCCACCTCCTCCTCCCCCCCACGCCACTCATACCTTTCTCGCGTCGCAAGCTGGGCCGAGGCGGGGGGGGGGGCAGTGCATTGTGTTATTTAGAGGGGCTTGAACAGCTGGAGTCATTAGCAGGCCCTGGCAACGAGCGAGGAAGCAGAGGAGGAATAGGGGTATAGGGACGCAGGAAGGAGGCTATAAAATGGAGAAACGTCGTCACTACTGATCCACAATTGTAGGGCAAGACCTTTTTTAAATGTGTCTATACTTTAAATCTGAAGTTATTGCCGTGAAATTCAGACGTTAGCAATGATGCGACTCCCTAAAGACAACACTAACCTTTTCTGAGTTTGACGCCCTGATACCGGTAAAGGTATAAAATTCATTTTTACTATTTGGTAATGGACTTCGCCGTTAAATCTCTCTTCTCGCTCATATTGTCATGGAACCTTTGTGCCCACGCTGCGTCTTTTCTCTAATGAATTCTTGGCCGTGTTTTAGTATTAAAGCATTGCTACAATAGAATAGACTATTTGATCTTTATTTGGAAATGATGTACTATATATACAGTGGGTCTCTTTGTGGTGAGAGAAATACTGTCAGTCTAAAATTTCTATCTTGGCCTTTCTAGTTGGCATGCGTCGTTCAAGGCTGACTGTTTGTGATTAAATGAGATATGGTCGTCGTATCTGGAGGAAAACCCCCGTCGTCCATGGACAGTATTTTTTGAAAATATCTCATTTCAATCGTCTGGTGTATTAAGAATAATGGCGATTGCAGTTTTGCCTACAACAGCACCAGGTTTTAAATCATTTTATAGGATTGAGGAGGCAATGAGAATTAATTAAAACTTCAAATAAGAAAAAGGATGGATTGCATTCATTTAAATTATTTGTTTAAATGCAGTGAGAAAAAGTAAATTTTGACCCAGTGGTGGAACAAGATTAGGACTCCTGTAGTTTAGAGAGAGAGAGTGGGAGAGACGACTCATTGGCATATGAAGGCGTTGGGTCCTTATAGCTACAAGCCATCATTTGGTTGCTGAATGCGTGGACGTGATATTTTTCTCCTTCTCTTAGACTAGCATTCCATCGAAAAATCTTTAAAAGGCGTAGTGGAAGGATAATGGATGCAAAAATTAGCCCGTCCGAATTGATGAATAACTCACCGAGAAGCAAGGAATTCGCTCGATTTCCTTCCGCCGCCCTCGATTAATTTAATATTCCCTCGTCCTCTCTGGGCAGGGCGGATGTTCGCCATTCGTCGTAGGGAAAGGGTAATGATCGTCGTCGGCGGGGAAAGGGGTGCGTGGCGCCAGAGGGGAGAGGGATGTCCGAGAAGGAGGAGGAGGGTCGCATCCTCGACTGGCCTCACTCTCGCGGCCCCTTTTTGTAGTTCGGCGGGGAGGGGGTACCCTTGGGATTGGCCCACGGACCGTATTAAACCGCAAACTTGAGAGTTGAGGGAGAGGGGGTTTGGGAGGTTATGGCGGCCTCAGAAGGGTTTTGTCTTCTTTCTTCGTTCCTTTGCACTCCTATCCCGGCAGCCTTTGCGTTGGTTTCTTGTGCGTGCGAGCGAGTGAGATACGGCGGGCGATGGGATTCTGGATCTACTCTCGGGATCAAATGATTGGCGCGAGTTTGCTTTTAATTAAAATTTGACGTGGTGTTTTCCAAAAGAGAGGTACGGGGGTAGGGAAAGAGAGATGTTCTTGAGAATGGAAGGGGGGACGATGGGGCGGAGGTGGAGTAGAGGGGGTAGGGAGGCACTGTAGGACGATGGGATCCGGTGTCGGCACGTGACGGTGGGGTCGGGGTGAGGGGAGGGCTCCCTTCTCCGGTAGTGCGCTCATTTCCCTCGGCGCCTTTTTTGAGTGGCGCCGCTTGAATACGCTCTTTTGCAGATAAGCCATCGCGTGGTCCTCTCCCCACCCCTCCCCCACCCTACACCAACCCCTTCTGTTGGAATAGGGAAACCCATACTATTATTCCCTTGGGTGTCCTCAAGGTTTTGAAAAGTTGCGGGAGTGTGTTATATGATTTGGGTAATAAACCCTTCCTCTGCAGTAGCGTTCATGGATTTTTGTTCCTTCTAAGGGGTAGAAGCAATATTGCTACGCGACATCTTTTGAGTGAAAGAATTCTTTTGTGAAGTCGGCCTTGTTACTTACCTTGTGCGCCGAAACATTTCGTTCCAAGAAAGATCTCATCCTTTAAGAAATGAGTGTTCACTTGGAATATATATATTTTGGTAGTTTATTTTCTATTTTAGGCATTCCCTCCTTACTCTTACCTGCTCAAAAGTTTCTACTACTTGAATCAGAATGTGAATCTGAAAATCCATTTATAATCCTAGTCAGAATATTAGAAGAGATACGATTCGGATTCGGAAAAGAGCATGTTCGTGGAGATGGACGCTTAACATTTTTGTGAAAGGCTTCATTTTGGGATTTATTATTATCCTAAGGTAGTCTACCGGTTAAGGTAGGTTTATGGATGGGCACAACTACCAAATAAATATTTTTTGACTCCTAACGAAACACAAAATCAAGCAACCTACTCTACATCAAGTGCCTCTTTATCTCTGGGTACTTTCGTCCTCACTACATCCCGTCAAATAACCCTATCCTGTTCCTTCCCATTCCTCGTTTGCCTAACATTCTGCCCTCTATTCTATCTATTTTGGGATGAGTTCAATTTTTTTTGTTTTTGTGACAGTTCTTTTTATTGATCCTTTAAGTTGTCTTAAGTATTTAATCGAATTGGCAGTAGCGTTCATCTTTACGATTGCGTTAAGACTTCCTTCGTCATTCCTTCCTGATGGTCCCAATTAATCTTATATAGTTAGCAGGAATGCTCTCAATCTTACTTTTCCATCGATTCAGTCATGTTAATTCTGACATTTTGCATAATATGATCCTCAGTAAATTTTGTGTACAGGTGGTCTTTGAGTAAGAAAGAAATCTTTTTTTCAAAATCGATATTTCACGCTTTTATTTTTTGCATTAGTAGAAGGAAAAATATGTAAATCTAAGTATGTTGCTACTTAGAGAAGAGGCCTTTTTTCATCTCTCCGCCAACGATGCATGTTCTCAGTTATATTAGCATCAAATGATTCCACATTTTTTTGATGAGAGGAAAAAGATAGCGAAACGAGAATTATTTTATCCTCTTTTCAATATCATTGACTGCTCTTGGTAATGATTCCGGTGTTTTTTTGAATACCAACTTGCGCGTGCGTCATTTCAATTGACATTTAATTTAAGTTCTCCCTTTAGCGATGAAGTTGCGTCAGGTTTCTGCCGAGAAAGTCTTTGGCGAGAGCTGTGGCGGGGGTCCACGGCCCGGGAGGGGGGGGAGTAGGGTTCGCCGAGGAGTACACGTGTTTATGCGACCAACTCCTTCCAAGGAGGAGGGCGTTGCCGTTTGGTTGACCTGTCGTTTACGAAATGAAACCTAGTGATCACTTGTTCGGTGGAGCTTCTAAATAAGGTAAAATCTGACGGGATTGATATTAATGCAAGAACTCACCTGATTGCCACTGGTTTCTCGTGTCTTGAAAAATGAATTGCAACCCTAATTTGTATACGTAGGGCTAGATTCCACCGGTTACTTTATTAAAACCGACTAAGGGACTCCTTCTTTGCTGCCCTTTGTCTGGGTGGGGGAAACAATGAGATTATGATCGTGTAAATATGAATGAAATCGCATGCAAAGCACATAAATTACCGTCGAAAGTAAAGGAGAGGAGGACGAAAGATTAGGGAAGAAGAGTGTTTGGAGGGAATGGGTGGGTAAACGTTTTGGGTAAATCAAGCTGGAAGTTGTCACCAGGTAAGGAAAAATACCCAAACTTAAAAAGAAAACAAATGATCTCCGTATTTCGCTTTGTTCAGTGCTTCATTTTGCGATTCGAATTGTCCTAATTATTCCCTTTCAGCGTCAGAGGCACCCCCGATTGTCATGTAGCATCACAAAATGATATCTGGCTCAGAAATCCTCCTGTAGCAAGAGATTACCTTTTCATGGAATTCCTGAAATAAAGGATTTGTTCTGAGGAAATCTCATAAGATTGGTTTATCTAATGATAGATTGTTAATTATAGTTGCATGTCAGAATGAGTATGGAAGAAATAAAAGTTATGCCATGACATGTCACAATTGTTTTTGAGTCAAATAATCGCTTACTACGCTTGAGTTTCAAGGCAAGCTGTACTTCCACGGGTTTAGATGTTTTTGACCTTTGTGATCCGATGTCAAACAGATAGCAGGTCAGTCGTTAATTTTCGCGGTGTCGGTTTAATAGCGCTCTTTCGTAAGATTTTGACAGAACCGCTCAGGGGACACGATGGATTGACACGGGAATAGATCATGCAGTGTCGCATAAGCAACATCGTCTGTCATTCACGACAATTGAATTTACAGCGATGGTCGCCGCGCTATCCCTGTCAAATTGTTTTCGAGGACCTCCACTCAACCCTCCGAACGAAAGGCTGCTCTCTCATGACACGTGACACCAATTGTTGTTTCGAAGGGCGACGGGTACGGATCTTACGTGAGTACGTCAGGCACCAGAAAGGGGTACCTATGCGGTTGCAATGACCCGATAAATCAATTAAAAATTTGAAGATGGAATACGGTATTTCAGCTTACGAGTCATAACGCTGACTTTTTACAAAATGACCTACAGTGCAATCTACAAAGGAAACGAGCATACGGATTTAATAATATCATTTGCAACTCTGTATATTCCTTGTATTATTGTGGATTCTAATATTCCCCCAGGGTATTCTTCAGTCTGGTAGTAGTTTGCTTTATGGTGAGGGTACTAGAGTGGCTTTATCACATTTTTTTGAGTAAATTACTTAGTTCTCCCTTTGACAACGAAGCCATATTCATTTCATGGAGCTGTGGTAACTTCATATCATCATCTTCTAAAGGCGGAGCCTTCTCGTTGCAGCCATTGGTCCCTTCCCTTTGCGGTTCTTTTCAGTTCATTGTAGGTTGTTACTCTCGTAGTACTTTTTTATATCAGCTTTAAATTTCCTTCTTGGCCTTCCTCTGCTTTTTTCCTATTACTATCCCCTCCATTATATTTTCCAGGAAGTTGAAATGCCTGAGAAAATGTCCAACCAATTTAATTTTCCTTTTCTCTATCTTTTTCATTAAATACCTTTCCTCTTTAATTTCTCTCAATACGTCTATGTTGCTTTTCTTGTCCGTTCATCTTGTTCTTGTTATCCTTCTCCAAATCCACTTTCCCACTTTTTCCTACCTAGCCTTTTTCCTCTTTTCCAATGTCAATGTTTCGCATCCATGTAATGGTTCACTCCAAATAAACGTTTTTCCAAAGAATTTTTTTAATTCCACTTGCATGTGTTTGTTTCCTGAAAGATTCTCTCTCTATACATATGCTCTCTTCGTCAAGACTATCCTTCTTTTCACTGCAGAGGTGCATCTGTCATCTCTTGTCATTATACTCCTTAAGTAGCGGAACTCCTCTACTTGGCTTGTAATTGATTCCCCTATCATTAAATTAACGGGGGGTTCTGGCCCGTTTCTATAAACTATCATAGTTTTGGTTTTCTTTTTATGTACTATATTTTCAGTTTCCATTTTTTCAAAGCTGTGGACAGAGTTTTGAGCATTCTATTCATATATTTGGCTGATTCTGCTTGGGTCATAATATCATCTGCAAACCTAATGCAGTTTATCTTTCTTCCATATAACTTTCTACCATGTTTTCTCCTTCATTGTCTCTATAACCTCTTCAATATGATAACTTAGCCAGCGATGTATTTACGCCTTACCCATTGTTCGCCGTTAATTATTTCTATTAGCAATATGATGTATTTTAGCGTTTATCGCTAAATGTCAAATGTAAGTTCATTGTACACCAGTTTGTATGTCTCCGAAAATGACTGAAATCCTTTGGGGAAAGGCAGAAACTTTAAAGAATTTTCTCACTAGTTAGAAAAATGAGAGGAATGAGAAATTCCGTTGGAATAAGAAAAGAACATGATTAAGAATTATTTCCATTTGATAAAGAATTATTTTATCAGGGCGGCTGATTGAAAACGATTGTGGGAAGGTGACAATCAAAGGCGTGGCTGTTAGGTTTCTTTAAGTCCCGACGGGTGTCAAAACATTTGGTCAACTAGATACGTGTACTTGTGTGTGGGTCTCGCAAGTACGTCGGCTGTGATTCAAAGTTGGCTTTCCAGTGCGGCTGTAGTTATTGTAAGAGCTTGATCTCAGGAGTTTCCTCATCCGTTGACTGATTTTAATAGGCGTGGATGGCATACCCTGGGAATGATCAGCTAGCGCTCTTTCGTGTGTCTAGATATAAAATGAAGCGATATAGCATCAAACCGTTACCCAAGGGTATGCTCTCATGGTGAATGCCCATGATAATACGTCTTTTCTGTTATGGAGGTTTACGAGGTTGGTTAAACGAAGACTCTAGAGAGGCCTGAATCTAAATATTCAAAAATTCGACAACTTTTTAGGTCCTGCTTTTCAATTCAGCACCACCAGAATCACTGGCCAACTGGAATGCATGCACTAAAAATATCTAGAATAAAATCAAGATCGTAAAATTAAGACAAAACTTCACGAGTTCATTTATTCCTGCGGTTATCATGGAGGTATACCTACATTTTCATTGAGAGCCACTTCCGCAATCGGGATATTGAACATTGCGGAAAGGCGTAAATCTCCGGAAAAGGTGATCAAATTCGGACTGAATTCATAGTTGTATGAATAGATGCCTTCCGAATGTCTAAATTTCGTGTAGCCTACATCATGAAGAGAATGCGGTTAAGAGAAAGAGAGAGACCTAAAATCATGACTCGCTCATGGCAAACAACGTCTTGAAATTAAATTGTAATTGCCTTGATTGTTCGTCAGGATTATTTGCTGAATTTCGGGTGCTGTGAGGGTTCGCCCTATTACACTGGAGTGACTCTATGAAGGCGAAAGAGGAACGGGGCGATAAGGAGGGGAAGGAGTGGCGTGCTGGGTGAAGACCCTTCAGGAACAGACTGGTTGACGGAGTAACGAGAATAATTGATTGATTTTTCGTTATTAAATTTGATTTTTAAACAATAATTAAGATAAAAATCCAAAATATGACAATTTTCTGAAAATTATTCAATCCAGTGTGTCCACACTTGCACATTCACTACCAATATCTGCACTCGCAACTAATGCCATTTTGCAAAATATTCTCTTCAAACTAAATTTAAAAGGTGCTAGTGATTCGGGGATTCACTTTCAAATTCTGTAGCTACCCTGACCGTAGACGCTTTGTTCTTGTTAAATGATCAGTTACCTTCACCACAAAACATTTTAAGTGAATAGGGGAGAAAGTCTGCTGGGTGTTGGCAAAGGAGTATTATTGCAGAAAAGTAATGGTACAATGATTCGACATATGAAATAACAGTAATAGTTAAATGTAATTGGAAATATAAAGGCCGTAGGTCTAATTGGGATCGTGTGGTAGGTCACCAGATATCGTATTTGAATCGGAATAGGATAATAGGTGTTGGGTAGATACTTTTGGCGGTAGGTACGAGTTATTTAGACAGTATGTACTTTAATTTAAGGTATTTCCATTTAGAATATGCCTGGTTAGCACGGTCCTGCGAGAAGGTTGGCGGATAAGGGCTCAAGAGTGATTGAAGGATGTTTTGGAATTGGTTGTGAGGGGAAAATCCGGGAAAGATTAATGGCGTAGGGGGTGGAGGGCGAGAGAGCGGGGGGGGGGGGGGGAGGCTTGCGGACTGATGCCAGGGTAACGTGGGGAAGGATGGGGTCTAACAAGGGGTGGAACGCAAAAGTGCCGGGAAAGGGGATGTAGCAGGGTTAAGGGTTCGTGGCGATGGAGCAAGGAGAGGCCTTGCATCGCCGTCTCGTAATTATTCGTCTGTCGAGGGGTTGCGATGGCCATGTTGATATGCCCAGGCTGAAATAATGGAAAGAAATGATGATTGGTCAAATTTAAACCCTGTGAGTGCGTGCCTGCGCGTTTGTACGAGTTGTAATGAAGATATCCGTGTAACACGGTTTTCTATTTCATTTGTTACGGCTTAACGATCTGCAAGGGAATACTGTCCGCCTTCCGGTTTTCACAGGACTTAAAGACTTCTGACTTAAGTACTGGGCGAAATGTGTTCTTAGAGAACCACGTGCTTATGGTGCTCGTCTACCGTTTATTCTTTGCAATGCATTGCGAGTGAGTCATGTGCCATCGAATACGAGATTGAAGGGGTGTCTGGCGTGCACGCATGAATTTCTCTTCCATACCGAAAGCTACTCTTGGCGAGAGTTATTTCTACGGCGCTGATTCAGCGATACCTTTTCCTAGGCCACTGTGGCAGGCACCATTCCACCCTGCATGAAGTCGGTGAGCCGCAGACTACAGAGGAGAGAAGGGAGTGTGAAGAGGGGGGGAGGGGTCTGTGGATGGAGAGGTGGTGACCCCTGGGTGGAAGGTTAGGGGGAGGGACGAAGATGACACTGTATTGTTAAGACCACTCGGGAGGGCAGCGTGTGATGGAACACCTTGATAAAGCGAAAGGTGTTGGAAGTGGGAAGGGTTGCGGGCGGGAAGGAGGGGGTGGGTTTGAACAGGACGTGTGACACGTTTCTGAGAGGGGAGGTTTAGATGGGGCCTTTTTTTAGGAAGCTGGTCGTCACCGTGTGGCCTGGCTTCTACTATAAAGAGGAGAAAACGCAGATATCCGCAGAGAATGGTTCCAGTCTCTTTTCGCCAAATGTGGGGTGGGGTGTCCTTGGCGGGTGTGTCTCCTGCCCTCCCCGGCGTGATGGAGTTTGGGGGGGGGGGGGCTGGCTGGTCGAGCTCGAGGTAGTGCCCTCCCCATCATCGCCCGCCCGCCTCCATTTCGCCGTTTAAAGTGGACCTCCATTCGCGCCGACCAGGGGGCTTCCGTTTTCCCCTCCCCTCCGGGCCCGAACGCCGCCTACATTTTTGCTGTGGACACCGGGCAGTTGGTGGTTCGTCCTGGGTCGCTCTGATATGGTCCACTATCGCTGAAAATACCGCGACCCTTCTAGTCTCCGGAGTTTCGAATGAGTATTTGCAGGAAGTTTCAGTTATTTGCGACTGTTTGCTGTGCTGGAAATTGTTGCGGATGGCACACGTAATGTAATATCGACAGGTGATATTTTCTGCGGATGTAGCTTTGGACTGAATTCCCCACACCCAGGGGGTGAATGAACGATATTTTTCCATTCCTCGTCTCGTAGCAAGCGTGAAAGAGTGGGATGTTGTCATTTTGGGACCATTTTGGTTCGAACTAGGAGTGGTGGAGGCAAGGAACGGTCGGAGTTGATTCATTGTCACCTGAATGCCTCCTCCGGTGGTGTTGTGGAACTTATCAGCTAATTCGTTTCTAGTTCACGAAGGTTAATAGAAGAAGATGATAAAAGAAATTCATATTCTTTCCACTGATAGAGACTTCCATTAAGTGCCGATTTGTTCGGGATGAATCATTAGCGTCATAGTATATCAGTTTGGATGGGTAAAATGCTGCGGTAATATCTTTGTTTCTCTATCATGACGTCACTTCATTGGCCATTTTTCCACCATAAAAACATTGCTAATAAGATATTTTTATTTTTTCTTTATTATTACGCTGTTATTGACATCGTGTTAATACTCCCGAATAATTATTTTTTATTGTTCGACGTTAATGATCATGCGTTTGTTGTATTTGAAAAAATATCAAGAATTATGAGTAAAATTAGTCGTCAATTGACGTAGAACCTAACTGATGAAGGCTATATGATAATGAATGTCTCTTGCTTTTTTGTTATTATTTCTTTTCTACGAGAATCGCATGAGTGCTATCTCTACCCGTCACAATTATTTGGTACAATCTCACGTATCTGCTCTCTCTCTATCAATCCTTCCTCGATACGCGGTCCTCCGTAGCGTTTGAATATCGCTTTCCTGCTTTGTCCTTGCTGTGTCGAGCAGCTTTTTGATCGGTCCCGTGTATAAACGGCTTGCTTGCGTGTAGTTGAATCCGTTCCCCGCAATCATTTTTATCGCGTGTTTTTCTGCTCTGCTCCCACTCACTCCCTCTTTCCCTCCATTACCTTTCGATACTGAAGCCTTTGATTGGATACTCGCCATTTCCTAAATTTATGAGCACGCCGTGTCGGATGCGGCTCAAAATTGGATTACTCATCCCGGGGCCCGCCATCTCGACCTTAATTGGGCCCCGCCCACGCCTCGTGGCGTGGCCCGACTGGAAATGTTTTTGATTTATCAAGCGGGATGGTTGACGGTCATCCCTGCGAGGAAATTGGATCTCGCCTTATGTGTTACGCCGCGAGATTAATCGAGTCCTTGTCTGCCGAATCACTCTGTCTCCGCTGTGCAACTATACATTCGGATTACGTGCTGTACTTGTTCCTCCTGAGTGAAATGAGGGTGCCACCATCAGGGCTTAACTTTCGGTGTGCTCGGAGGGAAAAACACCTGTCAGTTAAGTGCAGTATTTGCCTTTGAATTAATATCCAGAATCATTCTGCGCGAGGAAGGCTCAAGAGGTGTAATGGGGGCGAGCGATTGTTTCCGCAGTTGGATTTCAGTTTGTGTTACATACCCGTTTTGAAGTCGGTTTCCCAGAATTACGTCGTTCCCCGATTCATCCTCAATTAAGTATTTATTATATTATTTTCTATATTTTAACTATTATTTTTGGATGAACCTTGAACAGACGCGGCCCTAGCTAAAATGATACAAAATTTCGCGCTCTCCATTAAAGCCGTGGCACGTTAGGGACTTATTGAGGGTTCTACTTCCGTATAAATCCCCAATCATAATCGTTGTAGTAATGTATATAATATGTACACCCAAAATCATGAAAAATATCACAATTTCCATAAAATAGCCACGACCAATCAGGATAAGGTATTGGAAGTGAGGAAAGGGATCCCGGAAAATCCAGCCATTGCTATATAAAAAAATCGAAATCACCGACTATTAAGCCGGAGATCGTCGTTAACATAATTGACAAAACTGGTCGAAGCCCCCCAGGAAACGTGCAGCCAATTCGCTAAATGGCGGAATCTCTCGCAATAACTACTCTAACATCGCCGCTTGAGTAAGGCTCGCTTCCCCGCCTCCCCTCTATGGCTCCGTAGCTCCTTATAAATCCTTCCCTTCACTTTCCCCCTCGTCGTTCAACTCCCTCCCTTACTCTTTCAAGCTGCGCCCTTCAAAGCTCTAGCCACTAACGCCGCCCAAGCCTGGGGGGTGGGTCGGTGGTTTGTGCCCATCCCTTCTCCTTTCGCATCCCCAACCACCCCCCTTCTTATCTCACCCCCTCCGTGCTCTCCTCTTCCCTTCCATACTCCTGGATTTATGGTCGTGTTAAGACGGCTCTGCCTCCCCTTCGCTCACCATCTCCTCGTCCTCCTACGCATTCCTTTTTCCACCCCCACCCCCCCGAGCTACCAAGGGTTCCGAATCTTCTCTCTCGCAACCCCTCCGTGCTCCTTACCCTGGCCATACGCTTCCACTCTATTGCCTCTTCCAATTATCAAATTTGGCTTTTTTTGGATTTGAGTTCATTTAGCATTCTTATTTTACGATCCTAGTGGCTGGACTCAAATCAGTAAACCTACGTGTACAGTGTAAGGTAAATGGTAGAGTTCATCGTTTTATTTAAATGATTCTTTCCAACGTTTTGATTTCGGACGCACGGTTACATGAGGGAGCATTGGATACAAGAGAAGACTTGTCCACTGTTGCTAATTATTTTTAGGTTACTTTAGCCAGTATTCCGGCCATCTGTTGACCTCGTCTTGCCATAGTTTCGTGTGTTCCTAACGGATACATTTTAATTAGGATTATTATGAATTTTAGCATGCTTTTTTTATTTAAAAATTTAAGAAAAAAAATCACATGGGATCACTGTTTAAGCGCTGCTGGTCTTTTTTTCGATGAACTAGCCTCCATCATCCGGACCTGTGCCCTCTTTCGCTTCTTCTTTGTCGCTGTAACGCTCGTATTCTATTTACCTTCCATTATTGCATAGCAAGCAGCATGCTTCTGTTCTGTGAGTGATGGTGTGCTCGTAGAGAATTGATAATTCGTATCGCCTTGCAGGTTAATTCGTACGCAGCTGTTCAGTGCTCCATGAAACACTGTATTCCTCAAGCCTGTTGTTTGGCTTGCGTGATCTCGGATTCAAGGTGTTCTATTCTGTTGCTGCTATATTCTACACAATACTCCGCAAGCCACTGTATGGACGTCGGGCGGGGTGGCGTGTGGCTGTAAATTTCATGTATTTCATATTTCTAAAGTGACTTTGGTTTCTTACTCTTATAATTTCTTATTATCCGGGAAAGAAACGAGTATTCGTATTTATCTATTCTGGAGTCTATCTCCTTTAACTAATCTCTGTGGTATAAACTACCCAAATAAAAGTCATAATAACTACTTTAGTGTCATGTTCACTCGTAAGTTGTCAACCTTTCCAAAAGTCTCTGTCTCGCTTGTTTTCTTCGTATCTCAAGTGGCTCCTATCCTGATTCCATTAAAAGGCCGGTCACACTCGGCTTCTTGTCGTAGCAATATTAGACGAATCTGGTAGATTTACTCTGGACTTAATCTAATCTAATTCTTTTTGCCAAACTTTCTTCCTAGGATACCAAATAATTTAATGATTCCTCGTACTTGTGGCATATTCCAAATGAGGCCTGAGTGGAGCAAAATAATCTCTCTTTTACTTTCTCATTACATATTCCCACCACCCGTTAAATGAAGCCGTGTTTCTTAAAAGCAGATCCGCATATTGTCTTGGCAGGTTCTCGCCATGATAAGCGTGGTGTTAGACCTAACCTCAAATATTTAACTTGATCTGCCGTAGTTATCACGGAACCCTCTGTTTCGTAATTTACATGTGTCCTAATTGCCACTTCCTTTGTCTCAAAATTTTAAAACTGCGCATTTACCTATGTTAAGTACTAATCCCCATTCCTTGTTCTGATCCAAGTCTCTAGAGAGTAGCTCGCTATCTGATTACTCTCCCAAGAGGCATTCTTTTGGTAGGAGGACACCACTTTGGCAGCACCATAGTCATCGCAATTCATCACCTTAGGGTCTGGAGTTACGCAACGGTCCTTTTATATCGGGCCTTTCATGTGGTAAAGTACGTTAGTCCTCAGAGAAAACTCAAGGTCGACATTTTCTGCCTCCTTTGTGACTCATCTTACTTAATTGTGCCCCAAACCCGCTTTTCTAAATCGGATTCGGCCGCATGGTGTCCATCACCGCTCTCTGATTCGTGCGCTGTTTATCTCAGTATGTGGAGATGCTGGTACCACATGAAGGTAGTGATTTGGCCGGTGGAATACACTCACTTTGCAGTCTTTGAGAATTTTCTTCATTTCGCGAGTGGTTAGCATTATCTCGCCGGTTTTGTTACGTGAAGTTTGCGTGCTCAGGATGCGAATCACTCGAAAGAGAGTGTATCCTCGCCAAAACCCCCCTGTACCGAGGCTCACTGACATGCTATCACGTGTCCCCGTGGGGCTTACGTTCACTACATGCGTGATCCCCCTCTAGATTGCATATTTGTTAGGCCACTCGAAACTTTTCTTGGACTCTCATTCGAGATTGGTCCGTTGCGGGTGACCTTATCTGTGTATTATCTCGAAGCCACACGTCTTTCGCGTGGTTAGTCTGATCGTAGAAGTCCACCACCAACGGGCGGGCGGCGCCGTTATCAGGCACGTCGCGAGGAGGCTGGAGGTCCGTAGGCCGTCCCCTGAATGTATTTATGTAATTTAAAGCCTCCCAAATTAGGAAAGCATGAATCTAGCGTGATTCTCATAGCAAGGATGCCATATTAATTTTTTGTACATAAGGAGCTTTATCCAAAATTTAATTATTACTAATGTAGAGTATGCCTGTATGAAAACCCAATTTTTACCTTAGTTATTAGTGTTTATCGTTCATTCAGGCATCTACCAAGGATTATTATTTTTTCCAAGATGCTGTTTATGCTATTTTTCTCCTTTGGTCGGTTATGATACTCTTCCACGCAATGGAAACACCAAATGTCTTCATAATGTTTCAATTTTAAATGTTGAGTTTGTAAGTTTAAAATGATTGTTTTTGTAGTTCTTTAATGGCGATGAAAGATATCGTCTGCAAATAAAGCCTGGGACATTATTTATCTGCTAAACTGTGATTTTTAAAGCGTTCAAGAGGACATTTCCAAACTTTAGTTTTTAAAATCTCGAATGATATTTATTTTATCGTCGGAGATGTCGGTGATATCGTGACTTCATTTCTCATATATGTTTTTCTTCCCGCCACATACGTGCACACAAACGAGGGATAACATGCCGCTGTTTTGCACGATAGTGCTTCGTAGTAGTAGTAGTATTTAGGGGTGGCGACTGACATCAGAGGTTATTTGCGCCATAGGGGATGGACAGGAAAGGTTGAAGGGTGGAGAGAAACCCGGCGTCGGCATTAGCCTACTCTTAACGAAAGGCGCAAAGGGTCCGCAGCTTAACGTCCCATCCGACGGACGGCGTGCTGACTCAAAGTGCCCTCCACCAAGCACCTCAAGTGGGGATCGAGATAACTCTGGAAAATATTCAACACCGGCGGGATATGAACCCGGGCGCTCTGGGTGGGAAGCCAGTACGTTAGCCCCCGCACCATCTCGATCCCCTAGTGCTTCGTTTTGTACGCGTCATGCTAAACGGTGAAATCTTTGAAAACGGTCTGGATTGAATCAGTTTTTTGCTGAAGTACGTTAGTTACATTTCTAAATATCACTAACTTTCGAATAAATGTAGTATTTGGTTTCTGTGTTAGGGTGCACCCGGTGTTCGTTTCCATGGTCCTTACATTCCAAGGCTAGGTGTTTGGATGAATCTCCGTCGCGTCGGTCGCCACGAGATGACCAGTTGTGAGGTCGTGAAGAAGGTCTCGGAGAAGCTTTGTCCCGTGTCCTAGGAGAGGTATGCTCATTTATCGTGCGCAATTTTTAACGGGCAACTGCCGTGGCAACTAGCCTCATTGTTTCTTGTACTTAAGTCCAGGTGAAGGGAAGGCATGCTTTGCGATGTGTTCTCTTCATGGAAGTTAAGTGGCCAAAGGGAGGATTGGAGAGTAGATTGGTTGGTTACGGGCGGAATGTTGGGAGGGGGCGCGCTCTTCTTCGCCTCGATTACTTTTCCCCGCATCAAACAATAAGAAGCGCGGGTGTGAGACTTGTGAAGAAGTCAGTAGGGGGGGAGCAAGTGAGGGGAGGCATCTTGAGTCTCCCAGACTCTTCCGCGCCGTTCATCCTATTCATCCTTTCCGCCGCTCGCGCCACCACAACCACTTTGCATGCAAATCGTGCAACAATGGCGGGCTGATGAGCCGAGCCCTTAATTTCCACTTTCCCCACTCCGGCAACTCCTCCCCCCCTTTCTCTCTCTTCACCCTCCCCTTCCCCCGTGTATTCTCTGTCGGAGACCCACTCCGTGACATTTTTTTCTCGATGGCTCGGCGTTTTTTTCCAATCACACTATTTCTTTCTCTCGCAGCCGCCCGCCCGCCCCTGCTGCTTTCGAGAGCACCTCCCACTCCCTTTCCATCGGCTACCCTCCCATCCCACCGGGGCAACCCCCGCACGTTCAGCCCGCCGCTCCCCCTCGCGCCACGCCACCACCCTCCACTTACACTTTCACTTTCCTTTTTTCCCGTTTAACATACCGTTTCCCTCTTCTCCGTTTTATATTTAATTCCATCTTGTTTTCCGCTCGTGCCGGAGCGTGGTGTGATAGGGCTTCTTAATATATACACACGTCTGTAATGAGAATGAAATCCCATTTTGCTTCTGCTTTTGTGTCGCAAATTTTACTCTTGTGGCGGCATATAAATGAAAATGCTGCATCGGATATATCAGTCGAAATGTGTATTTTTTTGTTTATATATACACATAAATAAACCATATATATATACATATATATAAACCATATACCATAAACACAGTAATCAACCCGAAGGTCGGTTTAGTAGGTGATGGTAGAGTTCACCCAGTACTACGCCCGACGGCGTGTGAAATTCACACATCAGGGTAGGAGGGCCAGTTCCTTTCCCTGTGCCGGTTTTGGTTTTCTAGGAAGATCTGGTACCCGAAAAATCACATAGCTTGGGTGGAGCTGCAGTCGCCCTGAGTGCCTTGCCCGGAAATCGTGTGTGTTTCCGTATAATCGATATATATATATATACACACACACACACATGTAAATATATACTCATGTATGCTTATGCGTGTGTGTGTGGGGGTAGTGTTGGACTACCCGGGTTGGCCCGGATTCGATGCCCTGGCAAGTCTCTGGGCACCTGCAGCTCCACCCAAGCTTTGTAATTTTTAGGGTACCAGATCTTCCTGGGAAACCATTACCGGCACAGGGAAAGGAACTGGCCCCCCTACCCTGATGTGTGTATTTCTCACGCCGTCGGGCTTAGTACTTGGTGAACTCTACCATCACCTACCGAACCGTCCTTCAGGTTCATTACTGTGTTCATGGTTTGTATATATGTACGTGTGTATGAAAAGCTTCAGTTTAGATTATAAGTTAGTTCGCTTATAATGATTCGTGTAATTTAACGCCGACGAAGTTAATATGATGGAGCTAATAGTATGGTATTTTAAATATTTTTTATTGGCAGATTAGGATTTATGTATACATATTTAAATGTGGAATTTTCATAATATAGGCTTTTACCTTCCTTCGTTTTGCCAACTCGCTCCTATTCAAGTATGCGAGTGTTTAACTTGGACAAATTTATTCAATTTTTTTTGGGTTTAAAAGACATATTATATGGGAAAATTAAAGTTGCACGAGTAAATTGTTCCAAATTTAACGATAATACTGCCGTTTGTTGCGTTTTTACGCCGACATTTTAAAATTTATTGATTATGTAGTATAATTATCTATCATACTTTCAAATACTGTTTACTTATTCTTACTTACAGTCATATTAATATCTTCTATTCCAAATCAATTGGTTGGTTTAGTTTGGAGAGATCCATTTAAGATAGCTGAAATTCGAAGTAAGCAAAATTTTGCCTCGCCAAACAATCTCATCCACATAGTTCCCTTCAAGCCAAAGTGCAGGTGTGTATCCACACCAGGCATGCACAGCACACAAACCAAGTCACGTTTTGTGCTTTAGAAACTACTCCAGGAAAAACAATTTTGAAATGCAAGGAAATATTAACCGCTTATAGGGCTTTAGAGGAATGAACGTGTAACCAGCAGCATTTCTAGTAAAATCATGCGACATGAGCGATATCTTTGTTGTTATATTATTCTCGATTACTTTAAATATCATTACGAATACATGTGTTTCCCTAGGCATACACCCACGGCTATGAACGTACAAATTCGTGCCCTAAAATATGTATACTCATGCATACACACACATGCATAAGTACGTACTTATATACTGAATGACGATTCTATTTAATCCTTAGTTGAGTTGAGTAGCAGTTGTTACTGTCTCTGTTTGTATTCTGAAAAAACGGCATCTTAAACTTTTTTTTCCGTTTTATAGTTCAGCTGTCTATTCTGGAATCTTATATGAAAATTCTAGTTTACTCTTGTGATGGATGGCGGTATAAAATAGTCACGCTCTTGATTACATCCGGAAGTCGGACTGTGGCCCTCGTGGAGCAAAAATGTCTCACTTCATATTCTAGCCGACCCTCGAGCCGGTTATACTTCACTGTTTCTTTAATTGAACGCAGGAATTTTTATAGATGCTTCTGCGAAATGTGTTGGGTTTTACATAAGTCACTATTGGGCTGGTGACTTATTACTCGGCCAGAAAAGCATTTCATGTCATACTCGTTAAAAGGGATAACATTTTATAAAATGGATACAAACAATTATCTTCGTGCCACGTGCATCTACCTCATGCAGAGATGTAATATTTTAATCTTAAGGTTTCGTCGGATATAGCTTTAAAATGCTAGTAAAACTTCATTGATGTTAGTTCTCTGGCAGGAAACCTTTCCATGTAAGAAGGAATGTTGGTGCTGCCTTAGAAATTCTTCAAGAAATCATTCCGTTCAAAGAAGATCTTTTTTACAATGAATTAGTGGCGCCTGCTAAATGATTAAATTGTGGAACCTCTATCAACATCAAATATTTCAATACTATTTGCATGAGAGGATTACACCGAATCGGCGTTTAAAATTTCTGTATTTATGATGTCTGGGATATACTTATGCATGTACAATTATTTCTCTATCGTATTTTTTATTGTGTGTTTTTTTAATGTGAGTCATTAATTAATACAAGCGAAATTATTTCCATGGAAATGTTGATCAATATCGATGTAGGCAATTTTCGGAAGGGAGACCCTGAGTACAAGCCATTTATTTTCCATTTTAGTGGCAGTATCCGTTGAGTTTATTAACCCTCCTTTCTTGATAGTCTTGGTTTGGGCTCACCACTCGTCATTATTTTCTAGCTATCATGGCAGCAATTGACGAAAAAGTGACTACGAGTATCATATATCTAGGAAGTGGATCGAAACTGTGCAATATTCATTTTGGGTTTGTTTTTGTATATTTTTGAGGTTTTTGCAAAGTATAAAAATGTATAATCATTGACGGTACTTACAATAGCTGCATAGGAAATAAGCGTCATTGTGCTCAGTGAAAAAGTAGGCAAAATTGAGTGACAATTTTCTCCGTGTTTTATTGATAAAACCTGTCATTTACTCCATGCGTCACTTAGTAATACTGGTCATAAAACGAATACTTTTAAGAACGGGTCATGCCAACTAATTGTATTACTCTAGAATTCCGATGGTGGATTGAGTAAGATAGAGGAAAAACACGTAGTAATGACGATGTCGTGGTGATCTTCCGTTTCTATGGTAACCAATCACTCATGGCCTGTGCGCAGCGAGAGGTGCTTATCCCACCAGTCGCTGGCTTGGCGTAGGTGGAGGGCCTCACATTCGGGTGCATTTCCGTTTATGGGTGGAGCAGTCAAGACTATCGGGGGACGACATCGAGATGAGTGGTTGGGGGTGGTGCCTTTAGAGGGTCCGAAAATCAGATGGTAGGCATGCCTTTGATTTTTTTGCACAGTTCAGGGGTGCGTGTGGGCGGGCGCGGGGGAGCGGCCAGACCAAAGAACGCTCTCCGGCAGCCTCCCTCCTATCGCATTCGTTTTTCAATCGCGACGCATTATTTAGATGAAGGGGTGGGTCCGCTTTCATCCCTCCCGCGCTCCCCTTGGCTCAGTCGGCGCTGGCGGACAGTCACCTCCCGTTATACTACAGAATTTTCAGGACATTAGGAAATGGGAGGACATACCTAGTTCGCGACCCAGTACTTGGGTAATCATCATCAGATTTTTTTTAAAGGACCAATTCACGAAGGAAGTACGAAATCTTATACCTTTTATATAAATTAGTCAAGCTTATAGTTTTCAATACCAGTAAAGAGGCATCGCCGTGGGAATAAATATGTATTATTTTCGTAAATAACAATGCCCTTCCTGGGAGAATCATCTTATGCGCTCTAAAGGGTTTTTTATTATTAGTTTCTGGTTTGTACCAAACATTTTAGATGTATTCATTCCAGTTAGCATGTGATTCTGGTGTTGTAAAGTTAATGATGAAGAATCATGCAGTTTTTTAAATTTAATTTATTGCATAATTATCTGTAAAATTTTACTTTTTGGGCTTTTCTTCTTCCGAGTTCATGGATTGTTCCCTGGGATAACAAATATCGGGCGAGGTAGGAAAGGGATGAGCGGTGTTGGACTCACTCCCGAGTACCACCGCCGCCCTGATAAAACATCCAAATTAATGGCCCTGGGGGTCCAGGTCATCCGTTGAGATAGAGCGACACGTTGTATGTGGTAGAATTTTGAAGCGGAATTCATTTACCAGGGAGGGATATATCTCCGCGTCAGGTTGTGTTGTGCGTATGAATGACAGGAACATGGTGAATTTAGTTCTCCTTTCTTAGCATTGAGATATTGGCTTACCTTAGCTTTCTGTTCTGTTGTAGCTCATATCGTTTCGGATGGATATAATTTACAGAAATTTATAATTATTTACGATACGAATATATATATATATATATATATATATATATATATATATATATATATATATATATATATATATATATAAATTTACATAAACGTGTGTTAATATAAACTTAATTTGGTGGTGCACTACACCTGCTCCAAATTTTTCGCCGGTTACTTCTGTTGTGTTTCGCTCAGGGTCATTTCGGCGTCATTTCCCGTGGTAGAATTTCTTACCGACATATTGCTTTCTGTCCACATGGACAAGTGGACGAAGAATCAGCTCATTCAGTCGAGGGGAGTTGGGAGCTATGTTGTCCCCCGTCGCATGTTTCCACGTGCGTGGCACGGGAGTGCACGCGTCGCGATATATCAATCAAACGCTCCTCTATGTAACAGTCTCGATCTTATAGATCGCAGTGGCGGGGGGGTCTGTGCGAATGTCTTGGCCATCAGCGAGAGCCTCTGAGGGCAAGGGTTCAGGGCAAGTTACGACGCGTCATCCATAACAACCCCGCCGCTTCCCCAGACGCGAGTGGCCCTGCCGTACACCTGCCTGCATTAATGCGTCTGCTCTGGACCGCTTAACTAACCGAAGCTTCCTCAGTGAAATGCTGATTTCTGTAGCCTCTGGTTTGATTTATAAAAAACAGCATATTTAGTAATAAATCCCTTCAAAAATGAAAGTGAAGTGAAAAGTGCTTTTCAATTTGTCAGTTGGTTAGTTATTCAATATAAACTTCGTAATTATGGTTGACAATTTTCTGTTGAATCTATCTTTGAAAGATAATTAGATCCGACTGTAATGGCCCATGGAAGAATTTCTATTTACGTATTATCCCTCGAATGCCTGCGGGACGCTGAATGACCGCGAGTGATAATTAACGCTAACCTTACAGATTCGAATGATTCTGTAGCGTTTTCGGTTCTTTCACGAACATAATAAATCGACGAACAGGAACCTTAAACTTGGTAGTAAAATAAAAATATTGTGTAATTTTCCAAGCTTTAATTTTAATATGCGTCAGCGGGTTTGAACGCCGACGTTTTGTTATCAAGAGGCCTACAACCTTTGTTTGCAGATCTCTTCATTGAAATATATTTATAGTTAAATGTGGAACTATGCGCAGGATTTATATTTCATTTCTGTCTGTATTCCACTATATTAATTCTCCTGCGGATGATTTTACTCCCTTTTTCGGCCTGGGCATATCCGGGCATGACCGAGCATAACCTGGTTGAAACTCCTAGAGAGACCCCGAGAGAATAGGTCTTGTATCTCTAGACTCATTGAAAAATTATCATTTGTTTTCATTCTCATCTTTATATTAGTGATTATGTTCTAATGCTAGGAAAACTTATAGAATGGGTTACACGTGACATTTTAATTGACCTCTGGACACATTCGTAATAGAAGTCCAACGCTATAGATGAAATTCAATGCCGAGAAATATGTGTTTAATAAATACTTTTATGCAGCTTACGAATAGCCAAATAAATGTTTAATAGTTAGACTTTCATGATGTTGAGAGGCCGAGTAGATTAGTACTGCTAATGTGTATGTTTTTCCGCCATTACCTATTCATTTCTTCGGTGGGTTTATTCCGTTATTAGTTTTGATCAGATGTTGGCTAGTTGACCTTGATAGTTAACGTCCGAGCAATTGACGCAGAAGCTTTGATGCTTTCAGTTTAGCATGCGAACTTGGATGACGACAGATTATTGAGGATCGTGATTCGTTAATTTATTTTCAGTAATTGATAGAGTTAATGTTTCATATGAAACATTGCTCTTATAATTAATTATCATATGCGTTTGGAAGTGACAATTAATGTTGTTGGTCGAGGGCTTTTTTCGGTCTATGGCATTGTGTAAATTTTCTTATGACTGATAAATGTGGAAGTTACGAATTCACATTTAACTATCTTCTTATTTTAATGACGAATCCATGTGATCGCTTCAACATTTTTGAAGACATACCGCATATCTCACTTGTTACCTTTATACCCAAGGGATCGTCTCAAACTTTTTAAAATACTACTTCTTGGGTTTGCATTCATTCATTCTGCTGAGTCCAATCCATTACCGACGTGCTCTTGAATTGAGGCCAAGTTCAAATAAGCTCGAGTCATGAAGAAACAGTCTGGAGGCATTAAAACTGGTATTTTGGGTCTTATTCACTTACGTCCCCACTTTTTTCCTTTTCCCACAGGAAACGAATACATTTGCATCTATCCCTACCAAGAATCTGTTTAATCCCGGTTTCATCGCATTCACAGTTCTCTATTTTGCATTCGTCTGGGCAATAATGTGCTCATGGGCACACACCACAATACAAACCATCGATTGTCCTATTGCTTATGCTAACTAACCTTCTGTTTCTAGGTGACTCATTTAAAAATAGCCCTATGAATGAATACATATGTATGACGTCGCATTTAAATTGCTTATATGCTGCCTTAATTTTGCTTTCATTTTTTTTAGAATATTAACTCCGAGAATTTTTTAACTCTTAATTCTTATGACTATGTCTTTATCTTTTCGCTTCAATATGACTTCACTAGGTTGTCATGGGGTGAACAATTTCTGTACTTTTGGTGTTTTTGATGCGGTTAAGATTTTCGGAATTCATAATTTCATCTTAAGTGTACAGTTTTCCAGTTGTTCTTCTTGGTGCGGCTGTATTATATACCAACTGTACGGCGAGTTTTACTGATTAAAACATAATTGACTTCACTTTACTTCAATCACGTAGTGATTGTAAACAAATCATGGAACCTTGATCAATCGGGTTGTAGTGTTATTTATTTTTACAAAGCTCTGGTTCGTGGCTGGAGGGGTTCGTCTCATTTTCAAGCGTGGACAGTTTCGCCAATGACACGGTATCAGTATCATATCAATTGATTGATTGATGAGTTGATTGATAATGATTTCTTGGATAGAGATTCTTTGGATTAAGCGGCGGAGGTACATGGTGCATGGCGGTCAATGCCAGATTCAGTTGTTAGTCATGCAATCAGTCGCTAGGTCAAAGGTTTACTGGAGCAGTTTTTCGTTTCCTTTGAATTACAAAATTATTCTTTCTTTGTTGATCTACTTAAAGGTTTAGGTGTAGCAGTTTGCCTTTTCCAGTAGTTCATTTATAGCGAGAATTTTTGACGCTTTTTTATGTTTACTTTACATTTTACAACCGGATGAGAAGTCTTAGTCACACTATCAATCGCGCTTTATTTCAGCGCAAGGATAACGAATGATGTGTGCCTTCTTTATGTCTATTGAGCTGCTAACGTCGGGGCGGAAGGAAGAGGAAGTGGGGATGTAGCCAAGCATCCTCCTGGGGAATAATTAAGAAGAGACTCGTAGAAATTATAAATAAAGAAAGCTGCAAAAGGGAAGTCCCAACAAGTCCTTCCAACACGCTAGCAGTTTATCTAGTTTCTACCGTTATTCCGCACTTGTAAAAATATTTTAAAACTATTTCCTTGAGTCTTCCTGCTATGCTCGTCATTAAATTGTAGCATTTTTAGGGAGATAATAAAAAAATCTTGAGCCCCTGAAGAAGAATGGAGGAAAAAAAATGTTCCCCTTTTCAATATCCGGTGGTGCAGAAACATTGGATATGATGATGAGGCACCGTGGGGAGCGAAGGAGGTTTAAAGGAAGGGGGCAACGGCAGGCGAGGTCGAAGGAAAGTGTGTGTGGTTTCGCACGGGGCCCTAGGGTTATTATTATGGGCATATTTGCTTCCCCTACCCGCCGTCGCTGCTAACTTCCCTGCCTCTCCTTGAACCTCCCGTTTGAACGTGTCTTGTGTTCTGGGGGTTCCTCATCCACCCTTGTTTATTCTCCTGCCCCCTCCCGCCTTCCTCCTTTCGCACCCACTGGCTTCTTATTGCGTGACAATGCGTCCGGGACCCCTCGTAACGGAGCCCCGCGCAGGTGCAAATGGAATTGGACGTCATTGTGAATCCCACGTGGTGCCATGAGCCCCGCGACTAATTCGACTTATCGTGTCGCTGTCCACGCACCTACTTTCCACAAGAATGCCCAATTCCGAAAAAAAACTCGTTTCTTTTTTGGCAACTTTAAACTTTCTGATGAAATTTTAATTTTTCCTCTTCCTGCTGCCCATGGTCCTTGCACAGTCCCTTTCTTGAAGTGTGTATTTGTAGTGTTCCCCTGGAGGTAGATGGTGCGCGAGTGGTAGCCCACAGGCGCCCGCACAATCTAACGGTGATTTTTGTCGTTTTTCTCGAGGAAGAGTGAAGTTTACACGTTTTAATTGACCACTTGTACCTCATCCAGTAGCCCCCCGTCTTCCACACTGCGTGTTGGGATTTCTCTGTTCGCTGTGGTCGGGATTTTGATAATTCTGCGCCAGGTTCCTTGGTCCGTTTCGGGGTTTTGGATTGCGCGTGTTGCCTGGGAATGGGGTTGGCGCCCGTGTATTTCGACCCCCTCCTTATGAGTACCCATCTCTCGCCCTCTTCCTGGAATGCTTCCTTCACCTCTTCCACCGCGCACCCCCACCCCCTCCGACTGCGGAGAATGCTTTGCCCTCTCACCCTTCCCCCCCCCCCCCATATGACGTCGTGCGTCTCCGTGAATGGGCTTTCTTCGTCGCCCTGAGTGACCCCTCTGTGCACTTCCATCCCTTCATCCGTTTTCTCCAATTCCACCGGATTGTTTCCCTCGAGTAATGGTACTCGAGCCTATGTATTACTTTCTCCTCTTTGATGATTCTCGCCTGGCCAGCAATGATATACGAGTAAGGCACAGCGCGTGTAGTTCTTTTTAGGCTCCTCATCACGTTCGGTATATACCGTCTTTTGCTCCGTATTCAGTCGTAGTGGTTTCTACCTGTCGGAGTCACCCTGTTTTCTTTTATTCTATTAATTCTCTTGGTCCGCGCATTTCTTTCCCTGTGACAGTCGAGTTTTTTTTTCTCGAGTGAGTGTGAATGCCTCCCTGTCATGCATTCCATTTCCCACTTTCCCCATTTTTAGATATCATTTGCTCATTTTCATTTCACGGAAGAGAGGCTCATGATCTTTCTCACATCGTGACATAACCCACCGACCGAGTAATTAGATGTAGCCAGAGGGCAAAAGTCCGGGACACAACACGCGTACGCCGACAGGAGCAAGCGTAGTGACCAGGTAAATGCCTTGTTGGATGCCTCTTCTGGATTCATCGACGGCGGTCGTTTTTGTGTGTATTTTCTAGATAGTGCAAATATCGGTGCCGATCTTTGTATGTTTATCGTTTTCACTTGTCTTGTGTTTAATTATGCGTTCCCCGTTTGCTTTCCCCCCCTCCTTGCGCTACACCCCCTTCCTCCACTCTCGAGACCTTTGGCCATTGTTTTCCCTTGCGCCCGCGTCGACGCTTCTCTCTCCTTGCTGCAATTCATAATTGAAAGCCCCCGTGTCGTCTATACTACTGTTTTTTGTGCCACCTCTTTCCCCGTCCTCCCTCCCACCTCTGCCCCCTAAGCCCACTTCCGCCTCCACTTCTTATCCCGCGCGCGGATTTAACGGTCGCATGTCAAAAAAAATCGTTCGTGTCCGATCGACGGGAAGCCCTTGCCGTGTGACACCCTCGCGTGCGTGCGCGTGCGTTTGCTTGCAAATCTGCCGGCGGAGGGTTGATGGGGGAGGGAGGAATGGAGTGAAGTGGTGTTGGAGGGAGAATGAATGCGCCACGGGGGGAATTGAGGGTGGCGGTGATTTTTTTCGTAATTGTTTCTTCCGCTACATCTTTTTATTTTGGTTTCCTACTCTTTTGTCCCTCCCTCGGTTCTCTTGCTCCCCGGCCTCGAGAGCCTACCTGGTGAGCGCCGTGGTGACGACCTTTCCTTCTCGTTAAAGACCCTTTTAGACCTTTTGCCTTTTTTATTCATTTTCCTTTGCCCCTCTTTCTTCTAACAAAGGTACCTTTTTGACTACGCTCTTCAACGGGAGTTTGTTGTTTCCAGAGCGTGAAGAGTGCCCGGATTCTGGAACAGAAATAACATTTTTCCCTCGTCAGGACGCCAAACATGTGCTGACTTGTTTGGCGCTAATGACAGCCTCTATGGTTCAAATGCTTGGAAAGGGAGGGTAAAACACAAATGAGTTGAAATTTTAAACTGAAGCTATTTTGAATCTGCCGGTTAACTATTTGTTACTCTTGAAATACTCTTGGTTGTCCTTTCTCTTAGTGTCGGCCATTCTTCGAGGCTTAGTGATCGGTTCGCTATTCAAATCGACGCACCTTGTCTGCGAAATGTACGGTTACAAATATGTTTCTATTCGTTATGAATAATTTCTTGGATTTCATTCATGCCGACTCGCAATCGAAGTATTTCAATCGTATTCTCGACACAAGTTAATTTAGGCTTTTTAAGGATGGGTATGGATAAATTTTCTACCAATATTGACTAAACGACATTCTGCATTGAATAGCTATAGATCTAAAGTAATGCGTCCTTGATCCCCCAACTTTGTAAAAATTGTAATAGAAAATATCACTTGCGACATAATGCTGTCAGGTGATGAATTGAAACGGAGATCATATTTTTATTTTATCGTCCTGGCCATTTGCGTTTGCTGTCAATTAAGCGTTCTTTATCGCATTACCCATTTTAGATTAAATAACTTTTATTCTTCATTCTAGCTTGCATAATAATATGAAATGTATATCTTTCACGAGCTTTGGTTAAGGATTTAACTTGATACCATTCCTTTTCTCTGAAATTTCGATTAGTTTGTCTTTTGTTCTACTGAAAATTGTTTAACATGGTTTTATATGTATTTTAATCAAAAGCATCATGTGTATCGTTTGAGAAACGTTAGGAAACTTAAGTGCTCTAGCGTATTCCTGGCCAGACACTTGTCAGCGTGACTTCCCATCCGTGTTTTTTTATTCGTCGATAGGACTTGTGTGCCCACTGAGGGCTCTTACTTGCTCTCCTTAATACGCGCAGCGTAGCTACCGATTTAATCCTTCGACCTCGTGGCGGATGATCCTTGTTAAGGATGCTTCGAGAAAACATGAAATCAGATGGTGTGTCGTCGTTGTTGGTTTAAGACTTGTTGAAGGGCAGTGGGCATCAGTAGGGGCATTAGCACGAGAGCTCCTGTCCCCAGGCTGCGAACATCGAGCTGGAGTGGTACGAGAGAAAACCGGGGAATGGCTCTCGGTGGATTCTCGTGACTGTCAAAACGGCGGAAGGTCGGAATGAGCCTATGTAAATGCGTGTTTTTGTGGCCTCCAATTGTTTTGAGGAGAGAGGATGTGTTCATGTACACACACACAAATCCGGTGCGAATTTTTTGCGACCTGCTCATGTGTGTGTGTGTGTGGTGGCTCAGAGTTTCTGCGTAACGAGCCATTTTCTGCGCGCAGAGCGATGGGGGGTGGGTAATGGAGGGTGGGAGAGAGCTCCCGCGCCCTGGTAAATAGTTTTAAGTGGGCTAATTTTTTTACTCCACTTGAGCGCCTGAGATGTAGGCTTCACTCGGAGTAATTTGGGTTGCCCATGCGAGCAGGATACTCATTCATTGTAGTCTTCTCCCGCCTCGTAATATTGCCTATTTTAAGTTCCACTCCGAGGCATAAAATCTCTTGCTGCTCTTTCACTGCCCTAATGAGAAGTTTTCCATTTTACGGTTTGCAAAATGCAACGAGAAACTTAACATGACAGCAAAGTATATGTAATTTTATAGAGATTAACGATCTGTTTTTCTTATTATTTATCTGGTAGACAAGACGATCGTCTCCGATACAGAATAAGGAAATAGCAGCGGCTATATATTTTGGCAAATTGATAAAGTGCGAGGAAATAGTTTATAGAACTCTTTTAATTGTATTTGTTGCATAATTCAGTTGCTTCGTTTACAGGCGTGGTGTTTTTTTTTACTCTTGGCGTAGTCAACTTGCGTTTGCCTGAATTGATATTTATAACAGTTTAATCATTTGTTAATGGTTTTCTCTTTGCAGTATTGACTCCGTTTGATTGAACGTTATTAATCTTGTTAAGCCTTCTGATCTTCATTGCTTTCAAATAAACTTTCAAAGCGATTTCTCTTTATTGTCTACTTTGAATAAGCTCTCAAAT
Organism: Hetaerina americana; assembly: GCF_022747635.1. NCBI lineage: Eukaryota > Metazoa > Arthropoda > Insecta > Odonata > Calopterygidae > Hetaerina > Hetaerina americana. The sequence goes on from NW_027287095.1 coordinate 11,993,216, forward strand.
GATTCGCGTGTCGGAGCAAAGAACGCTGGGTTTCTTTTTTCTTCTTGATTCATTTTTATTAAGAGGATATCATATTGTATATTCCCTTCCAAGTAAAATGGCTTTTTAAATTTCATTGAAATCAAAAACATTGTGGCAGGATGCTAATCGGGAAATAAGAAGGCTAAAGGCACTCTTCCTTTGAGCGATGCATGATAGTATACTATAATTTTTTGAAGTTAAGAAGCTAATATTTTAATTTTTCAGGTTTAAAGTGTATTAGAAAACGTTGTCATTCTTACTCTAGTTGTTGAATACAAAACTATGAAATAATTATCTGCGATGCCGAGATACCAATTGCTTAAATTGGTGGTAACTCAGCTCCTAGCTTCTATTTCGTGTTCTAATATGAGGATTTTATTTGTATAAATGTAACACGCATATTTTGTCTTTCCTTAACGGACAATTACCGTTCAGAAACAACATACTTTTGCGATTGCTACAAACCTGGTAAATAATTGAAGTCAACAGTCTCGCTCGTGACTTGATTGTAAGAGAACATATTATCAAATATTATCATTCTTATTAGTCCAGTTCAATTAAAATTTTATGAGGTTCAGCGCTTGAGAATTCAGTTTCTTACATGACAAGTGATAATTCCACTCATCTCATAGAAAAGCTTAGGCGTTATCTCGTGGAGAGTATCAAGGATAAAAAGTGGCTTCAAAATATGTTTATTTAATATGATTTGGACTCTTTTCGACCTAGATTACTTAGCGTAGCTCAAAGTTGGATGTTTGATCCTTCAAGGAAGCTTGTATAGGATACTTCTTGTCATTAATTATGGATTATAGTTCACATGTGCTTAGTCTTTTGAATCTCATGCTCCGAAAGAGTCTCGTTTAATTTCCCCGAGCTTGCGGTTAACTTCTATTTGGTGAGTTAATCATGTATCTTTGGTGTGAGCTTATGCTGAAGTACTTGCGGTCCAAAGTTAGATTAACTCACATGCTACGCAAACAGCTTTGCCGGAGGTTAATGCCCTCTGCCACACGTCCCTCTGCTGATTCGCAGCGGATTAGGGAGAATACAGTCTGCATTTCAAAAGAGGACTCCTAATCTCCTTCTGACGTTCTCTGTACTTGATTACATATCTTTTTCCTCAAAAATGTATTCAAAGTTATATATATATATATATATATATATATATATATATATATATGTATGTATGTGTCTATATATATGTAAACACACATATTACATATATATATATATATATATATATATTTATTTATTTATTTATCTGTATTAAGAGACATGACATGTACAAATGCCCCTCTAGAGGTATTAAACAGTTTTTCTGTAGGCGGTGCGTATCCTTGTACTTGGGGTGCGCGTCGTGTAGTCATTTCTTTATCGCATTGGCGTCTCTCGGGCCTCCATTGCCCTCCTCTCCGCTTCCCCTGTGGCTTCCTTATCCCTGTCCCCTCAAGCGTTCCTCAAGTCTCTTCTCCCCCTTGCGCCCTTACCTCCCTTTCAACTGCACCCGAGGGGTGTTAGTTAGCGACGCTAATCCCCTTCTAGTGTCCCCTGGTGTCGATGGCTCAAATCTCTCTCCCCCTCCCAACCCCTCCCAAACCTCTCCTCCCTCTCGCCACCTACTTTAGACCCCTCCCCGTTTCCTCCGCCCACCTCCTTCAACCCCTACCTTCCACTCCTATCTCTCTTCTCCTTCTCTCGAGGGAATTAATGTCTTCTCGTCCGCCACGAAGGGATCTTCGGGGCTTCTATTCGCAGATAAGCGAATAGAAGGGAACTTAAAGTGTCCTAAAGAACCGTGAGAAGAGGCTAAAGGAAGGAGGAGGTGGCTTCTGCAGCTGCTGCTCTCCTCTGAGGGCGGCGATGATCCTTGTGTTGGAGGGAAAAGGAGCGTGTGCTCAGCTCACCCCGCCCCGCTTCGCGTACGAAAATATTACTACGATGAACTGAGACCTATGCCGTGTAGGGAGGCTATCACCGTGTGTATGGAAAAGACGCGCATATTATGTAAATATGTATGTATGTATGTATATATATATGTATGTATGTATATATATATGTATGTGTGTGTATATATATATATATATATATACACACACACAAATAATAATAATGCGATAGTCTCACAGATTTGAATAATAATGTGTATGAAATTAGCACTAGCGATCAAAGACAGAATCACACAAATAAGAAAAGAAACTCACTCGTTTTCGAAGTTTCCTTCGGTACAAACCTCCTTTCTCATGAAAGAGAAGGAAGGAGAAGATATATATATTTGTTGCATCTATTTATGATATTAATTTTCCGTATTTATATCAAAATAGAGAAACGCATTCCTTAGTCGTACTTGGTTTTTACGAAGGAGATTTCCGTGGACGGCCGGCCGGCTCGGACCTTGCATGCTAACGGGAATTCATGCATTTTTTTTGTTGTCATTGTTTGTCAAAGAGTGGAATTTGATTTTTTTTAACGTTGAAATTAGGTGGAAATAATATGGGCTTAAATTTTTGCTAACCGAACTGATGGCAATTTAAAACTTTTTGACTAATCAAAATGATGTCTGTAGTTATTCCAGAGCTATTGCATTGGTGTTAAATTTAGATGGCATTAAATTGCGGTTTGCCCAATATATCATAATAACATCAGCTTGATATTGATGACTCTTCAGTAGCATTTATCTTGCATGTTATTTTTCCTCTTTAGTTTGTTTCTAATTATTACAGTTGATACCTCAGCGTTAACTTCAATTTAATAAGATCTTTTGGTACAATATTTTCAATCTTGGTAAGCATTAACGTGCACATTTCACGCGTGCCATTTCTTAATTCAGACTTTCCTTAATATTGTTAACCGATTCTCATGTCATAAGGCATCCGACCTATTGTACAGATATTGCAAGAAAGTTCTAGTTTTCCGCAAATTACAGTCTGAAAATATCGTTGTCGTGGTCTGCAGTCAATTTTAAAGTGTTCCGCCACCTCGATATAGCAAAATTTGATTGAAGGCACCGCGCATTTTTAAATCGGCTTTCCCATATCAAGCAATTAATTGATTTTAAATGGCTTTTTTGATTAATCGGAATCATACGCATGGCCAAAATGATGTCTACTTTGATTTTGAATTGGTATTTGCAAAGAAATAAATCGAAATATTTGTTTTTTGGAAAATTAAATGGTATTAATTTTGATTTCAATAAATTAAAACAAAATTGTTATAATATCTCTATTTGTTTCAATTCTATTGGAGCGTAACATCGTTTCTTCTGTATTGTTTAAATAAATAACTCATATTTCCCGATATTTCCAACAGTCTAGATAAACATTCCAATCGCCAAATCTCCAATTGGCGGGAATTGATTTTTTGGTCATGTTTTTATTTTCCTCCAAGCGTTCGTTTTATTTGATATTTTCACTTGTCGTGGAGGGTATGCTTTATGAACATTGTTAAATTTATGAACATTGTTAAAACTTAGCCCTCGAAATATCAATGGAAACCTCTCCGGAAATGGTATTCAACCCTTGTTTAAACAAAATCAGTAAAAACGAATTCAAATAAAAGGTACTATGGCCGTAATAACTTAGCACCACTTTTCCATAAAGAAAAACTGTAATTTGTAGTGATGGTTTGTTGCGAGAAGAAATTCCACGACAGTGACCAATCACCAGCTCTCAACCATAATAGCCTTCTATAGCGGTTTGCGGAAATCTCATTTCCTCGCCAGTGACCAGCTACGGACACACACACTCAACTTAAAACGGGATTCCTTACAGGGTTGAGGTGACTCCACTACGGATGCCTGGGTTATGACCACATACACACCGTCTGTGAATGTTAACGGGAATTGATTACGCGCCAGGGACAAACACAGAGGAACAGAAACACTCAGGGATAAGTATTCAGAAAAACACTCACACATTCAAAAAGGGCCTATATACCGGGAGAATGTTACTCAAATTGATAACAAGTGATATCAAAAAACATGAAAAGACGAGGCTGTGAGTCGGATTGCTCATTTTTTCCACAGGGTGGCCCTTTTCTGCGAACTGGAGGATATAAGCAATCCTCAACAGATGGTTGTATTGTATTGTTTGCTTGCAACGGAGAGTGAATAATGAATTGCACCATTAGAATCTCGCATTGATGCATTTTTACATAAAATAATTGCAAAATGAGCTGACAAATTAAACTGTCGAATTTAAGTAGTTAAAAGTAAAAATAAAAAGCACCAAATGAGATGAATAGTTTTACTTCCATATAGTGAGTGGCATATTGCATTTTCTGCAATGTTCGCGGACACCCGCACCCTCTCACCGCTTTTGTAGATCCCCTAGGTTTGTCGTCTCTCCCTCACGTGTCCGCCAACCGTTTTCCCAGCCAATCATATTCACGGTGAGAGGGCCCTCTCCCCCGCGGGGGCTGTTCGCTAGCATACCTCTCGTCTCCGCCTAAGCTTTTGGCCCCCTCTCCCCGCAACTTTCATCCCTCGCCGCAACACCCGCTCCTTGGGCGGAGTGTGAAGTGTGAGGGTGAGGGATGTGAAGGGCGAGAAAAAGCTTTCGCATGCCTTCTTCGCTAATAATTTCACCGTCACGCCAGGCGACTCGAATCTTACAGAGTATGCTGTCGATCGGATCCAAAAATTTCTTCGATGGTCTCCCGACCGTTTTATTATATTGGATTCGGTTTTTCACGCTGAATGGGTCGGGTGGAGGAATTTTTGAGCCTTAATCGATGGTCGAAATCCTTACACGCCATTTCCGAGACTGCTCATCGGAAGGAGTTCGAACTGCGTAATCGGTTCCAAATGTGAATTGCTGTCGGCCTGTTATCATGAGGGAAGACAATTTTTCTAGGGCTCAGATTATTTTTTTATTATATGTTAAAATTCCCTTTGCGGCCAGTTGCTGCTTTTCTTCTTTTGACTTCCATAATTTCAATACAACTTTGAAAATTACCATCACAAATGCTTCCTGCCAAAATTACTGGACACTATGACTGTGACAAAGCACCCGCAGTATGTCCTATTTCCCTCTCTTTGTACAATTTAAGTCTTTAACTGAGTTCAGTTTCCGATTTTAAACGGGGAAGCATGACGATGGGACGAAAATGTCGCAGGCTTGTACAGGATCTCTCTCTTCTGTGAGGGGTCATCACAATTATATTTGATGGTAAGTGTTGGATAGTTGGGAACATGAAAAGGGTCATTTAATGCATTCATCGATTTTCGTAAGGCTTGTTCAGACGAACCGCGGAGCATATTTTTTTCTTCCCTTCTGACATGCCTTGAAACCCGTGTGGCACATCTTCTTTTTCTAGCTCCTTCTCCATCTCAATTTCACTTCGCATCGGCTCATGGGAGCATTGTCTTTCATGCATTACACATTTAAGATAATGCTTTCTGGCCCTTCGTCTTTTACTTCCTCGCTAGTAATCAGCACTCATTACCGTCGTAGTTATCATTGCGTCTCAACACGTGGCTACATCACCGAAGCCTACTTTACTAGGATTTTTCATTTCCTTGCTCAGTTTTAAGGTTTAATCACCGCCCATTCCCTCTAATCTGCTAACGCCTCTGACACACACATGCATATGAGTTCCATTCCTCTTCAACGGACTTTGGTGGTTGGTTTTTGTAAGTTAGCATTCTGCACTAATTGTGATTACGAAATGTTACCTCGACTATGAAATAGCGGTGGTGCAATGTGAAATGTTCTTGTTAATGATAAGATTTGACTTGTTAATTGCATGTTAAACTTTTTTTTCTGTAGTTAGGTTCATGCATGGTGCGTGATTTTATCTTTTAAGGGGCACGTGCATCATTACAGCTTTCCTCTACGCTCTTTCTACTAAAGATTTTTAGATTGTTTGATAACACTGCTCTGTATTTCATTGCCTTCCCTTTTGCAATACTGCTATTTAAAAATCACTAAATGGTCTTTGGGGTTTCATATGTATTGCTTTATTATTGTTACCACTAGTAAAAGAAATCTCAATTGCTTATATTTTTTTGCTGACTAGACAAATTTCCCTGAGAATCATTCCCCATGAATAATTTTACAATTTTATATAATGTTTTTTATTTACATGAACAAAAACAGTATAAAAAAATACTTCAGAAGTATTAATTTTCTAAAAACCCCTAATAACGGACATACTTAATGAGATTTGAAGAGGAACAGGTAGTTGTTGAATAGTAATTGGCAGAGCATTGCCCATATTTATCGGTTTAAGTCAAAATTAATCGCCTGGGTGCTTCTTGCTATTCGGAGTAGCTGTTGCACGTCGAATCGACCTTTCTTTTTTACTGGTTAATGTGTTGGACGCAATTTTCCTTCCCTTCCTGTGACCGCCCTTGTCATTGGCATTGTATTGCATATTCTTTTTAATGGAATCACATTTATAAAATGTAATTACTGAGTTGTGCCGTATCCGAAATGCAAATTATTTTCGTCTCCCCGAAAACAGTCCGGAAGCATCCATCATTGCAAGTCAGCGACAATTTAGGAATCGAATCTCACTCACTCTGATCATCTTGCGTCGGCGTCAGATTTTGCGTTGCCATTATCCCGTGGCGTAGCCATGTCTCCTCTCCTCCCCCTCCCACCCCCATCTCCCCCTCCTTCGAGGCTCCCCCCCCCCGCGTCCAACCTCACGCGAGAAACGGCATCCGAATGGAAGGGAGAGGTGCGGGGGAATGGGAGGCTGGGTGGGAATCCGCCGAGAGAACAGGCGGGAAGGAGAAGGATTTGTGAGGAGGACAGGGGGCCAGGGGGGGACTCTGACAAACGACGCAATTTTGGGCGAACTTGGGACCCTGGGGTCTCTCTCTTTCCATTCCTGCCTTGCCCGGCTCCTCTCTCCTCCTCCGCCCCCGCCTCTCTGCCTCCCATCCCTTTTCATTGGACTCGGGGAAGATAATTATTACCGCATTACGCGCGGAGTGGGTCCGTGGGTTGGGGGCGAAGGGACTTGTTTCAGGGGAGATTCTATTGGGGACTGAGGGAGGGATTTTGAAGGCATTGGAGTGGGGGCGGGGAAGAATGAATACGTGTGTAAAGGGGACTGGAAAGAGAGTAATTATAGCGGTGGGATTTTGGGTTTTCAGCGGTGCGAGTTGGAATGCGAGGAGTGAGTGAGTGAGTGGGGGAGCGAGCGAATGAACCATGTCTTTCTCTCTTCCCATCCACCTGCCGCGCCCCAACCGCTGCTGCCCCAACCCACAACCGCCTACGCGGTTTTTCGGATCGTGATTTGGGAGGGAATTTGAGGGACTAATTGTATGTAGCGAGCGATGCTATCAAATAAGGGGTGCTTCGCCCTCTAGGCCACTTCTTGGGAGGGTTTATTCAAACAGAGTCAGTAGAAGAGAAAAAAGAAATAGTCTTGAAGCTCAGTGACGGTTGGCCAGGAGGCAGTGGTCTCTTTGACAATATAGGGATATAGGATGTTGGCAAAAATTAAGAGAGCGGATGCAAGATTTTTTTGGAGCATGAGGAAGGGGTAATTATCCAGTTATGTTGGTGGAAATGGATGGCGCACTGTTTAATGGCGGCTTTTAAGTCTTGGCGGATGGAACACTTACTATAATCAGTTTATTGATAATACCGTTTTTGTTAGATGCGTACTGGACTGCGGGTAGGACGTGGAGGATAGAAACAATAAAACAATTGTCGAATGCAAGTTGGTGTGTTAAGCCTTGTTTTGGAACCGGAAATGAAGAGGAAGATGATCCTTGGCTATTGATGCGGATGTAAAGGAGGGGTAGAAGTTTCGCTTCATGTGAAACGAGGGACGCTGGTGTCACTGTAATAGATAAATGACATTTCGAATTGGAGTTTTCTTATGATAAAATTGAAGGTTTGGTTAATTTTTCGCGGATCCGGCCTGATTCCTCTGAATCGAGGTAAAGACTCCCGCCCATGGCATCAACGATGCCGTTGGCGGAAACCCTCGGAAAATAATGGGGAGGCTGCAGAAAAACGTGCTACTCATGAGGAAGGAGATCTTGTCCAACTGAAGGCTGAACCAAGAACACGCGCGATCCAACATCGCCTTGTTCGTGACCGAGTGCCTCGTCCTACAGCCCTAATTTAGGACCGCTGGATGTCTTTTGTTCCCAAGGATGAAAAGGATCTTGATAGGAAACCATTTAGGGACACTGGATAACGTCAGAGGCCCTGACGACCACGTGCCTTAACAAGGATACCGTTGGTGCCTTCCAGGAATCGTGCCTTGACTGACATTGTTGTGTCGATGCTCAAAGGTGCTAATTCCATGAATTTTAGTGATTTTCTTTTTGATATGCAATTCATTTCGTCCTACCCCCCGGATTTTTTCTACTCATTTTTGTTACAGGCCATATGTGTGCTATGTTTTGAAAATATATTGTTTCTCTTTAAATATATGACGTACGAGTATAAACTGGAGATCTCTAAGAAAGTTGAAATACACTTCCGAAGAATTGCAAAAGTATTTGGAAAGTCGGATGCATCCGCTTGTGGGTAACATAAGGGAATATTATCCTTAAAGTTAGGTATGTACTACGTATAGTTACTTTAAGCCTTGCCCGTGTTGATGATATGCAATCATTTGCCAACAAAACTACAGAAAAACATATTCGAACTCCTTCGCTATTTACTGTGTATTTTGAAATACGTTCCCAGTTCTAGCAGGTGAATATTATTAATGACTTCCATCAACGAGGATAATAATAATTTTTTCCCTTCAGGACTTCTTTGTATTGTGGGGCTCGTCTCATCGGGTTCAATGGTTCCCCGGGAGGGCTGCTGAGGCTATTTTTTACCCGAGCATTCAACGTCTCCTTTTTGGAAAAAAACGGCGGTCTTATCGTACTTATGGATTTATCGAGTCTCATTCCTTCTGCCCGAGTTATTGTATTTTATTAACTTTGTTTGCAGAGGAGATGTTTCTATTTTCCGAAGAGATTTTTCCCCCCTGTTTATCCTTCTACTTTTGGGCAAAGGCGCTGGGATAAATTCGTGGGAAGACTTTATATATATATATATATGTATATATATATATATATATATATACATATTTATATATACATATTTATATATATACATATATATATATATATACATATACATATATATACACATATATATATATACATATATATTTAAATCCCCATAGATTAGAGGAAGGAGTGGCGTTTCGGTGGAGGCGAGGGTGGGAGCGGGCGAAGGAAACGAATCGGATTATCGGCACGCGATTTGCCGATGCCGCTTTGGAAACAGAGATGCGTCCCACGTCTCCCCCACCTCCCCTTAGTCTCTCACCCGAGTCTCTCCTTTAAAAAAAATTCGAATGAAAATTCCTCCCTTTCGCAGTGTGTGTGTGTGTATATAATTTATATCCATCGTTTTGTTTATCATCTCTTGACATTAATCCTGAAGATTTGGGGCGTCTTGAAGGATTGGACCAATTCCTTTCGCTTCCATGCCGCTAGCCCATCCCTTCTTCCATCATCCCCAAGCTCCCCCTCCCTCCATCACCCCTCCATCCCCATCCGCGCCCTTTTCTCTACCGTCTATACAAACTCGCCCTTTTTATGGTTGGTGGGCGTGGGTGGGCCAGATGCCGGGGCCGCGGAGGTTTTCCTTCTCAAACAACCCATCGCTCACCTTCCGAGCTCTCATCCTGATTTGATCCCCCCCTGCACCCCCACTTCGCTCACTCCCACCCTCTTCTTCTCATCCACACCCTCTCGTCCATCCCCCACATCTCGCCATCCATTCTTTCAATTTTCTTCTTTTCCGTATAGAATTTTTTTCACACCCTTGATACTCACGTGAGCGATTGTTGAGGGTTTCACGTGAAAGCTTTAAAGGTTCCTCATGATAATAGCAATGATATTGGAAGCGATTTCTCATGGTAGAAGAAGAATACCTAAAATGAGAAATATAAATGTGTGCGTGGAAACTGATGACTGTGGAGCGGAAGAATGAATGGCTTGAGTGTCGAAATGGTGCGCTGTATGAAGAGGGCAACAAAAAAAGAGACGAGCAAAGACTTTCCATTTCATTGGTTCCCTCGGCGTCCAAAATGTGTCATTAGACGAAAGTACGTTTGCCCTTTTTATGGAATCATTTATCGCCGCCGCCTTATGCGCCTTGCCCTTCTTCGTGAGGGCCTTCCTTTTGCGCTCCATGTTTGGGATTTGGTTGGAGATTTTGGTTTGGGTGAGAGATTGGCGGTTACATTCTTCAACTTTGCTGTCGCTCTCTGCACATGACGGATAAATCTTAGTATTGGTATGTGCTCTTAATTGTCGGTGATATTTAAAAAATTGACGCTGTCAGTCATTGCTCGTAACTAATGATAAATAATTGTGATTTCCAATATCAGGAATCTTATCCGCTTTGTTACGATGGTGATAATTAATTCTGCCCTTTATAATAACAGTTAACAGTTTGACAGCCTTTTATCACATTTAATTCGTACCATTGTAACAAATTACTCTTTTATTAGTTTTAGAATTTAAGATATATTATGACGAAAATTGTTTTTTTTTAGTTAGTAGCTTTGTCTAAGGAATTGGATAAATCTTTGTAGATTTCACCAAATTTTACTACGGTGCGTTGGGTTTCCTTAAATATGTACATGGTCTGTCTCAAAACTAAGTAAAATCAGGAGAAAAAATTATTGCTGGTCAAAGTACCAAATAACTATACTTCTTCAATTTTGCACCTTTGTGCAAAATTGAAGAAGTATAGTTATGTTTATGTTTATATATATATAAACATGTTTATATATATATATATATATATATATATATATATATATATATATATGTGTGTGTGTGTGTGTGTGTGTGTGTATGTATATATAATAAATACACATATACATAAATGTGTATAGGTACAAAAAAGGACTCGCCAAGTCAAAAATTTTTGGCGTCCCAGCCACCTGCTCCTCGGACAGAAGAAACTCCTTCCTTTTAGTCACGGAATCGCTACTACGCCTCTTCCATTCTCGTGCCTACGCCTCCACCCTTTTTCTCCTTCCCGCTCCTAGAAACAACCACCAATCCATTCCCCTCACGTTAGTCACTAGAAATGACTTGCTAAAATGGTGTATTTTGCATACCTATGGAATGAAATAGCTAGAAAAATATGTATTTAACCCTCGGAATTTGAATACTGCCTAATTTTACCTTTAACTGTTTCATTAACAAGACAGTAATGCTTTCAATGCACATAATGTCTCTTGCATGACCAAAGTTAATGCTGGAAAATTATTTACTCGGGTATTGAAGTTCAATAACCAAGGATGTCTGTTACTAAAGTTTGATTATACTCTTGTTTTAATAGTTCGAATAGAGTTAAGTGAGTGCAGTTTTGAGATGCGTAAAAATGTTTAATGTTTATGAATTATAAATGTGGTTAGCATATTTGTGTTTAGCAGAAGTGGAATTATTTATTGTATCGAGTTGAATTCAAGCATGCAAAATCGGTAACTGAGGAGCTAAAAATTGAAGTGAATGGTTAGAATGTATTCCATGACTTAAATTACGTATTTTTAAAAAAGTTTTTAACCAAATGCTCCTCGCACTTTTCCGCAGTGTTTAAAGTTAAGGATTTTCTTGGAGCAACGCTTAGTGAAATTTCACTCAAACGCATTGCCACCAGGGCGTAAAGGTGAAGGAATAGGAGAGCGATAGAGTGAGTGCGAAATGTCGTTTTCCGCTTTTGCAGGGAGTCGTCATGGTTTGCAAGCAATAGATATAGCAGTCCTTATGTCTCGCAGTGAACAGATTTATTTTTGTTTGGCAACTCCCTCGACCCACCAGCTATCTCATAGTCCATCGGTTGATATCAGTGAGCTCAGTTATGTGTGTCTGTATGTTTCTTGTTCGTTGGGGGTGGCACCGTTTGCCGGGGGTCGAGTTTTGAAAGGAGGGCGAGGGCTCGGGGAGATGCGGAGGCGGAAGTGCCATTGGCGAATGCCCGCCCCGGTTGAGAGAGCGCCACCGACGCCTTTCTCGGGGGCAAATGGGTAGGGTGCGTCCTTAGGTCCCTTCTGAGTCACATCCCTCTCCCTTTTCATGAGGACTTCCCGTGAGGCGGGAGGTTTTTTTCTCTCTGCTCCAATTTTTCTTCAAATCGTAAAAATGGCGGGAAGCGAGCGGGGGCAGGGGCGAGTAGGGGACAATACGCCAAGTTTGACGAGGTACCTCCTTCGCCTCCGGAGTGTGAGGTGGAGGGTTAAACGTGGAAGTGGACGATGTGGGAGGCAACGCATGACGGAACCCACCTCCCATTTCCACACACCCGCTTGTCTCCGATAAAAAAAAGAGCTCTCATATTTTTTTTTCGTAGAGACCGTTGTCTATGTTGACAGAATCCTGTGGCGTACTTGAATTTTTTATGGAGTCTGTTGGATTTTGTTGATGCCTAAGAGGGTCCTCGTGGGACTACGTGACAAGAGTCGTATGACGTTTTTTTATTTTACATCCGTACGGCCTGGCACTCCTCGGCGTGGTTTTCCGGTCGGGGTAGGTGAGTGACCGCTTTGGGCGGGAAGGCGCCACTCCCGGTGAGGCGACGAATGCCACGGCAGCCGCGGGCCCGAGATCGGGAGGTCACGCATCTGTGGTCATTCGGCAGAATAAATACGTTACGTGTATCTGTGGCATGCTTCCACCGGAATAAACGCCTCACGTCACGGTTAAGGTTTCATCAAGGACGAGGGGTAGAGAAATGTTTCCGTAAATGTTGGACGCGGAGTTGTACTAGTTGATAGAAAAGGGGCCAATGCGTACGAGCGTAGTATAGTCAAAACTGTATTTCAGGTGGACAAAAAGAGTTCATTGGGTGCTCCTCCTAACCAAAAATCACGACCACCGATTGAGTCGGTTGTGTTCCGCTAGATGAACGAGAAGAAATCCTTAGGACGTCCTCGGATTGACACGCTCATTAACGGAAGAAATCCTGCACGGATTAGACGAGAACGGGGCTCGAGTGAAGAGATACGTCGCGCATGTCACAGAAATAATTGATAATTTAGTTTAATTAATTGAACGTTTTCAAGTGAAAGTGTTTGGGAAAATGAGTCGATTAAGGTGAACAATGGTAACAGATTTTACTTAATTTATGTACTGAAGATCCGAGTCCTAAGGGATTTATTCCGGGTTGATCGGTTTATCTGGGACAAAAGTTTCGCCGGCGTTGCAGTCTGCGTCTTCTGGTCAGAAGACTCGGCCAGGCCAGTTGCAGTCGGCGTCTTCGGGTCACTTCTGACCTGTAGACGCCGGCCGAACTTTTGCTCCAGAACTATGGACGGCGCGGAGTAAAGCGCGGAAGACTTAGAACTTCAGTATCTCCACACCGCGGAAGCCTTCTCAAGGAAGTTCTTAACTGCTCTAATCGCTGAAGTCTACCAATAAATACGAATGAAATACTCTTGGAAAATCTTTGACTGAAGAAGTATTCAGAAGAAAAAATAAAACCAGTATAATAAAAAAGTGAAATATTAAATGGAGATCTATGAATTTTAAAGGTAATTATGATTTCACCACTTATTTTTTCCGAAAGTTGAGGCCTTGTCGCTTCGGAATATGCCGCACGTGCATGAAGAATGTGTCGAATTCGCTCGAAAGTGAGCGAGCGGGAGGCGAGAAGAACGTAAGCATTCCCAGTGAGGAGAATTTCTTCATTGCGGTGGTGAGCGAGTGACCACCCACCTATTCCTTCGCGTTCCCTCTCGCTCACTTTGCCGCCCAACGGAGTGCTCGGCGGACCGCACGTGGCGGAGCACCCTCCAGATCTAGAACGAGCGGTTGATGGGGAAAGGGGAAGGGGTATTTTGCTAGCGTTCGCCCCCCCCCCTCCCGGTGGGGGGAAAGTGGGGAGTCGTCTTCGAGTGGGCGCGGGAAGAGAGAGAGAAAACCGTGGACACGGGAACCCGGGAGATGATCTGGATGGGACGGATGGGGCGGGGATGGAAGGTGTCCGAGATCGATGCGATCGACCCTTTCTCAATCCTTTGTTTCCTCTGATGTCTCCCCGGTTTTTTTCCACCTCGGGGCCGACCCAACTGCGGACGCCTAAAGGATTACCTTCCGCCTCCCCGTGGCCGTGTAGGATTTTGGTGTGTTTGCAAGTCGGGTATCAGGATTGGAAGGGGATTGACGTTCTGTATTATAAGTTACCCACTCGATCTCTTCCTTCATCTCCGTCTCTTATGTGTCTTTTTCCTTCGTCCCAGCGCCTGTCCGCAACACGATGCCCGGATTAGTCCACATGGCTATTGTGTCGTGTTGGGTGGGAGGTGTTGTGTTTCTTTATTTCTCAAGTTAACCCACTTTCGACGTGTCCGTCAATTATATTCTACAAAGAACCGATGCCCTCTTTTCTTTTGTATAAGTGTACCGTTATATTTTCCCTCCGCGGTGCTCCCATCTCTAGTAGAAGCAGTGCGTTTCAAGGTGTTCCCTCGGCACTTCTGTCTTCATGAAAAGATAACATGACCTCGGGGACAAATTCGAATCCTCATCTAGCCGACGTGTAACGTACTTGACCCGCGGCACTCCGCTGGTGTGTGTCCTATTGTATTACCTATTAAATTTGAATGTGTGTTTTTGATAATATATCACACCGAAACAAGTTTACTGGTGCATTTGTTTACTGTTTAAGATCTTGAACGATACACTAATTTTTGTTGTCCGTACATATTATACTGGAGGAATACCTATTGAATATAGTGTATATATATATATATATATATATATATATATATATATATATATATATATATATATATATATATATATATGTATGTTTAGTATTTAATTGATCGTTACTCATTGAAGTTGGAGACTTTTGGGAAAATACAGAGCTTTGATGTACTGTAATACCTTATGCCGTCTTTATTTCAACGAATCGTGCTCATAATTGTCTCAGCATAATATATACTTCCCGAATATTGATCTGTGTTTACTTTCTGGACGCTACACTTGGCGTAATTGGTATGGTGTATAGTAACCCTTGGGTATAATTTGTGTGCCAAATGATAAACGCTCATCTTTTCTTTGCTCGAGCGTCCAATTCAGCCCCAATCATTTCCTCGCTAAACAGCACACTCGGCGCGCCCTTTTGCGGTTTTGTCCTCGGGACGAATCGGCGATCTCTTCCAAGGATCCCAAAAAGTGAATTTTCTTCCTCCTTCGGAGAGGAGACATCCGCGCATTCGTCATTTCACTCGATTACCGGTAATGGAAAAGATACACGATGGACGCCCTTCCCTCTCCCAGGTTTCTCCTGAGGGAATTAGGAAGTAGAGTGAGTTCGCGCCCTCTCCCCTCTCCTTCTGGGGCACCCACCCCTCCGTCAGATGTCTGACTCGTAGGCCCCCCTTGCGGGAGCCTCTTATCTCCTCCCTCGGCTCCCGCTCCGCGCCCCCCTTCCCCTTGGCCCGCTAATTGGATGGTTCTCACCCACTCGCGTCGCATTCTCCCGCCTCCTTTTTGTGTGGGAAGGGGTGTGTCGTGATGCGCCCCCGATGGAGGAGGTGCGCTCTCTTCTCCATCTCGCGGGGTTCTCGCCTCAGCTTAAGCGAGGGGGGAATGAATGAAGAAGTGGAAGCTTTTATTTTCCCGGGGACGTTTTCCGAGCCCCCCCCCCCCCCCCCGAGCAAACGCGTGCCTAAGTCGAGGTCGGTTTGAGGGAGTTATGGGGAGAATGCAGTGTGCGAGCGTGTTGGAAGGCACGCGTGTTTTGGTGTGTACGTATATACTTACATATTTCGCCTTGCTTTATCTTTCTAACTGCGCCAATAAAGCGAAATATTCTAACCCGATTGAATTCACTCTATTGAAGTCTTAAATTGATGCTATTATACGAAAAAATCTCATTGACAAATCCTCATGATCTCTTGGGGGATCTAGTTTTGTACCGTTACTATTGTTTTTTATTTTTCCTCTACTTATCAATTCTTGGGTCTACTTTTGTGCCTTTACATTTTTACATCAAGATGGTACCCCTGAAGCCGTCGAAAGGATGTGTGGCGGCTGCTGTTAGGGCTGTATCCGTACGTGCCACATTGTCGGTAATACCGTTCATACATTCACTTGAATACGTGTTTGCTGATATTCAACTCTCGTTCACTTGCATGTCAATGGTCGCAATGTTGTTGTGCTTAACCAATCCATCTTATTGTATTGTTTAATGTATTTAATTTTTGCGGGCTCTTTGGTTCGATTTTGTCTTGTTTACTTATCGTGCGGTGGAAATCGGGTTAAGTTCGAGTCTTTTTGTTTGAATTCGCTGACACTTACATTGTATTCACTTACGGATGCATATAAAAGACTTTTTTACCAGGTAAACGATGTTGACCTATAATTTTGATGAAAAATTCTTGGGTCTTCCACTGAGCCAGGGGATACGTGTTGGCCGACATTTCGATGGTCGACTCGTGCATCGTCCTCAAGGCATGTCATGAAATGGAGGTTCGCTCATCCGGTTGAAACGCTAAATGTCGCCATGCTCAACGCAGTGTCTGGAATAAAATTTGTCACTCTTTACCCATCTAATCTTTTCTGTTACTTTGTGGTGTCAAAATTGTACTTAATATCATTGTTTTATCGTAGCTTTTTAACGAATTCCCAGCGTTTAAATGTTGAATCTTTTGAATTACGGAACGTGAATGTGCAGGAAAGATTCCTTTTTCATGAAATTGCACTTAAAGTATGTAGCTCGCGCATACACAAATTCCTTGGTTTTTTGGTCTTGAGGAAGAATAAATAGACCGAGAAAGTAATTCATGAGTCTAGTCGCAGGGACACTCAACCCTTGAAATGCTAAGTATTTCAGAAGAACGGATTTGCGTCGTTGCGGAATTGGATAAGTTCGTGCATTAACCTAAAAAATAAGGCTATCTTTACCCTTAGCTGTTGCAAATGGAAACAGTGCGAATAAAGTATGCACAACTGGTGATAGTTAATGAGAGAGAGTAGCCCAGTGTGTAGAAAAAGTTCGCGATATTTTTATTGTGTGTACAGATTTATGAAGGTTTGACTGTATGAGAGACAAGCAGCCTATTTCAAAATTTTGTTTACTCTCGTGAACGACTCAGTGTTTATCACAATTGAGGTAGTCCTCTCCAGGATAATTTTATTTTTTGTTGATCATGTTTTAATTGAATATGATAGTATTGATTTCTTTACATCGACTATTTTTTTGGCAGTACCTTATATTGTTACGCGTAATATACAGGTATGCATTGTGGCTGTCATTATTCCTTTCAGTAGAGAAGTGTGATCGTGTAATTCGATGTGTGTTATAGCAATAAGTCAAGCTCAATTATCTTTCAGCGATAATTTCTTGTTTTTGTACCCATTTACATGGTCCATTTTTTCTTGGTTTCGTAAAATTATGTTTGAAGTTATGAGAGAATTAAAGGCATATATTTAATTTTGGTTTATGTTCTATTTTCAGGTATGTGAAGTTATTTTGGTCTCTCCAGTACTTTCGGCGTTCTGTAAAATCCTGCTCGTGCTCGAACGGTAAGAAGTAATTTAGCGAATGTCCCCATCTGATCGCGTTATTACCAAGTTCTCTTCTACCCTTGACATATTCGCAAACAGATATATCTTTTAAATTGATACTTTCTTCAAGGAGTTCACATTCAAATTTTCTCCCTTTAGGATTCTTGCAATTGTTACGATAATTGATCTGTCTTGATGACATACATATAAAGAAATCGGTTTTTACGTTGACGCCTTGGTTCAGATTCATCATAGTTATCTTGAAAATAGTCAGTAGAATGAAACGTGATGAGTTACTTTTGTCAAGAGAAATATTATTTAAGTAATTTTAAATGGATATAAATATTTTCATTCAATTCATTATTAATCGGTAATTTTTAGTCAGATTATATTATTATTGGTCAGGTTAGTTTCACATTGCTAATTATAACGAAATGAATTGAGAAAGGTTCGATACTATATCTGCTGATTTCCTAAATTTCTCAGGTCAGGATAACACTTACATACCAATCCAATCGAATATGCAGAATCCCCACGACTTTAATAATATTTTTCTTTACACAGTCTTTAAAGACGATTTACCTTTGAATACAATGATTTTTGATAAACCCACGAAGTTCTCTTTCATCAATGTTTTGTTAATCACTAGAAATGCTCGATTTTAGCGAAGGCCAAACACTGATTGGGCAATAGACCGGTCCATCTGGAATTAGACCTAAGCGTGAATCCTTCCTAGAGAGGCTTCTGAGTGGAAATAACTTATGCATGCACTAGTGCTACCATCTCTCTGGTTTTATATGGACGTTTCTAATTACCATCTTAATCGATGATTTCGCGTAAAACATAGGTTGGGGCGGTGCTATTTAAATGGACTTAAACTTTTTTACGCTTCGTCAAATACCCGGTTGATGAAAGTGGATTTTTCAATTGGTGTGCATCGCGCAGGTCTGAAGTTCGGATCTCCGACTCGGAAGTTGCTGTCTCACGGTGGCCGAAGGTAAAATAGAGGCAAAGGGAAATGATATAGGAGTGGAAAGAAGTAAAAGGTTTGGCATCCAAGGCGATGTCCTTGTCCCTCGCCCTCTTTGCTTTTTCGCCTCGCAATTTCTTTCGTTCTCATTCCCCATTCAATGGACGACTCGCCCTTCATTCGGAAGCCTTAGAAGCCGAACGGGCTTTCCTTCACTCCATACATACTGCCACCCCATAGCGAGAGACAGTCTCCCCGGCCAAAGACTGGCATTTTGCTCCTTGCATATTATATGCCTCATTACTGTCAAGCCGACCTCTCCTCGCCGGAGAAAGCCTCAAGCCAGCCGGGGGTAGGATGAGCCACCAAAGCGTGCCCTCCCCCTCTTCCCCCATCCTTGCTTGCCTCGACGCCTTCCCGTTCACCCCTCTCCATCGCGCGACCGCCTTTGGCTTCATTTTTCCCCCTCCCCTTGCCCCGTGCCCCTGGCCCCGCAGAGAAAAACGTAATGAAATGAAAAAAAATGCAGCCAAGGCCTACGTCGTCCCCCCTCTCTTAGCCCCGTCTACCCTTGACAACCCGTCCACCAATCGTAAAATTAAATTAAGAAGTTACTCTTTTTAATTTCCCCTTTATTCCCCTCTACTGCCTCCCCTTCACCTGAATGCCGAGAAAGAGGTGGGCCTGTCTTTATGAGGGGGAGGAAAAGGAGTGGGGGTGATAGGTAGACGTTGGGGGGCGGGGATGGGAAAGGTTTCGCAAATTGGGATGGAAGGGAGGCGCATTTTTTTATCGTCAACCCCGCGGAGTGTCGGGGGAGGGAGAGGCGAGGATGGTGCCCTTGATGCCGTGGTCGGGTCGAAGGTGGAGGAAGAGAGGGTCGAAGGTGGAGGACTGGAAGGGGAGTGGCGAGTGGGGTTTTCAGGAATGGCTTGCTGCCATCCTCCTCCCCATCCCTTAAGACAGTATTCCCTTGCCGAGCTCTCTCGAATCCCTTTTCTATTACCATTCCGTCTCATGCTTATTCAAATTCTTTCCTTCTCGCCACCCCCTCGTCCTCCTGCTCCTCTCTCCCTGGAACGTTCTAGAGCATCTCTGGAACTTCTTTGTTGGGGAGGCGAATAATTTCGTTGAGTTTCACTCACTTAAGCGCCCCGGTGGTTCTTTCCCTTGAAGCCTGACAGCCGGTTTTTTTTCCGACCCATTCGCTTTAGCTGGTCTCCTGTTTACCGCCTGCCTATAATAGCCGCCGTTAATGCGGCCTTTTGTTTTTTATTCGATTGTAACATATTTGTCTGAATTTCCTTATCATCTACTGGAAGCGTTCAAATAATCCTTGGCAAAGGATGCCGCGAAGTCAGAAAGATTATCGATAGCTAATTTTGCTGGAATAAGTTTGAAAATGAGGTAGTAAATGCTCCGGGCTGGAATATTTTGATAAAATTCATTAAAATGATAATTTTATCCAGCTAGTTACGCTGGCAATCCGGACAGCTTGAAATTTAGCCAAATCGTATTCATTGGTTTAATCCAGTCTTAATCGAGAACGTGCTGCTTTTGGCTTACTAATGCTTGCTTCAATTACTGAATGTAGAACACGATGGCCTGGATATCGGTCCCTCTATTTGAAATCTTTTGTTCGAAGCTTTCCAGAATTATTTGTCCAGATGGGTATGCATTTGATCCATAAGTACGATGGTGATACTGTAGTATTTCGAAAATTGGCGAAGACTTCCTAGGTGATGTTCAATTGTAATAATTGTGTGCATTATAAAGTTTTGGTGATATTGTTGAGATATAAGTGAATTGGGAAATGAGACGGGAGACTCTTCGATTAGAAGTCGCCATTTGTTCTTTAACGAAGGGTTAAACTAAGGAGGAGTTCCACCTCTCGGTCCCTCGGTCTCCCTGTAGAGCATCACAGACTTGCTGATCCCGCACGCCATCATCCGATGCAAATTTTTACTTCATCTGCACAGGTACCCGAATTATTTCGGACACGCTCACCATTTAACTCGATGGTCGCAAAAACGCAGCATCTCATACGCGTTATCATTACCTATCCGTTCCATAGAGAGATTCCTCTTTTTGTGTTTATTCGCCTTTTTTTAACTTTTACTGTTGATGGTTTTCTTTAGTTTTTAAAGTTATTAATTATATGGTTACTTTGACTCTTCAGCTTTGGTTTTTCCCTTAGTCACCGGTGATTGAAAAGAAAAGAAGTTTTGGACGGATGGAAAAATGTCAGTGAATCATAGTTTATATACTTTTTGAACAGTAGATTTTTCACGACCCCTATTAAGTGCTATCCACCTTTGCAGATCTATTTCCACAATATCAAATGAAACGTTTCGGCGTCACTGCAAATTTACTAATAATTTAGGCCGAAGAAATAAATTCCTTGAACGAGGAGTGCACCCGTTTCTCGAATAGTAGTTGCTTCTCCTCTGCCCTGGAATATTCGTGAGGGAAACTGACCACTTTGAGGCGTCTCCCCCCGGATTGGTGAGCGCGTGAACGGGTTCAAGGCTCGGCGGGCTCGATTACGGCTGTTGTAACTCTGGCCATCTCTCGAGAGTGCCGGGGTCAAGTCATATCGTGCATCGTCACGGCGGTCGTAAAGGTGTGACGAGCCTCATACGAGTGCACCTTCACCCGAAGTTAACTGCTGACGGCTTTCCCTCGGAGGGGTCAGTGCACATGTACACCTGTCGGCGATGGGAGATGCACCCACGGGGTGATGCGGGATGATGCCCCAGTACGGTCGAGGGAATGGATTGGTGGGGGGAGGATCGCGTGTGTCGAATCAGTTCGGCCCTCCCCATTACGCCCGTGGAGCACTTGGCATCATGGCGAACGTCGATTGGGAAACGGATGTTCAGCTAAAATATCTTAATTCAGAACTTGTTTTTTTGCTATTGTTACAATTACTCAGTATGTAAATCTCGCGAGTCGTATAAGTAATCTGGATTTTCATATTTCAAGTTAGAAACCGTTGGAATTCACTTTCTGTCGTTCAGGATTCCACATTCGATTTTTTCTTATACATGATTGAAAGCACTCGTTCGCAGAATTTCACTGCGAGTGAAAATAATTTTATCAGATTGATAAAATTTTATTCGTACGAAATATTTCCATGTTACCTACCTCTTTCACAGAAATGAAGTATTCCCCCCTCTTGTCCATCTCAATTCTCGTTCCCCATCGACTCTATTGTGTACAAAATGTGGAAAATCTTCAGAAGTTCTTCCCGCCGAAAACTCTCGCGCTCCAAGCGGTAGCTATCGGAACCACTGAGGTAAAACCGCCAAGGCATTGAGGATTTGATTTTCGGAATATCGCGGTAGGATCGTACTCCTTGAATGTTTTACGTTCCCCGAGCATCGTTTGTAAGATGCACATCCATTTCATCAACAAGTTCGTTACTGTGTTCAATTCTCGTTGTGGAGGAAATTTCCTACCTCGAATCTGGACGATTGACGAGCGAAATTTAGGTCGGCCTCTGGCTAAAAGGATTGGATTTCCGCCATAGCACTCGTGAGGACAAGAAAATGTGCCTAGTACAAGAAAAATTACTCACCTCGAAAACAATTAAACAAATGGAGCGTGAAGAATTTCCTGTATTCCTTATTATATTACGGGGAGAAGATTTATTCACGGAAAATAATAATTATGGAGTGATGTGAGGTGTGCGTACATTGGTGGCACGAAGCGTCACTTGAAGTTCTTTGTTGTATTCATTTAGGTAAAAAGTGTCATAAAAAAAGAGTAAACAGTCATTCGCAGTGGACCTTGGAAACTTGCTTTAGAATGTGGGAGTTTTTTTCTATTTTTAGCGAGTTTTTTCGTTTCGTAAAACCCGAGGTTTCTTCGAGAATTAACAGTGATTACTTTGAAATTTTAACTGTAAAAACCTATTTTTATCACCCAATTACATATTCTAAGGGAAGACATATGAAGGGAGATTTTAAAATAGGTCAGGTTTTTTTGAGTGTATCTCCGCAGGATGTGGAGATAAAACTTTCATGTAAATGCTTCGATCATAGTTGTGATTTGACTTGCTTCTCTTCACATGATTGGACTTTCATTGTATTCTACGTAAGTCATTTTCTGAATGGCTATGAGTCATTTTCGAGGTAGAAATTATTATCATGATATGTATTTTTGAAAGAAATTCATCCTATTTTGAAAAGAAGTGTAATACCTTATGGCTTTCTATGTATATTTCTTCTCATTTTGTAATACTCGCGAGGAATTTACTTGCTCTCCAATGCTCAGATTATCTGGATGCATGTACTTTAATCAATTATTAATAACATTTTGTTTGCTCGTTTATGTTTCTTCCCTTAGCGAGAGAAGTAAAATGTTAGTGGAAGGATATATTTTGGATTCACGCGCTAACATCTTTTAGGCTCATTGACTTTGGTGGTTGGGGGGGGTGGCAAAAAGGAAAGCAGGCCGAACCAGAAAGGGGTCAGAGCGAGTGAAAGAAACACCTAAAAAATTGGGAATTTACTACTCGAAATATTATTCTGCAAATAAGAAGCCAGCCATTAGACACAACTCTGGACTCCATTCGAAATTCATCTGGCGAAGGTAAATTATTTGATGTAGTTTTCATTCTTTTTCAAGTTGATTTTCTCACCGGCTATCGAGCGTCATTCTGCATTCTTGAATTTCCTCGATTCAACTCGCAAATCGGAAGCAATAAAATGCTGCGGTTGGTGGACACAGGCTTGGGATGCCATTCGGTCGAACTTTTACCTTCATCTCCTCCCTTCCTTCCTGATACTGTCATTTTCTTTACACGTGGCAGGCGGTGGGCTGCGGCGGCCAGATCCGTTTGATTTTCCTCGAAAAATGTTGAGCGCCTCTCTCGTTTCTGGCAACCCCTCGCCCCCTACCCACCCTTGCGCCCCCGGCAGCGGGGACCCTCCCTAACTGAAAGGAATAGAGGGTGAGCCATCTTCACACTCCCTGCCACACTCCGGCCCTCCCCCGATCCCCGCTTCCTCAGCCGATAAGGATTTCCCTCTCTTCGTCCTGGATTGCTTCCTCCCTCACCCACTCCCTCCCTCCCTCGGCGTCTTCAATCTTTCCGCGCAACGGCTCTCCCTCCCACTCCTCCCGAAAAGCTACTATCCCCACCTCGCCCTGCCTTTTTTTCTCACTCTCCTGCGAAGCTTCACGCCCACCCCTCTTTACTCGAATCCATCACAACCCCACGGCGAGCGTGCAATCCATCCCCACACGATCTCTCCGTCTCTCTCTCAAATCATTTTGCGCCTTTCTTCTCCCCCTCCCACGGACAGATGTCTCACACCCACCTTCCTCACCCGCCTCATTCCGCATCCACCGTCTTCTTTTCACCGGCGTGTTTGTGTATGTGTATATACCTGAAGGAGGCATAAGAGAAGACCGAAAGCTCAAATTATCTTATGGTAAATTTGTTCCTTTTACGTGTTTTCTATGCGTATTTTTGTTTTCTATTGTGCCGTCCAAGTGTTATAGTGATCTCATCAGGGCTTCTTTATCTTCAACATATGTGTATGGTAGTGGGCTTCATCCAAAACCTACCTTAACCGGTATACTGCCTAATAAATATAATATGTACGTGTATATACGTATTTGTGTATGTGTGTGATGTTAAAAATAGGTTGGTCCAAACCTTTACTTGGAGCGAGGCTTTGTTTGGTGCGGAAGAATGGTCAATAAAGCAGGATGATAGGCATGGATTGGATGCTTTTGAAGTGTGGGCGTAGAGAAGGTTTGAGAAGATTAAATGGACAGAAAAGAAAGCAAATGAGGTGCTAGGATGGCGGGGGAGGAGAGGGGATCGTTGGGTAGTATCCGTAGGCAGTAGGAAAGATGGATTCAGAGCGCTTTGAATGGCGATGGCTTGTGGAAGATTGTGATGAAAGGAAGAACGTTGAGAAAATGAGGAAGGAGAAGGAATGGGATAAACATGTTGGAAGGAATGAAGGGAGGAAAGAATTATGGGGAATTGAAGTGCGGGTTACTATAGAGACCGATGTCAGGTTGTGTTTGTTCTCGAAAGGGGCAAATATAAACCGTAAACTATAAACACAGTAATCAACTGGAAGGTCGGTTTGGTGGTAGTGATGGTAGAGTTTACCCAATACTAAGCCCGACGGCGTGTGGAATTCCCACATCAGTGGGGCCAGTTCCTTTCCCTTTGCCGGTTATGGTTTCCCAGAAAGACCTGGTACCCGAAAAATAGCATAGCTTGGGTGGAGCTGCAGGTGCCCAGAATGCCTTGCCCGGGAATCGAACCCGGGCCCCTCCGGTCAGCAGTCCAACGCTCTACCGCTTGGACTACCGCGACTCGAGGCAATTATATATTATTGTAATTATTTATGCTGTGTCAATCCTAAATCTACCCTATATGGTAGAATATGAATAATAATTATAAGTATAAATATGTATGCATACATGTATATTTATATTTGTCCTTATCTGTTCTGCTTCCTCCATTCCCATGTTCCTTGAGTCACATGTTCCCCTTGCTTCCGCACCCACTGTATCTCCATAAATACCGTCTACATTCTTCTTTGCAAACTTTGCCCCGCCTGCTACATTCTCAACTTCGTTCTCAAGAAAATCATTTTCCCTTTTCGCCCTCCCGATTCCTCCGCTTTTATCTTCTCATGATTTACGTTTGGATCACTGCTTCTCCTTGTTTGACCCAAAATGCCTTCCCGTGTCAGCGACCAGCATGGGAATAAGAACTCGTGAGTCCGCATACACCTAGGACCTCCAGTCCTGCCAACCCCATAGGTCTCAACAAAATACGCCACCCCACTCTTCTATCCCCCTCAACGCATGCTCTTTATTTACTCTTCAGTTTTCTTCGGACGATCAACTCGCTGGTTCACTGTCGGAACAGTCCACCGAACGTGTAATGTTCAATTTTTTCGTTGTGTACATATTTAATGTATAGGGTCAATATATTCTGACTCTCCGAGTTTATTTTCATCATAGTGTGTATATTTCTTTGTGTTGGTGTATGAGTTCATTCCTGTGTGCCATTCATTAAATGCTTGAAAATGTCGTCATGCATTAAAATTAAACTTAATGAAAACGTTATTATGCTGAAAACTGCCATCGTCCTTCTTTGTCGCAGAAAAACTGTTCCACCAAGTCCAACCTGATAACACATCATTATTTCTCTTCCCCATCCCGTCGAGAGAACACGAAGCCTGCCAGGGATTGCTCTCGCCCATCGCGCCACTCCCATCTCATCATTTTCACTCCCCTCCCCACCTCGGCCTCGGGCTTCCATGACCCGGGAGGAACGTGCTAAAACCCTTGGTCCTCTTACTACCTCCCTCCCGCCTTCCCCATTCCCCGCCCCTCCCACGCGCCCCCGCGGGCGTGGGTGGCCAACACCGCCGCCGTCGCGCGGGCACTCTCCTCTCTCTGGAATGACTACGCGTTGAAGAAGGCCGCATACTACCTTGATCAAAAAGTTCCCGGAATAACCACCGTGTGGCGCTCCCATCGTTCCGATTTGAGTTCTGTTTTTTTTGTTAAATTGGTACATCTGTTGTTGATATTCCCTTTAAATCTTAGTGTCATAACTTGACATTTGCAAAAGTTACGTAGCCAAGAGTACATCTATCTCTGTGTGTGTTGGCGATTTTTTACAATTTCAGAAATGGATTTAAATTTGCAACAACGAACTTGTATTAAATTTTGCGTAAAAAACGGATTTAGTGGCGCACGGACGTTGGAAATGTTGGAAAAGTGTTTCGGCAACGATTCTCTAAAAAAAAACGGTCGTTTACCAGTGGCACGAGCGGTTCAGAAGTGGTCGTGAGTCAATCGAAGATGATGAACGCAGTGGCAGACCATCGACATCGAAAGTCGGTGAAAAAATTGATAAAGTAAAAGAAATGTTGGTCAATAACCGCAAATTAACCATCAGAGAAATAGCGGAGGACTTGAACATTGCCTATGGATCCGCCCAAGACATTGTGGTTAATGATTTGGGTTTCCGTCGTGTAGCAGCAAAGTTGGTGCCGAAAGACCTCAATTTCATGCAAAAAAGAGACCGTGTTGACGTCGCAAAAGACATGATTTGCGAGGCTGAATCCGATCCCACATTCATCAAAAGGATCATTACTGGAGACGAGACGTGGGTTTATGAGTACGACACGCAATCCAGACATCAGGCAAGTGAATGGCGTTCACCAAATGAGCCGAGACCAAAAAAACCACGTCGTTTTCAGTCAAAAAAGAAGGCAATGCTGACGGTTTTCATGGATTACAACGGTGTAGTGCATCATGAATTTTTGCCAGAAGGCCAGACAGTAAACAAAGAGTATTATTTGGGCGTTATGAGACGTTTGCGTGAAGCAATTCGCCGAAAGAGACCAGAAATGTGGGCAGAAAACTCGTGGATTTTGCACCATGATAACGCACCGTCGCACAGTGCTATCATTATTCGTAATTTTTTGACGAAAAATGCAACAAATACCATCCAACAGCCACCGAATTCACCTGATTTGGCTCCCTGTGACTTCTTTCTGTTCAATCGAGTTAAAAAACCATTACGGGGAACGCGTTTTAGCAGCCGAGAGGAAGTAATGGAAAAATCGCAGGAAGCACTGATGGACATACCGAAAACCGAATATAAAAAATGTTTCGAGGATTGGATCAAGCGCTGGCATAAGTGTGTTGCAGTCGATGGGGATTACTTTGAAGGGGACAATATAGATTTAGATGAATAAACTTGTATTTTTAATTTTCTGAATAAATTCCGGGAAATTTTTGATCAAGGTAGTATTTGCCTCTAAGAGTTTCTACTTCGTTTACCCTCTCCTCCGCAAATGTTAACAAGGCCATCTTCAACTGGGGAAGATGACTGCTCGCCTATTGGGTGTCATAGTGAGATCTAGAGCGCATTTTTTTGTCTTGTATTGGTTTTTTGGGGAACGGCGTTGACTGGGAAAAAATGTGGGAGGAAATGGATGTCATGAGGAAGAGGAGAAGGTGGGAGTAGTAAGCAAATGTGTTGAGGTTAATTTATAGGGTTCAGGACGATTTCCGAGTGGAAACACAAGTACATGTACGTCAGATTCCGATGCCGTAATACTGCGTGTTTCTCAGGGTAAGGATTATGTGAACGGTAAAACAGATTTTGGAGAGGACGTTATGGAGATTGGCGTCCTAGCCATTTAGCTTTGGTGATACGCCATGTTTATATCTTTTAGTGTGGGGTCGTCACATGTTGTTTCCATACACAATATCAGGCATCGATGGAACCAGGTAAGCTCCTCGTATCTATGTTTGAACACTGGCGGGGATCGGAATGGTACGGTAGCTATGTATTGCCTTCCCACATCGAAGTCTTGGGTTAGAGTCCCGGAGGTGGCGGGATTTTTTAGCGGTATTCCGACCCGGGTACCTTTTGGGGAGTACTTTAAGTGAGCCTTCCGTTGGTTGGGAAGTTGAACTGTGAACCGCCTGTCGCCAAGAGGAGGCAAATGCCGCTTACGGGTTTCCCTCCATTCTTCCCTTATTCCTTCTCCTTTTTTACATCATACCCCTAATAGAGACCCGCCTATCCGTAATATGTAACTACCCACTTATTGCAGATTACATTAGCTGGATGTCACCTCCCCTAATAAGTGGCTCGAGGAAAAGAATCCCGGTGTAATGGGCGGGTATATTAGTAAAGAATGATGGGGAATTTTGTGTGCGGGGTATGTCAGACATCGGGTATTTTTGCAAAGCCTTGAAACTAATTAGAAAAAGTTGGATCCAAATTCCCACTGTTGTGATCTGCTAAATAATCGAATTCTGTATTCTGGCTTATTCTGTATAAAGGCGAGTAAACGTTGTTTTGTGGAAAATAACAGAAAGGAGAATGTTTTTCATGTTGAGCTTATTTTGTGCGCTCGATTTGGCAATAAAACAAGAAAGCAGAATATCGTTGAATGAGCATGGAATATAGGAGAAAGTGTTCGTCTCTTTGAGTGGGTGTTGAATGAAAAGGAGGTTGTGGCAGAAGCCGGTGACGGAGAGTGCCCTTCAGTGGTGTCTCCGTCCGATGCGGGAGATACGGCCCCAGGAGGGGAAAGGAGTGACGCCTCTAGGCGGATATTCACTTGTTGGGAGGGGGCAGCGTATTTTCTGCCGATGAAACTTTCTTCCGGGAAAGCACAATGTGCCCGCTGGTATTTCTCAAAAACTACAAATATACACACTGGTATATTTTATTGATGTTTTCTCTATCGTTCGTCGCGTCTGTGTTTTGAATAGCGTGTATCGTCCGCTGCTGTTGAATTTGATGAATTTGGCCGAAAAAATATTTTAAAATGTTCCACCGTATTCTGCTCTTCGTATCATATTTTTATTTTCGGAGTAGTTCTATTTTGCGCTTCTTTGGATCAGTTGCGTTTTCTCCATTTTCGACAGTTTTTGAAGAGTTTTCTCTGAGGACAATTATGTATTTGGAAAAACTCGGAGTCAATCATCTCCCTTTTAATATTTTTCTCCCTGCTTAGTGGGAAAATCAGTAATGAGTATTGTTGTCTTCGGCGTAAATTTATGGAATTTACATAATATATTGAAATGAAAACAAAAATTCAATACTTTTATTTCTTTCCAACACTAAGGATATACTAAATTAGGGATGGGGAAGGTACTGGTTTGGTACGGTACGGCCCTTGGTTCTTGTGCCGGCGTTCCCATTACGTCGCTCCCTCTGTAGGAAGCACCGCTCACTGGTTACTTCTATCCCTCGCAGTCGATGAGCTTTCTATCTTTCCCCGTCTCCTCCCTGCCGATTGCGAATGCATTTTATCACCCCGTATCTCCGTTGGCAGGGAACGCACTTATAGAGTGCGTCGGTTGCTGATTGCGCCTCGCAGCATTTTTCGTGTTCAATTAAAGGAAGGCTTTTTCATTTGTTCCCTTTTTTCTCCCTTTTCCGTCGCGGGTATCCTCGTTTAAACGAGATGCATTTGCGCGCCTAACTCGGGACGCCAATCGCGCCAACGCTTAACTTTCCGTCGCCCGTCCAAATCGGTGGTTGGCGCTCCTCGACGATGTATTCGGGTCGTCCGATTCAACACCTCCATCCCCTCCCTTCTCTCCGAACCTGTTTTTTCCCTCCCCGTCTCCCCCTCGCTTTATCACTCAACTTCAACCATGCCCCTCATACTTCTGACTTGATAGTGAGATAAAGCTCGGGATCTTTTAAAATCTTAAATATCTAGCAAAACTCATTGTGACTCCCAAATATGTTTCAGAATATAGCTGTTTCAATTGCTTAGACTCTGACGCTTGTAATCAATTGTAAATATAGCCACTGAATTTTTGAGTTTTTATGTCACTTTCGTCATCCTAAACTGTTCTACTTTTAGGTGCTGATTGCTGCTGAACAAATTGTATTTGGTATTTTATGGTGCGTAGTCAACTGCTGTGCGGGGCCCCTTAAATGCTTCCATCAGCAAAAAATACTCTGGAATATCCACTTTGCTGATTTAATTTTTTTTCTGGGTGTAATTATCTTGTCATTCAAGAATAACTTTCGTAATCGATTTCAGTCATTATGGCTAAGAGTAAAATGCTAACGCTGTCATTTTGTTTCACATAACACTTGCCCAACATCGATGCCCTGAACTCAGGGCATCGATGTCCCATGCCACTCGATTCTCCCTCGGAGACAACGCTGCTCTTCACTCACTCCCTCGCGTTATCCCTCCGCTTTACAAATTGCGTCCTGGTGATAGTTAATTTCTGCATAGTGCTAAATATTAAACGAAGATTAAGGTGCTACCTTTTGCCGTGGTTTTAGATTTCACTGCGTGCAGAAGTTTTTGTCGTCTGCCTATCGATGTTTGACCTAACCTTAATTCAATGATTCCTTTTACGATTCCATCTAACAAGTACGTAAGTCAACGACAGTTGGCCAAATGCCACTGGGACTGATGATCGATTCTGCAAATGTATTCACAAGCGAGATGTAATTGGGTTGGCGGATGGAATTATTTTTTATTTTAAATAGATACTTAAAAAATCATCCCTATATTAAATGCGTTGGTGTTAGTCCAATCAGCATCAACCCTCTGAAAAATATTGTGGTTATTAAATAATCGCTTGGGTTAGAATGGTAATAGTTCAACGTAAGAGGCACCGTTTCCTGGTTGATATTGGATATCTTCATAATTATTCTTCGTTATTTGTCCTTTATATTCAGTTTAATACTTGAATAATATAGAGCCCGTTAATGAAATTTGATTAAAAATAAATGAGCATTGAGTTCCTCTCTGAATAATAACTTTTTGCACGCACTCAGAGGTGTAAACTTCGGTAATCTACATTTCGCTGTGTTTCTTCAGTATGAATAAAATGACAAATCATTTACAGTCGGATTATATCTTTTTATGTTCTTGTTAATGAAAATTTGGTATTTTTGGGTCGTTATTTTCAAGATTTCTTGTCATTTTAAACTAGAATACATCTTAAATACGCAAGATATTGATATTTTAATGAAAATTGAAGGTGCTCTGCTATTTATGAGAGAAGGTTTCTAGGAACATTAATCAATTTAGTCGATGTGCTCTAGCGTTTTACGGGTTTCAGCATTCGACTTGGTTGGCATCATATTTTGCCTAACTTGTCGTAATTTTTGTGGAAACCTGCGCACTTACTTAACGCATTCTTTGATTAGGCCTCGATTCTGTCTGAGTTGGATATTTTTTGCTGAAAGTAATGGAGTGTAATATCTTTAGAAGACCTGCGGTGAGGAGGAAAAAAGCAACCGAGAGTTTTAGCTGCGGGCAAAATTTCTTACAAGCACCGGAAGGAGTGAATTGAAAATGAATGCTTAAGCACTCGCCGGCGGCACCTTTCGCCCGAGTGAAGGCGTCGCCAGGGGAAGGTGGCCGCCGTTGTCTCGCACTTTCACTTCCTCTCACGCTCCTCAACCTATCGGCCTCCGCTTCTCTGCCTGCCCCCCCCCCCCGCTCCATTTCCCGCTCTGCGTCGTTTACGTTTCCGTGTGCCACCCGCTCCCTCCTCATAATCTCCTCCGTTCGTGAAAGGCGTCTCCCCCTCCCCCCTCGGACATCATCGCCCTTATTCCCCACTCCCAGGGTTTTCTCCCGCCCCTCTTCCGGCTTTTGCAAATGGAGGAGTTGCGGTTATAAGTCGAGCGGCGTCATTCCTCCCGGCACCCCAGGAAGGAAATAAGAAATGGGTTTCTCTCCAGGTTTCAGGGGGTTTGGGGCAGGGTTTCCCATCTTGTCTTTCCGCGGAATTCCCTCCTCTCTCGGCGTCGAGCAGCGGGGGTGTGGTGGGTGGAGCTGGGGGGAGGGGGGGCGGAAGCAATTGAGGCGACCCATCGCGGAGGACGCGGCGCGCGAGCGTAAACGCGCCATTTCCTCCGCCCACCGCGCCCATATCGCCCCGGGCGTGACATTTTATAGTGTTTCTGGGTTATCTCGCCGCCCATACTACCCCGCATCCATCCTCCCGCTCGCATCACCGCCGTCGACTGTCGGATTAAATTGAGAGTGTTGTTATCGCAAATGTGTCCTCTGGGATTCTCCGCATTCCGTTGCGCATTGACTCATTTAAAAAGGTACGGCAACTTATTTATCCTATGCAGCCCTCTCTCTCTCCTTTTTGTGCGTTTCTTTCGGGCCTCCATGTCTGCACGGTGCCGTCTCCCTTGGCGTCGTCCCGTCCTCCGCTCAGCCGGCCGTCCTGCATTCTGCTCCATCGTGCTTTTAGATTAAATTTTTCGTCGACGAGTTTATTGATGACGTGTGTGTGTGTGTGTGTGTGTTTGCTTTCGCCTTCCCCCTCCTTTGTCTCTCCGTTCGCTGGGGTGGCACCATCCTCGGAAGCGCCCTCTGCCTCCCCCTTCCGTCAGCCCACGCAGTCGACCACTTTAACACTCCCCTCGCCTGCGTAGTCTGCCGCCGCGTTTAGTTGCCTGTCTTTCTTGCTGTTGCTGCCTTCGCGCTTATGTATCTACGGCCGCTCTCGGTGGCAATGGCCGGTGCTCCCTCCCCCCTTCACCCACCTCTCCCTCCCGGCCCGCATCGTGTGCACCGGAACACATTCGCTGTCCATTTGAGCGTGTCATATTTTTGTCTGTTCGCAGTTTCTCGCTGTGATTTCGATCGTTCGGAGCGCTGTGTGCCCGAGTGTCCTTGTCGGGAGTCGCTCTTCGTGCGGGAGCGAGGCTTCCCATCCCCTCCTACCCTCCACCCCTCGCCCCGTCGTGAGGGAGGAAGGTGCCAGGGACGAGGCAGCTTCTTTTTTACTGGGTGGTTGGCTCCGTCGTAAAATCACGTATACGAGAAATCATGGAAATTATATAAATGCCCGAGTGCGTGACTCATAATATCGATGTATCCCGCCCTACTTCACGTCATCATGACGATGAAATTTTTTTCGAATTAATTGGAGAATATTCGTTATTTAGTGCGTTTTATGATTGTTAATTGAGAGTTTTCTCGTCCTGTCTTCTGTTAGTTTTTTGTTAGAAATGTGGGCTCGGGGATTAAGCAATCATTCACTCCCGAGCTGCGCCTAACACGACAATGAATAAAACCTAAAGTCACGAATTAAAAGAGACCATTTTTAATTCCACTAGCATTCTGACTGCGTCCGCTTTACCTGTCTTCTATGAATTCATACCAGTGCAACACACCGTTTCACTTTCCCATCCTTTCCCTCCGCAGCCAAATTTTAGAAAATCACTTGTCTATGCCTTTAGTTTAATGTCCAGGTTTCTGGGTATTCTAACGCTATAATTTTCGTTGACATCTTCTCTAACTTATACTTTAAATATTTATTTAAGGGCCTTGTTGTCACATTCTCCTCCTAATAAAGGAATTTCTGCCCTTTTTCTACAGAATATATTATTTTTAATATTGCGTAAAAATAAGAGATTCTCCGAACGAATTTCATCGACGTCTTCCCAGGTTCCTTGAATCTTCCAGGTAACAATACCAAACCGAATTAAAATGCTTACTTGATGCGGTTTGTCTCCGTGAGAATACGGCCTCTAAATCTAACTTACCATTCCATGAAATCTGACGGACATCCTTATGCTGGAGTAAATGTGAAAGACAAGTGTATGTTGAACGCCACGATAGAAGGAAGAACGAAGGGAAAGTTGGGAGAGGGAAGAAAGAGAGAGAGAATGAGAAATGAGCATGGAGTATGCGTTGTACGTTACAGATATGTCTGTGGGAAAGGGCAAATTTTTTTCCTCATAATGACGAAGTTCCGCTACATCTCGCCTGAATCTGGTGAAGAGAGACAGAGTCTTACATTGTGCTTCGAAATGTCGAACGTGGAAACGGAAAGGGTCGTATATTTCTTTCACCGCATGTCGAAACACGTGTTATAGTACCTACAGTTCTGTGGCGGTTCGCCCGAAATACCACCCTATCTTATTTTGTTATTTCTAATTGCCGTTTTGGGCGCGGGCGGCGTTGATTTTCGGCTCTTCCCCCCTCAACCCAACGCACTCACGCACGAGCACGAAGAAGCACGCTCCGTTTTCACGGCCATTGTCGCTCTGCGCGTGTTTCGCGGCGTTCTTACGTCCGACGCCCTTCCCCGCTCTCCTCTCCAATGCGGCCACCTCTTCTTAAATGATGCGGAGAATCCACTGAATACGGATGAGGGTGTGTGACTGGCTCTCTCTTTGCTGCGGCTGCTCGCCGTGTCTCCGGAACTGGGGGAAGGAGAGGGGGCTTCAACTTCCCAAAGAATATTTTCTTCCCTCTCGGGTTCTCTGCCTCCCTTGCCGCGCGAATCCTCTTCCCTCGCCATTCCAGCCTCCCGGGACCATTTCCCGGAGAAAGAGAGCGCTTCGAGAGAGGCGGAGGGCTCTGTCGTGTTCGGCCGGAGGGGAGCGGTTTCCATGGAACGCGTCTCCGCGCCAACCCCCCCACCCCCCCAAACACCCTCACCCCGTTGTGAATGCCCTCCGGCTCCTTTCCCGCCCCCCCTCAATACACAACAACGCGCACACATATTTCTCCTGTCACTATCACTCCCTTTTTCTTCTCTCTTTCTCTCTTCATGTCCTTCTTCTCTGTTCGCCATTTTCATCCCCTTCCCTTCGTCTCTCTCCCTCTACTCCCCCAAATCCCAGCTTTGTTCTTTTCCCTCTCACGCCTTACTGGTGACATTCCACGGATTGCCTATTCGGAATTTTCCGATCGAATCTTCTGTCTGTGTGTTTCTTCTGCCCCGTATCATTTTGACCCAACTCCCACTCCTTTCTTTAACCCTTGGCGTTTCCCTCTTATTTTTATCGGCTTTTATCACTTTTTCCCCTCATCCGAAGCCTCCGGAGGGCTCTTCTTCGGGACGGAGAGGTCTTATCTTCTTCCCGTCCTATTTAAAAAAAAGAAAAACAAATGAGGCACTAGAACACGAAATCGCGATCCTCTTCCGGTGAGAAGTATTGAAGTCGCTTCCAATGCTTGTGGGTTGATTCTTCCACTGCGGGAAGGTTCGCACCCAAAATATTTGTTATTCAAGTCTTAAGTATGTTTTGTAAAAATCTATGCATGAATGTAAACGCTTTCGCTTTAAATTTTTGCGCGCATAAATTGCACTTGCCAGTTAAGCAATGGCTAGCAATTTATGCGCGCCCTCGTTTAGCCTGATGCTAGTTGTAGATTTTATTTAATCGTAAAATTCTCTCTTACTTGGCATCATGATTGGTGGACTATTGTCTGAATAGTACTGCCAGAGTGTCAAAAACTTTTCGTTGGGCGTTATGATTTCTTATCTAACACTAATCTCTTATTTTTCGAACATTTTTATTTTAATTTCGATCTCTTCCAAAGGCATACGGAAGTGTTTCTGTGTCAGTAACAGCACCACTTTACTTTAATTATAGCTGTTGTTTTACTGACGAGTTCTGGAATATTTTTCTCTGAAAATCAATACGTAAGGAAACGCTTTGTCTTTAATTTTTTTCCTATCTCTTTCGATCATGTTAAAATTACGTTTCGCTACTTCTCCGAACGCTTCTTACTGAAAATCCTGAAAAATGCAATCCTTTTCATTGCAAACGGTATGCATTTTTTGCCTCTCATAAAGGGTTCACACGTCGTTCGTTCTATTTTTTTACACCTTTGATGTTTTACACTATTGCGTACGTATATCGTCGACGTTCGCGCGGT
Organism: Hetaerina americana; assembly: GCF_022747635.1. Classification (NCBI taxonomy): domain Eukaryota; kingdom Metazoa; phylum Arthropoda; class Insecta; order Odonata; family Calopterygidae; genus Hetaerina; species Hetaerina americana. Next base: position 12,028,908 of record NW_027287095.1, read on the forward strand.
CTTTTCCCAATTGTTTTCTCCGTTTTGTATTGGCATTCTCTCCCTCTGATAGGAGGAAGTTGTTTGGATTTTCCACGCGCATGCGAGTGCTGTTCCTAGGGATTGACTCCCTCCCGCGGGAGTCTCATCGGGGAGGTTAGGCGCAATAATGGCCCTGCCATAGTTGGCTTTCTCCGGCTCCGGAGGATTGCCATTGCCTTTTTAATCTTTCTGTGGAAAACACCGATAGTTTCCCTTGTGCCTCGCTTCATTCGGTATTTTTTTGGATCGGGATTTGAACCTAGATTTTCATATTTTTGAGTGAAGTTATCACGGGCAGTATTCGGTTGTTAATTCCCTATCTCTACTTCTTGACTGTGAGGAACCAAACAACCAACGCAGCTTGAAAATATGCATGCGGCGGTGTTTACGGAATTAATATTGGTAGATGGAAAGAGACGTCGGCGAGCGAAACCACGAAGTGGCCAGATATTGAGAAAGCTGTCAGTTCATACCACCTTTACTGACTGCTTGGAATTGTAAATCGTGTACGCCTTCGTGCAGTTTCAAAGTGAGTAAGAAATAAATATTTCCACGGAGAAAAGATATTCCTTTCCCTTGTTCTGTTTAGGTAAACTATGATTTGATCAATAGGGATTACCTGATTCATGGACGTGCTGGTTTCTTTGAAACGCAGATCCATGACTGCGCTTCAAAGAAAATCTTTTGTTTTTAATGTTTTCTACTGCCAAAATAGCCCCCGCTCCACGACGGAGGTGCGAATCAAGGACACTACATAGAACTTGATAGGGTTTGTTATCGTGTCAGAATTGATGCTAAGGGTGTATTTGATCCGAGAAAACTTACCGCTGTCGAAATAATGAAAATATGGTAATCATATCGACGTTTTCTCCATGCCTCAGTTTTCATTCCAGATTCACCACGGCCTCAGCCCTTTCATTGAACATCTGTGTGATACATATAAATGTTGTATGGCCCATAGCGTATTTATGGAACTACTAAAAATTAATTTATTTTCTGCACGAATTTGAATTTGATTAAGAATTCTTACGTGTTAAAGCGAATGAAATTTATTGAATTATTTAATTTTGACTCTTGAAATGGAGTCATATGAATGGAAAAATTTATTTATGGGCAATTTGTATGTGACTCTTGAACTCTACGGAGAGACAATCTTTGTGTTGAGTTGTAGGGACCTCATTTGTGACATTTGTTGTCAACTCGGACTCAATAACCGAAAAGCGAGTCCGAGGTGACACAGAAATTCAAGTTGCTTGAAATCATAAATGGTCTTTCTTGTCGACGTTTTGGTTCGGTATTTGAAATCGCATGAATTTGATAGTTTAGGTAAAAATGAAAGCGCCAGGGAGCTCTTCATTCACGTGCTCGGCAATCCGTCCCACGCCATGCCCTCTGTCCCTTGGCTGTCCCATTTCTCTTCGCCCCCGTTCAGTGTGTCGCCCGTCCACTTGTCGCTCTCAGGGAGATGGGGGCGAGTGTCCTGCCCTCGGGAGGTGGCATTCAAGGAAACGCCATGCCCACGTCGCACCACTGATCCCCGTCTCGTCCCTCTTGCCGTTGGTCCGCGGACGCGTTTCCTTCTTTCAAAGGATTCCTTGAACGATAGGCATGTCTAAAGAATTAATCTTAATTTCGCCCAAGTGAAATGAGTTTTCCAGCTCTGACTATGTTCTTTTTCCATAGCCACACACTTTTTCTTTGTTTTCCTGTGACCGTAGCTTTTTTAGAGTTGTGCAAGATTGGTCGATTCATAAATTTTTCCTTAAGTATTTATTGTTTTTGAAGGATTTTATCGTGGCTAATCTCCTAATCTTCACGTCTATATAAGTTTGAGTCCGAGTTCTCTATTTATTTTTCCTCTCTGCTCTTTTCCTTGCCAAAATGGCCTTAATGTCATCGTAGCCAAATAAGAGATTCTCTTATTCTCTAGGATACTTGCCCTAAACTTCTATCTGTTTTTGATCATATCGTCAAATATATCGGTCATATTTCTAATGTAATGTAAAATATTACGTAAACTGTTTGTCACCTTCGGGTCTTCTGCCTTGATCTACTCCTATCTTCTTCTTCACGTTATATAAATGTAATTACTTACCTCTGGGATATGCTGTTATATTTTCAAGTTTGTTATTCAGTTCCACATTACCTTTCTCATTTTCTGGAGCATATTGTCACCCTCTTAGATGTTGGCATTTTATATCTGATGTGGGTCGAATTTATTTCTAAAAAAATAGTTTTCTTTGTAACTGCCCTATTATTTTGACGAGTTATCTTTTCCCTTAGCCTTTCAGTAAGTTTTTGTATTTCGTCTGTTTGTTTTCCATTGTTACACCTAGTTTTTTTCCAGAACTATGTTTCCCTCAGATCTAAGATTCTTCTTTACTCTGTGTAGCAATCTACAAGAGAATTTATTGATTTCGCGGTTATGCGCAAAATTCTGGTGCCTTCCTTCGAAAAATTTGTACACAGGAATCATTTCAATCTTAATAATTCCAGTGAAACGCCATATACAAATGCTATGGTCTCGGTATAATCTCAAGTATGTGCGCAGATCACATGAACGCTCTTCTCCGCCAATCAATGGCCTCCGGTGGCAGCCGTAACGATTGAGCGCTTGCTCACGGAGACACGAAGAGCTGGCCGTGAGTCTGATTCATCCCGACCGGCACCTTACGTGTGTCTATCCACGGAAGGCGGATGACGTCGGCTTGGTGAGTTTAAGATGTTGTAAGAAGACGTCTAAGTCGTCCTCTGATTTCCCTTTGATGGGTATCTTCCCCATTTATATGACGTCAGATTGAACTAAGAAATTTGGGGAATGCTATTCGGTCATTAATTTGCTCAACGAGGCTTGAACGATGTACATGTGAATATTTTGTGCATTGCTTGGTGCTTGCTCCTTTCCCGGTTACTTCGTCTCGCCATCCCTATCGCCTCTTGCCTTGGAAGAGTCTGTCCCGTAGCCTCCCGCTCTTCATCCATCTCCCCATCCCCGCTTCGGCCCCCTCGAAGGGTTGGGAGGGGGGCGGCGAGTGATACACGCGAGGCGCGCGCGCGGGCGAGATCAGACCTCTCCCCCGTGAATTATGCATCGCGGATTCCTTATTTATTTCGATGGAAAAGGATTTGAGGGCCCTCCCGTCCCGCGCCTCTCGCCACTCCTCTCCGTGGGGTGCGGGAAGGGGGGTGAGTGTCGTGGTGGGAGTCACCCACCACCGCCCTCCCCTTTAAATAAGTGAACCCCGTGTTCCCCTCCATCCCTCCAGAGTTGCCCCGCCCATCGATTCATCTCCCCCTCCTTCCCCCCCCAACCACTTCTTCCTCCTTTTCTTCCCCTCGCCCCTCTGAAGCATCTCAGCCCAGTGGGAATGGGTAATTTTATCCATCAATTATTATCACTCTCAGTGGGCTAATGTAAAGTGGACAACTACCAGTACTTGTAGATTCAAGTACTCGTTATTCCCTCGAACAATAAATATTGATAGCAAATACTTTCTTTACCATTCCTACTTTTTAAATTGAAATAGAAAACAATAAATAAATTTTAACACTCTCATTGGTGCATGGTATAAATAACCATGCACGACTCTGTGTAATTTTACGCGTGTTACCGTATTTGAAATATATATTCGCGAGGGTCGTCCAATGAAGTGTGTTCGTATATTGTTTGCTCGCTTAATTCATAGTGTAAAATTAATTTGTATGTTGTATGTGTTTATCTTGATGTGTGATCGATAAGTGATACAAGTTCCTTAGAATTGAGTCCGGTAAAACATAAGCGGCAGTCGTTGCAAGTTGAATCATCTTTAGTTCTCCTACGCCCGCTTCTAATGCTGAAAAATCGCTTCCCACCGAGGGCTTTTCATCACTTAGGGGAATAGGGTAGGGTGGCTTGGGGCTTGACCTGGGCTATAGGGAGGATGAGAATAATTTCACGTTGGAATTCGTGAGATAATCGCTATTTCACAGGAAGCACCGAGCACAAACACGTCTCATGCAATTTTCCTGTAATCATCGTGTGAGCGGCACCCGATGAAATACTTAATATTTCTGAAGGTCATCTTAGCGTTATTTGTCGATCATCCCTGGTAAGGGGGAGGTATTGTTACATGTTCACTTCCGGGTCCATCTTCCTTTATAAATGATTGTCTCCGCTCTAAACATTTTAAACCATTCTCTAGCTGTGCGATATGTAAGAAAAAGCTCTCAATAAACTTCCTTGCGGCATTAAATATGCTTCGAATGATTCTTACTCATGCAAATTAAAAATTTCTGTGTCGCGCGTGTCCTCCATTGTAAACGTTGGCCCTCTGAACATGTTTCCGCTTGCAACGACTGCCGCTGTTTCAATAGCGGAGTAAAATCAATGAAACTTGTACTGCATATACGTTATACATCAAGGTAAAATATGGAGACCTTACTTTTTTAAAAAGAAATCATTCGAGTTAAAATGCAGGATCTAGTATTGTTTGAGCGTCCCTTGTATATTAATGTTTAAATGAATATTTTTTAATAACTGGCCAGTGCTTTATTCCCCCTCATCACGACCTTGCTGTTATTTGCATAGTATTGTATATATGTAGCTCAATATACATTTATTTATTGTAATAAGATAGGACTCCATACGATAGTGTCATGAGGGATTTCTGTTTAACGGTTGCATTCTTCTTCGAGCCTTCTGAAGGTTGATATTTTTCATATTTAAGCCCCTATTTAAGATTATTTATTTTTGGAGAGAAAAGGTATTTATTTGGTAGTTGTGTCCATCCAAAACTTACCTAAACCGGTAACCTATCATATTAATTCTAAAACCCGTTTATTTCTACTTGTTCGGCTGTGCTTCTACAAGAAATGACTATGTAAAAGTGTCTTCGTCATACTATCATGGGAAGAGATATTTTGGGGATGGAATGTTGTCTCGTGTATTTCGTGGTATGTTGCGTTTGTAAAATAAACTCAGAAAGGAAAACTCAATACGTCATAAACAGTTTTTTAACATTGAAATTCTTATCTTTTCGCACAAAACTCAAAAGCCTTAAGAACCGTTATTAGACCAGTACTTTAGTATATGGCCGAAATACTATGGATAAATGATTAATGATTCCAGGGAAACAAATTAGTCTACAGGGTTCGTCCGGAAAATAAGTGTACTGAGCTCAGGAAAAAAAATTTATTACACTTTTACATATCTTAAGCTAATATTCCTCAAAATAGGACCCTTGTGAGTCGATACACTTGTTTCAGCGGCGTTCCCATTCCTGAAACGCTCCCGCGAAGGTATCATCGGGAACCTCTCGAAGACACGTCGTCACGGCCTCTTTGACGGCGTCTGAAGTCCCGTATCGCGTTCCTTTCAAACTCCTCTTTATCTTCGGGAACAGAAAGAAGTCCGGTGGTGCCAAGTCCGGGCTGTAGGGCGGGTGCGGCAGCGTTGCCACGCCGTGCTTGGCCAAGACGTCCGACACGACAAGCGCGGTGTGAGACGGCGCATTGTCGTGATGCAGCCGCCTGATGTTTTTGATCGCTGGCCGGACGCGGGCGACTCGTTTTCGAAGCCTGTCGAGCACTTGGACGTAAAATGCAGCATTTACAGTTTGTCGTTCAGGTACAAATTCGTAGTGGACGACTCCCCTTTTGTCAAAAAAGACAAAAAAAATCAGTACACTTATTTTCCGGACGAACCCCTGTAGTCGAAATCCAGAGAAATAAGTTAGTAACTTGTGAGAATAAACTCTTGTGAAAGTCGTTTTCGCCCACAAAGGAAGATAAAGAGGATAAAGTACTCCATGGAGAGAGAGGATATTGGTTGAGAGCACCAAACATAGCAGCAGAAGTACGAAGTAGGGAAGGCTTAGAGGGGCAAGACGGGTAATGGAACATGTACATAATGCCCCGAAAGCCGCTGCAGGAGGGTATATCGGAGGGGTGGTATGTCACCAGCCTAGACAAGAGCATGATGTAGCAGGTCTGCAAAGGAAGCCCGGTCGGGAGGAGACTCGGGGAAGAAATGGAAAACGTTAGAATGACCAATTAAAGTTAGCCATTAGAGAGATGGGGGTCACCGAGGAAGATTGCTGGAGACTGGAAGAAATGGAGGCCAATGATAGCTTTGAGTATAAATGGCTGCGGGATTTAATAATGCTGCGTTTAAATGATCCCAGGCTCTAAGCAAATGAAAAAAGTCACCTTCGTCCAGCCTCCTTGCCGAAAGATGGCTCTGATCCTCATCCCCATCCGCAATCCCCATCCGTCGATTCCTGTATACTGTCGGATGCATCAGTTACGTTTTGGTTATGGTATTCGCCACTTCCATAATCTTGAAACCTCCGATTACAATGGTATATATTTTAAGTAAGACCCTTCGAATATGTGACGGGTGAGGAGATCCAGTCGGAGAAGGCGATGGGAATGGGGAGGACAACGCCGAAGCATTACTTACACCTCAGCAAGGAAAGCTCAAGATTAAAGTTCATGCTTGTGCATTCACTCTTGAGCGTGCTATTGGCCGGTAACATACCTGGTGACGGCTGATAACATTTACGTGGCAATATCGGTGCTGGATTCTCATGGTTCTTTGGTGCTAGGTGTTGTAGTTGGTAACTTTCATGCTGTTTTGGAAGGGTCTCCTTCAAATTTAGGGATCGTCCGAGAAAAATTAAAGAGCTAGGAATTATGGCGGGGCAAGTGCGACTTAAAAAATTAGAAATCATGAGGTGAATATAATTGACTAAATATTTCGATGCAATCATTTTATAAACCAGAGAAATTTTTGGGCTTAGTAATTGGTCGATCAAATTAATGGAAATGGGTGGTGGTCGCAATGGATGGAATGAACCTTTCAAATTGCCATACATTATATGGAGCAATGGATTGATTATTTGTTGGCAAAAACTTTATTGCAAATCTCAATTGCGGTCGATACGAGACGGAAAACTGGATGCTGTTTATATGCCCCCCTATTAGTATAAAATTGACTGAAGGATCTTGTCATTAGTAAGTCTTGAATCAATCATATAATTACCATCAACGTAAACGTTTAGGAAGAGGCATTTAGCGATACCAGGGAAGCAGATGTTCGCTAGCATTTTTTCAAGCTGTGGAAGCAATTTTCATTTAAAAAGTGGTAGTTTGAAAATTGTGCACCCGATATGCTTAAGAGGTTGAGAGGCGCAAAAGATGAAATGCTAAAGGGGCATCAGCTTTTCCATGTCGAGAATGATGGCTTCTCCCATCGGGGTTACTGCCTGGGCGTTGGCCTAACGGATATGATTGCGATGGAAACACGCCCTTGTATTACGTACTTAAATGCGTGCCATTCTGTTACCTAAAAACCAACCTGCATACCTTACGTAGAAGATTGTTGAGCGCGTATGAGGTGAAGAAGTTTTTGATGATCAACGTGTTTCATTTCCCCCTGTTTAGGAACGCCATCGACCCCGCGAAATGATTACATTTTCCATATGTTTGCCCTATCCTGCAGTTGAGTGACTAAGACACTCGATTCGGGCGTTCGAGGAAGGGGAGCGAACTTTTTCTTGGGAAGGATCCGTATCCAAGGACTCGCGGACGGCAAGACTTCCGGTTCGGCAGCCTCTCAGGTAATATAGGAATTTAATAGCTCGGGTGGGAAACTGTGTAGCCCCTAGCAACGGTTCCCCTCTTACGTCAATCCAGACCCCTAAACCCCTCCTCCCAGGCCCCCCCCCCACCACTCCCTTCCCCACTCCCCACACCACCCCTCGACTCCGCTTGACATCTCGTAGACAGCGGCTCATAATTGAACGCACGTTTTTCGCCACGGATCCCGAACGCCCAGCTCGCTCTCCAGTCATGCGCGCTCAGTAACACCCCCGCTCCTCCCTCCCCACCATACCCCTCCCCCTATTGCTCTCGACAAAGATGGAGTCCCCCAGCGAGGGCGCTGCTCCACGTGGGATGCTGTGTAGTCGAGGGGCGAGAGAGAGAGAGAGGGTGGGGGTGTAGGGTGGGAGACCCCAATCGATATGCTCCGCATGTGTTGTATATATCGTTACACCCGCCCCTCTCGATACTCTCTCCTCTTCCTCCCTTTTTCCTCCCTCCTCCCCCACCTGTTCTCCCCTTCCTTGCCGTCCTCCATCCCTTCTCCGTCTTGTGTCTGTTCCTCGCCGCTCTTCTTTCTTCACCGACGTCCTAATAGCCGCAGTTTTCATTCGTGACCCATCTTTAACTCTCGGGTATTCGATTTAAATAATCCACCATTTTCGTTAGTTGTCGCGTTCATTTGCACTCCCCTCGCACTCTCCATTTGACTAGTTATTCGGCGGATGTGAACGGTTGTTGGTTGAATCATTGAAATTTCAGTTATGAAAATTGATTCATCCTCAAATGTTCTTTTCATTTGAGTGTTGTCTCCCTTCTCGTATTATCGTTGACAATGATGTAGATTTTAATATCTCAGTCTGCCTTATCTGTTGCCTCTATTGATCCCTATCCTGTTTCTAATTCATCTGATTTACTCTGCCCATCATAGTGCTTATTTACGATGACCCTTTTCTTTTTATGTTTTCTGTCTTCATCAGTGTTTTTAATTGCTTCATTTCAATCGCGTCACTTCAATCAAATGCTTTTCGACCATATCTGTTGGGAAAATGAGGAAGGGGAGGAATAGGATAGGCATGCTGCATGGTATTAAGTGAGGCAGGAAATATGCGGAATTGAAGAGGGACGTACCTCTAGTGCCTGATATCAGGTTCTGTTTTTGGTGAGGAGAAATTGTATAAGCTGTGTACATCCAAAATTAAAGTTAGCCGATGGAATACTCAAAAAAAAACCTTTAGACATTTCTTTTTTATTAAAATTTTTGTTAGATTTTCTACCTATGATAAACCGAAATGCTTGGGTAGGAAAATTTCATGTTAGTTTTCGCTTTTTCTTATTTCACTTGTTTGTCTCTTTTTGGAAAACATTGATTCTTTGGTTGCACCATAAGCCGAGTTTCTTTAATATGGTTTTATTACACTCTCTGTAACTTTAACTTTGCCCTTTTTAATAATTCACCATCCCTAGTTATCCTCAGTTCTCCTCCCGTGGGAATAAGTTATAATAATTTTCTTCGTATCAAAACGTGCTAGAAAAAATCTCCTCGGAATTTGTATTAACCCATGATGTTAAGTTAATGCATATTTTAAGCAGAAAAAAGTCATTGACAGGTCGTTTGGCCAGATTTTCCTTCGGTGGTGTTAATCGTTTTTACCGTAACATGTTGAGATGAAGTCCAATAAATCATTAATCGTTAGATGAACAGCATCGCAACACTCCGAAGTACCTATTTAGGGATTTTTGTTCATCTCTCCCTGTAATATTTATCACGTGCATGTAATTTTAAGTGTCTATTTTATTATGACTGGGACCGCCAGATGTAATTATCAGTCATGCTTCTAGACACTTCTCTTGACTTGTGATGTAAGAATGTAAAACACTGAAGCATAGAGCAGTGTATTTTACACTCCAATATGGGAGTCTTTGGTCATGGCTTTTCTGCATTATCGTGTACTGCAACTTCTTGAATTTCTTTTCTAAACACACCTGGTTAGTCTGATAGGAGCTATGTCTACTCGATGGACCTACACTTAAATACAGCATCCTTAAGGTCGAAAAGAGGTCCGTTTGGTAGGGTATATATAGTAACTAGACATTAGGTTAATTTTGTGATTATTAATCTTAGGTGTCCTTTTATTTTCTGTGAGATTGTCTCGCGTTGTTTTTCCTACTTATGGTCACGAATCATGCTTGGGAAAAAAAAATCCTTACTTCTTCTATTTGGTTGATGAGTTCCCTTCGTGTAATGACTTCCGCTACCATTGCAATGTGGAGCTGAAATTATTCCATTTTTGTCGGTTTTTAACGTATACGATTTGCATTTAATAGTAGCAAAAGTTGTTTTAATCGTGATTCCAGGGCCTTCCAACCCAATATATCACTTAATTATGATGCTTCACGTTTTTTGAAAACAATCAGGAAACACTGAACATTTCATGGAATCTTATTTCAGTAAGCATGCCCTTCTACTCGGGCTCCACAACCCTCGATATGCTTATTCAATTTTATTTCCAACCATCACGAAATAACACATCTCTGTAACTTTCTTGGTCGAATGTTTCCCCACCAATCTCTTGATCAAGGCAAGTTTTTAACTCAGCTTTATACAGCAATAGAGCGGGTTCTTTTCCCACCTTGAGCATGGGTGTTCCCTAAACGCAGTTGGTTTTTCCCCTGGGGAACCTGGGGTGACGGCCGGAAGCTTGGCCGACGCCTCTGGAAGTGTCGGCAAGGCAGCAATTCCTCTCTTTATAGCCCTCTTTGGTGCTTCCTCTTCATCCCCAGAGCAATCATTCCTCTGCATTCCCGTTTCTCCGACAATCTGCTCAAGTACCTCGTTCTATCCTCCACTCCTAGCCGTCCTTTTTCACACGTTCGCCCTTTTCGTTCGTTTCATCTTAATTACTCTTCTGCATTTTCATTTATTGCCCCTATCTCTCTCATATTCCATTCCATTAATTTTTTTTCGCGCGCGCAGTTACATCAGTCCCTTTTGTACCCTTCGTCGGGGCTTTAATTTTTCCTTCTTTTCCCTGATAATTGCTCATTTTACTTCACCCCCCTTAATTTTTATCCTTCTCATTTATTTTTCGGGGAAAAATTCCCTCCATCTCATTTTAGCAAGCTCCATATTCTTATCTTTCAGGTATTACGCTTGTCGCAAGTGAACGCGCCTCCCTACCTATAAAAAATGTCGATTAGCCTTTGTTCTGGCTGAATTACGCACATTTGAAGTATCCTAATATTTGTTTTATCACGGCCTCTATATTATGCTATGCATTCAGCTCCACACAACCGTCTTGACAACTTTTCTACACAGTTGCACTCACTCAATCCAAAATTCCCCATCACATGATCTACATTATTTGAATTATTTTGCTTTAAAAGAAAAAAATTAATTTTCGTTGTTGATTGCCGATGTTTAACCACCCTCTACCACACACCCTGAAAGTGGCTTGCATGTGGAATAAAATGTGATTTTTAGCTTCTCGAAGAAAGCCGCGTGGCCTCTTGAAAGCGGTTTTACCTTCATCGGCTTAACTTTGTTGGCAGTTGTTATTTGTCGCCTTTTTCCTTGCTTCAGATGTCACCTACAGCCATTGATACAGTGTATATATACATATATACACTTCTGTGTTGCGTGTTACCCTAGTTATCTTGTCCTAAAAATATGCTGGGCGTAGTTCTTCTCAGGTTTTATTGTAACAAACAATTTTATTGTCATTTTCCAATAGCAGAAAAGCCACTTCAATGTTGCTTGGTGTAATTGTTTAGGGTGACGTTAATTATTAATAGCGTGAAAGGCCGGGGTAAGGTCATACGAATAATTTTGTGATGGGCAATATCGCAAAACAAGGGAGGATTGAGGGGTTTTGGTGTGTCTGCGTCCTCTTCACTTCAAAAGCACCTCTCTATCTGACCATGTCGACATTTTTGGGATAACTTCGTTTTTGACGATAAGTATCGATGATATTTTAAGCCGACGGTCAGGTGTTTTAGGACACCTTTGGAATCCACTTTGCTCTGTTTTCTGGAGAGAGTTAAGTGGATGACTTCCACATCCCTTAAAAATGCTTGAATTGATGCTTGGGCACGGCCCGCGGGCGCCGTTCCACGGCCTGTGTATCCGATCTGTTTCATTATTTTATTTTAAGCTAGAAGATATTGCTGCCGGAAGCCTGAAAATCCGATAGGGTATCGTTTTTTCGGCAGTGCATCGGTGTAACATGTTCGTTTCCTCCGCCTTACCGCACTGGTAAGGTAAAAAACCATCCCGCGTTCAAATTGATAATCGGTTTTCTTTGGTTGGCGCGCTTTATTACTAGTGCCCTGAAATGCGACATGTCGAAAAAACTATAAAAGCCCGCCATTCTCGTAAGAGCCTTAGGGGATCCTTTGTCCCAACCATATTAAAGTCTTAAATTCTTCATGTCAAATTACGCTAATTGCTATTTAGTATTCTAGTAATGACATTTTCAAATGACGTGTAGCTGGGACAAACCTTTATCTTGGTGGTTATACAGTTCAAGCCGTGAAATATTTTTAAGAGACTTAATAATTATATGACAAAAAGAAGAATTGCTGACTTAGTATTAATATTCCTGAGGTGTTCCGCGCTCTACTTGCTAATGATAATTATCGTGTTAGTGGTTCTCCTGTATATTAAAACCGTGCTAAGTGCTCGCCTTTCGTTCATCATTACTCTTTTTTGTATCGCATTAAATATTTAATGATTGTTCCAAAGAAACTGCTGGAGATGCCGCAACAGTGACTCTTAATGGAGACATCCGCATATATGCATTTCAACGCAACAATTTCAGAGGGTAAAAATCTTTCAAAGGTATAAACAGCCAAAGTGTTCAAAAGTTGACTTAAACCTCGTGGATTTTGGCGCGTCGTGCACGACTACGAATGTCTGTGACATTGTATGTACCATATTTCGTCACAATATCTTGTTTTCCTTTAAAGCCTTCAAAATTTCTTAGTTATAAAGGACGCCTCGATAGAGTAACTAGCTATGGCACTCGACTGGGCAATGAGGGATCCGGGTTCGAATCCCGGTCAAGGCGAATGATTTTTTACACTCTGAAATTATTGCATTCAATAATTCTATTTAATATTTGAGTTATTTTGATGAATTAGTTTTATCAGGGTGGAAGAGACCTTTAAGTTCATGTAGCTGTAAATTCTATGCACGGATAACAGTATGTCATGATTAATGGTGTCTGAAGTTGGGCTAATATCAGTTGGGGACAACTTTATCGTTACGTAACGAGTTACGTTCGTTATACGAGGGAGTTAGTTATCGTAAACTTACTCCCTCGTATCAATATTTCTTGAGCATGATCTTAAGCATAATTCCTTAGAACCTTTTTTGGTCCTTGAGATAGATAAAGCTAAGTTTGCAAAATAAGTGACGATAGAGAATCTTCAAGCGTTAGGGTATAACCATCTCTTAACGCTTCCGACGACAATGGAAGGGAAGGCCTCCTTGCGATTTACCCCCATCCATCCGCTTGAGCATCCTCCTCCGCGGAAGTCTGTGTCTAACCACCGCAGAGTCCTTTGACCAGCCTGAATTCACAATTGTTGGATCCTCCTGACTGACAGTATATCGTCTTGGTTTAGTTTCGTCGCGATATACTATAGATATCATGACTCAAGTTTTCAATCTACCATTTTTCCCATTCGCGAGTCTTGTTTATTTTCGTAACCGATACATTCTGCTGATATTTTACGGGAAAAAAGGATATTTTGACTGACCCTTAAAATTAATAATCAGCTAATTATCTTCTGCAGTTTTGGAAGAATTGCTTGAAGTCTATATTGCTCTTGTGCAGAAATAACCCCGGAGAAAGAAGTGGGAAGGATGTGTGTATAACGTGAGGATGACCTGCTAATTGTGCATTAGCTAGGTGTCATTTCCAAAGCGTTTAACCTTCAGTTCTTTTCTACCATTATTACTAATCCAGCATTATTTCCATAATTCTATATAGTATCTTAAACGTATATATTCGCCTGGGGACTTTTCACTCCGTTATCTGCTTGTGCAAAAGTAATACGATTTTCCAGGAAGAGAAAGGTGAAGTTAAATGTTGAAATGTGTGGGCAAAATCTAGACCAGATAGAACAGCTTACCCATATCGGAAGTGTTCTGGGCCAAGATGGTCAAAGTATTAGGGACGTAAGAGGAAGAATTGTGTTTGGCAAAGAAGCTTTCACAAGTAGTAGGGAATTGATGATAGCGACGTTCAGGGTTTTAAGAAAAGGCTCGTTAAAACTTTGAAATGGAGCGTGGATTTGTAGGGCGCGGAGGCACGGTGATTGAAACACGATGATGGGTGTAGATTGGAGGCTTTTGAAAGGTGGTTGTGGAGAAGGATTGAGAAGGTTAAGTGGACAGAAAAGAGAACAAACGAGTAAGTGCTAGGTATGGTGGGGTAGCGGTGATGATTGTTGGAAAAAATCAAGATGAAGCAGGAAAGCCGGATTCAGAGGTTTTTGATTAGCAAGGGGATCGTGAAGGCCGTGATAGAGGTGAGAGAGTTGGGCGAGGAAGGGGCAGGAATAGGATAGGGATGTTTGACTGAATGAGAAGAGGGAGTTTACGGAATTGAAGAGGTGTTTATTGAACATAGTGTCGGATGTCAGTTTGTTTTGTTAGGAGAGTCTTGTAAAGTAATCGTCTTTAAGAAATAATAATATCTGCTTGAGTCAGTGGATTCAAATGTGATTGCTTACTGAAATGCTGATTCATGATTGAAAATATTGTCTCTCAAAATAGCTTCATTCCGTTTTTGGATTAATGATTGAAGTTTAACGCCGTATTAAGGACACCGTTGTTGTTCTATCGCCATTTCTCCACGAGGCTACCTTAGGTTGAGAAGTCCTTAATATAATCTATAGTTAAATGGTTTTCGTTGTCCTCTCAAAATGTATATAGAAGCCCCGTCGTTTTCAAATATAAGGCTGTAGCTTGCGACCACGGTTGCAGACCTCACTTCCGCGTCAATGCACACGCGACTCTCTCTCCCTCTGCGAACGCTTTTCCAATCCATTCATTCCCTTAAGTGCACGAACGCAGCGGCAGCACGAACCGTTCTGACGTCACCGGGGGATGGGGGAGGAGCGGAATCAAGATTTAAAAAGGAGGAGGGCGGAATGGCTTCGGAGGGGGTGTGGACAGCCGATCGCCTTGGCAAAAGTGAATCGTTTTCATTTGGATCTCTTTTGGGTTTAACCAAAGAGAGGAGGGTGATATCGGGTCTGTCGAGGCTTCGAGAGTGCGCGAATCGCCCACGGCAGGGGAGGGCGGAGAGAGGGTGGGAAAGAGAGAGAGGCGGTGGGGAGGGGGCGTAGGCGAGCATCGAAAGACCTTTTATTAAAAAAATCCTCGGCGAATGTCAACGCCGCCGACGAGGAGGGTACCGCCACCCACGGTCGTCATTCGTTTTGTAAAGGAATACATTGTTCATAGATGTTCGGGGCCCGCTTATGGGGAATGGCAGGGGCGAGGGGGGCTGGGGGAGGGAGTGCCCTTGGTCCCTCTCCGCTCCTCTTATCCTCTCTCCTCCTCCAGCACGCGGGGGTTTCGGACGTCAAAAGGGCTCTGGGTGTAGTGTGTCACGTGCTTTCTCTCTCTCGCTCCGCGCCAGTCAGTTGTCGGCGTCAGGGACGGTATAGCGGCCCCCTCTGGTGGAGTGCGGCGGTACTACCCCCTCCCCCTCTCCTCCCTGCCGTCGTCGGTGCCCTCCTGACCCCCACCCCCTCTCCCGCTTCCACATCCCCTTCTCCGTCGCCCCCTCACCCGCTACCATCGCCACACCACCACCGGCACCACTACAACAACAAAAGGAGCGGTGAGGGGATTGGTGCGGAGGAGAATGGTAAGGTGGGACGGGGGGCGGGTGAGAGAGTGTATCTGGGATACGGGGCCTATACCACCGACGCCACCACCACCACCCTCCTCCTCCCTTCGCCCTCCCTCTCCCCGCGTCTCCCGACCACCCCTCCCTCCCTTCTGTCTCACCCCCTCCCCCTCGCTCGCCCCCTCTCTCGCTGTGCTGTTCCGTCGCCTCCTCGTCCCTTAACTCCCGGCATATTCTCTCCGTGTACGGCGACTGGGGGAGGCGTATCCGATATCGCCCTCTCTTCCCACTCCTTCGCCACGCACACACCCACACCTCTCTCGGCACACGACGGGGGAGGGGGGCGCTCGTTGTCTGTGGCCGGCGGCCGTGCTCCACGCGCATTCCGCGATCGCGCGTGTCCACGCACGCACGCAACGAGAAGAGGGGGCGCGCAGTCGTTCGCACGTGGTGCTCTGTATCCCGTCCCGCCACTTTCGTCGGTCGAGGCACGGGGGGAACGGGAGGGTGGCGAGAATCGCGGCAGCGCCCCCGTGTGCATCTGGGAAGAAAGGGTTTTTCCCTCCTCGAGAAGACGTGCGGGCGTGTTTTTCTTGACGTCTTCGGTTGCAGTGGTTTTTCCCCTCCCCTCGCCCATACTACGGGGAACCCCATACCCTCTCTCTCCAATTTATTTTGCGGGAAGTTCACCCCATAACCACACGTACATGCGCACTCGTACTCACTACAATAAAATCTCCGCGGTGTTGTCAACCTCCCTTTTCGTCCCCCGGCACATTTTTACTTTTGAAAACGGTGGATACTGGTGCGATCCCCTCTTACCCCACTCTCGCTCTACTCCCTGTCTGTCATCATCTCATTTTGGGCTACTGCTCCGTATTTAATTTTATAGTGCGGTTTTTGCTTGTTGTTTCTTTTTCCTCTTTACTATCACCATTGACTGATTTTCACACGTGTGTTCCCTACTCTCCTACTGCTCCTAAAACCGATATATCCCTCGTCTTTCGAGGGATGGCGGAGGTGTAAATAAATGTAATTAGATGTGTTGCATTTCGAGTTTTAGGGTGGTGAGCCATCTCGACGGACTGAGAAAATAGTGCACTTTTGGTTTTTTGTGAGAGGTGAATTATCTCCAGTGAGTGCTTCGTTTCTTCATGTTGTATCAGATTTAAACGGCGACGTTGTCTTTGTAATGCTGAAGTTTTTCATGACTGGGTGACTCCAAATTTTTGTGACAACTAGGGAACTTAGTCGCGCCCCGTAACTATTCATACTTATTTGATTCTTAGAGCCCTTAAAGCGCGACAGATACCGAATCAGCGATGACATGCCGAGCTTTGATATTTCCTTGGCATGTCTAGCGGTCAAGAGAGCAAATAGCATCTAATCTGGTCGAAGGCCGCTGCAGTGGTGCATTGAATTATTTCGACTGCCCTACTGGAGGAGAGTGTGAACATATCCTGGAAGAGGACAACCTGATAGTTTGGCGTGAGGTGCCGGGGAGACGAGGCTCGTCTACCGCACCGCCGCCACCGGGTAGCCGAGGAGCACCGTCGAAGGCCGAAGACCGGGGTCCGTCGCGCGTCGTGGAAACTTCGCGCGTGGCACCGTGGCCGCTGAAGGCGCCTTCCCTCCCCGGGGGTGAACACAAGCTTGGCACGACGGTGCCAGAGGAGAAAAGGGAGCCGAAGAGAGAGGAGAGGGGCGGGGAGGGGGTGAAGGAGGAGGGGGAAGCGGGGCAGATCGGCGGTGGAGGAGATTTGAACGGCGGGGCCGCGCCGACAGCAGCGGTGGTCGTGTCGTCCAGGAGGACCGCCGGCGGGGTGAGGAACACCTCGGAAGGTAGCAAGGGGCAGGGTTTCGCGGCGGGTGGTGCCGGTGGTAGTGGTGGTCGGGAGAGCAGGAGGGGCAGGAGGAGGAACGGGAAGGAGGAGCAGGGAGAGGAGGAGGGAGAGGAGGGGGAGGAGGAAGAGGAGGGTCGTTGGAGGAGGAGAGGCGGGGGCGGCGGCAGTTCCGGGGGCAGCAACCGGAGGAGGTGCGTGGGTAGTTGTGGGTCTGGTTGCTGCGGTGGTGGTAGGCACAGGGCCCGCAAGAGGAGGCCCCCTACTCCCCGGAGGAGGGGCGACAGAATCGGCCGGAGAACCGCCGGTGGGGATTCCTCCTCGATAAAATCGGCCCGCTGCCCCCATTGCCTCCATTGCCCTTGCCGCCCCCGCGGCGCGGATTCCTCGAGCGGCAGAAGAGGGACTCGCTCCTCCGGGTGTTCCTCCGGGTCCTCCTCCCCGACCGGAAGAGAGAGGCGAAGAAAGCAGAGGTGCTGCGCCGGGAGCGACAGGAGCCGGCAGAGGAGAGACCGTAGATCCCGCTCTCCCAGGCGGAACCGCGGAGGAAAGCCGGCGAACGTCCCTGGGTCTGCTAGTCACCGCCCGTCGTACGGCGTCGCGCAATCCCTCACCACACCGTCCGCCGTCCCCAGGAACCTCGTGTCCTCGTCGACGACCGGGAGCTCGCCCCCGCCGGCACCCGCTCCCTCCTCCGCAGCCACCCCGACGACCAATCCATTGCACAGACGGCTGCAGACGGCCTGCCCCGCGCTACCACTTCTACCTTCTCTATTTCCGTACGCCCCGGAAGCTTTCGGCGCCGTCCTCCCGGTAGCGGAGCCTGAGGCGAGCCGGGCGGTCGTCGAAGGCGTCGCCGTCGAGAAAACCCCTGCGGGAGGTGTGGTAGCGTCGGCCCCGGGAGGAGGAACAGGCGTCGTCTCGGTATCGGGCGGAGGGGCCGGTGGTCGAGTGTTAGCGTCTGCCCCGGGGACGGGCGGCGGCCGAAGGCGTCGGGGGAGCTTGTACGGGAGAGAGGGTCGTAAGAGGAGGAGGAAGGAGAAGAGGAGGGTGAGGAGGAGGGAGGCGGTGGAGGGAAAGGGAGCGGTGGAGGACGTGGTGGCGTCTGCGGTGGAGGAGGCTGTGGTGGTGGAAGAGGAGGAGGGGGAGGGCGTGGGGGAGGAAGACGCCGGTAACGAGAGCAGCGAGGACAGGAACTCCGCGGCCACCGCCTTGGTCGCCTCCCCCGTCTCTTCGTCGTCCTCCTCCTCGTCGTCGGCTGCCTCCACCGCCTCCTCCTTGTCCTCCTCCTCGCACTCGGCCTCGTCCTGCCCGCCGTCCCCAGCCTTCGCCCCCGCAGCCACGGCACCCTCCCCCTACCCACACATGTTGTTTGTGCCGTTCTCCGTGCCCAACTTCATCCCGGCCTACGGAGGAAACTTTGGCGCCTTCTACGGCCTCCAATCCAAGGTGAGAGCGACGGTTAGCCGTGGAGACGGGGCTCCTCGACGCGCGGCTCCGCTGCCGGCCCTGCCGCCGCCTTGCCCCGGTCTCGCTCCCTCGCTCACTGACCTCTTGATCCCCTGCAATGAGGACGCACGGCCCGTGCTGCCAACTTTGCCGCGTTTTTACCTCTATCGCCCATGTGCTTTTTTCGGGTCGCCAGGCCTCCATACCCTGGATCCTCCCTGATGTTGTTCGCATGCGATTTTTATTATAGTGATTCAATTTTACTGCGCCATTTTAGTCCTGGAGATATGGGGAAGTTATTCCAGAGAGAAATTATGTGAAAAGCTGCTCCGGCAGAAGTTAAATAAACCGCTTCATCGGGATAAAGTTGGCATCCTGTGTACACGTGTTCCGTCACATGAAATGATCATTTTTTCTCCGTGTTTAAGGAACGCTTATGGTATAATGGCTATCGCCGTGTTACCTGACTCATTTGGATTTGGCGTCTTTTCTTCTAGTTAAATAGAATGAAGAGCTAAATTTTTTTAGGAATTCTTATTCATTCGTCCCAAAGCGTGTAGTCTTCAGTTGAAATTTCTCCTTTGAAAAGGTAAACGAAAGAGAAAATTGTTTCCGGCATGACTTTGTGGAACTGCTTCATGATCAAGGGAATTCGGTATCAATCCACATTTGATATTATTTATGGCACAATCAAGGATTCATAGCAGCGCATCATTATTCAGTTACTGTAGAAAGTCTGGACCTTAAGATCCTGGGCGGAAACCTGGGTTGGGCAATTAATGGTACTTATTGTGGAATTGCATAGTTTTTGGATTCTTTTAAAGAGGAAGGATACTTTTTAATCAGTAAAATAACATGTAGTTTTCAAAATGTCGAGTTGGAAATTCCTACTATTTCGTAACCTCGTGGGTAATCGTATGCATCCCTCGAATGAAAATGATCTTTTTGGTCGCGATGGCTAAATGTTAGAATTTCCCAGGTCCTCCATAAAACAGGGACCAGTGAAGTTATTGTTTGTTTTTGCTACGTATTGTTGCAGGGAAAGGAACTCCAATAACTCTAATTATTGATTCTAAAAAATTTTTTTCTTCTATTTATTGGCGTGTTAGTTCTAAGAAAAGCTTGATATTATTTTTCGAGAAAGGAAAAAAGGCTCCAAATATCAAGGTAAAACCTGTTTAATGAACCTTGGTTAATTAACTTTCACAAAACTTACGCTTCTTATATTATAGTAATGTAATTGCGTTTGCACTTCTACGTTGATTACTTCGCCATTCGTTTCATTGTTTAAATTGTGTTTAAAACGGAACTATTAATTGTAACCAAATTTAGTTTCAAATATAATCAAATTTGGTATTAAACCGTTTTCGTTAGTCTTGCCATGAAATAAACTGGGCCTATGTGAATTATCTGCATTCTACATCTTTTACATTTTCATACATCAACCGCTTAGTAATTGAATTATAGTTATATATTTTACAACGCATTATAACTTTTAAATGATCTCGTAATTTCTAAACACTATGAAATATTTATCATATTAATTATCATGCCCTTTGTTTTACCAGTATTATTGGTTCCATCGTTGAATATCATAGTAATTTTTCTCTCCGATTCCATATTATCAGAAAAGCTCGGTCTTTATAGTATTCAAATTGGGGCCCAATAACTATTGTTGGATTGAATAGCTGCCTGTATATTTCATTTTATAATTAATCAGTTACAGACATATAGAAATTCGTTTATATATGTGTATATATATATATATATATATATATATATATATATATATATATATATATATATATATATATATATATATACATGAGGGATTATTACTCCCGCATATGGTGAAGCGTAATTTTCGGCAAAATTATTGGTAAATATAGTGGTAGCTTGTAGTGATTATTAAAAGACTGGGTAGAGCGTAATTAGTGCTTAACCGTGGAAATAAATGCTTCCTTGTCTCCTTAGTTTGGTTATTGATGCATGTTTAGTTTTTTTCAGAAATGAGTTCGTATTTCTCTATGTCAAAATGTAATTATAATTGTCAGGTAAGGATGGGAAGAGTAATGTGAGTGATCATTTGATATCAATATGGAGCATGTATTTATGAAGGTATTATTAAATTTCAATTCATCCTCCCACCTTGATTCTGCAGTGATTTTATTTTTAAAAGATACTTATATGCTCATGATAGATGTGGTTAATTCTATATATAATGAAATCAATCCCGAATATCAGAATCCAGTTCATTATTTTCCAAATAATACGACCTATTTCATCAAAATAATTCGATCTCTTAAACAGTTGTGAATACAAGCTTTATGCATCCAACAAATTGATATTTAAAATATTTGTGATAGCTAATATTTGATTTGCAGTCATTATAACCGTAGTAACAGTATGAAAGTATATCCAATGTAACACATTGACGATTTTTAAATCGTATGTGTATTTCAGTGAATTTATCAATGGGAGAGTTCATTGCAGTAAAGCGACTTATTTTTTCTGCCGATGGTGTTTACAGAATCGTGATTCGATCAACCTTCTTTCATAGGTTGGGAATAATATGATGGAACATTGGGATTGCAACATTTTTAGAGTTGCCCGTGGTCTTCGGCTCTCGTATAATCAAAATGGTTCGCATTAGAATTTGGTTCCGTGTAAAAAACGAAGTTTAATACCCGACCTTTGCATAGTGTCGTTAGCCATTGCCGACGATCATTCTTCATCTGATTTATGTGTATAATTGGGAGGTAGTGATTTATAATGAAATCCAAAACCTCCAGCTGCTGCATCCCATTTGTTGGAAGCTTAAATTACGTGTTCGTATCAAATGTTCTTCTTGTTCCCAGAATAATGCTCCTTTTTATGCCAGGGAAGTGTTGTCTAATGACACTCAAACATAATCATTGATAACTTGCCCTCTCATTATTGAAGCAATCGACGAATTAATTTTTTAATTGCTGCAGGTGCTAGGCTTTAAAGAGTAATTAAGTGGAAAGTTAGTTGCATGGCATTTGGATAACGTGAAGGTATTGCTAGGTTATTATACTTTTCTGAAGGCCCATAAGTGTAGTGAAGATCGGATTCCTTCGACTAGATGTCTTAAACGTGCGTACATGGAGGCACTTGTATTAATAAAGCATTGAAAGGTTAAAGTGATTCTTAATATTCTTAATGAAATTCATTTATTTTAAGCTGGTGTTCAGTTCAAAACGGTTCATATTAATTCTAATTTCATTGGGTATTCAGTGCCGTGTTAGATGGGACTTGGCGTCCCATCATTAATCCATCAAAAACCCACCTTTGCTGATAGACTACAGATATTGATAATCTTTTACTTAATTAGTAATAAAAAAGTCTTTTGCAATTTCATAGCGTTTTGAAAACCGTTGCCCTCCATCAATTTAATGTTATAAAATTTTCCTTAGGGGTATCCTCTTAAGGGGAAGAATGCTTGGGAGTTGACTGGAATTCTCTAAGTCCCCAGTTGTTTTTTATGTCTGAGATCCTACTCTTTATAGATATGTATTGAATTTTGTCCTCATGGCGTGGATATCATCTCTCCAATTCGATATCAACCAAATTACATCTTAAGGTTGTGCCGTACAATACATTTCAGTCTAAAGAACAGAGTTTCATGGAGTCGATGAGTTTAAGATGACTGCCTTACCTTAACTTTCTGTGCTGATATGGCACAGAAGTTCCTATTATCAAAGAGTGAGCCATTATCAGAAAATGGTCCACATGCTCCAGAAATGTAGGACAATTACTGCAGTAGTCTATTTTTATGGGGTTGTGGAATAGGGTGGGATATTTTCCTGTTTTCCCTGTGGCAAAGACAATGTAATTTTCCATTTGCCAAAGTTAATTTTTATTCTCCATTTGAGGTGGTTTTACCACTATGCATGACAAAATCGAACTGTATGCACTGTTCTCTCAGGATCCACGATATGGAATATGTCTGCATATTGTGGAGAAAGAAGTAAAGCATTTTGTAGGCATTGCTTTGTAATATTTTAGTAAGGTGACCTGAGTTTAGACTTATTTTGTCAGTTGAAGGTGGCTGAAAATAGGTAGGCGATGTGGAATATTGGCGTTAGAGATAAGACGATAAGGAATATTAAAGTTAAATTCATAATTTTTGTATTGTTTCTTTCTTCCTTAATTCAATAAATCTCAAAACACAGCGTTCGCGGTCGTCGTCGTCATCATTTTCCATTTTTTCGTGTGTAAAGTGTACACCGTGTTGCTCTTATCCTTTTATCATATCTCACTAATGTAAAACATTCGCACAACCTTTTTCGGTATTTTTTTGTAGCAAAGAGCATTATAAAGCCTGTTATTTTTCTCATTGCTTCAAAGAAATGGTTTGTACCGAAACGAATTCTCTGTATCTCATTAGCGATAAAACTGCATTGTCGATGAAATAAAGCCCTAAGGGGTTGCTTTTGAATCGTCTTGTTTTAGTCCGGGCAGTCCTCAAGTAACAGGGCAGTAAGTGTTTGTCGAATGCTGGGAAATGAATTGCAATATTTTATTCGGATAAGCTGAGGAAGTTAGGGAAGTTAAATTAAAATGACTTGACTGTGGAGAAACGTCTTAAAATGATCGCGGCTTACATAACCGTCACAAAAATGACGACGAAAGGGATGGCTCAGTAATAATGCCAGTTTGCAGTAATGCATCCGATACAATCTGCATGTATGCGATACGATCAAGAGTGTTTGAGTGTGATAAGCGTCATCGACATCACTCGCACAATAGTCTTTTTGCCAAAAATGTTTATTTAAGAAATCGACAGTAGTGGCCTTTCGAAAATTTAGATTTTAAGCAATATTTGGGCGGTAGTTGCATCGCGAGGCAAATGTGCATTTTTTCCTTGTCTGCTATTTATATTGAACTTTCCCTGGTTGTTTTCTTCCTTTTTCTCAGGAAATATTTTATACACAAGATTTTGAAATTTCTTGTAATGCTCATTGGGGACTAATGAAGCCTTAGATTATAAATGATGAGCCTTATGATCTTTCTCGTTACCAAAATACACCCACAAATATTTCTTTCTTCCTTCTGCACTGAAATTCAATACATAACATGCGATGTATTTTAAGGGTGAGTTTTTATGCTTACGATTGAATTTACCATAAGGTGACTGAGTCAGTCAACAAAAACTGTTTCCTGTGCATATTTCTTTCTCGTTTGTAATCAAGCGCGATTATCTGAGTACCCATCTTGCTGCTTATTAGCATACGCATTGTATTCTTCGTCTTTTATTAATCATGGTTTCATTTTTATTTGAATATATTTGGCATCATGAGGCAGTTTCAGGTATCTTAACTCTGAATTTCACGATTGCTTTTTCAGTTATAATGAACTGAAAACAAACATTTTTTACCTCGTCCATTGATGACATTCTATGATGTCTTTTATTTAGAAATTTAGTTCTTTTAAATCCGTTTCTTACTCATTGAATCTCCTTAGAAGACAGTTTCAAATTTACGTTTTTAATTTTTTAATTTACCTTATTATACGGGCGTTACATATAATCTTAAGCGTCTCGAAAGATGATTTTTGCTGGTAAATACCTGTATGTATGCCAATAGTTCCGCTACCTCGCGCCTCCCCTATATCTTATTGTACCTCCCTCTTTGATTTCTGTGCAAGCCAGTTCTTCTCCGCCAAAGAACTAATCTTCTCCCTCTTCCCAGTGTATTTGATCTTTGAGATTTTTTGCCAAAGGGCTGACGAGTGTTGTGGTAAATTGAGTCTCTCGTCCTCAATTCTTCTGCTGGACCCATCCCCCCCCCTGCTCCTTCCCCGCTGCACTCCTCGGCGTATTTTATGGTTTCCCAGTCCGGGATTGGTTCTTTTCGCAGCACCGCAGCAGGTGACGATGGTGCCTGCGCATATTCGAGGCATGACTCCACTGCAATCGTTAAAATCGCCTTTAACATCCTAATCTCTGTCTTCGGCACGGGGGCTGTGTTTAATAGGCAGTGGGAGGTCTGCTGCACCAACGACGGTGTAGTGTCAATGTGTTATTTTGAACCATTTATTATCTGAGTCTGAGAAAAGAATCGGAGGTTTTTTTATGACGATATTTAATTTGCTACTCTTCTGAAAAAAACTGTGTCTCGTTTTTGCGTTTTATGTTATGTCATGACCTGGTATTTGTGTGTTTATGTACGTTGCATTCCGTATTAATTTACAGTTGGTAATTAGTGCGTGAAGGAGTTGTTTTGAGTGAGTAAGGTCATATTTTTAGTCTATCGCAAAAATATGTGATACAGATAAAGTGAAAAGCTGTTGCTTATTGGCTAGTTTAACGATTAATATTTGTAATTTTATAAAAACCCGTTGTGAAATAAGCAATGGTGTTGTAATTAAATGGTATTTTTTGGTAATAATGTCGATTACCAGGATTCTCTTCTTTTATTTGTGCCCGTATTCCAGCAATGTTTAAAGGGTCACTCCTTGCGTGTCCTAGTGATAAATTTGCTAGAAATTGGCTTCAATTCTGCACTTCTGCAACGCGCATGTAAAACTGCTTCTGTTTCTGCTAGTGCTACAAATTTTCACTAGTTGAGGAACTGTTATTTACGTAGTGTCCCTAGAATGGGAAAATTGTTTTTGTGTGATAAGTGTTATGGAAGATGCATAATGTTTCGATTAAAATTTTGAATTATTTTCACTATATTTACACCAGATAAATTGACTTTGTAGTCGTCTCTGTAACGATAGATTCGAAGAATCTCTCCTTCGTTTTCCATCGCCTAATCTGCTCGAATTATCTTCATGTTTCTTCTTTTCCTTATTTTATGTCGTAGAAGTTCCTTCCTGTATGTTCGAGGACTCATGTTAAATATTGGTCGTACTTCCTTCGTCTAGCTATCATGGCTGAAGAATTTAGCCCCAAGCCTCAGCAGATTTTGCTTGTCTTTCTATCAGGTAGCATTCCATTCATGCTGCACGGACAATTCTCAAACGAATTGAATCTACATATTTGCTTATTTCCACGATAACCCACCACTCGGCTCTGGGGCACGTACACGTTACGACGCTAGCTATCAAATGATTTTTCGAGGGCATATTCCTAACTACTTTCGCCCTTTCCCCATTGAGTTGTTGTCACGAATAATGCGCCTTGAAACCGAACGCCTGGATCTAGCCGTGTGCACTCTGTTTACACTTATTTTGTGACAGTTGCTTGTCCAGCCAATGTAAATTATCCGGTGCATGTGTTCGGATGAATCCTAACAATGGCTGGGTCACCGCAGACCTACTTTTTGTCCCAATCGCCCAATGAAAGAGTGTTGCCTTTCCGAGGATCGGACGACTGGAATGTCGTTTCTCGAGGCCGAATAGAACGGCAAAAGACTAGATTATTAAATTTTGGTCGTGGAATTAGATGTGGCTTTTATTGACCTGTCCTTGCATCGTGTCGTTACCCTCTTCGGATCGTTCTGGGGTTCGATCATTCGAATGGGGCATTGCAGAAAGTAGCACGTGGGATACTCCCCTACTAAGACACGAGGAGCGCAGTAGTAGTTCAGGTGTTCTTCACATGAACGGGGGCTCATTCAAACTTTCACCCTGCGATGAAATATGGATAGTTGTCTAAAATTCCTGAAATGACACCAGTGTGTGCTCATCGTTAGTCGTGGAAGACTTGAGTGTTCGGAATACAGGGAAGCAGCTTCGGTCCGTGTGTGTGTTTATGGCATGTGGACGGAGTATCCTGCAGCACACAGGCACTGCAGGGACACGGCATCCTCTGGGTAGTCATGTGCCGAGAAACTTCGTCGCTCGCGTCCGTCTGTTAGAAACGCCGTAAAGCCGGGATTCCCAAACAATACTGAGCCATGGGTTTTCTCTCATAAATGAAATCTTGATTGCACTTGAAATTTTGTCTGCAAACAGCCGAAGGAGGTTCCCCCGTTTCAGAGTTGAACATTTGCACTGGACTAGTCCTAACAGTTTCAATGCTGTAGCTGAGGGCATGTTGTATTTCCTTTTAATTTCCCCACCTTGTTTGTTGTGTTCTTCGTCTAGTGTGAAACAATATTAGCCGTAACTATTTCGGGATCATTAAAGGAAACATTTTTGTTTATACGTAATTATGCCGTGGTCAGGAGTGAGAGTGAAAACTATTCTGCATAAAGTGCATTAAGTAAAGCGTCTGGACGCCTATATTCATACATTCAATCCCTGTTGTGCAGCTTTCCGTATTCGACACTCTATTCTGCTTACCACCAAATAAATGTTGATTTATATGCTCTGAAAACTTGTTATAACTCGAAGAAATTTTTTCTTGGCGGCTGTTTAATTCGTGTTAAGTCAAGTGATGATTTTTCTTTCAATTATCTGGTCAACCGCTTCTATCATATTCGGTTTTTTCCCAGTTTCATTTATTTTGATACTAGAAGGTTGACGTTTGTAACTATTTTTCGTTATAATTTATTTGACCCTCTAAATACCTTCATATCTCCCGCCTGGGTGTAGGTGACTATTTGGACGGTAAAAGAGGCGGGCCTACATATACCTGTATTTCTTTAGTGATTGCATTCCGCTAGCCTAGAACGAAGACGGTGAAGCCAATGATAGGCGCTAATCGCAGAATTTGTTGCTGAAGAGTACATCGTAGTCTTTGTGGCTTTGTACTGTTTTTTTCAAGGAATTTGAAATCAGGGCCATGTGAAAAAGCTCAATGGAATGTTTACAAACTAATATCGCTCTCGGTGCGCTCCAACGAAAGAGTTGTGTAAAGTGAGTGAACGGAAAGAAGTGCACGATTGTTGATTGGATGAAAGTGTGCATAATTTATTTGATATTGCGCGCCAGTTGATCCGAAATTTGAAATTAGACTTTATGCGGTTTCCTCCACACTCAAGGCAGTGTGTGAATAATGTCTTGCCTGCTGCTCACTGACATCCTGCTTCCCAGTGCCTGGAGCGCGTTAACGCTGCGCCGTAAGGCCGAATTGAGCCGTCACCGCCTCGTCGTGATCGGTGGCTGCCCGTCCGGCGACCGGGAGTGCCGCGAGGGAGGCGATCGGACGTATGCATTCTATTTCTTCTGGGTTAAACTTGGTTTTCTGCTTCGCTTGATTCTTCAACCTTTCCGATTCTCTATTTCGTGAATATCCGTGTCGATGCCTTGCCTCTCTGCGCCGAGAAACCTTGGCTCATTTAATGTCTCATTTATCGCCTCACCCCTGGTGCGAAACGCGGTGCTACTTTGGGAATAGAGAACGGTATTTTTTATTCTGCGCTCCCACTCCTATTCCTCCCAATAAGTCATGCACTCCCTCAAGCATCAGGCCCCTCTCACTGTCATCTTATTGAGGAACGTGTTGACACAAAAGCAAGAAGAACCTTGTCTTATTTCATTCTTATTCAGTTCGTTCATGTGGCAGACGGCAGTTTTTTTTCACTTTGAATCTTTTAACTAAAACTTAATTAGTTGCAATTTCATTACATCACTAACTACAGATTCAGGTGTGATGTGGTGGAACTGTTCCATGATAACATTGATTATGATGATCACGTTATTTCTTGGACGCTTGTATTCATATTTCTTGATGAGTGAAAAAAAAACAATTTAAAAATATCTTGCGGCACACTTCCGCTTGATAGAAAAGATTCTTGTGTAATGTTCATAGAATCTAACTGTGCTCATACCTACATCCATACAAATGTGAAAACGTTTCAACAGTGAGCTTGAAAATATGTGCGTAGGGGCGTTTTGGAAAACTTAATCCACCAAAAATTGGATCGGAAGGTATTTCATTTGAGGAGCAATTTGTGTGCACTATAAATTCTAAGGGAAATAAGCCCCTCGGGCTCTTGGACGTATCATACTGAAAGAGAGATCAACTTGCTAATTGTAAACATGGAGAAATATTTTGGTCACGTGGACTGCAAACGACATTAAGTGCCCCGATACAATACGTAGAAATAAACTGCAACGATAGAAGCTTGATACTCGCACCATCAGAAAAGTAAGTAAGTGACTGAATGCGGCGTTTTGAAAGCCGAATTGTGACTAAAATGAATGAAGGAGGGTTACTAATTTTCTATTTAAAATGGAAAAGCATGATAATATGCAGATATATGAAAAAAACGACAAGCAAATTGCAATGTACTAACTGCCTAGCTGTAATTCCTGGGGACGAAATGTTCCTGACTAGGTTATCAAAAAAATAATGAAATGAAAAACTATCTCAAGATAAAGAAGATAAAACTCAAGTAATTTTTGGTCATCGAGTCAAGGATGGTGATTATCGAATAACTAACTAGGGCAACGGAGGAACACGAGAAGGATGGGAAACGAAAATAATACAGGCAAAACACTCTCTCGGAGACAACTTATTCTAGTCTCAAATAACAGTATTCTTGACTCATGAAGCGAGTCTTAGCTTCCGTGCATAGAATTTACTTGTTTATGTCTTAAAGGCATCGAAAATAGCAGCACCACAAAAAAGGAAGATTAGAAGCATTGGAAGTGTAGTTCTACAATGGAATAGTGAAAATAAAATGGATTGATAAGCAGTTCTTCGACGATTGGAGGAATATAAGTGAATGCCTATCGATGACAATAGCACAGAAAAGGGGAACTAATTGGATATATCCTGAGACACGTTAGTTCATATTGAAGATCATAATTTAATAAGAAATACCGAGGATGACTTATAAGAAGCATGTGGTTGAATACGCTAGCGCACAAAACTACTCGTCAAATATTGGTGGGAAACCTAATGGTTTGGCTACGTCATATCAATCCTATTATCAGGAACCTCTACGTATGAAGATAAAGACTCGCCCATGTCCGAGTACCAATAGTCAATCTCCCCCCCTTTCCTCAAACCTCCACTTCATCCATTCCCCCCCCCCTCCAAACCATCGCTCCTTGCTCTATCGTAAGCGTCTTCACTTTTATTCATTCCTCACTTGATCCATTTTCTTTGTTTCATGAGGGTCCACAGATTTCTTCACTTTTACGCATCCACATTGGTCATATGAAGTCCTGGTAGCGCGAATTTTTTCATTTGATGGGTGAAAAATGGCGTATTTGAGAGGAATGTGAAGCTTCATTAAGGTGAAGGGTCACATGTTGAGGAACGTGCTGAATTAATGTTGTCTCCATTGGTCCATCCCCGAGTAGCTCGCTTGTCCATGCACATAAACGATAAAAACACTTTTTAACTGGACTGTTCCCTTTTTGAATGGAAATCAAATTATTAGAAGCTTGCTCCAATGACGATAACTGGAAAAGAACAGTGGTGAAGTTCATCCTCTTCTAAAAAAACTGTCCCTCAAGCCTTATCATGGGGTTTTATTAAAATCTATTGCCGAGAGCCGTTTGTTAAGAAATTTCATCCCTGCATTTATTCCATTCGGATAGAATATGAGGTAATCGGAATCAGCCCCAATGAGAATTATAGCGTCAACTATACTCCTAGATTTTATGGTGGAACCACATTACATACTACCTTGATCAAAAGGTTCCCGGAATAACCACCGTGTGGCGCTCCCATCGTTCCGATTTGAGTTCTGTTTTTTTTGTTAAATTGGTACATCTGTTGTTGATATTCCCTTTAAATCTTAGTGTCATAACTTGACATTTGCAAAAGTTACGGTCGGTTTTCGGTATGTCCATCAGTGCTTCCTGCGATTTTTCCATTACTTCCTCTCGGCTGCTAAAACGCGTTCCCCGTAATGGTTTTTTAACTCGATTGAACAGAAAGAAGTCACAGGGAGCCAAATCAGGTGAATTCGGTGGCTGTTGGATGGTATTTGTTGCATTTTTCGTCAAAAAAATACGAATAATGATAGCACTGTGCGACGGTGCGTTATGATGGTGCAAAATCCACGAGTTTTCTGCCCACATTTCTGGTCTCTTTCGGCGAATTGCTTCACGCAAACGTCTCATAACGCCCAAATAATACTCTTTGTTTACTGCCTGGCCTTCTGGCAAATATTCATGATGCACTACACCGTTGTAATCCATGAAAACCGTCAGCATTGCCTTCTTTTTTGACTGAAAACGACGTGGTTTTTTTGGTCTCGGCTCATTTGGTGAACGCCATTCACTTGCCTGATGTCTGGATTGCGTGTCGTACTCATAAACCCACGTCTCGTCTCCAGTAATGATCCTTTTGATGAATGTGGGATCGGATTCAGCCTCGCAAATCATGTCTTTTGCGACGTCAACACGGTCTCTTTTTTGCATGAAATTGAGGTCTTTTGGCACCAACTTTGCTGCTACACGACGGAAACCCAAATCATTAACCACAATGTCTTGGGCGGATCCATAGGCAATGTTCAAGTCCTCCGCTATTTCTCTGATGGTTAATTTGCGGTTATTGACCAACATTTCTTTTACTTTATCAATTTTTTCACCGACTTTCGATGTCGATGGTCTGCCACTGCGTTCATCATCTTCGATTGACTCACGACCACTTCTGAACCGCTCGTGCCACTGGTAAACGACCGTTTTTTTTAGAGAATCGTTGCCGAAACACTTCCAACATTTCCAACGTCCGTGCGCCACTAAATCCGTTTTTTACGCAAAATTTAATACAAGTTCGTTGTTGCAAATTTAAATCCATTTCTGCAATTGTAAAAAATCGCCAACACACACAGAGATAGATGTACTCTTGGCTACGTAACTTTTGCAAATGTCAAGTTATGACACTAAGATTTAAAGGGAATATCAACAACAGATGTACCAATTTAACAAAAAAAACAGAACTCAAATCGGAACGATGGGAGCGCCACACGGTGGTTATTCCGGGAACTTTTTGATCAAGGTAGTATGTAAAAATCTCTTAGTAAGACATAACCCTTTTGAATTTATATTTATTTAAAGTGTAATAGGGGCTTGTTATTTTAATGTGTTAGGGGAAAATTATAAACAATAGTATTTGTGTCCGGATATTTAAATCGTCGTTTGTACTTCAGATATAATTGGTAGTTTCCTCCCCTTCCAAAAACCCAAAAAGTTAAATTTTATACACCATTGTAAAATTAATAAATTAATGTCATTTTTTAATGTTAGGTTTGCTGATTCAAGCAACCGCTAACATGGAGATCACTCAGCTGTTTAAATACAAATGTTTTAGCTTTAACAAATGTTTGAAAAAGGTGTCGTATTCTAAATCAACAGATCAGATATTGAGATCTAAATCCTAGTCACCCAGAAATAAATGCGCAACTAGTTGGAATTACTTTTCTCTGTAGCCAAGAAATATATTTTAAGTGGCCTTATATTTTGTAAGTAACCATGAAATATCCTTACCCCATTTCACGTCACCAATTGATGGCCATTGATTATGGAATTTACTCTTTTTTTCATTTCTCACATTATAGAAAATGCACTGAACGGTATAGTTCTCTTAAAGAAAGCTTTGCTAAGTCTTTGGTGTATCAAATAACTCCTATTTTCTTATTTTCCCAATTGAACAGCAACAACCAGGAGTTGGGCACTTTCACTGGGCATTTTTTTCCCTTTCAATCGCTAAGCACTCAATACATTATTTTTAATGGCCCACAATTGTTTTAAAAAGAATGGATGGCTATAAAGGCTGACATTGATTCCTCATTCATAAAATTACCTCACTGTGATGTTTTCGTAATTTATCAATGAATATATTCTGCAACTAATAAATACGTATTACAAGAAATTGCGGGAGATGCTGCGACAGTAACTTTTAACGGAGTCATCCGCATTATGCGCATAACAGTGCAACAATTTCAGAGTATGAAAATCATTCTACCCGGATCCCGGTCAAGGCGAATAATTTTACCCTCTGAAATTTTTGCATTGTAATAAATAAGGACTTGTAATTTTTTCCATAAATTTGAAATAGTGAAGTTTGATTACGTTGTGTAGACTTGAGGTTTTTTTCATATATAGTTCTGTAGACACTTCTTTCCTTTTCACAGCTTTTGTAGCTTGTCCTTTCGGAATGAGCGAACATTTAAGTGTCGTCATTTCGGGGCATTGGCCGCGACTGGTAAATGCCAGGATTTTCCAAGACACCTAGTTTAACAGTAAAATCACAAAGGTCGGAATTCGTCAATTTTTGCGCAAGAATACACGCTATCAACACGGCATTAAGGCTAGCCTGCTGATATTGATTTAGAATGATTACGAAATGGGAAAATTTAATTATTTAGCAGTTTTTCCTGTATGAAATACTGAATAATACTGAGTCGGCCATGCGAAATATGTTGCAGGATCAAATAACATAAAATAGCCAAGTCAGTAAGTAATTTTTCATTATACAGATACAAAATATTATTTCCTATGCTTCACATTCAGCGTGCTGAAGGAACTACCATAAATATTAATCCTCTAAATTACTTTCTATTGTGGTACCATAAATCCAAAGAACGAGTGTTTTTACGAGTATAACCATGCGTGTCGTCGAGTTGAGTAAGTCGGACCACATCACGATCACTGCATGGTTGAGAGCATCTGGGCTCCTCTTCACGTATGTTAACAAATGTAATAGTCAGTGCAGCGGGGTCCTATGCGGTGAATTTTATGTGCTAGATTTTGACACCAATTGATGTTGGCATACAAAATTTGCTTTAAAAGCGAAAGCACTCGCGATGATGATTAACAGACTGGGACCATGCGTTGTTCATAAACGGAGAATACAATAGGAGATTTTAAATTCTTCATGAAATTTTCACTCATGCGGCCTAAATATGAAAATGATAAAATACATTGAATGAACATAAAGTAGGCAGAAATGAAGATCATATTAACCAAAAGTTTACTTGATAGGGCAATATTAATTTAAAATTATTACATTCATGCGGATTAATATTGAGTAAGCGGATTAATGGTCATAATTATGCTTCATTTAAGCTAAAATTAAATCTGCGAAAGACACTCCAGTGACAACAACATGAATAATTTTACTTACACACCGAACACTTAATTTTCCGCAAATACCTCCTCTCCTAGGGACTAATTGGAAATGGGGCCAAATCGAACCGTCCTTATGTCGACACGAATATTGTGATACTTAAAACTATGAGCGTATTTATCTGATTCTTAAAACATTGATGACAAATATTATTCTCATAGGAAAAGATACCGAAAGAGAATCAGGCACCTATTACTGTAGAAAAGTTAAAAGTACCTAAATACATAATGTACGAGTATGTATGTTCAAAAATAAAAGGCAGGCATTTATATTAATCAAGTTTTTCTCTCGGTCGAAGGTTAGTTTTGTATTTTTGGCTGCGAAAAATGTGTATATTTATTTATTCGTTGTGTAAACATTGACAAAGAACTTGCAAGGGAAGAGATTTTCCATTTAGAATGCTTTTGAGGGAACCTGACCATAAATTGATTCTTGCGCACCCCTAAGTTTTCATTACATGAGAAATGGTATATTAAACAATTTCCTCAAGTGCATCTTAGTAGGTGTTTTTTTATATTCTTAACTTTTTTGTTGACAATAAGCGTTTCTTCTGTTTTATACTCATTACGTACCTTTCTCGGCTTGTTGGCGGTCGCTATTCATTTCCTCGTGGTTAACTGGAGTAGGAGAGCCATACGGGTTGGTTTTAGCAATAAATCATAGGTGGTTGAAGAGTAATAGTCATTATCAATTTAATTTAATCGCTTTATATAGTACAAAGAGTTCGCAGATCATCAGTTAGATTA
Source organism: Hetaerina americana (assembly GCF_022747635.1). Classification (NCBI taxonomy): domain Eukaryota; kingdom Metazoa; phylum Arthropoda; class Insecta; order Odonata; family Calopterygidae; genus Hetaerina; species Hetaerina americana. The sequence goes on from NW_027287095.1 coordinate 12,063,361, forward strand.
AATGCTCACAATAATGTCGTTCTCAGTTCGTTGAGACGAAATTTTATTCCAGGTCTCATGTTCCCGTGTAGTCATTGTTTTTCGATTCAAGTCAGTGTGCGCACAGTTCCGAAACCTTAAGTAAATCATTTCTTTTTTGGGAACTCTTCGTTTGATGACCCTCCATCGCTTTGCCATCTTCCCATTGCAATTTTTATGAGAAAAAGATTTGAATGATCTTTCATTCTAGATTATTTGTTACTCTCACGTGGTTCTGTTGGACCCCGTTCTTTTTCCCGTGCTCATCATCCAAATTTACGAGTGGTGGGTTTAAGGCCGAAGTAGTCTCTCCCGTATTCCAAGTCCTTAGCCACCATCACTCGCGCCTCTTCCCCCTCCACGCCTGCAGTGCCCTGTACTCCCAGACCCCTTTTTTCCTCTCTCCCTGACGCCTTCCGTGGAGGTTCCCATTGTTATCATTCCCTTCTCACTGCAGCCCCTGTATTTCTCTCCCTGGTCTCTCTTTCCCCCCGGCTGGCTCTACCCTACCGAAGCCACCTGCACTCACTCAGCGACCTTACCAGGCGCCGCCCTTCTCTTTCATTCTCTTCCTCAAGTCGGGGTCTGTTCTTTCCCCTCCAGTTTTCCTTTTCACGCAGCAAATCCTCGCATGCGTTACCTCCAGCAGATTCTGTTTGTAATTGTCCATTTCCATTGACTTTATCAGCAATCCTGCGAGGTCAGTTTCTTTGTTTTCCTGATTTTCATGACTCAGGGAATCTCAGTTTTCTTGTTCATTTTTTGTAGGTTCGTATCGTTAAAGCTGCCTGGTTATAAGCGACGGTTACTTTCCTTGTTTTGTCTTAATTTCGCCTCGTTTCATGCCGTACGATTCAAATTGGTTCGCCAGTTCTGTAGGTGTTAAATACGTTCTTCTAAGATATATTTTATCCAATGACGGTTTAACTAGCAGCTTCCGTTTGGATCGTTGCATAAGAGAAAGGGAAAAGCGAAATATTGATTGTCCCTTAATTGTCGAGCGCTTGGGACCCACGCTTTGGAGGCAGGAATGGATTCCTTGGAGAAGGAAGCCTTGGTGAGGCTCTTCGGAAAAGAGTTTCTTATCGATGAAGAGGATCTTTTGTGGTAGTGTCTATTTAGCTATAGGCTACTTCAAGACATTCCTTTGGTTTTTCTTAGATTATTTTTTTATCTTTTTCATTTAAATTTTAAATAGACGATTATTTTTAGATGATCCTAGTTTCCACAATGTGCAACAATTTTCATTAATTTCCATGTGTTTTAGCCGTAGCTTACCGCCGTTTAAAAGTACCGCTTTTCGGATTGCTTTTCAGAGACTCTGGCCGTGCACACTACTGTCGACGTAATTTGTGAGTAACATGGCAAACAATATCTTTGCAACTCATGTTGAATATAATATTTCCATAATTACTCATTATTTAGCTGTGCATAATTCCTAACCCCCTTATTTACATCCGAAATTCCTGTCCTTTTCGTCCCTCCAACTCGCTTTCCCAGCATTCACCCCTCTATTCACTTATGCTGCATCACATTGCCTTTCAGTTATCTGCTGCATTCACTTCCTGTTTCTCCCTACGGCCCTCTCTCTTACCTTTTCATTTGCACAGTTTTTAATTTTAAGCGTATTCCCCGCCGTCTTAACGAAACCTGGAAAATATATAGCGAAAATAATTGAGTATTGGGCTATTTTTTCCTCAGTTATTCGTAACTCACCTACGTGATCCTTTTAAGACCGTACAGATCACGAGGAAATACGACGAGGAAAAGTTCCTATATTTGAAATAGTCCCTAAATGCATGTGTGCATTGATACCCGTGAAGAGACCCTTAAAGGGTTAAGCATTATCACATGTCGTCTTTATTCTAACAACCTCTCTGGGAATCTGGCAAAATGCTATCAGGCAAGATGGAATCCTGTGCTCTTATATTTTCGAACCTCTTTCCGGAGGGTACGAGTTAAACTCTCAAAATGTATGTATAATAATTGCTTCTAGAAAGAAGTCACCTTTCCGAGGTAGGTTTTCCCTTGAGGAGGCATGGAGGCGTATTGTCACGTGAGAGGTAAAATTTGCTCTGGGGGAAAGAGTTATGATTGAGGAAGGAAAAGCACTAGTCACCCTAAAACATCCCCGGGTTAATTAACCATAATTTCCTAAAACGCATTTGAGTCCTTAAAATTAAATAACAAAATATTGATACTCCAAAACCCTTTCCTCACGTAGGATGGTGTATGCAGTTGGGAACGAGACTGCTTGTTTTGGATTGGGACAGCGGTGTTCTAAATTGATTTATTTTTTCGTGTGGGGAAATTACAGGTCCTAGGCATTACCCTTACGTTCCTGTCTAGTCTTGGGAGAAAAAGAAACATTTCTCAGTCACCCATTTTGGAGTTGATGCGAGGGTTGCTCAGTCCCCATCATCAACGGAGAGATGGCGAAGTGATTCGTCGCGAACCTCACCCCTTCTCTTCGCCATCGCGATCGCGAGGGAGGTTCGGCTAACCATACGTTCACCTGTACGCCCCTTTATGATTCCAGGAGTGACGAAGTTTCCCATCCTTCCGTCATATATGAGTTGGGGGGGGGTATCGCTAAGGTGTGCACGTCAAATGGACAGCCTCAATTCTTGAAGTAGAAAAGCAATGAGCCGATGCCCATTTTCATTGGTAGTACAGAAAGTAAGAAAGATGCGAGGGGGAGTGTAAAAGGCAGAAGTTGGTTTGGTGTATATCTTTAGGGGTCGAAAAAGCCCCATCCCCATGCAGTGGCACTTGCCGCCGCCCCTTCTCATTCCCCCCCGTCGTTCAACCTCCGTTCCATCGCTAATCTAAAGATTTCTTCCTTCGACCGCTGTCTTACGTCACCCCCACTTTCCCCCCCCCCACCTCACACACGCTCCGACTTAAACCCTCCTCCGCTCCCCCATACTTTCCCGCCCCCACTATCTCTCTTCCACCCTCATCCTCCTCCCTCCGTATTCCCAAATTCCCATAACTCAAGTGATGGAATCTGACTTTCTCTGCGGCCATTCAGCCGCCTCAATTCTCCCACCTCCCGCCTCTACCCACCCCTTTGCCTATCCCTCCCCTCCTGGGAACACGTGACACGCACTGGCCCTCCTTCACGCCAATCCTATACCGCATCACTTCCTTCCTTTCCCTCCCGCCGCACGGTCATCCCCAAGCTTTACTTCCCACTTCCTATCTTCCGAAACGCGGCTTCTTCCCGGGTTGAGTTTATGTACACTTTCATACGCACACACGCATACATATACATACACACATATATGTATGTATATATATATATATATATATATATATATATATATATATATATATATATATATATATATATATATATATATATAGTGTGTGTGTGTGTAATAACTTGCGTGGGTTTTGAAATGGAGGAAAGCCTAGGTGAAAAAGCGAGGAGTAAAAGATAGGAAGTCTTCAGGGGGGAGTTGGGGAGCGATGCGTGGGGGAGGACGTGGAGGGAGGATAGCACGTCAGCGGACGTGAAATATTGAAACCAGTAATGGACTTGTCGTCTCCTTGCTGCCCGCCTCTCTTTTCCCTCTTCGCCGTCCCCTCTCTTGTCTCCCGTTCTTAGGCCTCCCTTTTCCTTCTATCACTTTCCACCGCATCTTCGTTTTCCCCTTGGTCTTCCTAACAGTTGTAATTGTCCGTTCTCCCAGAGGGTCCACCGGCGAGAATCAGCAACCAGTTTTGATGTGCCAATTGTGTTAATCTCGGCATGATGAAATCGATCGCTATTTTGAAACATTTAGAAGTAACTCTTTTTTGTCTTGTAAATATTATTAGTTTTAACGCAGAATGCCCCTCTACGCGTGAGTCTGAAATGAAACGGGATTTCTTAAGAGTAATATAAAAAATCGGAAATCGGCATCCCAGTTTAGAGCTCCAAACCTTTTTCAATTATGCTGTTTAAAATGTAGTCAGATGGGAAGGTATTGCAATGAAAAATATTTATTTCAATTTTTTCTGTGGGAAAAATGCTGAACCGAAGGAGTAAAAAAATCCTTCTCTATCATCTCTGAAGACGCAGGCACTAGTATGTATTGCGATTGGATTTTGCCTGCTAGAATAAAAATACATGGATTTATTTGACTTCAAAGTGAACGTGAGTGGATGTGTTTACTGTTTGGTGTTTAAATCCGGGTATTGTGTTTTGGAAAAAATAGAATCTCCCACAGTACAGAATTTCCATATTAACATTTTTTCTAAAATCACAGAGTGGTTATTAGTGCAAGGGATGTTATCTTCATGTATTCTTTATACATGCCATTTATGAGTTAATAGTATATAAATTGAATTATCTATGTGATCTCGTTCGTTATGTGACATTAATATTTCGGAGAAAAATTTTCATCTTAAGTTCAATTCGATATTTTGAGCAAAATTGCTTTATCTTTTAGCTCTCCATACTGCATTTGAATCTTACATCGCTTACCATTAAATTTAAAATAACTTAAGCTCAAAGTAAAGAACTGAAAATATGATGGAGTGAGTTGGTAAATATTGCATACATTTATAATCTATGGGATAAATGTGGGGTATTCTCGTTCTCATTTGTTCCTCGTCGGTGTGTACGAAAAGGTTTAGATAGTAATCAAAAGTATTTTCATTTCTTCATTCGCACTGTTTCATCGTGTGTTTATAGCTTTTCTTACCCCCTCAACTCCTTCGTCTTTATCTCTTTCCACCCGGTCCACTGCGAAAACTCACGTCTTCATTTCCACTTCCTCACTCTCCCCCTCTATCCTCGATCAGGGCCCTTTGCCGCCCGACCCCAGAATGTTCCTCTTTCCTTGGCCTCGTTTCATTCAGCCCGGCCACCTGGCTCCCTCGTGCTAAGCTCCCCCAATCTGTAATTGACTGCCCCTTCTGTCCATCTTCCGACCATTCTCCCCCCCCCCTCCCGTCTTACTCTTTTTCCGTTCGCTTCTTTCCTCGGATTTCCCGAGATGACACGCACGAAAATGGTTAACCTGTCTGCTAATACCTTTCCCATTCCACTATAATCTCACTCATTCTATATGATTTCTCCTCGAGAGTAATTTTTGCTTCCTCCGACCGTTGAGATTGTAATTATTAACCCAAGCATAATACCAGTCTGTTATGGGTAATTCTTCCTCCGAGCTCCCATACGATTCGGTGGTCAACCTGCTGCCTTCAAACACTGGGGCCGTGCGTAAGTTCGTTAAGCAATTCATCTGCCGGGACTGACATTATCGTGGATCGCCTCGCTTAGCTCTCTGTCGCACCTTGCCTACTTGGGTTCATTTTGGACGCTCCGTGACTGAATTCAGTCGGCATGGTCGTCCATTATCTCCGAAGTCATTTCTAATCGGTGAACACTTTTCCGCAGTAATAACTTTACATCTACTTGCTGCTTCTTTTATCCTGTTCATCTAATTTATAATCTCGCAATTTCCGGATTCCTAAATACCAGAATGTCAGATATTAATATTGTGCCTCTTTGTTTTTCGCATATACTGATGAGATCGACCAATGTGCTGCGCTTAAAATCATAAGCGCTACTAATCACGTTGTCAATGAATACCACATTAATATTGATATAGATCCTTAAAGAAGGCTCTTATATATTACTTAAGCTCCCGTGGGAACGTTAAATTGACGGAATCGACTGTGTATGTATGTATATTGATGGCGAGAACAGCGAATTGTGCTATGCATCTCGTCGAAGCTGCCTTTATAATCTGATTTAAATGTGATTCTTCGACTACTTCGGTCATAAAGTGAAATAAATCCCTGCTTTTTCTCTCAACAATAGTATCGCCATCATTCTTAAGTATATTGTTCCGAATTATTTGCTCACACTGCAGTGGATTACCCGAAATGTACAAGTATGGCTTAGAGTCATTTAAATTGGGCAGTAAATTATGGTCTTGCGAATAGTAATTCTCGTGAAGTAATATCGCTATAAAAATCACCCTTACGCCCTTACCCCTATGAAATCGTTGAATCACTCGAAAAAAGATTTGCCTCATGTACCTCCTTTTTTCTCCGAAATCCTGCGATTTACTCAACCTTACAAAACTACCTCTTTATAGGTAGCCCCAAGGTTTTCGCTTCCCGCGTGAGTGAGTCACTATTTTTGTGATGGATCATTGATAGTTCAAGGTCATCGGTGCTAAATAAAAGTGTGCGAGTTTAAATTCATAAATGATTAGAATCATTTGCATAGCATTGGTTATATTCAATTTCCCCCTGTATATGTATTAGTAATTATTCTTTATACACTGTTCAAATATTTATTTCAATCTTCTTATATGCTTTAGTGTGCGGCCTCTCCAAATAAAAAATACCATTAGCCACTGATTTTTATTGAAAATGTAAGTGATATAATTTAAACGACGTCCTCGACGAAAGTTTGAGACTTAATTCTTGATTTCTAGCTGCTGGTTGCTCAGTTAAGATAATATAACTGTAAGGTCACTTTTACATCTCGATCAGCTTTCACCCATGGAAATAAATTATCCGTAACAGTTCCGTTTGCTTAATCGTAAACATTGTAACTATTGTTTTTCTTAAGGTGTACGTATATGTTTATATGCGAGTGTCTGTGTACAATACCGCCATTGAGCGAAGCATCTCTTTAATTTTCTCGCTAATACTTGCACTACATATTTAACGTTTAGTTTGAGAAAAACTTTTACAATGTATGAGCCCTCTTATCCATGATTCTCGTTACTGGTGTGTGCCGTATCAGCTGATTTGTTCGCATGTCGCCATGCTAGGCTATGCACGCTACGGGGCCGAAAAAAGGTGTATTGTATTCAATCTGCACGTTTCCCGATGCAATGCTATCTGCTTTAGGGCAGTAAATCTGTAGAAGCTTTTTGTATCTCCTTGTTTAGGATATCATTCTATGAAAAGAAGCGTGGGCGGGAACCTGAATACATATACCGTGATGAGGATCAAAATGGAGTGACAAATTATTGTCCCTCGTCTTAAAAATTTCTGGTTCCTGTAAAAAATCCCGATAATATTGTATCTGTAACTGTACTGTAACTGTATCATCTTTAAATTCATAGTTAGATGAGATTTTTAGTTTTTTTTATTATTTATCATGTTTGTGCTTCACTGCGAGGCGGGGGTGTATCCCTAATGACACATTAAATTGCTTGGCGGACATGTTCCTGATAAGGATCGTTATTATATATTTTCAAAATGTTTTGTTTCATGTAATTATTTAATTACGCGTGGGGAAGGGAGAAAAAAAAGTCGCTGATACTATTCTAAAACCCTTTGTGAACTTGTGATTCTAATTGATTATTTTGTACTATTTGGATAGAATTAATTTAAAGGCGTGTCGTGGTGGATAGGAGATAAGGGGGATGGCGACGTATGTAGGAATAAGTGGCGGGAGGGTGACGGGGAGAACGCCCCTCCCCCCATCACCTTGCACCCTTGTTTCGCTCCCCTTGGGTCTCTCATTTCCAGCCCCTCAAACCCTCTCGCCCTTCTCCTTGCCCTGCTTCACGCACCCTTCCACCTCTCTCTCTCTCTCCCCCAATCCTCCTCATTTCCCCCACAAAGACCCTCATTCCCTTTTGAGCCGATTAGGATCGATCGAATTTCTGAAATGGCGGGAAAGCTTGCTGCTTGCTTCTCCCCCACGAGAGGCAATCATTGATTCTGTGCTCGAGATCTATTCAGTCTCGCTTCGTCTTCACCCTCCCATAGCTTCCCCTCATAGCTCCACCTCCTCAACCCACCGCGTCACCCCCCATCCCAATCGCCCCCACCTCTCTTAGGTGCCCCTACCACACCCTCACCCACCATTCCTTCGCTCTCCTTTTTTCTATTGACTCTCCCTCCCGAACTCCTGTCCATCCTACTCCTCCTTTTACCCCTTGTTTCATCTCTCTGTGCACCACCGTTGCGTTAATCTTAAACACCCTTAAGCCATATTCATCTCGCACGTTGGCGATCAATGGCCCCGAACGGTCCCCAATGGCTGTGCGAGGATTGACGTTTGGTATTCGTAATTATTTAATGATCTTCTTTTAGTTAACATCACTAAGCACGTAAGGCTCTCTATGACGTTTTCGGCGAACACTTGGAGTTATTCTCGGAATGCCCCGATCCACCAATCATTCTGCTAGGAACTAGAAAATATTTGTTAATTGTGTATTACTGAACTACGTGTGCATAAGTTAAATACATTAGTTTCTGAGAGATGGCATTATAGCATCACCAACAATTTGTAAGTTAAAAATCGGATTTTGCCAAAGTAACCTCACCATAGCGGATTTTATTGATGAATGTCAATAATTTATAAGATGCAATAATCATGTGGATAGCCAAACCAAGAAAATTTATTAATGAACAAATTCACCCTTCCACATTTTGCAACTGCTGCTTAAAAGAGGTTGTTTTCGTAACTTGGTTCCTCGTCCAATAGTGTGAGTGATCATTATATCACAGGTAGTCTGTAGGTTAGAAATTCAGTCTTGTGGCATGGAGGCCAAAGCGAGGCGTTGCGTTGAGGCGTTTTGATGAATGTGGTCCAAACCTAATTACAGGTAAAATGAATTATGGAATAGGTATAGCATATCTCGTGCTGGCATTTAGTCGTTATCACGGCTATAGATCTAGAGTTGACTTGCCAAATTTAGTTACCAACCCCATTATATCTGCTGAATATAAACAATTACGACTCTTGTCCGTTCACTATGCGATATTTGCGCCATACCATCGCAGTGGATCTTACCTCCAAATAGGTCACGCATATTAAGATTTGAGCTGTATAGTATTATTTGTTTGTTACTCACGAACCTCATTCTTACACGTCTGTGTTAAATGGTTTTTCAGGACTGTTAATTGGAAAATCAACATGGTTCATTGAAGGCTATTAACAGAAATTATGGAAGAAGTAGATTAACAATGTAGATAATGGGTTAATGCCCTCGTTCTCCGGTTGTCGTTTTCGTTGATGTGCATGATCCTCGTCCTCGAGAGACCAATAATTTGTACGTTCTTTGGTATTTCGACTATTAATACAGACATATTCCTCTTAAGTTGCTGCTATCTCTAAGGAAAAACTCACGCATACATCTGTCGTTCAACTCTTTAAGTTATATCTTTAGCGACGCAAATTGCCTCTATAACTGTCATAGTTCACGCTCTGCCATGATTTAACCAAAGTGGTTAGTAAAGCATTTTAATGGTTGCCTCCAATGAGAGATGTAAAGTGAAGAATATTGGAGAGCTTTCTTTATATTGGGGAGAAAATTTCATTGATACGGAGCTCAAGAGTATAAATTCACAGGCATCCATTTCGAAAGTGGTCGCGTGTGGCCGTGGTTGGATTGAGGATCGGTTGAGGCCGGCTTTTTAGTCCCCAGCGTTCCCGGAGGACACCTGCCGCCTTCTCCAGCTCTCGCCCCGCCCTCAGCGAGAGGTGCCAAATAGATGGATAGGGCGACACCGGTCGCTTTCCGCCTCTCATCACTCCTTCCTTTCCTCGCTGCCGGTCTCTCTTTAGTCCAGAAGCCCCGCCTTGCTTCCTCTCCTCCGCCATCATCTCTCTTTCTCCCCATTACCGAGATTTTGCTCCCATTTTTCGAAATGGAAGTCTTATAAGAGCGTTTGATGAAAGTTTTTTTTTGTTTTCATTTTTTTCAATTCCAAGAGCGAGTTTGATTTTTTCCCGTCCAGCTTTATTTAGAGCTCCGGGATCCTTAAGAGCGCTGTACCCCCGCATCGAATCCCCTTCCGCCCCTAAAAAAACCCAACCCACCATCCCCTTCCACGCTGCCCTTCCACTCCATCCACCCACCCACCCCCCCGCCCACCCCTCCTCTCCTCCCTACGATCCCTCACGCGTATTCGTTGGTAGTTTTTGAAGAGTGTTAAAGTTTCGTGCGATGATACACCTTGTTCACGGCTGGAGGGGTTATCGCTCGTACCTAAGTACGCTCTCTCGCTCGAACTGAATTTCTAAATGTTACAACTGGTTGGGAAAAAAGAAGTGCCGTTAGTTGTCGGCCAGCGAGTGCACTTGGGAGATTTCCTTCCGCATTTCACGGGATTCGTGCGCTCTCTGTTTTAAAATTGTTTATTTTTTTATTTCGGATGTTCTGTGCATCTTCAATAGTACTTATTTTTAAACCATCCTGATAATTTCGTGACGGTACAATTTTCAATTGATCGTATGGCTTGTGTCGCCTTGACAGAAACTTGGACAGTCTACTACCAATCGTTTTCTACATCAATGGTAGTACTCAAACGGTTACTATTTCATATTTTTACAATCTGGAACTTTTAAAACTCAATTTATGCAGAATTTCTCCTTCCTTATTTGAAAAAAATGACATTTCTATATTTATTTTTTATTTGTGCATGAGAGTATTTCCATTAATGTCCGCGAAGGTTTGACTGTCGGGGTTCACGTTTTCCCGTGTTAATACCTTATGGTCTCCTTTTCAAGCGTTTCAAGTCCACTCTTTCCACACGTGGGGAATGATATGTTGCTTTGGCATCCGATATCCGGTCACTGGTTTCCTTCAAAACTGTGCCAAGAGTAAATTTTTCTAGTGGAGCCGAGTCAATTGCCGCGATTGATTTCGTCGCTGTTAATTTGGATGTTTTTATAAGTATGTTAACATTGAGTAATTGTGCCATATTCGTCGATTTAGAGCGGCGGCCATTCGATTTTTGATACCGTTTTCCCCGCCGAGAGTTTCCAAGCCGGGCCCTCTCTCTTCGCCCTTCCGTGTGGAACTGTTGTCATCTCTTCTCGCGATGGCGATTTCCATTCCGACACATTTCGCACGCAGCAGTACTGGAATTCTTTTGCCACCATATCTTCAATTTTAGTGATGGGTCAACGTCAGTACAAGGTGTTATGTTTCGTTGCAGTTTGAAGCTATGTCAAGTAATCAAAAAAATACATACTCCCAGATTGACTGGATAAAGTACCAAGTATCCACAAAATTGGCACAGCGTTGCGCGACCAGGAGCAGGGGGAGAAAGGAAGCGAATTGAATGAGGGAAGGGAAAGGCCTGTGCGGTGAATTATTTCTGGACGGGGAACCACGCTGTTTTTTCTAACTCACTCTTTGCTTTGCTTGTTCCTAAGGATTGTTTTCCTTGTCTTACAGTTGAGTTACATTTCCATGGCCGGTAATTAATTGCTAAACGTCCAAATTGTCCAACCGCGAGTGTTTTCTCCGACGCATTTCCCCAAGTGACTTGTCCAAGTCAAACGACCTTCTCCCTCTCTTCCAGTGGCTTCAGGTATTTGGAAACTCGCGTCCTTTTAAGTCGGTCAGTCGCGAACCTTTGTGAGAGATGTACGAGGCTAAATATTTTATGTTTAAGGCTAAATATTTGAGCGATTCTTTCTGAAGCTAGGTCAGCGTCTTGTGTACGTGTGTTGTTTGCATAAGGCACATCTTCAGTGTGCATCGCAACGCCTGTCGTTTCGGTTTTGCCATTTTCCAGTCCCTCCCTGCATGCCGCTTAATTTTTTTCCCCGATGTGGCGGCCGGGAGGAGAGGGTGGGAGGGACTTAGGCCCTGCATGGTCTCTTTCTGTCTCCGCGCCCAGTTCCCATTCCGCTGTCAAATCGTCCCGGCCCTCCTCACGTTCCCTGAAATCCTGCCGCTCGTCCCGTCCTCTCGCTTTCCTAAATTCCTGATCCGTGCACGGGTTTCCGGGGCTGTTCCGTTGTGGGTGCAGGGATGGGGGTGGAGGGGCAAGGGAGTAGTGGGGGGGGGGGTTAGGGGTGAGGACCGAACGGGCCCCCAACTCCACCTCGACGAGGGAAAACCTGATTAGCGACCATTGTTTTAAAATTCATGGCCGAGACGGCAGGGGGGAAGATTTCGCTCTGATCCGCCATTTTTTTCTTCCCTCCCCCCTGTTTCGCCTTCTTTTTTCAATTCCGCCCTCACTTCGTATTCCTCCCACTTTGTCAACCCGTCTGCCGGGGGATGTTCATTTGGGGAGAGTTGATTTGCACAAAGAAGGGTTTCCCTTCGTCTAATACCATTCCCATTCGCCCCATGCATATCTCTGTACATGCCGGAGTACTCGCCAGCCCTCCTTCTTCAGCTGGTTGTGTAAACTCCATTACTCCAGCACCGACCTTCCGGAAAGGGGCAGGGGTGTTGGCATCCTGGTTCATGGCGAACCCTTTGTGTATTGCTTAATTTTCCTTGTTCCACCATTGATGATCTTCACTTGGCCTCGTGCTGTTTTCGCTCTTTTTCCAGCGCGTCTCTCTTGTTTAAAACGGAAGTTTCGCATGATGAATAATTTTACCTACCCCAAATCAGTCGGCCTTTGTTTTAACGGTAATAAACTATGGTAAGTAGTTCTTGAAGCAGCCAATGGTTTTGTCCCCCTACGAATGATGGCAGTTGATTTTTAAAGTCGGAAGACGGTTGCGTGGCGAATGTCTACGGGTTATTCGTTGAGCCTAATTTAATAGCTTTCATAAACAAGTTTTAGTTAATTTATTATTTCGTTTATATTAACAAGAAGTGACCAGAATTCTTGTAATCGAAATCCCCCAGGAGCCGGCTCGACATAATAAGTATTCACCTACAAGGTAGCGACTGCGCATGGTTTTACGATAATATTTACATTTTTTTTTTGCAGGTTCCCCTTACCTTTCCCCATCCATTTGAAAAACCCTAACCCCCTCATCTCTTACCCTTTCCTCCTGGTGCTGCACCCCCTGCCACACACCTTTTTGGTGGCTTGCAGGGTATTGATGTAGATGTAGATGAAGATGTTGGTATAAGTGGAAGCCCCCACCCTTCGGCTTCCACTGACGAAGGTTTGGCGAGCGATACCTTGCAGGATACTGTATAAATAAATAAATACATATATATATATATATATATTAATATATGTATACATATCCATGCATGTATACAAATATGTATAATATTGTATATTTATATTATATGTATGTGTGTGTCTGTGTATATATATATATATATATATATATATATATATATATATATATATATATATATATGCATATATGCATATATGCAAAGTATCCTTCAAGCCACCTCTAGGGTATGTGGCAGGGCGCAAATACACACCAGACTAATTTTGACTCAAATATTTTTACTCCAAGGTTGGAGAGTGTTATTCTGATCCTTTTTGTTTGTGGAAAAAATGACATCTTAGATCTATCTCTTCTACACTTGATTTCTCTAATTTTATTGGCATGATCTCTCCTACCGTAGCACGATGGGGGTAATAATATATTTTCAACATCACTGCTTAAGAGACGTTCTTCAAATATACCCTAGAGATTTAATCTGTAATTTAACTCTGGCTCTGTGATTCCCAACCGGGCTCCTCGCATAATTTCGATACGCTGCTTAGTTAATCATTACAACATTTCACAAATCTAGCTCAATTACGCCACTCGCGATTTAATTCTGCAATCAATCCGACTCAATGTGTTGAGGATGGTCGTCTGCCTGTAGAAATGTGAAACATATTCTCGAGTCTTTTGTACTTTATAAATTGCCAACTTCTCGCTCTTTCACATTAACGAAATCATGTTTGCACACATCAATGTCTAGTTTGTGAATATATTAGATAACTTGTTTCAATGTTCAACTATTTATCCAATTTGCTTGAGTCCAGCATTTTATAGCTATTGCTACGTTGGGTATTAAATACATTTATGTTCCAATAATGACTAAATGTTTTGTCATTTGTATGTTCTTTTTGCCCTGCGGGTGCGGGATAGGGAGCATAGTGCTTTTGGGGTTTTGAAGCGATGGAGATTTTTTTATTCGTTTGGAGTTTTTTGACTGGGATTTACGAAGAGACGAGGGTTCGGAAATTACGTGGGCAAATGCATTAATGTCAGTCGGTATTTTTCGCGAACCCCTTTTTCCGGCCAAGGCGTGCGGGGGAGTCTGTCGGCTGGCCGGGCCGCGATGCATATATAAATAATTAAGACCGCTCAATTTTTTAATATTCCTTCCCCCACCCCACCCACTGACTCCCCCTCCTCCACCACTTCCCCAGAATCCTGGGAAGCACCCTCCCCCCCCACCTTTGCACTCCTAACCTCATCCCCAGCCTGCTCCTCCTCACACAACCTCCCCACCTCGGAAACTAATGGGAACTGCATTTTTAATTTGATCCTCTCCATCAAGTTGTCTCGGAGCGAATATGTATATGAACTGGCGTCGGGCTGCGGAAATCTCTCCGGCCCGCCGGAATAGGCCGTTCGTTCACTCTCCCTCCCCCTTCCCTCCTCTCGTCTCATCGCCCCTTGTCCGCGGGTGGAGAGGGCGAGCGTGGCCTATGGAGATGGAGTGTGTATAGGGTTTGATAGTTGTATCGACAGTTCATTTTTTTTCCTAATTCTTTTTCCTCTCCGTGCAAAGTAGTAGTATTTCCCGTTCGCGGCCAGGGACCGGGATTCTTTCTCTCTCTCTTCGTATCTGTTTTTCAGCGGTGTCTCGACCACGTGAATGCATCTCTACCCACCTTCCTCTTCCCCGGTCCCCTGACCTGCCGCCCCACCTTTCCCTCCCCCCTCATCCCACAACGCCCCACCCCCCGGGGGAAAAATGGAGTTCGGATGAGCGCCACGAACTGAACTTAGAAGAGGAATTAAAAAAAAAGGACGACGCTGAAAATCGTAAATGGGAAACTTTTTCGATCCCTATCCCTTCGTATTCCCACTCCGCACCCCCCCCTCTTGTGCCCCTCGGTTTTTTGTCCTTCCCTCCCTCTTTACCCCATCCACTTCTGAAAAAAGTCGTAATGTTTCCGGCCAGGGTAGTGGAAGTTTATGAATTCTTTCGTTTAAAAACTCGGGGGAAAGAGTAGAGTCCCGCGTCCGTCTTCATCTCTCTAGTAGTGTCTTTCTCCCCTCACTCCCCCATTCTTCTCCTTCTCTCGCCTTCTCTATCACACCCCCCTTCCACTTCCGTCCTTCCATTCCACACATCCATCCACCCTCCCCGTCTTTTTTAATTCCTTTCATGGAGTGGACAAGTTGCATCCCTATTCCCACCCCTCCACCGCATTGGCACACATCCCCTCCCCCCGGTTTCCGTGGCTTTCTCCACATACATTGTAGTATCTCCGGCTTCGCCCGAGAAAACTAGCTCTTCGTTTGTCTGTTTCTTTGCTCTTGGTATTAATGTACACCTTTTCGCGGCTTTGTCGTTTCTCTCTCCAAGAGACATGCCACCACGGACTGCCGTGCTCGCTAGGATACGGGAGCTCCCTTGAGGAAGTAAATTCATTTATTTAACCACTGAATGACTACGAGTTCAGCCCGCCCACCTGGAACCCTTCCGCTTCGGAATTTTCAAAGATTTTTGCGATTTTAAAGAGGGAGGGGGTTGTCTGCGTCTCTTTGTTTTCTGTCTCGTGCGGAATTCCCCATTTTTGTGCCGGGACGTCGACGACGTCTGGTTTTATCTCCTTCTAGTACTTATTTGACAGTCTGTGGTGTTCTCCTTATCTGCCCGACACTGTTATGTAATACGTCTGACCAAACCACAAATTCCGCTTTGCTTAAGTCCTTCGCCGAGGACTTCCTCATTCTATTTCTTCATTTCTCAGGGGGTCTGTTGTCTCTTTGACCTTGGATTTTCCTCGCATTTCAAAGCCTTTTTGTTAAACCTTCATGAATATTTATCGCTTCCAAGTGATGTCCATCTTCATTACATTGTGGCGGGCATGATTTCAAATTTTCTCTCAATTGATTTCCGCGAGGTGTACCTAATTTTTTATTTTGACACGGAAATTGGTGTATTCGGTAGAAAGTTAGGGTTCTCGCAATGTACATGAGCAGGATGGGATGTTTTCCTTAACTTGGTAACTTTATATTGCGACGCTGAAGTGCGAAGCTGACAGCGTGTTTTCTATAGGGTCCACCGAGATCCTGGCGTTCATTTCATTCTCTCCCTTATTATCGTTTTAATGTGTATGTAACTTTCTACTCATATTAATACTAGCCCTGCTTCTTTTGTTTCCCATTTGTTCAAGTAGTTATCCATGAAGTATCTCCTGAGTGTAGCTACGGACCTCTCGCTGTGGGATTTTGCGTCATTTGCGCCGGGCTCGATCACTCGCAGTATCTTTTATGAAAGGTCGCCTAGTTGGACTTTATTTTTTTGGTGTCAGCAAATTCCGCGTTTTAATTGTCCCCACTATTTATGTATAGTTTAATTTGTTATTAATTATTTTTTGTATCCATTTTATGAGTCTCACCTTCCTAAGGACGCCTAAATAAACACTGAATCTTTTATAACACCGCTTTCTTTCTACGTTGGTCGCCAGTTGTCCTCTTTTTATTTTTAGAAAATCACGCAAACGTATTCATACGTGTAAATGGTATTATGTGTGGCGATCGCGAATAAAGCCATATTTAAGTTAAATGTCGTAAAGTTACTGGTCGTAAGATGACAATCCTAATTAGAGATTATTTGACTATGACTACTGTTTCAAGCATAGGAGCCGTGCCGTGATTTCCTCTGAACCTCCGAGAATCGCGAGGAAAATATCATTGGCCACGGTCCCTTGGATTCCATACGTTCTTGATGCGTAGAGCAGTTACTAGAACCATCAGTAGTGACGTGGCGGGTGCGGGATGTCATGATTTCCATCCGGTATAGTATGTGGATTTCGGTGCTCATTTCTTGCTACATCCTTATCATTGCATCTGTAAACTTTTGAGCCTGACATAGTTTGAATTTGTGAATTGAGAATTGGAAGTCTTGAAGTAGAAAGAATGTCGTGGATGTCTAGATTTTTTGCTGGAAAAATTCACACGGAAACGAATAGTGGTAGAGGGAGGATTGTGTCGAGAGCAATGGACCACTTGTCCTACGCTAACTTCGATGTTGGAAGTTAATTGATACGTATCATACAGAGAAGAACCATCCCTCAAACTCTCCACTCTCCTCTACGTGCCCGTCTGGGAGCGTGCAATCGAGCCTCGGCGGCCCCTCTACTCGGGGCCGCCCCTTTTCCCATCTCCCACGCACCCTGGGGACAACTGATCCGCCAATTTGCTCCGCGGCATCATCTTGCCGCCTTCTCCTGCACGCCTCCTCCCCCAGGGCCCCACCAGTCTCTCTCTCCGACACCGACCCTCCCTCCCCGCCGCCGTATTCCTCGCACCCTCCCCCTGCTCACATAATCCCTTTCCTTTTTCCTCGACACTAATTTCCCACGTCGTTCTCGCCCCACCTCCTCCCCTCCGATAGCCGCCATCTCTCTCCCCTGCCCCACGCACGCAGAGCTCAGAGAGGCGGCGGCGGGTGGGAATAGGACGGGGGCACTCGTTCGCGACCACCCCTCTCGTCTCCGGGGGTATCGAGGGGGGGACGGTGGGCGTGTTTCGAGGGGGGGAGGTGTGGGGGCTCCGTTTGAATATTTATGCGCGAGGCGGGAGTGTGGCGGGGGGGCGGACAACTTATGAAAATGAGGGTAGGGGGGTGGGGTTGGCGGCGACGTTGGCTCCCGGGTGGGTTCGAGGAAAGGGTGGAAAATAATGGTGGGTTTTTGGATGGAACGGATGGGGGGTGGAAGGGCTAATGCACAAAGAGGGGGGGAGGGAGAGGCAGAGTCGAGTTCCAGCCTCGGGGCTTTCGGTGGGGAATAGTTGTTTCAAGAAAATCCCTCCTCGCCATCTCCACCGCCCTCTTAACTTTTACGCAACCGTATCTCTAAATGTTACCGCGTTACCTATTAGCATAGGGCTTGCCTGTTTCTTACCTCCCTTATTTTTTAAGAGCAGAGTCTCAGAACTTTCACGGGCTCAGGAGTTAGCCATAAGGTATGAAGCAGAGTCAAGTTTTCCTGGAAAGAATTTTTTTTTAAGGTTTTCTTTTTCACCTGGTCTTGAGTTTTAGATTCGATCGGGCATGACATATTTTTTTGGCGTTTTCATTGTTCTCTATACGCTCTCTATCATTTGTTTTTCTTTCATAGACGAGGGTATAGAAGCTCATGCCATGTACTTAGTATTCTACTGCATGATTGATTTCGCAACGATGGAGATTCCCGTTGAATGTTATTATTCTCTGTCGGGCAATGTAACGTATATTTCAGCTGTAACCATCCACGCATTTGGTCATCGAGGAGAATTCAACCACTGTTCATTTTAGACGGTTCTTTTATAACTTACGTGCTTATTCACGGAATTATTTAATGTTAATGCATATCGAGAACAGTCTCTATGAATTCAGTTGCCATTCTTGAAAACGATCAAATCGGTCAATTCTCTCCTTCGGCATCGGCCGTGAAAGTTTTGAATGGGTGGCAGGCGCGGGTAAATTTCTTTGCTTTACGCTTCTTTGCTTTACGCTTCTTTCGGTTACAAATCCAAAGCATTAATGCGAATTATATATTAACGCCATTTCAGTTTTTTTAATAATTCATGATTGAGTAAGTTACAAATATGTTATAAGTAATGCCTTTCACATGCCAGAAACTAGTACGAGTATATCTGTGATTAAAATGGGTTTGAAACCCCAAAGTAATTTTCCAACGATATTGAGCCACATAAATATCTTGTAAATTATTCATTTAAATCGTATCGGCTTTGCAGAACAGAACCAGTAATTAAGGCGAAACGTCAGTAGGTGAAGTTGGATTTCAGCATGCATTAAGTCAGACATGGCGTATAGAATTCTCACGAGGGTATAAAGGGGGGGAGGGTGGCAAGTACCTTTCTCATTGCCATCTATGGTTTTATCGATCAAGGCGAATCCCGGTCTAGGGGAATGATTTGAAATCAACCTATGAAATTGTTGCATTGAAATTCATATTAGCGGATGATTCCGTTAAAAGTTACTGTTGTGGCAACTCCCGCGGTTTTTTGGAAAGAGATTTCATTTTCCCCGATGGAGCCGAAATGAAGGAATGTGGAGGTAGTCGGCCGTAGTTACAAGGATGTACATAGGGCTACTTGAATCAAGGGCGCAGTTAATATTTCCCTTAATCATTATGTTTCTATTTTTGACGAGTCCATCACTCTCGAATAACGCTTTCCCATCGCCATTCCTTGCTGTTTCAATTCCACTTGTTCTCTGGCTCCCTCTCTCTCGAAGGGAATGGCAGGAACTCGTCATACATTCGTGTCTTAGGATTCGCAGGCACGGCTTGTCGTTCTCATAATTTTGCGAAGTCAAGGGGGAAGGGGGAAGCGCGAAAAACCAAGCGAAAAACATCAGCACTTTTAGAGTGAAGAGTCGAAAGGAATCATCTCGGTTCCTTTTCTTAGAAGAGCTCGTGCGGCCGTGGTAGGCGAAATGGATTTTCCACTTTTTTTTTGGCGGTCGCTCGAAGGAACGTGCCTTAGTTCGAGAAGGGAATGATTCAAAGACGGAATGGGTGAAGAACGAGCGCTTCCAACGAACAATAGTAACAAGTATGACCATATCTAAACTTTTAGGTCGATAATTATTTTATTCTTAGCGATAGACATCCGAGCGAAGGGGAGGGGGTTTTTGGGGTGGTTCCCGGAGAAGAGGGGAGGGCGAGCGGCGTTGCCTTCTTCTCCACACATATTTCTCATCAGCCCCTCTCTCGGAACACATCCCCCGGCCCACATGCCTTCCCGCTCCCATTTCACGTCCCCCAGTCGGCTGCACATGTAATATTTAGGAGAGTGCCGCCGCGATTGAAGCGGCGAAGAGATCGGCGGGGGACGTCGGGGAGGAGGTAGGGAGGGAGGGGAAGTGCTGGCGGGAAGGGGTGGCACGATTTAGGACTTAAAAAAGCGACAGCTTCGCCGTCGACGCCCCCCCCCCCTCGGCCACCGACGACCCAGAGACCAGAATGTGCTCACGGGTGGTTTGAACCGCATATATCGAATGAAATCCGCTGATTGAAGAATATCCCCTCCACCCACCCCCCCAGATTTTTCTCGACGACGTGCCCATCTCACCGACCTACCGCTCCCCCCCCCCTCCACATCCTCCCGCACCCTCTCCGTCTCTCATTCCCGTCCGACCAAAGAATGATGTCTCGGAATTCACGGGATGCATTCCTTTGAAGGGCTCGGGAAATGATTTTTCCCACCCCAACCTCCACTTTACAAATCGTATTCCATACGTTTCGTTCCGCCGTCCCCTTCCGTTTGCATGAAATGGCGGGGGAGAGGCCTGAGGCGGAATTTCGAAGGGAGTGGATCTCTCTTATATAGATCAACACATTCAAATTTTTTTATTCTGGTCGGAATTCCTCTCCTCCCTTCGCCCTCCGCGCCCACTTTTTATCTCAGCTTTGGTTTCCATGAAAGGATAACGGCACCGCCGACGCTTCCTCTCCGCCATCCCGCTCTTCCGCCGTGCGCTGGTTGCTTCTCCGGCCCACAGGGGGTTGTTTTCTCTCGACCCAGAGGACGGGGGTATGGCGGAGAGGAAGCATTGGTACGGTGCGCACTTGGCGGGGGAGAGGGGGGCTAGTTTGAGGAAGTAGGAGCTTGTAAATGGCGCATGCATGTTCGGGTGGGTGGGTAGACGCGTAGTGGTTGGGAGTTGGCTTAGTTTATGTTCACATAAATATTTATTTGCACTTCATCCGTGTGTGAATGTACGTACATTATGCGAGGGTTATTCAATGGAGAATATTTTCAATCGCTTAATTTATGGTGAAAATATTTAATTTATCCTTTATCATCTTAGCTGAAAGTATGTAGCATCTGTCGTATACGTTCCATTTATTTGACCTCAGTATTGCGTCAGTGGAAACCATTGCAAGTTGCAACGTGTTCAGTGTGCCTACGCCATCGTTGGAGGTTTTTATTGTTATTTATTCAGCAGTAGTCCGAAAGCCGCCCTGTTTTGCCATTATATAGGGTTTTTACATTGATATATATAACCATGAACAAAATTACAACCACCCAATCCCTAGTTGATTTAAAACGTTTTAAGATTAGAGACTGAATCAATTTCAGGGTAAGGCAAACCCTGTTACACCTTTATAAAAATAAACGCCAACACATGTATGTATCAGTATGCATGTATATGCATATGCTCGTATGAGCATACACATACTTACATTTACGTACAAACAGGTATATATGAATAAGCACACACTATATATGTGCGTTGTATCGCCCCGCGAAGCACCGCTCTTCCTGCCCCTTCTCGTACACCTACCGTCTCCTCTCTCCCATGACTCGTGTCCTTAGTCTTCTTCTTTTCGGTGAAAAAGGCGGTTTGCACTCCGAAGTATTAAAACATTCTATGGTGCTTTGTAGTAGAAGTGAGTCATATTTCTTCCGTCGAATGAGGTTGTTCTGTGAGCGTAATATTTAAAAAAAACTAAGAATTGAGTGTCCTTGTATTGTGTTTTAAAATGTTCAGCTCCTTGTCACGCCTGTGCGTGTATATATACACTCACACACACACACATAAACAAACCTCCATACATAATGTGTTCATGAAAACGGCACAAAACACAAAAAGATATTTTTAATGTAATTATTTACTCTATTAATAACGCTAGCACGTTTTGATATGTGAGATGGGGAAAGCAAGTCCTCAAGTGTAGGAAATAATGAAGGTGATGTCAACGAATCAAAGGGGGGGGGGGTTAGCTCTAGGAAGGGAAACAAATTGTGGGTACGCAAAAGTCAATAGGAAGGAGATTAAGAGGAGGGTGAGCGAGTTGAGGACACAGGAATGGGGAAAATAATTCATTGCGACATTTCAATCCGAGGGTCCATCACAAATTGAAAAATGGTTGACTATAATAGGACTTGTGCTACGGATTCGAGTTGAGACGCTTGCCACTTACGCTTTCGAGCATTATGCGATTACCGAGTGAATCTAAACGAGGTTATTAATGGGTCAGATAGCGTTACTAACCGATGACAAATTCCTTAATCAGTAGTAGCCCGAGTATTTTAAATCCTTCTTTGAGATCACGGAGAGTTTGATCTCGATATTTTGCTGTGCTTCCATTGGTACTATATTTGACCATTATCGGGAACAGTACCTGCATGTATACTTTGCCAAAATTCAAAAAAAATTATCTATAATTTGCGTAGAAACGTACATTTTGTAATCGAATAATATTTAGACATTCCTCTGAATAAATACAAAACAAATAATAATGCCGACTTCTTTAAGTGATGTAAATTCGGGCGCACGTGTGGATTCCCCATACTCATGTAATGTCTGTGATGCATGCAATTTAAATCACATCCAGGCTGGTAATATTCCATTTCAAGTGTTCAGTTTCCCTCCCATTAGCTAGACGCTTCGAACGAATAGTTTTATATAGCTCCTTTTAGTCGTAATGCTCCATTAATTATTCATTACTTTGAATGATTATGCTGAATATAACTTGATGTAAATATAGACAGGTCAATAAATGAATATATTTGAAATGATGAAAAGATCTAACCTTGAAGGTTGAATTAAATTTCAGGCAACCACCGCGAAGCCATGAACCGAGTGAACAGTGACGTGTATTTAAAAGTCAAAATTTAAATAGCTGTTGAGGAGATTTGTACGGAATCGTAACTTGCTATTCGTAAACAATTTTTCGCCTTGATACTAAGCTTACTAAAGTAAGCGATGTACTTTCCAACATTTCCGAAATCCAAAGAAAATTTCGGAGTTTGTTTCTGGTAATATGTGTCACTTAAATGCTAAGGAGTGTACGTGCTATTGACGTATTGATATATAAGAAATCGAGGAAGGCCCGTCTTATGATAACAGTGAATTCAGAAAGTCGAGCTGTTAAGTCGAGTACCCAAGTGTTAGCCTTTATGAAGGCATGCATTTCCCATGAATTTCCGTGACGCACGACAAACCTCCAAGACTCCATGGAGGGATAACTAATACAGATTTATCCGGATTAATTAGGAATTGCGAATGGGCTCTCTCTGTAAGGGGAACTTGGGAGTGGAGTGTGGGGTGCGAGGGCGGGGAGCGTTGTGGATGGGGTGAAACCCTTCGACAGTTCGACAGAGAAATTCGCTGCATTGTCTCCCATTCCTTCTAGCGGTGACATATGCTAATTTTTTCCGCGGAAATATTTGGGTCGGATCTCGCTGCTGTGAGCGATGGAAAAGAAACGCAGAGATGTGTTCCGTTTGACGGTCGGGAGGCGTGGGGGGAGAGGAATGGAATGGGAAAGCGAGAAAAACCGAGAGAACGAGAGGATTTAATCATGTAATGGTTTTCTACCACTCTCTCACGAATCCCGAGACTCAAAAGTTTACAAAAAGTTCGAATGGCCCTTTTTCTTAAGAGTTATCCTTGGGTCGAAATATTATGGAAGAGATATTAAATTAGGGAAAAAACCCCAAGAAGTGTATTTATTAACTGCTTTGACTGAAGGGAAAGGTGGAAAATGATATTTAAAAACTTCAACTCCCCCTTTCTTCTTTGTCAATCTCGACTAGTCGGGGATACTAGGCCGATGTTAAATTTCCATCATATAATGCATACATACTTTTCTTTAAACTCAACATAATCCACGATGAAGCTGACGCTAGAGGAAGTCGATCCCTTTAAGCTCATTGCTCCCATTGGACGACGAATGGAAAATTTAATTATATACGCACGGGAAAGAGGGGATAGAGGTCTAAACCCTTTGGTTTTTCACCAGCTGCGAAACTGAGCGAACCGTAAAACTAATGCATACCCTAAGAGGAAAAGAAAGGGTGAACAGATTTAATCAGAAATTAATCTGCGGCGTAGAAATTTCACACCAAGTCCCTTTCTGGAATAAATATGGCAAAAAGAATGAGAAACGGGATATTTGGGAGGAGGGGGAGTCAATTTATATTCATAGGCGTCGCGGTTATGAACGTAGTCCGAGCCGAATTGGAAAGGGTACCCCAGTAGGTAAGGCGCCTGGCGCAAAGAGGCATACGGTGTCGCTTCTCGGGGAGGGAAAATATTGTCTTTAAAATCGCTCCGGTTGACGGGAGACGACAGCGTTAAAGCGAGCCGTGCAGAACGGCGACCTGTCTCTCCCTCTCTCTCTCGGCTCGTGTTTCCCCTCCCGCTGGTTCAGAATTTGCGTGGCGAGCAAGCGGGGGAAGGGAGAGAATGGTAAAGCAGGGCGATATAGGGCTGGGGAGAGGAACGGGGGACCGAAACCACTGTTTGGTCGTAGTGTCCTTATTATTCGTGATTTTATCCCCAGTTTACACGTCGTCGTAAAATAGTAAGTAAAGAGCCCTTAAGTGTAAAAGTAAGAACTCGATCGAAGATCGGGATCGGTTGGAAGAGAAGGAGTAAAGGACGAATCAGGGTTTGCCACTACCCCTGCATCTTGCAACTTTCTCGTCCTACCCCGGCTTCGCCAACCCGTTAGAAACACCTCTCAGCATCCCATATTGCGAAAAAAATCGAAATTGGTCGGGGAATAGGGTAAGATGAACAACATAACTTTACTTAACCTTTGCCTTCCTCTCACAGTCACCACATTTCCTCGCCCATTCCTATTTGTGTATGTGTTGGGGGTTGTTAACAGGCTGCGGGAAAGGAGGGATGTGTGATAATAAGAATCACCGAGGAATATGGCGAGGTTGAAGAGGCAAGGGAGAATGGGAAGTGGGCGACAGGCTAAGGATGGCTTCGAGAAATTAGCGCTTAATGGAGAGGGATAGCATCGTAGATACGGGCTAATACGGAATGGCGAGGTAAAATATCTTGGATCCGAATATAGTCTGAATGAAAGGGAATGTGCGTAAGAGGGAAGGCGAAAGGCTGGAGCGAAGCGGAGTATTTTCCGGAGGCATGGAAATAACGAATTCAAATAATTCATTGAGAGGGAAACTGGGAGGGGTGGATTCGTCAATATTTAAATGATACCCAACTCCCTTCCCGCAAGGCCATATTCCCCCATTTATCCCTCAGTCTCCAGCGTCTCGAACCCAATGCACAAAAAACCACCTTCCTCTTCATTTCCAGAAGTCCCCCATCCACGGTCAGAGAGAGGGAGTAAAAAAAGGAAAAAGGTTTCCTCGGCTGGTGCTGCTGCTGCGGCCTTTCTTTCGATCCCTCCATTTAACCGCCCGGCCGACGCCGCATGCTCTTCCGCCATTTCAATTAAGTTCATCCCATATTCTTTCGAAGATGGGCGGGAAAGAGAGAGAGAGGGAAAGTCAGTCAGTCGGAGGACGGGCGAAGAGAAGGAAATACCTTCTACCAATCGTTAATGATGCTTCTAATGCTATTCGTCGAGTGATCACACGAACCGGTATTCACTCTTTCTCATTTCTCATCCCTCTCACAGTCAAACAAACAAACAGACATGCATTTACAGGTACCAGCGAGTGTGTATATATATATATACATATATATATATATATATATATATATATATATATATATATATATATATATATATCTATATCTCTGTGTGTGTGGGTCGCGGTAGTCCAGAGGGTGGACTACTGACCGTAGGGTCCCGAGTCCCGAGTTCGATTCTCGGGCAAGTCTCTCGGCACCTGCAGCTCTACCCGAGCTATATGTTTTTCGGGTACCAGATCTTTCTGGGAAACCATAACCGGCACAGGGGAAAGAACTGGCCCACCTACCCTGATGCGTGAATTTCACACGCTGTCGGGCTTTGTACTGGGTGAACTCTACCATCACCTACCAAACCGACCCTCTGGTTATGACTGTGTTTATGGTGTGTATGTATATATATATATATATATATATATATATATATATATATATATATATATATATATATATATATCCGTTTCGGTGATCGTGCCGTATCGTCGAGTAAGAAAGGATCGGAAGAAAGTGACATTTGTTGGCGTTTATGTATACGTTACATTTGAAGGAAGAGGGACAGAAAAAAGTGGAAGAGGAAGAAGCTATGCACGCGCAAAGGCAAGGATAAAAAGGGCCAAAGGGAGAAATGAGTTCGGGTGCGAATGCGGAAATGCCGGTCGGTTGTGTTGTGTTTGGGAGTCCCGGCGGGAAAGGGGGGAGGGTTGTGATGGGGGAGGGAGGCAGGAGTTGGTAGGAAAGCGGATTCGGCGATGGAGAGCAGGGGAGGTTTGCGGCGTCTGGGGGAAAACAAGACGTGAGTTGAAGGAATAAGATGGGGTGTGGGGTATAAAGAAGGCTAAAGGACGCGGAATAAGGGGATTAAATGTGAATCCTTAGGGGACACACCATGGGAGGGAGTGGTGGGCACTCTGAGCGTGGGGAGTCCGCGCGTTTCGCTGCCTGGGCACTCCCTCCTCGCCCCTCTCCTCCTCCCCGCCGCGCACTCATCGAGAGTCCTTTGTCCCTCGCTAGACGCTCTGTTATTTCTGTACCCATATTCCCGTTGTGTGTTGCAGTCATCTACCACAACATGCGTATACCCATGCATGTAGGTGGGAGTAATTGAGTACCCACTTAAAGCCTAAACAGTTATAAAGTTATAAAAAGAAGTATGAGTTGTGTTTGTGTCTAGGTAGTGCATTGGGAGGTACAGGCTCAAGTCAAATAACTCAAAATAAACGCACAAAAATTGTATTTTTCGGTTGTTCGAACTCTAAATCCATCCACGAAATGAGAGTACTTGTACTGTAGGTGAAAGTCGAAAAAACTTGTATTTTTTTAAGATTGACCATAACGTTCTTTCCAAAAAGTCCTCTTT
The DNA here is from genome assembly GCF_022747635.1 of Hetaerina americana. NCBI lineage: Eukaryota > Metazoa > Arthropoda > Insecta > Odonata > Calopterygidae > Hetaerina > Hetaerina americana. The sequence continues at coordinate 12,090,022 of NW_027287095.1, forward strand.
TTCATTCTTTTTACCACTATTAGTACTTTATTCCCTTTAGTTTTTGTTTTTATTTTTCCGCCATAACACTTAGAGAGATATGCATTCAAAAAATTTTTCCTTAGAAATCTAAATTATATTTTCCATTTTAGGACATCAGTATGTTCGATAATATTATTTCTCCAGACTAGACCCCTCTGCGGCATTGAGCGCAATTGCGGTTTAATGCTTCCGAAGATAGCGGCAGAAGTTTTATTGCGCACAGCATCAAATGTTATCGCGATAGCCTAACTCCAACAAGCCTGTTATTCACAGTCAGGTTTGCACTTTTTCGGGTGCGACGGGGTAGCTGCAATGGAATAAATATAGTATCTTCCATCGAAGGAAAGGTGTGATACTCATGGCTGTCTCGCTCGTCACCGAATCCCAATCACGATTATCTGATTGCCGAGATTGGACGATGAGCTATTCGGCGCGGCAGGGAAGGGGGTGGTAGGGGCAGGGCTGGGATTCGTAGGCGGGAACTTAATGGGAGAGGAAATGCAGAAAGGAAGTACCGGCAGAAGTACTGGTAAGGGTCCAAGCACTCGGTATTGATTTGTGGGGAACCAGCAGCAAAAATCTGAAGAACTGTTGGTGGATGCTCCGGCAGTTTGAACGGTGAGGATCGAGGGAGCGATAAGGGATGAGAGGAGGGACTTGGTGATGCATTGTGCAATGCCTAAGTCTAAAGACGTCCCGGTTCACATTTAGTGGAACGGTTGTGGACCCTGGCCACGGGTTCTCTCGGCTTCCACGCCATTCCCACTCATTCTTCCGATGCCTTTTGACGAGGAAAGGTGCCGCTTTACCCTCAATCCTAACTCTCGTTGCGGTCACCCTCCCCAAACTCCCTGCCTCGAGTGTTTGAATATATTATTTCTGTTTTATTTTTTTTCAATTTTTAATGACCTCCTCCTGTCCGCCCTGACCACTCGCCGTACCTCTCTTGCCCGCGGCGTTCTGGTCCCTGCAAGCCAGCCGCCTGGAAATGGTTTGCAGGAAGGGGTTGGTAGTTGCTACGGTGTGGGTGAAGGGAGAGGCGGGCGTGGGATGGAATTCTCGTCTGCCTCCACCCCCGATTCTCCAACTCTCTCTTCCTTCTTCCTCCCTCGAGGCTCGTGCGTTGGGAGTCTCTTTGGCGAAAGGCTCTTCGTCGCCTATCTTTGCCTCCCTCCCTCTCTGTCGTACCATTCCGTTTGATTCCTCTCGTTCTGCCTTTTTTCTCACATACTACACCCGCTGTTAATATTTGACGTGTTTTTTGGCTCCCCCTTTCCCATTGACCTCTGTTTCACCGTCTGCTTTGTGCCGTAATTGCTTGCATTCCCAGAGGTTCGGGGGGCGCTAAAGAATTTAAAAGAGGGAAAGGATATTTTATTTCTATAAGAAGCAGGGGGAGTGGGTAGGTGAGAGGCCAGGCGCGGAGTCTCTTTGATGCATTCGATTCCCTTTCTGCCGGACGGGCACGGTTACTCCGGGCGGGCGAGAGGTCAATCCCTGAGGGGCCGCAGAATCGTTTCTCAAGTAGAAATCCTTTCAAAAATCCCGTTTGCGCCGTCTCGTCGGACGCCCCGAGAGGAGTGAGGCGAGGAGTGTGCCGCGTGCTTACTGTCGGGAGTCGAGTCGGTCTCTCCCTATCCTGGAGGAATGAATCCCGGTGGGAAACTGCTCTCCGGGCTAACATCCCTTGAGAGAACGAACGCTACCATTCCATACGCAATTTTTGGCGAAATAGTTCGAATGCTCTCACATCCATATCTTCCACGAGCTGAAGCATGACGTCAATTATTTTGCGTGTGGACGCAGGCTGATCATACGTGAGTCGAAAATGTTCCAAATTAGATTTCAAATTTTTTCTCTATTGTGAAGTAACGTTTTGTGCCTTTACAATGTAATTTCAGCATTGCAATTTGAAGAGTGTTCGACTTAATTGGTTTGATAGGAAAACAAAAGTAACTAAATATCTTTGGCCATTACCACTTTGTCTCCTCTGAGCGGTGTCTACATTTCTCGTGAGGAGGGCTTTATTTGACATCCTTTCTTGTTTGCCTGAGTAACTGCCCAACTCATTGTCCGAAATTTCGCCCCGCGCAAGTTCTCTACGACTCCTCTTTGTACACAGAGGACCAGTGTTGCAAAGCAGTCCATGTAGAACTTGAACGGCTAGTAGTATTACTTGATTGGGAAACATTCGATTAGAAGGGAATTGGCAAGTGTTCTTTTCTGTTGCCATAATTTGAGCTTAAATTTGTTATTATATTGGCTCATCGACGCGATAAACTTTTGATTACAATTATGATTATTAATAAATCAAAGATTGCTCTTTGTTCTAATGATTTCGACCTCTGGGAGAGACCCCAAGGTATGCTTTCCGGATTTTATTGGACAGTCAGATCAATGGTCCATATTTAAAAGCTAAAAACGAAATAATCGGTGTGTATTTAAAAACTGAATAAAATTGCTTTGAAATTGGAGATCTACTTCAGTCCAAATAAATGTTGCATAATCGTAAGCTAAAAATAAATCTATGTCCACACAATGTACTCCAAACCGCCACTAGGATGTGTGGCGGAAAGCATTTGGCACCGGCCTTTTTTTTAATATGCACTTACGCATAAATATAAAAATATATTTGCGCACATATATAGACACACTTACGTTACACACTTTGTCGTTCGTTCGTAGGGATTGTATACAGTGCCGGAGAAAACTCGTACTTGAACTTGTCTCGTGTGGTGTCCATTTTTCTTATTCTATTCTGATGCTCCAGTTTGCCTACTAAAGAGAGGTCATGGCAGCACTCTCGGCGTGAATAGTAAACTCGTTTTCCGGTACTTTTCTAATAGTCTTTCCAGCTCTCTTTGTGACCCCAAGGGCCAGTTGAAATTTACAATTGAAAATTACAACAAACAGCGGATTTTCTCGGGATCATTTCCAATCCTGGAATGAACGTTTTCTCCCAGGTATTCCAGATGCTTGCCATCTTTTCCAAATGTGACCAGACGGAAGTAATACCTCACTCTTTGTGTTTTCATTACATTGTCCTGCAACCCGTCATACGAAGCCTTGCTTCTCTAAGACCGACCCGAATGTTCTTCTGATTGGTGATTCCAATGAAAGATTTTATGTGGTTCTAACGCCCAAGTATTTGACCTGGTCTGAGATACTTAATTTGAGCCTCTTCATTTTCTACTTGTCATTTTCAATCTTCCCTTTTATTCTGAAATATTATTACCGAAAATTTTACTATTTCTAGCTCCTACTCGTTATCTTCTAAAATATACTCTGAATCGTCGGAGACTAGTCCTCGATCTGCTGGTTTCATTATTCATCTGTAAATAACAACCTATCTCTCTCTGTCTTCGGCCAAAAACCTCAGGTGACTGATATAACACGGGAACTTAGGTTATTGAACTATATCAAGAAGACTAGTTGACTATAACTTCTGTGGTACTCCTGCTGTTACATCTTCCACTAATCAACTCCGAATAATTTTGCTTTACGAGTGTGTTAGAAATCGAAATCCCGTAAATCACTTTCTCTTAAATTCCACCCTATTTTTTCTGTTGGAAATTCTTACGATTGGCGAAGGCGTTTTTGAAATCTAAATTCACTTGCATATTTATTCCATTCCCCCATTGTAGGAAATCGTGAATAAAAAACCCTGTTGTGTTTCGCAGAGTCCTTCTGTAGATGAGCCCGTGCTGGCTCTGGCTTAATATGTTCCAACTTCCGAGAATTGACATGATATTACTGGCAAAATGTAATTTCTGAGTTGTGGTATTTAATAAGATTTTCTGCTTATTGAGGCTATGGATAGTTAAATCTTGAATAAGAAATTTACAATCGTTTCTTCAGGTTAATCTTTTGCTCATATTCATGGTGGCGTCAGGCAGAGAAATTTTTAAACTTTGGAAGAGTAAGTAAGTTTTTTGCTTTGACGAATGTCTGCACTGGTGTAGGTTCTCGTAAACCACGTGGTGTGGTTACACTAAGATAGTATTGAAATATACGTAGACGCATAACTCTGATGGATTGATCGTTATGTTACGAAGTATTTAGCTTGGGAGATTCACAATATTTGGGGAATGTTGAGCTTACATCGGTATTAGAGGTATACGGTAGTCATCACAAACAATACTCTCTGACCTAGTGGAATTTTTATAATCTTGCCTTTTTCGGTACATTTCTGTAGCCGAATTCTTTGGCCAATAGGCGCTCTGAATATATTCGTGTGAATTCCACGAACATTGGAATTTTCAATCGTCTTTGGCAATTCGTAGTAAACACTTCCCTAACCACAGTGCAGTAAGGGAAACCTCAAAGCCGTGATTTATATTGTTTTTGGCATGTCGTCCGTCCCGAGTTGATTTCCAGCTTGGAAACAACCCGGCTCGTCGGGAATGATTCCGACCGGGACTTTTCCCGGGGCAGAGGGTGGGAGGAATGGGGAGAGCGGATGTCCATCCGTCGGCGCTCCCCGTGTTCGATGAACCAACCGTCTGTTGTGTCGCGTCCCTGTGAATTTCGCCGTCCCCCCCTCCCCCAGTTAAAAGCCTTTTCCGACGCCGCCGTATGATGAAAGCCATTCCCATATCTCTTTCTCCCCTCAAATAGGTCCTCAATAATCGAACGAGTCATCGCATTGGTGCTAATGAGGGAGGCACCGGTGTTTTCGCAATGGATGGGAGTGCACTGGAATTAAATTTTCATCCCTAATGCGTTCATGATGAGTGCGAAGAGCTCTGAAGTCGCGCGGGCCTCTCCCTCACTCTGCAAATTCCCTATTTTCTTCTCCTCCTCCTCTACCGCATTCTCATCCGCCGTCCGATACCTCACCCGCGCGCCCACTCTCTTCGCGAGGCCATCCCCCTCCCATCCTCCAAACCTTCTCCCCCACCACAACCCACCCCCTCAAACGCAGGACGGAAACGGAACGAGGATCCCTTTGCCTTAATTAGTCACGGTGGTACACGCTCGCGCATGCAGGACGGGTATGGGATTATCGGTGGCAGCCAAATGTAATTACGAGACATATTTATTAATTTTTAAAGCGGCATTTGGAGAGAGGGCACTTCCCGCTCTTTATTGATGATGAGTCGTGACCCGCGAACCGACAAAGTTATATGCACATAGATCTAAGTGGACATATAGATATACACACACGCGCGCACATACATACATAAACACTCATATACATACATCCATATATATATATATATATATATATATATATATATATATACATATATATATGTACACACACACACGTACGTACATAATCAGCTTAGCATACAGGTAGATGACGCCGGTAGGTTTCGAATTTTATCCTTTCCCTCTCAATCCCTGCGCCGGAGGGAGGCTGGGGAGGTTTTGTGTTCCTGGCCGTCGTCATGTGAGCTTTCATCCTTTTTTCGTAATGCCTTGTTCATTTCGGATTTGCATTTTGATTTTCACTTTCAGAGGGGTCGTGTCCCTTTGTGAAATATTTCGTGCCTTCTTTCATGTTTGTTTAAATCGATGAATTGTAATCTCCTTGTGGCCGACTATGTTTACTGTATCCGTTTCGATCATTTGTCCGTACAGAGTTTGATTACACTAACTAAATAGGGATAGATGTGTCAAATTCCGACGCGATTTTAATTATTCCAAGTTAGTCAGTCGTTTTTTAGGGCGTGTTAATTTTTGTATGAGTAGTTCCATTATATGCCGAATTTTTATTCGATTAATTCGATTCGAATTAATCGAACATTTATATGTCAACGGTTTAGCGGTCGCTTAAATAAATAAAGTGAATTGGTTTCTGATCTTATTTTCTAATGTCTAGCTTTCTTGTACTCACCATTATTGTTACCATAGGTAAGGTAATAATAATTCCGCTCTACCGGTTAAGGTAGGTTTTGAATGGACCCAACTACCAGAAAATATTTCGATTGTCCCAACAAAACACAACCCAACATCCTACTCTTTAACAGGCTGCATCCCTAAACTCCCTTTTTATCTCTTCATACTTCGTTCCTCGCTTAATTCCGTCCAACATCCCTATTACTGCCCCTTTCCCCGTTTGCCTATCATTCTCCCCTATATCACAGTCTTCAACATCCCACTAACAATGACTACGCTCTGCATCCATTTTTACTATCTCCTTATGATTTCACCTTCAATATGTTTTAATTTTAACCGTTAAAACTACGTTGTAAAATATAATTGGTGACATGATAGAAATGAGCGTGTTTGGCGTTTTGCTACTGACTGGAGTGTGCAGGGATCGAATCTTTTGCGTGATGTGTTACACGTCAACGCCGTTGGAAATCCAAGCGGTCATTTTTTTTAAAATAATGAATCTCTGTGGAAAAGTAATAATGGCATGTGGATATGAACTAGCGCACCCTTAATCCCTTAAGTCTAATCACACAAGCCTAAAGATTTAGTTTGAGTGAATTCTACCCTTATTTCTCAAAAATACATACCCTCTGGTTGAATTCTATGACAGGTATAATCGCTATTGAGGAAATAACAAAAAATGGCCTTTCGGGAAGGAATTATATTGATATCAGGATGATTGCGGTGATATATGACTCAGTACCTATTTTGCTAGACTTCTCTGGTGAGCAACGGAAGAATGGTACGCGTTGTGTATTAGGCTTAGAGGTACCCACGCTACGTGAAGTATTACCAACCAATATTTACGAAACTATCGGTTAGCTTGACACATGTCCACCAATATTCCACGAAGTATACGTACTTATTTTGCGTTGGTAGTACGTGGAGTATATGATTGAATAAATGCTCGTCTGAGGCAAAAACAAACATCACGGGTTACATAAAACTGCCCCCCACTCATTATTTCTGAAAGTTAGATTTCAGTGATAAAGGTCTACCTGGAATAAACATGACTGGGATAAACATGAGATGCGGTGATATGAGTTACTTGAAGCGTGAGTGTGTACTAAAAGTAGGAGATATTGAATGTTCAATTAGTAATGTGCCATAGTGGAATACGCAATGGTTGAACCGATGTTTGAAATTAATGTGCTTCGCTGGTTGGTTATGTTGAAAGGACATGGATGTGAATCAGTCATTAAAGAGTGGAGAGTGCTTTGAGTGAGTTAGATCGGGTGCACCACAACAGTCGTGTGGTCTGAAGACCGTAGTATTTTAGATTATCTGTAAGAACTGAAGAATAGTACGTTTGATATGAAAAACGCGAAAGAAGCATGTCAAATTAGGGCGAAAATTGGCGAATGGCAGCTCGTCCCCTGAAATTTCTTTCAAATGAGGCTTTTGGAATTCGTCTTTGCTGAAAAGGAATAACCGCGTGAAGGATTTGTCCTTGTTTACGTAATAATTTCCCACCGTCAACTTCACAATTGATGTCTTTCCGAGAAGACGCAAATGTCCGTGGTGGTGGCTTTGGTATTTATCGCTTTGCCCATTTTCTGACCTTTCTAAATGGAGTAATGGCGACGCAGTTCTCTTAAGGTGCAGCAGAAACTTTTTGAGGAAAACTTATTCCAAGTCGTCGCGTAATCCAATCTAAGGTCCGCAAGTGGGAACTGCGTTCAATGCACAGCCGCCGCTAGTCCCCGTGCCATTCCACGGGAGGGGATCGGGAGAGAACAATGGCCTCTCGGAGGAAGCGTCAAGATATTAGCTATCTCCCGCGGCTTCCACCCACGGCAGCTCACCCCGCCTCCAGGAGGAGAAAGCCGGGCACTAGTGCTACGCCTCCTCCCGCTCCGGCCCCATCGCCCGCTCCATTACGCCCACTCGGCCATTTCCTCCCCCCTCCTGTTGGTTTTTGTCTCGCACTTTGTTTCCCGCCCCTCCTCTCTTCTTCCTCCGCCGGGAGTGAAGCTCATCCTGTGCCTCCGCCCCTTCCGTTCGTCTGCTCGCTCGTAACTCACCTCTCTTGTCTCCTCTCTCTCTCTTACCATCCTTTCCCAGTGCCTCCTCATCCCCCCTTCACCCTGCTTCCACTTGCCCTCGTCTCCCGCTCCTCCAGACTCTTTCATACTCCACAGGGGCTCGTCTAGTCCGTCCCTTTGAAGGATACTGAGAAATGTCGGACCGCGGATTGCTTTCGTACGAATCCAAGTTCGGAACGGTAATGGTAATTTCTTTCGCGCCCTCCTAAATTTTTTACGCCTTTTTATTTAATGGTTGGCCTCGTCAAGAATTGTATTTCATTTTATTTGTTTTGGAGGTGTGTTGAAAAATTATTTGAAACTCGTGCAATCTCTGGGACCGGTACATTGTAAACATGGGGATTGTTCTCATTTTTTTGGCGTATCGAACTTGGGGATCTATACGTTAAAATTTCCTGTCCATCTTCTTCTGTGAAAGACATGGAAGATGAGTTACGTGGAACTCATTGTATTTTCACGAAAACGAGATATTTGTCATTTTGATCAAAGAATTCCATTGATAAATTATGTCACCCAAGGTGAATAGGAAACTTTGGATTAGTGGAGTATGTATGGTCCGAGTAAATATTGCTTCGTATATCTGTTAGCCTTTATAGTATACTCTTTGGATATTGGCTCCAGCTTTGAATTCATCCTTAGTTTCACTATCCCTTAGATTATTATATTTGCGGTGCCAACCCTGTGTTGGTATCTATGTTTATTCTCAACGATGTTAGTTTTGTATTTACATCAGAGTGTATCACGTGCTTTGATGTTAAAAAATGTTGATTATTTCGAACTAACGTCTACTCAGATGTAGAAAACCTAGCCCATATCATTCTCGTCCTCTTTCCAGGGATGAGGGAATAAGATCACTCGCCGACCGTGCATGTTCCCACCATCTCCCCCATTATTGCATTTGTTTATATTTTTTCTTCCTCCCTCCCCGTCGCTCCTCCTCTCCTCCAATCGCATCCCGTCCGATCCCTTCTGTACCCAAAACACTCCCTACCATACGAACAGGAAGTGGGCACGAAGTCTTCCGCCCAATGCTTCTTTCTTCCTTCTCTTTTAGGCCTCGTTGGTAGTCGATTTTTCTTACATCTACTTTAATTTTAATCACTATCTCCATATTCGTCTGATATTCCATATCTTTCAAATGGATTATTATTAGGTAATCTACCGGTTAAGGTTGGTTTGGATGGGACAACACCAAATCAATATTTCGTTTCTCCTGTCAAAACATAACGCAACATCCTACTCTACAACATACCCTTCTTCATCTCTGCATACTTCCTTCCTCCCTTCATTACGTCCAGCATCCCTATCCTCTATTCCTGCCCGTTTGCCTAATATCCTTCCCTCTATCACAGTCTTCAACATCCCACTGCCGATCAATGTGCTTGTAATCCTTTTTCTTAGGGATAATTGCGCTCAATGTTGTTTCGTTTGTTATTTCGATTTGCGATTGTTTTTCAGCTCTTCATGGCCATTTGTGTTTCCACATGTCCTGCTCCAGCGCTGTAGCCTAAATTGGTCTGATTGTTAGTATGTGATAGCAAGTCGTTACATCCGTGATAATCCTGGATGGAGCCTTCAGGGTCGACTGCCTCGACGGTTTGTATTTTCTCGTGCCTTCGATTTAGCTCTTTCTCGTTCGGCGTTTTCATCCTCGTCCTATCCACCACCCTCCCCCTCCTGACCGGCAACCCCCCAGTGAAGTCTGAGCGACGCGGATTCGCGAGAGCATCAGTGAAAAACAGTTGCTCTCCAGCGATGGTCTCTTGCGGAGGAGGAGGTGCGAACGGCTTTAAAAGGGGTTGGGTCAGAGGGTGGATAAATGGAGAAGGATGAAGCGGGTGGTCTCGGAGATAAATGTGGAGTGGGGGGAAGTTGGTGGTCCATGAGGGGGCGTTGAGATGAGTTGGATGAAGGGCGGGTGGGTCGAGGATGTAAGGACGGCCCCGCCGCCTGCACGCCCTCCCTCTCGCCCCGAAAGCAAACAGGCACTTAATGGCTGGGCGAGAGAGGAGAGTATCTAAGTGCGGCATTCGGAATGAGTGCCGTCAGCCAGCCAATGAGCTGCGAGAGCTCGTGGTCTGATACACGTGTGCTACTCTCCTCAGGCCCCTCCTCTCATACGGGGGATCTTTTTAGCCCCGTCGCCTTCCCACCCCCCCCCCCCCCCGCCCCGTTGGTGCTTCGATGCCCCTTCCTTAGTAAGTCTCTCGCCCGGGGTGCGCCCGAGCGCCGCTCCCCCATCATCCCCCTCCTCCCATTCACCCCCTCGACGCACATGCATTCCTCTCCCCCCCCCTGCCACTCCAGTCCATGCATTCATGCCACTTGCCTTTTTGGCGCTCGGGAGTCGCGTGCCTTGGTCTCGTGGTCGCCGTTTCGCTCCCAGCCTTTTTTTTTAAATCTCTTTCGCTTTCGTCGACATCCACGCTCTCCGTATGTGTTTGTGTGTGTGTTTGCGTGTACTGTCCTTTCATACGCGTTGGGTCGCTTGCAGATTTCTGGTGGGATATTCTTATGTTTCGTTCGGATGGCAGCTTTTTCACTCCATTTCCGCTGTGCGGTCGTTTTCTTTATTCATCTTTATAGTTAGAATAAGGGACATTCAAAACTCAGAAGCATCCGTGCAGTTGCCCTTGCGCACTCGTATTACATCATCTTTCTCCGCCACGCCCTTTGCCGTGAGTTTCATAAACGTGGTCTCTATATTACCCTCGTTCATGTCCCTTTCCTTCCCTTTTCACGCGAGCGATACTGCACCCTCGTATGTTTACGTAGCTTCCCGCGGACGAGTTCTCTCTCTCGATGTTTCGTAGCAGGGTTGGGGGCGAAAATAAAATGACCGCCTATGGCTGCTTGTTGGTCGTGTCGTTCGTATTTCGACAGTCTGTTATTTCCGGAGAACGTTTTTCATGAAATTCCTGGAGTGGGGGCGAGGGTTGGAGGTTTATGGTTATCTTATTTTACTTGGAATTTTCAGTTAACGTTCCTCGGCTCTTTCGTGTTTCTCTTTTAAATAATATTCCACGGTACCCGAGCGAACAATTAGCATGGAAATAGCAGACGGACACTGAACGATTTTCGGAGCCGTCCCGAGTTGCGTTACGAGGCGGAGTTAATCCGAGAATGTCCGAGGCACATATTTCTCTTTTGTTCAATCGAGTTAATTATGAATAAGCACTCCCCCGTTCTCTGCCCCCTCGCTGAGGAGGCAGAGAACGGGGTTAGGTGAGGTGGGTCTCTGATGAATTTCTCCGTGGCGATTATATTGACTCGGGCCGCCGCCCCCCACCCCATTCCTCCCTCTCCTGACAGAGTGAGTTTGTCCACCCCCTCCATCCGGGTTCCTCCTCTTCAAAGACTTGACTCCCCCACGGGGAAAACGGGGAGCCACTCCAGAGCTGTCCAGCGGACGAAAATAATATTCGCGTTTTAACCCCGAGTGTCTCCCGTCGCTATGGTTTTTTCGCTCGCCCACCGAAATTAAATTATGTGGTGCGTCACTCCTGGCCTCTCTCTCGTCTCCTCCCTTCAACGTTTCGGAAGTGCCCCTCGGCTGACCGGCTGCCCCCACCCTCTCCCCCCAGGGGCTCTCTCGTGCACCCCCCCGTAGCCTTACCGCCGTCGGCTTGCTTCCGCCATCATTGTTTCCCTGGCCTGCCCCCGTTAGAGTTAGTGCGTCTTCCACTTGGCGGCCTGTCGTGTGGGGTCGCGATGCGTGCCCCAATACCCCGGCGAACACCCCCCCTCTCTCTGATTAATTTGTAATTTTGAATGGCGGAAGGTCGTGTAGGCGTGGGAGGCGTTGAGCATGATATGCGCTAACTATGAGCGATTGGTGTTAATCATCGGATATCAATTTTTACGAGTTTTCCCGATTGTCTTGATAAATAAGTCGTAGTGTTGATTATTTACAGATAGGCCGGAACGGAAATAAGCTTTTGGTAATTGTTTTTATAGTAACAGGATATTGAGATACAGAGTGAGAAGGAATACGCGTATCAGACTTCCTTTTTCCGCCAATTGCATCTTAGTAAATTTCTCAGATACACAATTCTCCGAAAATGTTTCACAGGGCGTGCTCCACCTCTCTGACCAATGACACTTCTTAAGGAAATCGCCGCGACATTCTCAATGAACCACCTGGATAGCATCTCTTTAAGGGGTTTGAGGCACATGTGTATTCATTTTTGCTGTATTGAGACTAAAGAGAATTTTCTTAAAACTAGAAAGCCGTCTTTTATGCCTAACATCTAGTATGGACGCTCGAGCCACAAATCTTTTACGCTCCCCGAACGACAGTTGAACTCTGAAAAAATGAAAATCGAAAAGCGAACTGTGCTGGAGTTCTTCATTTCGGTCCATCTGTTGCCCCCCCCCTCCATCCTCCCCCTGTTCCCCTACTCGGTCATTTCCTATTCTCAGCATCTACCTTCCCTTTAGCTCGTCCTGTCATCAGTGGTGTCACGACATCACCTTGCGCAATTGTACCAATTTTCGCGTTTATGCGATGACATGCTAAAGATGTGTCCTTGGACCCTGGTTCTGCGTTCCTTTTCTATGCAGAGACCAATCGGGGGAGAACCGGTACGCTTTTTCTCTTAGCAGAGCATTTCCCATGCTCTCTGAAGTATCTCTTCCCGGCGCCCATTTTCTATGAATGACCACTAGCTATTAACGGGATTTTCTGAAGTTTCCTGGTAGGCGTGCATTTTCCCGACGATGAACAGGATTCTGTTCTTAGAAATAATATCTCAAAGTGATCTTTTGTTTCCTCCGAATGACATGATGTTTTGTATTTCTGATAGGAGAGTTATGTACTCAGGATATGGTTGGACCCCTAATTTCCCTAAAGTGTTTTCCGTTACATGTCCTCTGTGGTCAAAGTAGGTTTTCCTTGTAAAAAACTTGCGTGATGAATATATTTTGTCATGAGTCTCCGCCGCCAAACCAAGAAAAAAATATATAATTTACCGAGAAAAAATTGTGGCGCTCGGGGTACCATGTAGACAGGCAGGGGGGATGGGATAATAAGGACCAAGTAGGCATGAGAGGCTGCAGGGAGGGTGGAGAGAAACAGGCGTCGGCATTAAGCCTACAATCTGTATGTCTGGGCTACGGAGGGGCAGGTGCGGATTTTTCCCTGAGCATCCCTCACTCCTCATCGGCGTATCGCATCACGAGATTCCTTCTCGTTCACCTCATTTGAAATTCCTCCAAAATTGGGAGTCGATATCAAACCCGCTGCCTCTAAGGAAAGTAAGTTAACCATCCCTTTTATTTCAGTTCCATTCGATCGGGGGAGTGTTGCTTCGACCCTTCGTCACTTCAGTTAATAATATGATCGTTTGTGTCCAACAACAGGAGACGGAAAACAAACCTTTGAATTCCACTACTCTTTTCATACGCAAGTTTGCAAAAAAGGCACCCGACAAAAAAAGTTATGCCCTTCCCAAATACCCACCGCCAAAGAATTTAATCAATCAAGCCCTCTTGGACCCGCACCGTCTCCTACCCCTTCCCGGCTGCCGTCCCTGCAGCCGTCGGATGGCGGGGCAGCCCGTAGTTTTCCGCACCATATGCGCACCCCACTCGCCGTGTCTTTTTTCCTCTTCCTCCCCGCCCCTTTCTCCTTCATCTTCTCCCCCCGCCCCTTCCTTCTTCTTTCTTCCCCATCCGGTAATGGAGAGCTATAAAACACAGTGCGGCGCCGGGGGAGGGGGAGGCAGTGTAGGGATCTGGGGTGGTGCTGGCCGTGGCTGGAGTGGGGAGGGTCCACAGGGGAGGATACACGCACCGCACCCCCTCGCTTCGCCCCTCTCCGGGCGCGCGGGATGATGGTTGGGGTGGTGAGGTGGCGGAGGGAGGTTTCAGCGGAGAGAGAAGAGGAATAGGGGTGGCCGGGGGACTTCGAAGAGGATGGGGGAGTATGTGTGTCTGGAAGCTGCACCGGTGGTGACGCAGTCGATTTTAACACAGTTAAATTAACGTATGGCGCGCGCGACCGGGGTCTGGAGCGGTTTGGGAAACGTGCGCCGGGAGTGTGGGGCGGGTGGGTGAGTTGCCGGCGGCGAGTATGGCCGAGTCTGGGGGATGGAGGCGAGGGGCTGCCCGTGAGCGCTCACCCCACTCAACCTCACCACCCTCCTGGCCTAAACCTTTACCCATTCTCTCGTTATCCTCTTCTTAACTTGCCTTCTCTGGCGCAGGGCGCTCGCGTGTGCGGCGACAGCTGGAAGGCCTCAAGTGCGGCACGTGTGGCGTGATAACGCCCCCTTGTTTGACTGAGTGTGAGGAAATGGATGGAAACCTCGTTTGGAGTTTGAGATAGGGTTCATTTTGTCGGATCGAAATTTTCTGTGTGAATACTGATTAAGCAAGAGTGGCAAGTCCGACTACGAAGCCCGTTCAATTCACGTTGACACCAGATCGTGTTCACCTTTTGAGGCCTCTTACTTTTCGAGAAGAGAAAAAAGGTATTTTACAGCCGGACTCCGCGGCTTCGCTGTTGGATGTTTGCCGTTAAGACACTAGTGTTGCAAATCCAGGACGTTCCATCACCAACTGCAACAGCTGCAGTTGGGACAGAATTTCACGGAACTCACTGCCAGGAATCAATTTTCACCGTTTCACAGATGCCATTGTTTTATATCGGTGTGACTTCAAAACCTGGAGGCATCATGGGACGGAATGGACCAAGTATTTTAGTGATATGGCCTGAAAGTAAATACAAGGTAAACTTAAATCCTAGTTTGAGAAAAGGAGATGTAGGCGTTAAAATGATAGAAATAATTGGAATCTCTCGCAGTTATCGGAAGTACGAATACTTAGGTTGGAAACATCTCGGTGGATATCAAGCGGATGAACAGTTGTCAAGCTGTGAAAGCGTGTAGCACGAAATAAAAACTACTCTGCCGAAAGAAATGAAGCCTTAAAGCCAGGAACCAGCAGGTGAAGGCACGTGTAGCACTTCATGGATCGGAGAGATGTGGAAAGCAGACCAGGAAGAAGAAGAAAAGGCTGCGAACCTGGTGTTTAAGGGGCATGCTGGATATCAAACAGAGAGAGAGATTAAATCGAAAAGGAAGGAGTCCAGAAAAGAGTCGGGGAAGAACGGATGATATTGGGCACGATGAGGGAAAGGAGAGCCAGACGAATTGGGGCCGTTGAGAAGAAATCTTGTTGTTGGTGGAACCTAGGATAGCAGGGGAGGCAGGGCAAGGAAGACCAAAGGGGCAAGTACAAGGCTCGTACGTACATTTGCAAGCCCAATGAAGAGAGATGTGTTGGGCGGAGGGTTGGACAGGGGCGTGCAAGGTAGTTGTGGTGACGAGGGGAGTTAATTTTTTCCCTATGACCCATGAGGTTTTCCTGAAAGATTTCTTACCCAAACTTTCTCGCTGTTATTGAGAGTGAAGCTGTGAATGAAAATATCATGCGTAGAAGTACCCATTGTTCTTAAGGTGATTGATTGCCTACTGAATGTCTTCGGTTAAAATACAGCCTGATGCGCTTGGACAGACCCATCTTATAATCCAAGTGGTACAATTCTCTGTTATTCGTTTGTCATGGGAAACCGTTTGGTGGCCCTGGAAGGGAAAATCCCCCCTTCCTAATTGCCACGCTGATTCATGGATATTTGACGCTTAGAGCATGTTTCAGGATGACCTTTTTCCACTCATACCTCTCCTTAAATCAACCTCCGGGTCGATTGTGGCGACTCTACCTGAACTTTCACTACGATTCTGTAGTGTTTTATAGTTCTAGCATTTTGATTCCCATGCATCTCCATCCTGTTTGTATTATCTCAGCTTCCACTCTTCGTATGACCTTCGCGTCATTTGGATGGGTGAAAAGGAAGTTCGCCGCTGACTATCGTGGGAAGATATCGTGAAGGCAGTTGGGTGGCTAGGTTTGGGCCACTAATTATCATAGGTCAGCGAGGGATTTTTGCCGGGAGTCAACTTTGAATGGAACTCTCCAGTCTTATGTTAATAATTTTGCGCTAGTCGCTTATTATGGCTGATTTCATGTGCCGATCCTCGTTTTTCGTATTAAGTAAGCAGCATTTAATCCTTAGACAGACAGACGAGTGACGGTATTTGACTTACTCTCCATGTGATATTCATCTTCTAGACGCGAGGTTAGGCTTATAAATTTGCAATAATCGCCGTAGTCAATAGCCTTTAGGCTTGTAACCGTATAGGTTGTTTTAAACCTTATTTTTCTCTTTTAGTTGATTCGTGTGCTTCAAGTTGGTTAAATGAGCATTCAGGGTATATATTATGATAATCTACTGTCTCAAATCGTGATAAAATTTGTTTATATGTGTACACACACACACACACACACACACACACACACACACACACACATACATATATATATATATATATATATATATATATATATATATATATATATATATATATATATATATATTCATACACGTGGGTATGTATATAAAAACCAAGTGCATGCAAAAAACGGCCATGTTGATATTGAGGATATTGATTTTCTGAAAAACGTTTGCGTGAATTATCTCATTTCGTCATTTTCAATGTCTAACAGGCGGCTTTTCCTTATGTAAATTGGGTGAAAAGATAATAAACCAATGTAGCAGATGCGCCCCTATTTTTATGCGGTGCGGCCGCTGGGGAAATGCGTGTATAAAAAGCGAGATATACCCAGGCGAGAGGGGGTAATTATGCGGGTTATTTTTCCGCACTCCTTAAAAAGTTTTCTTTTTTTAGAGCCAATAAAAATCTTCGTGCCGGCTGCTTGTAATGATTTCCTTGCAAATAGAAAAAAAAAGTTTCCTTCTTTCCATCGTTCTCATTCCCCCCACTCTTTATTCCCTTCCGTAAATTCATCCTTAGAAATGATTTTTTTCACGAGTATTCAGTCGTTCTTGTCGTTTAAAGGGTCTTCCTGTATCTCTCAATCCGAAAAGATCCCTCTCATCGTCCTCCTCTTTCTTCATTTCCCTTCCCTCTCCCTCCCCCATTCCTCCTCCTGCCCTCTCGGCAACGGGTGGGGGGTAAGGTTGGGCGGAGACACATGGCTTCAATGGTGAATTCTGACCCACCCCTGCCTTTGGTGCAGCGGCGAATATTTCCACTTGCACTTACGCGTATGTTTTATTTGAAGTATTAGAGGTAACTTGATGCATGCATCATCCTCCACCTTGAGCTTTGTTGTGCGGACGTGGGGTTTAATGTGAATACATCATTTTCCAAACAGCTAGAGACTAAAATACGAAATTGTCTAGCTGTCACTGATATAACAAAAGGAATAAAAAAATAGTATTAACCCCTTATTGTAATTTCAAAACCAAATCTCATTTAATTGAACACGAAAGGTGCTGATTTAATCAGTTAGCTTGATTATCTGCTGTTTCGCGGGAATAGAGTTATTAGCATTTTAGAAGTTTTTCCTCTATTTTGGTCGCGCCATCCACTTACATGGGAATATATTTTTTCTCATCCCTCCATTTGGCACTGTTCACGTCGCCCGAAGCTTTCAAATCCTTCAAGTTACAGCCAGATGGTATCACTTGCACCCCTGTTTATCATCCCATCTCGTGCATGCCAGGGAATACCCAGAACAAATAAACCAGACCGCCGGTCACATTTTCTAATTACTTAATGGCTTTGGAATTGGTGCATGTGCTGGGATCCGGGGCCTTTTATTTTACATCTAGGTCCACGGAAATAGGTTTCCTGCAGTTAATTTATTATTTCATTAAAGTATGTTGATACATTTTCGTGAAATTCCTAACTAGGAGTGTACTTGCAAGATAAATTCTCAGGCGTGTACTCGATGCTCTTTTCCTGGTATTATAGTGTGTCGAAATAATTGACTTAATCTCCATAATGGGCACCGCTAATATGGATGTTCCTTTTTATTATGCTACTATTGCATTATTTATGTTAGGGCATTTCCTATTCGAAATTCGATAAATAACTTCAAAAACAGTCCCTAAGCGGGAATAGTTGGTTCTTGAATGTAATATTATTTAACTGAATTTTAAAAAAAAACTTTATACTATTGTTTAATATTTCGGTATTTTCCACTCAGCTGAAATACAGGTACTACGTATAATCTAACTCATCATTTTTTTTAAATATAATTTACTTATCGCCGTTGAAGTGTGTTTGTTTCTACCCACGTTAATAGCTGAAGGAGTGTATGCCCCTAGTGATCATTGCTTTGAATTTACTAATAGTTTCTTTTGTTCGTAAAAAACTTATTTACTAGTTTCTAATTAAATCAATATAGTTCATCGGTTCCATTCTTCAAAAATCGGATAGTAATTTTTTAAACCTGTCGGCACAGGAATTTTGTTTATGAAAGAATACTTAGCGTGTGTGTACATAAAAATAGCGACTCCAAGCTTACATCTCGTGCGTTATACACAGGCCACTTGAGTGTTACGGGTACTATGGGCAGTTAATTATTAGTAAACTGGCCTGATACTTGTTTGGGAACAGCGTCCAACTTAATAAATATTCAATTTAATTTGGGATTCGTGAAGAAAGAGTGACGAAAACTAACATTCCGTAAAACTCATAATCCGGCGTGAGGTAAGAATAGGAAGATAAACGCTGATCCTTCCTTTTCCTGCTAGATATAGGACTGTTTGTTTCCCCGCGACACAGCCACATTGCAGTTGTGGCAATCTAGGCCTTATCACCGCTCTTGTTCTGATAATGTTGTCGCGAGGTCCGCCAAAATATCGACTCAGTTTTAGGATTTACGGGTTCTCGTTGGACTCAATTACGTTTGATTTACTGTCTCGTTTTTAGTCTTGCGTGTGGGTCGATCGTTTGACCTTCCGCATCATATCCTTGCTCGGAGCTCGCGGGAGTGGGTTTGCTGCGGCAGTTATTCTGAGTATAGGTTGGCCTCTCATCTATCTTGCTCTCACGACAGGAATCCTCTGCGGCTCTCAGGTTCAGCAGTGTCTTCCGGATGCCGCCAGTGGGCCCCGTTTTGACCGCCACAAGTCGCGCTTGGGCCGCAGCATACGTAGTTGCCGTCATTCCCCACGTGTTTTTTGCATGGGAGAAACTATTGTTGGCGGAAGGGAGGAGGTGAAACCGCTGGGGGCGAGGGTGAGGTGGTTGGCCGGGGGCGGTGTGCCAATGTGGAATTGCAACTTCTGGTACTTGTCCTGCCGTGGGGGAGGAATGGGTGGCGAGGAAGGATTTAAAGGGGCGGGAAGGAAAGGTCGCGACGCAGAGGTGGAGTGAGAGAGAGAGAAAAATAACTGTGGGGGCGTAAAAACCAAGCAGATGTTTCTGAAAAGCTCTTTCGAGTGCGGCGATAGAGAGAGAGGTGGGGTTTGGGGGACGGCGGCGCGAACCGGGGGCGTGCGGGAGGCTCCGGAGGGGGGGGGCGTCTCACCCATTTTTCCGGACGAGCAGCAGGGCACGGTGAGGGCGTAGGCGGCGGTTGGGGGGCGGAAGGGGTGCGGAGGGACTCCAGACGAGTCCTGGGGGGCGATTTTCCGCGCTAACGAAAACTAATAATTCTTTTTCCTTTGCGCTTTAGGGCCTTCATTTCTCTTGCCTCATCTCCCCCCCTCCCTCACTTTCATTTCCAGACCGGCGGGTTGGCCTCCCCCGTCGCATCTCCGCATTTTTTCCTCTCTTTCCCTTGCTTGCCCTATTTCTTCTTCCTCTCTTCTCTGCGGGCGGGAAGCCCCCTCGCCGTCGCGAGGGTTGGGAAGGGATGAGGGTAGGCGAGAGGACGGGCGTAGGGGTGGGGGTGGGATGGAGGGAGGGGGTTGTCCCATGGCGAGACGCGGCGCTGAGGGGAGACAACCTTTCGTTTTTTATTTTTCCCGGTCTTTTTTGGGGCGTTGTGTTGTTTCACGGGGATGTTGCGCGACTCTTGGAAAAATGATTCTCGCTGGGCAAATTACTCGCCGCTCCTGGAAAGCTTCCCTCTCGGCATTTCGTTTTCTATTTTCAAATATCTATTTACTCCTATGAATAAACATGCAACTTTTACCGTTGATCGATTTAGCTTCGATTAAACATACTGCATAATGACACTGCTTCCGTATTGGTGGGGATGGCGAGTCATTTAATTTGTTTTTGCTGAAGACATTCCTGGTTCGGCATATATTTCTTCATGATATTGTCCATCCACATTCTGTTTCTCCCATATGTCTCAAGGGTTAATTGCCTGCTTTGCCGATGCCTATTCTTTAATCAGGGGTTGAACCAATGACAAGAAATCATTGATTCTTCAACTTCCCGACTTTTCCACTGACGTTTCTATTCTACTTCAGACAGATGTTGAAAGCGGGAATGCGCCATATGTTTATTTTGTTATCATCAGAATATTAACTTTATGCTTATAAATGCTTTCATCTGCTCCTGTCATATCGTCTGTTGCGGTGCTTTAGAATCTTATGAAGGCGACCTCCCGGTTACCATGTCATGTGAAACGCACCACAGCGATGCGTCGACATTTTCAATCAAGTTCCGTATTTGAAATTCATTTTGCCAATGAGCGGCTCTTGTTTTCGTATTACGTCTATCGTGAAAACCTTATATGATCGAATTAGTCTGCTGTGTATGCTATTCGCCCCGTAATGCACTCTTCACATTTTATTTAAGATGCGTTCTTCGAGGGAAATTTAACCCCCCCCCTTCCACACACACATCCCCTTCCACTAACTCCACCCCAAGAATAATGTTACATCGTCGTGCCCTCGTCTCATCTGGTCCTCTGCTCTCTTTATATTATCAGCCGGAAGGCTCTTGAGCTAGATTTAATTTCGGCCCATGGGAGCGTTTTGATGCACGAGACTTGGACGTAACTTCATTTGCGTGGCTGTCATGAGCAGCGCCCCTACCTTGTCCCCTCAAATAATCCTCATCTCCCTCACTTAGAGCTACTTCCACTTCCACACGCACATCCACCCCCGCCCCTCCCCTCCATTTTCTCCTTTCCCCCACCCTTTTCTCCCGTCCCACACCCTGCCATCAGCTTCGCACCCGGTTCCCGGGATTCTTTCCAATGCGCGGAATTAATTGGAGCAAGTCTGATGAAAAATACGGGTCAATAGTCGGATGAATATTCCTTGAGAAGAGTATTGGTGAATATTTACAGGTGAATATTTACATATTGTATATACTTCAAATGCGGAGGTAAAGTTTCATTATAGGGCTTGTTACACTGCTTATCGGTGCCATCGACGAACCCAGTAAGTTAATTTATCACGAAAAACTGCTTTTATACTCCACCCATAGTATGGGCAAGAGTTGAAACAGTTTGTTCGATGATACCTCTATTATATTTAATCGGAAAATAATTAGTATTTTATTTATTTTTAAATGCATATCCTATCATTATAATAACATCACGTGAATCTTCACGTGGATTTTTGGTAATTTTTGATTGGCCTGGATCAGCGGACTTTATATTTAAAGATAGGTTGACGGATTATTCAATGGATATTCCTTCAAATTAAAGAATGTATTATGATAACGACCTTGCATCCGATGGATACGTTGATGTTGATAACCCCTTTCTTTGTCGTAATTACCGTTTTATAAATTTATGAAAGATGAAAATATAAACCTGGAATCCATGTACTCGGCAGACTTACGTGTCCTCACTCAAGCATCGTCTGCTAATATGCATGTATTGAGTTTTTTTTTGGTGATTTTCTTCGTATAGTAAGTTACCTGTTTATCTCTCATTAATGGCATTCTAACCTCTTCTCTCCGACACCAAAAGTTGTTTTCGGGTTCATGCAGTAGGACTAAGAGGGTAGACCCCCTATGAAAACATTTGTTCTTGAAGTGTTATTCTCTGGAGATACTTTTCCCTGCAATTGATATGAACTTGAAATTAAATCATATTTAAAAGTAGACAATTTACCAAATAAGTTTACCATCACTGTATATTTTGAAATTATAAACTCTAACTATAGGTTGCGGAGATTCGAACTTTTTGTGAAACCTTGTAATTTGTAAAACGGTGTATTCCTTGTTATTTGAGAACGTGCGTTCTGTAGGCCTTAGGTACTCGTATTCTAATTCCCTTACTCCTTTATTATTTTTAATTGTCACTTATTTGCTGCTATCTTTCGGTAAGTGTTGCGCTTTTGTGGGTCCTGAAAGAGGGCGGATTATTATTACTTTCCTTCGTCTTTCTGAATTGAAAGAGTCGTTTGCGGGAGTTGAGCCATTCAAATAGAGATAGGCTTAAAAATGTCGCTAATATATATATTTATCTGACTGTCCGAACAAGCATGGGTCCTTGGGGTGTTGCTCTTCTGCGCTTTCCTCATTGTTTTTCAGGCACCTCACTAACACTGTTTGTCGATCGTTCAATAATTGCAAATGGATCCAGGAATACATCGGCTAGCACCGTGCTGCTCCAATTCACTGAATCTCTCCGGTACATAAACTCCTTCCTCTCTCTGGTTATTATCGAAAGCGAGTGCTTCGGTATCGCCGATTGGGCGGCGTCGCATGCGCGTCATTACTTTCCAAATGAGGAGACTGCTTCAGGACAGCGACAAAACTACTCGTAAAATTTTTCCGTTAGCCCTTATGCTCAAAAGATATCAGTTTTTGATTTTGTCTCGTTTTAATTTAACTTTGAGTCAGTCATTGCTTTGGATGTACCTGAATATATTGTCTTGTACTTTGCGGATAAAGGGAGAATTAAGCTAGGCGATCTTTTTTTTCTTTGTCATTTTCTTTCTCCTGTGTGCTCTTTATGATTCGCGGTTTATTTATGGGAACCCTTTTAAAGTCCGCTGTTCACGCACACAGCTAATGTCAAAGCTTTCAGGGGATTGGAAAGCGTTCGTCGTTAATTAAATATCATAATGTCGAAGGGATTTATCACTCGATACGTCGAGAATTCATAAACCGGATGCCGAGAGCGTTTGAAGCTTACATTGATTGGTTATCTGCTGGTTATTGTTTCGCTCCGAATGGTTTCACCACGCTGACTCCCCCGCAGACACTTTGAGGCGCCATTATCCTTTTGCACGAAACTCACTCCCCACTTCCACCTCACCCTGGACCCCAGAGCACAGCCCTCGACGTGATGAATTTCCAAATCCGTCGCCCGTCCCTTCTCACTCCTGGAACGTTTCCCCGCGAATACCCACCCTCTCCGCGGCGGGGGTACGTAGGCGACCCCCCCTCTCCCGACCACCCCTTCTCGTCGTCTGAAACCCACGCTTCCTCCCTCGCCCTCCCCATCGCACCTTCCTCATGATTTTCATCAATCCTTCGCCCGACGCATATTTTAGAATCGTCACCCCGGGGCGTCTGTGCCCCTCTCCTCTTTGCGGCACCCTTACTTCTCCCTGCCCCAACTTCCAACCAACCTAATAAATTGAAAACGGCTACGGGATGAAGGCTTCCTAGGTGGAAATGCCGCGGTGGCTGGGACGCGTGCTCTTCGGTCGGGTTGTTGAGGAGGCTAAGATGGGAATAGGGTGGGCTGAACGGGGTGAACTAACGTTTCTTCAAAACTTTGTTTTTTTTACGTTCTATTGTTTGCGATTGGTGGCTAGCTAGGTTGAATGATTCCCGGATAGTTGCGATAGAGACCGGGGGAGGGGGAGACTCATGAGTCCTCTTCAATTTCTTTCCGTAGGGGCCGGGAGGTGAAGGTTTGGATGTGTTGTTGGGGAGCGAATGAGCACGGATCTTGACGGGTAGGGGTGGAAGGTGTCGGCTCTGGATCTCCAGTTTCCCATTTCGCTTTAAGTGAAAAGGAATGCCGCATTTTAATACATTTTGCCGAGGTGACTGGGATAAGCCCCGCGGTTTTCTCTTTCGTGCCGCGAGATTGCCACGCCGGGGGGGCGTAGGGTTTAGAGGGTGGGGTGGTGGTCTGTGTGATTCGGAGAGAGATAGCTGAAGGTCGTGGGGAAGCAGTCGGCGGGGATTTGCGTCCAAGGAAGGCGAGGATAAAGTTTGGCTCGTGGCGCTTCGAAACGGTTTCGCCGGATTTCCCGCGACTTGGAACGGCTAGGGCGTAGAGTTGGGGGGTGTAGGGTTGGGTTCGCGGAGAGGGCAGGAGTCTTCTTCCCGCAGCGATGAGGCCCCGTGGTGCGAGTGATGTTTCAGGGGGCGAGGACGAAATGAGAAGTTATTGGGTTTCGTTGACTCCCCCCCCACCCTCCTTCCTTCGCTCCTGCTCACCATTCCCGGATGCCCCTTCCAGATACGCTTGCTGTTTGGAGCTCAACTTGTCATGGGTCTCCTTTAACAACCCACTTCCCCGCCTCGCCTCCACCCACCGTAATTCCGCATCCCTCGTAACCCCCGTCTTCCTCTTATGGACCAGGCATGCCTTGGACGTTTGCTACTTCGCGAAATCACAGTTTTTATTTTGCCTAATATAAGGAACTGAGAGTTTATTAGTTTGGAATCTATTCCGCAAAATACGAGGGCTGTCCCGAAAGTGATCTCCGTTATGCTATTAAAAAAACATTGAAATAGGTACAGAAAAGTTATTGTATTCATCTCAAAACTACATATCTCTACTGTGGTTACACATATTCGCCAAACAGATTTTCAACAAACAGAATCTCTGAACTAGTTTTGTATTTCTTCCGCGAAAATTCTACCGCCCGAGACTGCAGCCCACCGATGTCGGCATCTGGAAGTTCCTCGTCGAGACGAACACAAAACATTGGGTATCCTAAATTTTCAATCGTGCCCCCATGCAATAGAGCTGTAGAAATCAACAATTTCTAAAGATTTGAGATATCTTAAAACGCCGGTTTTCACGAACTTTTCGTCAATTTTCCGTCGCAGTTCGTTGTTACCTACACGGGGGAGGCTTCTTCTATCATTATCATGGACATTAATCCGTACTTCTTAAACGAATGACAGCACTGACGCACAACTCTTATCATTCATCACATTTGGTCCATTCAGAGCATAAATATCCCGATGAATGTCAGTAGCTTTCAAGTTTTTATCGGTAAAAACCTTATCATCATCGAACGAACTTCACACTAGGTGGGAATTTCCATTGTATAACGCATTTTGAATCGCTATTGTAAACAAATGGCAAGTGTTGCGACCTTCTAAATACTGCAGCTCGAGGCATAACGGCCTACGGTGTGCGTCAATACAGCGATCATTCGGCTACCTCCCCTAATTCTCACGTTACACAAAAGCGGAGGTGTCTTTCTGGACGGCCTTCATAGTCCGTTATTTGATGGGTAAATAATTTATGTGCTATGAAAATCGAATTCTCTGTCAGGTTTTGAGATAATTTGATTAATTCAATGCTCTCTCTTCAAAAACAAAACTAGTTATAGTAATTTAGGAGCGTTAATGTTGGGTAATAATTGTTTGGAATATGAAACCCATGATAAGGGATTGTAAATAATAGGAAGACCCAGTCTGACTCTGTTATTGTTGCCAATTACCATGCAAGCTTTTGATATCCGGATAACAATAACACCTGCTGCGCTGTTATTGAAGGCCATATATACGGTACAGAAATGTGTATGAGAGCTTGTCAGAGAGAGTGTCATAGTTAAACTCGTTTCTTTCGTACTTTTCTAAAATTCTTTAGGCTAGCTTGTTCTTTTCGCGTCTCAAGTGGCTCCCAGCATTATTCCTCTGTGAGACCTGTCGCACTTGTCTCCTTATCGTAGCAACTCTTGACATATCTAGTGGATTTTCTCTGTATTTCATGTAATTATTTTATCAGCGATTCCTCCCAAGAATGTCAAATACTCGCGGCGTATTCCAAATGAGGCCTAACGAATGCGAAATGACAACTCTCTTTTATTTTCGAAAAAAATTCTAGAATAATGAAAAATATCCTTCCAAAACAATTTTTTACTATTTTTGTCCATAGGAATCATCGAGATAACCACGTATTAACAATATATTCTTCATTATTTGTCGCTAATGTTGATATTTTATTTTAGGGATGCTAATTATTGGCGTGTCTTTCCTAGTGAAAAGATGGCCAGTTTCAAGGGAGGCCAATTTAAGAAACGTTTGCGTGTGTTAATGTAAATGCAGAATTGATGGATACATAGGAGAACGTAGGAGTAGATTGTAGGGATAGGCGACTTACTGGAAACGTGTGTATATGTGTCATACCTTGGGTGCGTGTGGCAGTCGTAGCGTCGGAAAGGATAGTGCTAGTAAAAAGAGTAAGACGTCCATTATCAGCCGTTCCACTAAATTTATAAATACCGTAAATGTCGGTTAGGGTATCCAAAAAATCAGTTCTGTTTGCGGATGAACAACCTTCAGTTTGTCATTCAGCCAAGTGGGTGCAACCAATGTTTTCTTATCAAAGTTTTATTAAATTATCTCAGCTGATTTAGCGACCTCTTAACTTCTTGATTAAAGATAATTAATTTAATAATTTATATTTCGTTTCTCCTAATTCAAATGGGCAGTTTTTCTTTTTTTCAATATTCCATTGTATTCCTGGTAACTTGTCAGTTTATTTTCCTAACTTATATTTTCAACCCTTTAGAGCTTCGGTTTTTTTCTGATTATGTTCGAAACATTTCAGTACTATTGCATGTCAGACCGTAAGTACAAAATCTTCTTTCATTTTTGAATAATTCAAATCTCAAATCATTTTCAATGGAAATAGCAATAAAATTTAATATTCCTGTAAAATAATATCGAATGCGACTACATAAAGGTGAATTCATCTAGATATCTGTCCTCACCTTATCCAATCGATGTTTCCCGTTTTCGACTGATTTTGCCTCGGGAGTTTCATTTGCGGTCTCGTTGCGCATCACGCGGAGTTATGAATGACCACGGTATGCGTTCGTTTGCAACTTCCCTCACCATTATTTGAGTACCACGAGCTACTCGTGCCACTACTTCTATTTGATGGCACTTCCTCTGCTGGGTGCTTCCACCCCCTGCCACACACCTTTTTGGTGGATCGCGGGGTATATATGTAGATGTAGGTTTTTTCTCGTAGGCTCATGTGCGCATTATTTATCGTGCATTTCCGTTCGTAAACATCATAATTCACCATCGCCATATGCTTGGCACTCCTGTGCCAGTGGTCCTCCGCCATCCAGCTTGCGGTGGGAGAGCAATCCCCCGGGTATCCCATGCCCCCCTCCCACTGATGCCCCATTTCCCTCTAATTAAGCCATCTAGAGACTTAACTGCCCGCCCACCTCCGCCTGCCTACCTTCTTCCCTCCGCTCAACCACGCCCGATGGCAACGAGCCTCTCTCAGCCGCCGCGGGGAGTTCCCCCGGGGTGAGCCCCCTCCCCTCCCGGTTCCTTTTCGACGCCACCCCCCTCCCCCCACGCTGCCTTCCCCCCCCCCCGCCATTGCCCCGACCTCGCCGCCACCTCTTGTGTCAGGGTGGTAATTTGGTAATTGGCGCGGCTATATCAATCCCGCTCCTCCCTTCGCCCTCCCCCTACCCTGCCATTCGCCTTACGGCCAAGTTTTGTGTCCACATTTTCCACGTGAGCCGCGCGTTTCATTGTTTTTGTGGCGTGGGGCGTGTGGGAGTGGTTGACGACGAGGGACGGGGTTTTGATGTCTGCCTCAGGCGAGGATTTCTCGTGACGTCGCACCTGCTCCTGCGAATTGTTGTCGGGTAATTAAAATGTTGATCCCTTGTTGTGAAAAACATGGAAAAATGTAGGATTTCACGCTCACGTGTAGCGTTAGCTTATCTTTTTTAAATCCGAGTCCCTGGAATAATAAATCTAAAGGTTTTATGTAAACTCTCTTCTCTCCCCTTTCCATTCTCTCCCTATTTATGTTCCCGTGTTTTTTTATCCAGCACGTGCGACTCGGAGTGCTTTCCCTGCGGTCG
The DNA here is from genome assembly GCF_022747635.1 of Hetaerina americana. Lineage (NCBI taxonomy): Eukaryota > Metazoa > Arthropoda > Insecta > Odonata > Calopterygidae > Hetaerina > Hetaerina americana. The sequence continues at coordinate 12,117,802 of NW_027287095.1, forward strand.
TGGTTTTTCTAGCTGTTGGAGCTCGGTGTTTAAATGTATGTTGAATTAATAAGGTTGAAATTAATTACTGGAGCTAGACAGTTCGATTTTTCCCCCGCGGCTTGAATAATGGCATCAATTTGTAGATTTTTTTTCTGCCTTCCGACCACGTGAAAATACGCTATTTGAGTTGGATGGTTGAATTTAAAATTATTGTAAAACTTAGCGCTAAATTTTTTTTCGCGCTTTCCCTGCTTAGAGGTAAGAATGAAGAAAAAATAGTTCAGTTGTGGTTGTCAGCAATTCACCTCTTTCTTTTATGTGTAGTAAATGTGCCGTTGACACAAAAGTGGAAGACCTTTCTTCGTCTGACTCCTGATTTTTTTAATCCCTGAGTACTTTTACTAGATTCATCATCGGAATTTTGATGACTTGTTGTTGAATTAAGCATTCCCTAATCTTAAATCCGATGTTCTCTTCGCAATTTTTCAGCTCTCCGTTTCAGCATGTACCTTCAAATGACTTTTTTATAATTTTAATCATACGCCTTTCTATCCTTTTCTCTTCATCAGTGTTTCCTTTCGATGTTTTCTTCATCAGGCCATTGATTTTTTCCGTCCTTCACAAAGCCGTATATTTTATGCAAAAAATAATAAAACGAAGATTAATATTCCCATATAACATTTGTGTTGTGATTTTTCTGACATATATTCCGTATTTCTAGAACACGGCTGTTGATCCTTTGGCAATATGTCTTCCACTGCTGCAGACCCTATAAATAACTGATGGTATTCATTAAAAACCTTCGTAGTTATGTCAATGATAAACGTGGGCGCTCGATATCTCCATTGCGATCTACCTACCGAACGAGGGGTGAATATCGTACCTACGTAATTGAGAAATGGAAATCTGGCAGACGTGTTTTGAAACCCAAGAATACTGCATTCGTCGTGAAAGGTTTGCTTTCTCCGCTTAAGTTCCTCTAGCTAACGCCGTGGATAGGATCAGTCACTGAATCAGTCGTATTTTTAAGCTGATCTAAGTACTTACTCTCCAAGGAATAATTTTCGTTCCGGTTGATTTTGGGTGTCGCACATTTCTTGTTTCCGGTAAGTGATCAGTTTCTGGTACACTTGCTTATCGCGTCCCTCCTCACCTTCACAAATTGTGGATGATCTCAACTTCTCATTTTGACAAATACGTTGTGATTTAAATGATAATTGCATCTAAGGGAGGAATTATTTTCGTCGTCGTTCACACCAGAAGAAATGTTTATCATAATAGTGAATTCTCATTAGAGTGTAATGCTAATGTAATGGTGACGTTTGTATTTCGTTGAAAAAGGGATTGTGTGTATTAAAACTTAACTGAGCCTAGAAGTATGTAGGTATTAATGTATTGCAATATGCCCCTCGGTGGCCGCCTCAGGGACCCACCGGCCTTGGTGTGCGAAATTGGCCACGTGACTTATTACCTTGCGTGAGTGGATTTCCCATGCGTGAGTTTTTAGTGCAAGCAAGTTTATTATGCTCTGAGATTCAACCCATCACACAATACTACTCTTGCTTCAGTTGTAGATTTTTGTGAAACCTTAATTATTCGGAGGAGTTCTACTGGATTAAAATATCCGTCGAACAAAAGGTAAATGGTTCAGTACAGTCAGTTCTCAGGTAGTTGTCTTAAATGTTCTATTCTTCATGGTTAATAATGAAGGGTGGAATTGAAGAGATTTGTTGCTATATTTTCTGAACTCTTCATTACACCACAATAAGAATACATATTCGCGTGTATAGTATTTTTAGCACCTACATGTTCCGGACATCCGCCGTCGTCGAAAGGGACTCGTGTACAAAGTATGTAACTTGTGATCTGTATAAGTAGCCCAAATTATATTCTATCAAGCATTCATAAATGTTTAAATTTACTCGTACACTACACCCGGCATGCTGCAGCAATAGGGAGTTTGGAAGGGTGTTAGGTACCCAGTGTTCTACACATAAGTTTTATTTATCATAACTATATACGCCCGCATGATGACATGTATATATGTAATTTGAATTATGAGCGTTCAGTTAAGACTGTTTGGGTGCTGCGGGTTATCGAATGTTCAGTCAGTGCTATCAAGCTTATAATGTGAGTTTTATATTTCTTTTGAATGCCGATTATTGATAACTTAATTTTAATCGCTCGCTTGTTGAAGGATATCCTTATATTATTCATATTTTTCGGATGTGTGAATTACACTTCCGTCGTCATCCTATCGTACGCGTGAATTTTATTCATAGGGAAACAATCGAATGAGGGGTTAATTTGTGGATTTAATTACAGACCGCTGTACGTTTTAACTTCATTTATATCGCTATTTTCAATGGGCTGCACCACGTGCATTATTTCAAAAAATCCTTTTTCTGGACCCAAGTCCGGAGTCCGGCGAAGGTCGACCCTCGTCGCCGTCGTCGTCCACTTTGGCCGTGACGGAGGTCGGGTCGGTGGGTCCCGCGCTCCTCGCAACACTGCTCGTTGCAAGCCCCGTTCATTCCGCTTACAATCCCTGCGATGGCCGCGCCGCGAGAACCTATTTCATCCCCCCTCCCCATCACCTCGCGTAAGTCTCTCTCACTGGAATCCCACGCTAATTCCAATTTCCTGCAATCCTCAACCCTCCCCCCACAACCCCACCTTCACCCCCCTCATCCCTACGTGCACCCACACACTATTTCACCCGGAGTCAACTGTGGCGCAGTGGCATTTATAAAAAGCATTCCATACTCCACCTCTCTCCCATCACCCAATACCCTGCCCTATTCTACCGTAAAACCCCATCCGATGTTCAGTTTTTATCCCCCGGCATTGTTAATGGTCCAATTATGCCCGCCGTTCCCCCTTCCCTCCGCTTGTCCCGCCCCTGGCCCTCTACCATGCCGGGGCCAATTTTTCTCGGTTTGATTAACGCGCATCGGTGTTCCCTGCGCGATATTTAATTACGGACGATTGATCGTTCACTGCAATTCATTCTCTCTTCCCGCCCCGGGGCCCAGTTTGCCGTGTTGCTTTTCTGTACAGCCCGGGACTGTGCGGGGGTGCGGAGTGGGTTGGGGTTTGAATTCCCCCCCTGCCGCTCGTGCTATCTTCGAGGTTAGTGCGAGCCAGGACGAGGCAGAGTGAGAAGGGAAGGCAGGGGCGTTGCCGGGAACGTCCGGGTTGGAGGGGAGTGGCCGTGGCGGTAAGTGGATGGGGGAGCGTCGCGAGAGAATTCGCTGGCGGTGAGTGGCATAGGAGGGAAGGATGGACGACTTGGGAGAAGATGGTCGTTCTGCCTAGCTAGGGGGTCGCAAATATCAATATCAAAACACTGTTAATGTCTGGTAAATTAAATATTCAATGATGGCCCAATCGAAGAGGATGATATGGCATAGTGAGGTTTAAATCCTAGCTCGTCCACTAATACAGTACTTGGGTAAAATCAATGAAAGTTTTAACGCATATTTGTCACTTATTTAGCTAGAAATTTGGTTTCAAGTGTCATTATAAATTTGTAATTTCCTATTTTTGTTCAGGTAATAATGTGAATAAACAAATTACGGTCACTTCTCTTTGAACGGCCCTTCCAATGCGTATTTTGAGTGAACGATTTTCCATTACGAATTATATTGGTGGAAATTTATTTATTTCAGCAAAACTGAGACGTTCTAACTTGTACAGCGTACATAGAAATCGAACACCCTCCAAACATTGAAATTGAATCCTATTGAAAATGATTTCTCCCAGTCTTTAACGAACTTTTTGAAATTTGTTCGTACAATCACCTCTATTTTAAAATTCTTTTCGTCTCATTCTCATGTTCATTTTAAGTTGGGAAGTGGCTATCTGGCTATTTTGTGTACCTGTCTTTTTCATAATCTCATGCTAATATGAATGCTAATGGCTCATATTTCCGAGACTGAGTGGAAGATGAAAGAAGCCCCATGCTCACACTCCATTGTTTTATCTCTTCCATATTCATTACGTTTCTGAAAAGGCAATCGGCCGCAACCATTGATTTGAATGACGATCAAGTGAATGACGGTAGGCGCATTCTTTTCGATAATAAGTGCCACTAAAGACTCTTTCTTTCCTGTAAATTTCCCCTCCAGTTTGTATCCGTTTAATTTTGTTCATTCTCGTTTTCACTGCACTTCCTCTCGAAGATTCAACTTACTCATCTCCAGCGGAGCGTTTCATCTTCGAGAAATTACTTTCACTCTTTGTCGTCGAGACAAAAGGACCACGGCGAGATGCTGCCCTCTGGGAGGCGTTAGCTTCTAACTTTAAGGGGGAATCAAAAGTGGGAAGCGCGAATATTTCCTTAGTCTTCGATTCCCTTCTTTTGGATTGAATCACTGAAGTCGATTCCAAGTCCAGCTCTCCTTTAATGGGAGACTCCTGGAAAAATCACCCTCGGAGCGTACTCTCGTGGTTTGCTGTAAGTTTTCATTTCCGCTATGTTTAATATACTCTTCATATGTGTACAGGCTGTATGAACCTTGTCGCAGGTTCGCGGACCAGAAGTTAGTTCCCATTCCTCATCCTTGATCACCACTAGTGTAATCCCTCTTCTGCAGTGGTTATCGGCTGTCCGGTGGGCGCCTACCTCTGTCACTGGCAACCTGCTGAAAAGTGACATCAATGGTTGAGGCGAAGGTGGTGAATGCAATCGTGAACTCCTTGTCGTTGTCCGCGCCAACTCCTCTTTCCTCCGTCCTGCGGTAATTCTGCCTTTCCGGATTAATCAGGTTTCCGGCGTAACCCTTGGAGTCACGACACCCGGGAGGGACGCGGTCATTTGTTTTTTCATTTATCTTCTGCGTCGATACGACGTGCGAGCATAGAACATCAGTTGTGTCTCCCCCTGATTGGGTGGGACCACTCTCCATTTTCCCCCCGCCGCCCCTTTCCGAGCGCCCGCCTTTTCTCTTCCCTCATTCCGCTAATTTCCATAACCTCTATCCCTCTCCCTCTTTTACGCTCCTCAATCTCCTTCCCCTACCCCCCTCCGCACTTCAAACCTTTCATTTGGAGACATTCTAACCCGCTCTCCATCCCCCTCTTCGCCTCTCCATTTCCAATCTCCGACTATTTCTCCCGCCGCCATCCGAAGCTCACCTGAGGGACGTGCTGCCCCCGTCACCCATATCCAACCCCTTCGCCGTCCCACAGCTCCCTCCCCTCCCCGGACGCTTTTTGTGTTGCGTCCCCTTTCAAACACACACCCCCCCTCTCTCTCTTTCTCCCCCACTCCTCTCCCAGCCCACCCGACCGTTATGTTTAACTTAGAAGTTCTTCACCCCCTCTCAACATCCTCCGGGAGGATCCGCCCTCTGGCCCCCCCTTCTCCCCCTCTGCTCCTTGGTCCTCCTCTCTCTCTCTCTCCTTAAGCCTTTATCTCCGCCTCTTTTCTCCATCCCCTTAGCCTTTGTAGTTTCCATTCCCGCCCTCGTCGCATGAGGCCGTCCTCATCACCCCTCACCCTCTTCCCATTCCCTCCTCCTCGTAATAATATTCCGCCCAACTCCTCCCGTTCCTCCCAGCCACCCGCCTCTTTAAGTTGTCAATACTCGTTCCGGGGGCGGAAGTGAGTGGGCGCGCGGGGTGAAGGCACGGTCGCTGTGTGTGACGGGGGGCGCGGGAAGAAGAGGTTAAAGGGGGTCGCTGGCGGGGGAGGGGCGCTTCTGGGGAAATCTTTATTCCCGCGCCCCCCCCCAAACTGCCAGCCTGCCTTCCTTTGCCCCGTGGCGATGGGAGCCCTGGATGAGGATTTTTTTCGCCTCCCACGCCCCTGAGTGTGTCGCGCGCGCGCCCCCAGTGTGCACAGGGGAGAATGAGTGGGGTTGAGGAAGTTTTTGAAGGGTTTGAGAGACTTTTCTCTCTCTCCCTCTTCTCCCTTCTCGTGTCCCCTTCGCCCGCTTTCGACGACGTTTCCCCTCGGGTTTTTTGTATCCTCGAGATGCCAACTCAATGCCTCTTTTTCTTAGAGAGAGAAAAAATAAAACGATTCCATATGCCTTAACTTTCGCTTCCCCTTATAAAGAGATTCCAAAATGATGAATTGTATGCATGTAAGTACATTACAATTCTGATGCGTGAGTCGTGTGTGATGTTCTTCTAATTACCTAAAGGTAATGGTCTGGATAAATGGGGAAACTCTTACCCTTTCGTCGGTCGGTTTTTCTTCCCGTTTTAATGCATTCATCTTTTTTTCTGGGATTCTTTTTTGAAGACATGATTCTCAATGACAGGTTTTTTGGTATAAAAGGAAGACCTGAATTCACAATGCTTCCTGTTTTTTACCTAAATTCTGGACGAAGTCTTGTATATATCGTACTCAAGCAAAAGTCTAAATAGTAGTAGTAGTTTTGAGGGGAGGCGACCGACAGCTAAGGTCATTTGCGCCATAGGGGATGGATAGGAAAGGATGAAGGGTGGAGAGAAACCCGGCGTCGGCATTAGCCTACTCTTTACGAAAGGCGCCAAGGGGTCCGCAGTTTAACGTCCCATCCGACGGACGGCGTACTCACTCAAAGTGCCCTCCACAAAGCACCTCAAGTAGGGATCGAGATACCTCTGAAAAATATTAGACACCGCCGGGATTTGAACCCGCGCCCTCATGGTGGGAAGCCAGTACGTTAGCCCCCGCACCATCTCGATCCCCGTCTAAATAGTTCTAAATATTTACGAAAATCTGTAAAAATAGAAACTATATGTTTGTGTATACACATATATATATATATATATATATATATATGTACATGTACACACACACGCAAAATAAACAATATGTATATATTTATTTATAGTGTTTATTTTAATGTTTAGTTATTTATTGTTAATTATTAAGATAATCCAGGCCTTAGAAATAATGCCTGGATGATTGCTGTCTGAATTAAGACCGTCGATTCTGCGGTAGAATAGTGGTTTTCGTTTATATGAATCAAATTTATATTACAAAACCACGCACTCATATATATGTTTATATGAATCTCGGATAGCGACAAAAATATAGGTATATATTAAAAAACCCTCAGATGTTATTTCTTGATAATTTACACGGAAGTTAGCTCCGTCTTCCTCAGAAGAAACGATACTACTGCCAGACTAATATACATATATATATATATATATATATATATATTTATTTATGTTAAATTTGTGTTTACATATAACATGCGGTTGTTGATGGAATTAACTTTCTGCTGCCGATTTGGGGTGGACAACCAAAAGACGTAATGATCTAGTCTTGAGTTTTCTTTTTTTCATTTTCCCCAATGAAAAGTTTTTCAGTATCAGCGCATGCTTGCTCTGCCTTCCGCAAAAAGCTGATTTCATCACGAAATTGTCCTTTCCATTATGTTGAACGGAACCCATGCATGTTTTTTAAATTCTGGACGAAGTAACAGCTTTGCCGGAAGTGTCTTCGCCTCATGTCGTGAACCCATTCAATCCATGAATTTATTTGAATACATTTAGTTACGTGTGGCCAAGTCACGTTGGCGGAATGAACTCGAACCCGCATCACGGAGCGCTTTAAATAATATTAATATCCTAGGGTAAAATCTCGCAGGCCGCATCATATAGCCGGGATATTAATATTTTTCGAGAATTTCTCCCTGTCGCCATGGCGCTCCGTGGGTTGGAAACTTCGGAAACGATTTTCAGTGGCAATATCTGAGTGAATAAAAAAAAGAAAGAGAAGTGGAGGTGGAAACCTTCTCTTCGGTCGAAGCCTTTTCCTCCCGCAGGATTCACCTTCTGTTCATCTCCCTCCCCCACCATCACTCCCCTTCCTTCGACCCCCCCCCGCCTCCTCACCCGGCGACCATAACCATGTTAATGTAATCCATCCAGCTCCCTCGAGTCTCCTCTATTCCAACGTTTTCCCAGCCTCGAGAATTAAACTAGAGGAGGGAAGGATTCGTTCCTTCTGCTCTCTCCCTTTCCTTCCGACCCCTCTTTGCTCCTCTCGGCGTGGATTCGCTGCCGCCAGGGGAGAAGATGCCTGCCTCCACGGTGGCTGGCTGCCAGTAATCGAGAGGCAGTTGTTTTTATTTCCCTCCTAACCGCGGGCGCTGCTGAGGCATTCTTTTTCCTTTCCCATCCCCCATCTTGTTTCGTTCCTCCTTTCCCGTCTCCATCCCTTTCCCCATCCCATCTCCCGCGCCTTTAAATGATCGCCTGCCCCCCTCCACCAACCCAACCCCCACCATCCCATCCCCTCTCGCGAGAGCGCCGCACAACCATCTTCAGGCCAACTTCAGAAGGAGAATTTTTCCGGAAATAATGGAAATTGATGCGGAATGAGGGAGTGCCCGCGACTCTTATTTTTTTGTGTTTTTACCCAACCCGTATTAGAGTGTAGCCACTACTTCGTTTTAAACGAATGTTTCTTTTGGAATTCGGCGCTGTGTCGTCGTGGCTGTTCCTTCGGAATTCCCCACCGTCCCCTCGTGGCTAGATTCCATCTCGATAGAACCCACCGCACCGAAGGTTAAAGACTAGCAGCCTCTAAAGGGCCGGGGCTCCCTCTACATACATGCTAAGTACCGGGATTCACATTCCGAGGGCTCCCTCTTTCTGCACGGCCTCTCCTCTTTTCTCCCGGAAACGGCTCTGCTCCATTGTAGTGAATAACATTCCCTTCTCCGCAAGCATAGTAGGGGTTTTGCCCTTAAATTTAATATTAAACCCCTGTTTAATGGTATCTCCTTATTTCCGAAAGGGTTGAAAGGAAATTACTGGAATCTGACAAAGAGCGGAAACACGTATTTTGATTCGGAGTCAAATTTTGGAGTAACTTATTTTTACTTATATGTTACGGAATGACGGGCGGTAGAACTATTTCGGGGTTAATAAAATTATTGTACATTAGGTCTAGGAGTAGGTGTGTAGCACAGTTCTTGTATCCGTTAAAAATATAACCTTACCCGTAGCATGTTTGTAAAACTCTTGTAGAAATGGATGAATGATTCATTTTACGGGAGGAAGGTTGAATTGTTGTGGCTTTTACGGCTATGAAAAGCATTCCCAATCGTCTGAGAAATGTGGTACACTCTTTAGGAGTGTTCATGCTCTTTGCTTTGAATAACTAAGAAAAAATAGTCGTCATTACAGTGTACAGTCGGTTGCTATGTTGACTTTCTGGCATGACTGGCGTGGATTTCAAACGTTGTTGTCGCACTGTTGCAAAAGGGGAATTTGACGAAGTTCTTTTGATTTTTAAAAATTTTCTCCGTAGTGTTTTTCTCTGTCATCCATCCGGTTGCTTGATTCATATTTTATTTCATATTGACCTTAATAAGATTAGTGTTTGGAGTGATTTTGTTGCCAGCATGGTTTTCTCTTTTAATTTTGCTTTTTGGCGTGTATGCCGGAGGGATTTGCGAGTGGAATTTCCGCGAATTTTTTAATATGTTTGCCGTGGAGAGAGGGGGACAATTTGCGATCGGCATGTTCGGATTCTCGCTCTGATCACGTGATTGGGTGTTTTGGAGAATTTATGCACCCGATCCGAATCGTAAAATACGTTGTATTTTTACTGTCCAAAAGGGATTGGAAGAGAGGGGGAGGGAAATGGGCGATAAATCACATATATAATATATACAGTCACAATCCACGCAAGCGATGCGGCTCTTTATGGTTGATCTCAATCGAATTTTAGTGAAATTTTGAGTTTCGCTCCGCTTAAAATATTAGTGTACACTTGAATCTTAAAGCGTATTTTATTACCTAGTTGCGAAAGAGAAATATTTCATCACTTTTGGATGCACATTGTGAAACAATTTTTCGCGCTCTGCCTTGGGTATTTGATCGCTGAAATAATATTGTAATGCTGTTTGTATTTTCAATGGCGTACGTGCATGCGATAGGTTTTGGATATGGAATGATAGGGCTTCATGATATACTTTGTTCAGAGATTTAAGTCGTAGCTTGAATTGTTCTTATGCCGTTTTGGCCTTTTATTAATATCTCGTAATATCGTTTAAATGAATATACTTTGTAACTTCCACACAATTTTTATTCGTACTACCGGTTTCAACGCAACGGCGTCATCATCAGGTACAAACGTTTTCAACCTGATGATGACGCCGTTGCGTTGAAACCGGTAGTACGAATAAAAATTGTGTGGAAGTTACAAAGTATATTCATTTAAACGAACATGAACCTCCACAAAGTTGAGCCCGAGACCATAGAATTCATCTCGTAATATATTACGTAGAGGAGAATGCTTGCATTCCGTTTAATATAAATAGTGTTGCGGTTGAATATATTTAATCATATATGTGAAATTTTACGTGTTTATTATGATAAATCACACGTGACTATGAACGATGCCGCCTTTCTTTCCAAGGAAGAATTTCATCAATTTAATAGCTTCTTTGGGAAATACCGTGGTCTTAAAAAGTTATGCTTTGGAATGTTTTGAATAACCGCACTGAAAGGTTGCTGTTGTGGTTACAATTAGTGATTGCCTTTGCTGTGGCCATATTCATATTTGGAGTCATGAATAACTGCGGAAACCGCAACAGAATAGAATGTGACATTCCGTTGCATTGAAAAGAATGCCAAAGGCTTTATTTATGTGTATGTTGGAGATAAATTCTTTTAAATGGATGCTTCAATGCCGGGAGCAATTTTAGTCACTATTTAATATTTCCCTAGAAATAGCAGTAAATTTTTACATAGTTAATATTTCATATAATAATTTAATTAATAAATTTGTGGTTATGTTCTATTATCAATGACGTTGAGTATAATTGCCTAAATTAATTCGTAATTTCCAAATAACATTGATTACGCCAATTAAACCATTAAAACGTTTTGAATTAATGTTGTTAGATGTTGAATGGTGGGACCATAAAACATTATTGAATGAAAATACGCAGTAGCTTTTGTTGGGTTCAATGAGGCTATATTTATTAATGCTACGAATTACATGTACACAACCGGGTTTGCCGACTTCGGCAATCTCGCTTGCCTATGCATCGCAGTAAGTAAAAGCTAAAACTCGGTGTGTACAGATACACATATTCACAGGGTAAATAAATGGCCTTTCCAATTCCACTCCTATTATTCACCGCCTAATTCCCCACTTTGTTAATTTAATTTTGTAAAATGTTTTCAGCGAACCCCGAAAGTGCGAGGGACATTTGAAATAGAAGCAAATAATCCCAAGTCCTTCATATGTACTTTGGATAATCATTTTGATTTAAATAACGTTTCCAACTCGCATTTCACGTGACATTCTCAAAGTTTTGCGTATTTTAATTCGGTGTAGGGAATTGGTGATGTTGAAAGTTAAATTGAAAATCCTTCATGGAAACATCTGCAACAAACTAAATAGGTACCGTTTTTAGAAGGTCAATGGATATGACGTAACAGTTTACGAGATGGCAGACTTTGAGAGATCGGAGCAAATGCACCAAAAAACTCCACGCTTTTCCGTTAAATAGTGTACTACCTGGTAAGATTATGAAAAAATATGAGGTACATTACTGGCAATGTCGGATTAAGTTTTGGTAGTAATATCAAAGAATGAGTTCATGGGAATCCTACCCTGTATTAAACAACCCTTTGTCACCACGATAGACGGAAAAACAGCCGAACATTTCACAATATAAAAATGTCTCCTGCAATGCCCCGTGCGCCCTTTGCCCCCGGAACACCTTCCACGGATCTACCCCGCTCGGATTTCGCACTCTCTCCGCCCCCACACCTCCTCCCCCCTCCCCTTTCAACCAACCAACCTTTCTGAAGTTTTCGTCAGCCATCCGCCATTAAAAGTTGTCCCCTGCTCCTCGAGTCGCCCGCCCACCTTGGCTCCATTGCATCTCCCCCCCTCCCATTTCCCCCCTCCCGTTTCCCCTCTCCCGTTTCCCCCCTCCCCGTTCCTCCCGCCTCGAATCCTTTTCCGGAGCTTGAAAGCAGTTCGCCACTGCCTCCTCCTCACTCTTCACGGCATTCTCCCGCTCAGGTTTTATTTTATTGCGGATTGCCTTCCTCCTACTCCACTCTGCTTACTCCTCTCTGCTTACTCCACTCTCGTTTCTCTCATTTTTCCTTCTTCCTATCCGCGTTCTGCTTTCATGTTCACCCACTGACTTCTGGATATTAACTTTGGTGGAATTTCGGTCATACGTTTTCACCGCCACGCAACACTCTGAAATTTGACGTACTTCCAGCTTCACGGGTGTAACTTGCTCAAACTTAAATGCCCACGGTGACCGGGTCTAATACGTAATCATTAGTTTACAAAGTGCAGGTAAAGCGTTTGCGTGCCCATTTTCTGTTCATTTACTTGTTCCCTGCATTATTGCTTTCCATGCATGAATATCATTGACCCAATGCTGAAGTCCTTTCCTTTCCTGGGAGATGCGATCATTGGTGTTGACTGTCATTTGATCGAATATCGATCTTCTTTAGCCAGCTGAGTCTTGTTATGTCTGCATACTATGTATGTCACTCCGAAGATGTATTACCCTTCCAATGAGTTTTGCCTAATTTTCTCCTTCCTCATAAGTCATTTCAGTGAAGCGTTTTAAGGCGGCGCCTTCTCGCTTAGCTCTTTGTCAAGGCCATAATCAACTTCCGTGTACGGAATGTCATGGTCCGTAGTCCGCATCACCATTTCTGGAAATTTAAGACATCATTTGAAGTCGGCTTCTATATGAAAACACCCGAGAACCTAATGGAATGGGAAGGGAATCTTTCTCAGCGCCACATGGGAGTTGTATACCCCCCGTTGGTCTCGCCGCCTCGTTTTGATTGCTTAAAACGTTAACCTCTCTCGTGGTGCCTTCTCCTCATTCCTTCACCATCGTCATCTCTCGATTTTGGTTCACCGGAGGCGTCGCGTTCATTTTTTGATATATTAACGTTATTTCCTATTGCTATTCTGTGATCTGTAGTTTTTGAGTGCTTGCTAAGAGGTCACTGAAAGCTCTTGGAAAATTAGTGGCATGAAGTCAAAAAAGTACATATATATTGAAAGGGAACTCAGAAGATGTCTGATTCACTTCATGGGAACGAAATAAAAATGTTTTAATGTGAAAAGCCATGAATCGAAACGTTTATTGTGTGGTCCAGCATCATTTCCATTTATGCATGGACCAATGTACTAAAGCTTAACTGTGGTCATGGAGGAAATCATGATAATAATAATGATTGGGGATTAAATTGAGAACATTTTTCAGGCGGTCCACGCTATTAACTCAGGCATCGTAAAAATTCTTTTTTTTTAGAAACCGGAATTGATTATTTCAGGATGTAAATAAATACGAAATATATCTCATTAGTATGCTATGGTATCGGTAAGTTGTGAGTTCTTGTGTGTTTTTAGGTGGCAGTCGTTATCGCTTATATTTTTTATTCAAGTTTTATTAACATAGCTTGTCGCCCGAATTGAGAGAGATAGTATCGAGCCACTAGGTACGAACTTTCGCTTTCTCCGCGCCCATTTCGCGCTACAGGAAGCGGGAGATACTAACCCCAAACCCACTCCCTCTAGATATCAACTGCTCCACCTTCACTCGAAATATTTTTATTACATTAACACGGTGAAGCGGAGCTTCCCTCTGGGAAGCGGGGTAGGGCGAGGGTCGTACTTTCCACTTGCATGGCTCGTGGGCGGCGGAAAGGTTTGAGGGGCTTGAGTCATTGGCCCATCCATCGGAACGCTGCGGTATTTTTCAGCTTCTAATTGGCACGTTCCTTGACAGTCGCGATTACGCCGAGCTGTTTACACTTAAATTCACCTCTTGAATTATCCATCTCAATGAGCATGGGAACCCCTGTCAAAATTTGAACTCCAGCATCGAACAGATCATTCAAATATTTCGTGTATTCCCCACCGCACCTCGCCTTTCATTAATATCGAAGTCATTAAATGGGCGAGGGGATCGGAATGGTGCGGTTGCTAACGTACTCGGGGCCCGGGTGGTGCACTTGAGTTTCTTTGTGGAGAGCACTTTGGGAGTGAGCACGCCGTCCGTCGGATGGGACCTTAAACTCCGGACCCCTTGGCGCCTTTCGTTATCAGTGTAGGCTCGGGTTTCTCTCCACCCTTCCTCCTTTCCCATCAATCCCTAATGGCGCAAATGACCTTAGCTCTCGCCTACCTCCCCTAAAAACTACTACTAAAATGGGCGACTTATATACCGCAGAATATAGCTGTGTTGGAATATCGTTAATCCTCGATTTAAACATCCAACGTCTACCACTATAAATGTGTTTTTCGCAGTTGTGCTCATCTTATCTCTACCCCTCCCCCATATGCATCCTCTGAACATGTATATTATTCGTTGTCTTTTTTTTATGGAGTTTCTACATCACTCCAAGAATCCGCGTGTTTAACCTCTGACATCGTCGCCATTTTCTCATCTCTTTGTGATTTCCGTTTCCCTCCTCGAAAGTGCAATTTTTACTCCCCTTCCCCGGGAGAGTGTCTCTCTCCCCTCGGGACCGGCACGCGCGCACGCTCCCCCCGTCGCTCATTGCCACCCCTCAACCGCCCTCCACTCACCTCTCTCGCGTAAGGAATGCCAGGCATTTGCTCGGCCAGAGACCGGGAGCCCTCCTCTCTATACTACCCCCACCCCCCTTTCTCTCCCCTCCCACTTCCCGTACGTCCACATTCTTGCCTTCCGTGAGTTTCCCTTCGGCGGAATTCCCTCTCCTTCAATCGCGCGAGCGAGCTTTGCCTCGAGGGAAGATAATACGTCAACTTGCGCCCTCCCCCACCCAACCCCCACTGAATTTTTGTTTCCTCTCCTATTTAAGCGTGAGGTGGATACGGTTTGACATGACCGACAAAGGAGGACCCTGTGAACTAGTTGACATTTATTGTTTTTGTCAGAGGAATTGGAGGATGAATTTTTATATTTTTCGTTTGGGGATTTAATTTCTTTTTCATGTCGTGGTTTCCTTCACTGATACATAGTGCCTCTTATCATGTTTGTTTTAAGGTTTGCGTGCAGCCTCTATGATGAAAGAAGGTAGTGGAATTTCCATTGTCGTAAGAAGTGTTTGTGTGCCATTGTCCCCTGGGAACAGTGATTCACTAGCGGCTTTATTGTAATTTGAGTGAAGTGAAAACTACTCGGGATGTCAATGTCGACTTGCTCATCCAAAGTACCGCACCTGTGAATAAATGGCGAACGAACCGAGTCGGTTATTCTAGATCCTCGGCTAAACTCACGACGACATCATCAACCTACAGGGTATTTTGTCCAGGGAATTCGGTCTGTTTCGTGCCCAAATATGTTTTTATTTCGCGTTTCGTTTTTAAGTCGCGTTGCTCGCGCCTCCCATTCATTCCTCCTCCCCCATACGCCCCTTCCGCAACCCTCCTCTGTCGCCCCCGCCCCCACGGCCCTTCATTCACAACACTCCAGTTCCTCCCATAAACACCCTCTGCTTATCCTTCTTCATGTCGAGGGGTTGGTGGTTTTCGAAGGCCCCTCGCATCCCCCCCCCCCCCGACCCTGCCTGTGGCGTCGGGAGAAGGGTTTCAGTCGAGAGCGGGGAGGTGTAGAGGGGCGGGGAAGGGGTCCCTTTGGAAGTGGTTGCGTAGGAGGGGGGTTGTAGGGGGGGGATCCGGGTGGGGCGCGTAAGAGGGACCCTTTCTCCGGCCCCCTCTCGCTGTTTTTGTCAGTCCCACTCCCCCATTACTTTCAACCACCTCCCCTTTTCCCCGGCCTCCTTTCCTTTAACGAATACTCTACCCATCCTCTTCTCCCCCGTGTGCGTTCCCACTCATCTCTCCCATCCTGCCCCATCCCGACCTACCCCCGCCCCCTCTCTCTTTGATCCCATCTCCCACCAATCCTCAGCGTTTAGTCTGCGTTGCCAAATTCATCGTGCACTCTCCTCTCTCCCTTAAACGGTTCGGTATGTCGACTTGTAATTTTTTTGCTTCACATTTTTTTCGCGTGGTTTTTCCTACAGCGCATATTCCTCTGTGAAGTTAATCGTTGAAATAAGGATAGTGTGGATTTTGATGGGTAGTTTGGGGCGAGTGATTCTTTGAAGCATTTTTTGCAATTTTTTTCCTTTCGCCCCAAATTTCCTCTTCGACACAAATCATGCAGTCATTCGCTTTCCCGACGTTGGATTTTTACCCCGTATGTATGTAGTAGTAGTGAGGTAGTTATTTGTCTCCTTCCGTCTCATCGCTTGTGTGAATTTGCTATACTGCATGGACGATAATGTTCGGTAAAC
Organism: Hetaerina americana; assembly: GCF_022747635.1. Classification (NCBI taxonomy): domain Eukaryota; kingdom Metazoa; phylum Arthropoda; class Insecta; order Odonata; family Calopterygidae; genus Hetaerina; species Hetaerina americana. The sequence continues at coordinate 12,134,029 of NW_027287095.1, forward strand.
TTCAATGTGACTTTAGCGCTTCTACATATCACCTGGCAGTAGAAATTAAGAGTATATCGTATTTTACTATTTATAAGGTAATTAACCGTGTTTAGCCAATGTACCATTTCCGTTTTTAAATTTTAGGTGGGGGTATTTTTTATGGCTTTAGGTACACGGTAAGATTCTCGCCAAGACACGGGACTCCCTTCGTAATCATCCCTAAGAGCCACTAGCTCCCGCGGCTACGCGGTGTGCCCCATCCCTCTTCATCACTTTTCTCTTTGTTCCCTCACTTGTACTAGAAGGTGAGGGGTTCAATCATTCTTCGCTTCCGGCGCCCTAATTACCTTTCCGTTACGGACTGAAATGTGTCCATAGTGATTTCTAGACAAAAAGCTAAGCTTTTAAAACGATGGAAAAAACCCTCCTTGAAATTACCATCTCCAGGGGGAGGTGTCGCAATGATTTTCCTCTTCTTCCGCACACTTGCCTATTTTGTTCTGAACTCCTTGGGTGTGTGTCAAATAGGTTGAAAAGGAATGTTTCTACCCCCACCCAACTTCGTTATCCCTCGCGGTGCGGGGCTAGGGAGGGGAGGGAAGGTGCAATCCGCCATCCGCGCCTCCCTCCCGGGCAGACATCTTGGGATTTTACGAGCTATTAGGCAGTGGGGGCGGGGGTTGGGCCCATGGAGAGCATGGTTTCGGAGGCTGTGCGCTGTAGCGGGCATACGGCCCATGGAATGACCCTAAATCCATCCCGGTCACGCTTGGTGGACAGAGGGAATGCCCTGGCTGTTAATGCGACTTCTCCCCCGTTCTCTCGGCCGGCCCTCGTGCCAGTTGCCCTCCTTCGATCCTTTCCTCCCCGCCCCCATGCCTCCGCCATCGTCTGTCCCTCTCGTGTGCTCTGTCCCCACCCACCACCGCCGCCTGGCCCGACGCCAGAGGGGGGAGGGGGTTGTTGGTTTCGCTGAGGCCCTGGGCCACCCTATCCTCCTCCCCGTGCTCCAACCCTCACCACCTTCCACGAGCCATATTTGCAGTCCGGTCGATGTAAGGGAAAAGTAATCAATTTCAGTAAGTCATCATTTTTCATCATGGATAAACAGGCACTCGGTTTGTTCCAGCATCAAAGGTTTTGCGACTCCCTCTTTTTCGAGGTCGTCCCACGTTCCTTACTAGATACTACTTGTTTTGTGTTGAAGAGTTGTATAGAAAATCTTCCTTCGCCCATCCGTTGTTTTACATTGGCCTTTCGTTTCATCCCATTCTCTAGCATTTTCTCATTTAATGTCTTGTGTTGAGTCGCTCCAGAATATTTACGTGGTTTCCTTCATCCACTTTGTTTGGTGCAGCCTTGAAATCTATGTAATTCCATTTTTGCCGCTGGAACCATGATTTCATATTTTCTATTCTGCATCCGGTATTGAAAACCATATGTGAGAGTCGGTACTTCCATAACTCTATCTATATTTTATTTAGTAAATTACATAGCCAGACATCGATGAATGAATATTTAATGTAATATATTTTATCTTATTTTTTCTAGTATAAATATTTTATTCTTTTTACTGTCTGCATTGTAGTGGATTATACATGTTTCAGGAGTTTTTTGTTAAACTAATAATATTCCATGATTGCTATGATGATTAAGTAGGCACTTGATGTTTTCACATTGTGATTTTCGTCGAGGGATGTTACCGTGTTTGTCCTTGTTTTTTCCCCCACTGAAGTACCCCTCTCGTTAGGTCCACATATAGTATGATTCCGGTTTAAATGGCAAGGAATTGTAACTCTCTAAATATGGTGAGTTAGGAACTGAAGGTGTAAATTGCACTCATTCGCTCTTGTTCTGGGTCTGAGAAAAATTAAAATAGTACGTGAGAAAGTTGTAAAAGTAAGAATTTAATACCTTGCGGCAAAAATGTTTTTACTCGTACTTTGGAGAATAAATGTCGATGAGGAAGTTTCTGACGATGTTGACCTCACTTGGCCTGCCCCTTGACCTCGCACATCCTTCTCAATATGGAGAGTACGTGTAGCTCATTATGTAATCAATGTTATTAAATAAAGTTAGTTAAACCAGCACTCCTTTTATTGAGTGTCCCAAGCGTTAGCCTCCTTTTAATATCGAATGAGTAGAATTTCGCCTTCATTCCCGATTATAATAATTTAAGAATATGAAACTGGACCAGAAACAGAACCAGTATTGCGAGGCAGAGCTCATGATGTTTCCTGGATGCACCGCATCGTGCTTCATTGGCGCGGCAGGCTTTTCGTTGAATTGGGCATCGCTTTGTGAGGATGACGATTTGGCCTGAATTGAAGTTTGGATTTTTCTCCATGTCACCCCAAGTTCTCAGTTTCTTAGTCACTGATTGAAAAACTTCCTAGCGGATAATATTACTAATTTGTGACCGAAAGTAAAGAACACTTTCTATCCCCAATCACCCAATTATACGTGTATGGCTACCCTGAAATTAATTCAAACCACCTTTCATCGAAACCCTTTTGTCGCCGTTCACTCCCTACTTATATTCTCTTTCGTATCGCCTCCCCACGCGAGCAAGCCCGCGGTCCTCTTGTTTCCACGTTGCACACGGGTTGATGCTGATGCTAATCGATTCTGCTGCGCTGGGTTGTTAGTCGACTGTAGGACCTTGCCCAGTAATTGGAAGAAATGTAGGAAAAATGCGTGCGATGCATATTCGAGTTGTTTTCAAAAGGAAAAAATATGTGTGTGTGTGTGTGTGTGTATGTATATGTGTGTGTATATATATATATATATATATATATATATATATATATATATATATATATACACATACATACATACATACACACACACACGGACTCGTTTTTATGTATGCGCGAACGATTTCGGTCGGCACAGTGGTTTGGGATGAGTTTGAATCGTTTCGGTTCTCTTTATTCCCCTCTACGATTTTTCCTGAGCCGAGGTTGTAAATACTTGTTTTGTCGGTTGTGGAAACGTTGAAACATGATGAGTTGTGTAATTGAAAAAGATCTCGAGGCTATTTTATTTCTTCGGTTTTTTTATGCTTAAAGAGTGTTGATAAATGTGTAGTTTTTTGAAATAAGTAATTGGAAGAATCAATGGAAGCTCCCGCAGAAAGGATTGTGGATTTGCTAGTGGTAGTGCACTCGGTACACTGAACGTGGGTTTTTAATCTCAGAAACAGAGTCATTAATTCCTCGGAATTTGAGCTTTTTTTTCACGATTTGCCTCATTTTTTCCCAGTGCGTTCCTCCGCGTGGATAAACTCCACCGAGGCTCCAATATCCCATTCCTGGGCTCTTGCGACCTACCGAGACCGAAAATAACTTCGATAATTAGTAAAATGCGGTATCCTCCAATCGATGTTGAACGAATCGGAAGTGCACGATTTCGGTTCCAGTTGCTCAACTCAAGTAAATGTTTTGCCGATTACTGTATTAAAATTATCGACGCCAACACTCTTTCCTTTATCTTTTCCTTATCGTTTATATAATGCTACATTCTATGCCCACGTAAAATGTCAAATTCAATGTAATGTGGATAATCTCTTGAAGCCGGAGCGGAGGCGAGGTGTACGAGTGTACCTATAATGGAGATATTATATGGAAAAAACCACGTTTTATTTTGCTTTAGAAAAAATATGGTGGTCCAAATAGTAACTCTCAACCTAATTGCAATCACCTCGTATCCTTTAAGAGTGTGTTTCTTTTTTTTTGCTCTTATGACAAGCGCTGTTTTTCGATCGAAACATTTCCCATTTCGGATTTGATTTTGCGGACGATGCGCGTTTTGTAATAAGTTCTGGTAATTCAACAAAGTAGTGGTTTGATTGTTCGAGCAGCAGTTATTCTCCTTAGTTGTGTTGGGGCCTTGTCTAACCCACGCCCGCCACGCCTCGCCACTTGTAAAAGTTCAGCAGTTCCCTCCGGGCTTCATTGATATCCAAGTTGAGGCGTGCACATTCATTTTTATTTTTACTACATTGATCAAAAAGTTCCCGGAATAACCACCGTGTGGCGCTCCCATCGTTCCGATTTGAGTTCTGTTTTTTTTTGTTAAATTGGTACATCTGTTGTTGATATTCCCTTTAAATCTTAGTGTCATAACTTGACATTTGCAAAAGTTACGTAGCCAAGAGTACATCTATCTCTGTGTGTGTTGGCGATTTTTTACAATTGCAGAAATGGATTTAAATTTGCAACAACGAACTTGTATTAAATTTTGCGTAAAAAACGGATTTAGTGGCGCACGGACGTTGGAACAAACGCCCAAGAGCAGCAACGGGACGGGACGACGACCAACCACCATTGAAAAGGAAAAGGAGTTGATTGGACCTTCCTTCATCGACGGGCTAAGAAGCCGCAAACACAGCAGCTGAATGATTAAATCATCGGGCAGCTGCAAGCCAAGCGTCAAGAGGGAACGTTTTGGCAAAAAAGAAGACGAGGACGGACGTTGGAAATGTTGGAAAAGTGTTTCGGCAACGATTCTCTAAAAAAAAACGGTCGTTTACCAGTGGCACGAGCGGTTCAGAAGTGGTCGTGAGTCAATCGAAGATGATGAACGCAGTGGCAGACCATCGACATCGAAAGTCGGTGAAAAAATTGATAAAGTAAAAGAAATGTTGGTCAATAACCGCAAATTAACCATCAGAGAAATAGCGGAGGACTTGAACATTGCCTATGGATCCGCCCAAGACATTGTGGTTAATGATTTGGGTTTCCGTCGTGTAGCAGCAAAGTTGGTGCCAAAAGACCTCAATTTCATGCAAAAAAGAGACCGTGTTGACGTCGCAAAAGACATGATTTGCGAGGCTGAATCCGATCCCACATTCATCAAAAGGATCATTACTGGAGACGAGACGTGGGTTTATGAGTACGACACGCAATCCAGACATCAGGCAAGTGAATGGCGTTCACCAAATGAGCCGAGACCAAAAAAACCACGTCGCTTTCAGTCAAAAAAGAAGGCAATGCTGACGGTTTTCATGGATTACAACGGTGTAGTGCATCATGAATTTTTGCCAGAAGGCCAGACAGTAAACAAAGAGTATTATTTGGGCGTTATGAGACGTTTGCGTGAAGCAATTCGCCGAAAGAGACCAGAAATGTGGGCAGAAAACTCGTGGATTTTGCACCATGATAACGCACCGTCGCACAGTGCTATCATTATTCGTAATTTTTTGACGAAAAATGCAACAAATACCATCCAACAGCCACCGAATTCACCTGATTTGGCTCCCTGTGACTTCTTTCTGTTCAATCGAGTTAAAAAACCATTACGGGGAACGCGTTTTAGCAGCCGAGAGACATACCGAAAACCGAATATAAAAAATGTTTCGAGGATTGGATCAAGCGCTGGCATAAGTGTGTTGCAGTCGATGGGGATTACTTTGAAGGGGACAATATAGATTTAGATGAATAAACTTGTATTTTTAATTTTCTGAATAAATTCCGGGAAATTTTTGATCAAGGTAGTATGGCTATGAATCCTTTTGAGGGTAATCCTTACAGCCTCTTCTCACACCCATAATTTGTTGAGAAGATTGATAATGTTGTGTTTATTTGCTTTGCTAATCGCATTTAGAGCGCGATCATTCGTACTAACTCGCTCGTTGGGCGCGAACGTGAGCGCATTATCTGTGGCAATGGGAGAAGTCTAGGAATCCGCCGAGTGAGAGCTCCATCGTCTGTCCTTGCCTTTGCTTCGTTCGCGAGACATTTTCTTTTGAACAGCCATTCCTTTCATCCGGCAGCATACTTATTACTCCGCCATGCGCATCGTTTTGATGGTATGTGATGTACGAGCTCGTATTCTCGTATATGATCGAATTTGATAAATAGCTTTTTTTTGTTTTCGTTGTGCTGTGGAAAATTGTGTTTGTTTTTTCTCTGTTAGAATTAAAATAAATAAAGTCGAGAGGAAGGAGAACAAGCTAAGAGGTTCTAGGACCGGTGCGGGACAGACAGAGAGGGAGTCAGGGAGAACTTCTAAGATGATGAGAGAAACGGCACTCGCAGGGCACACTGAGAGGCAATGAACCATGGAGGATAGTGATGAAGCGGGTGGAATTTTGGGTATACGAGTCAGAGAAGAGAAAAAATAGGTATGCGGTGCAGTGAAGGGAAATGGAAAGCGTTTGGAGTTGGAGAATGGATTCATTTAATAGAGGTCGTCACGATTTTGAGTGTGGTTTTAGGGGGTAGCTTGAAGTATAACGTTTCTTAGTCTCTTGGTTCATTGAAAATCTCTTTTTTCAGGTAGAACACTATTATTAATAATTTCGTGTTACTCAAGGTATCGGTTTCCGTTTCAGATGTAAATAAAAAGATGATTGATTTACCTGTTTGGTTTCTTTAGGTGCTAGCAGGAAAGGCAGTGGAATAAAAGCGATGGAACGGTTTTAACTTTTTTATTGGATCTTTTAATAACATCGAAGTAAATTTTTTGAACCAGCCGTATGCTTCATGGTGAATCAAACGTTGATGTGATTTCTCATTTGGACAATAGGTAATGGCGATTCGTGCGTGGACTTGGAATTTCATTTTTATTGGGACCATTGATTCCTCTGCTCAATGTAGCATTTCGTTTTTTTCTCTACACCATTAGTCGTCGTTCCTCCGTTACGTCGACGCTTCGCAATGTTACGCCGTGACCTTCTTCGGACTCTACGCCACTCCTTTCCCTGCCCCTCCGTCAGAGAAGGAATCATTCCTCCTGAAGCAGCCACAATAATAATAATAACAGTAAAACGAGGTCCGCGGAGGTTCAGCAGCCCTTATCTCCGCGTCGTCGAGTCCACTCACGAGGAACTCTCTTCTCTGCCCGTAAATCAATGTTTTATAATGCGCTTTCTCGCGTATTTCTTCTCTAATTGCCTCACTAATCTGCCGCTTGCTTTTTCCGCTTTGATTTATGAACCAGTCATGACAAATGCTACGCTAAAAATTCATCCCTCGCCTTTCTAAATTGGTGCCAAACCTAGGAATTGTAATATTGTGTCGCCGTTATAGACAGGACGTATTGCAGGTATGCGTGGTGTCCTTGTGGTTTACGTGGGATGGATGACAGTAGTGAGTGGACAGGTGGTCGCACATGTCTCTGCGTAAGGAAGTGTCAACGCCGCCGGCCCTTGGGCCGTGTCGCCGATGTCGTCGATGCTTTTTTATCTCATCTCTCCATCCTCAATGGTTTTCCGCCTTCATTGCACGGAGGATTTCAGGATTAATTAATAATCCTCTTCCCTTGTTACTCCTGCCGTCTCGCTGCCCTTCTCCGTTTCTCTGCCCTTGACACACAATGTATGCATGGCGAGTCGCATTAGTGCGATAGAGGGGAGCCCGTCCTTCCTTTTTTGCCCGTGACAAAGGTATTCTTGTTTTCACGCGGACTTCGCTATAACGCGACGGACAGTTTGCCGTCAGTTACCAGGGTTAAGAAAGGATTTTCCCGATCTTCTACTCCTGGCTAACCCTCCGCCTCCGCCCACGGCGGCGTTTTAGGTACGTGGTTCCTTCAATAACTCCTTAGAAAATCGAAGGGATTCGTTATTTGTGTATTGGTTTCCTTTTGCTAAATCTCATCCATCACTAAACCGTTGGTAAAATGTTCATCATGTGGTTTCATTTTCACAGTCTATTGAAGCGACAAAACAATGGAAAAAAGTTATTTTCGTTTCGTGAGGACATTTGTAATTGAAAGGCGATTGGAGAAAAAAGCGAGGCAAAGGCGAGTTGAATTAAGTTAATGGGCGTGTTTGCGACTGTTCACAATTGGGTAAATGAGTTAAAACGTGGCCGTGCGTTCATGAACGATGAAATATTGTTCGGGACATCCAGTGGAATTGACTCCCTCCGAAATGATTGCCATAATCCACGATATTGTTTTGAGTGATAGACTTCAAATTTCGCGAAATATTTGTGGCGATATCACAAGGTGGTACAGTGTTATCAATTTTACACGAAAAATTGTGCTAAAAATCTCTGAGAGATGGGTTCACCGTTTGCTCTCAGTGGAGAATAAAAGCTGTCGTGTGGTCGATTTGGAAACTGGTTTGACACTTTTCCATCGCAGTCCTGACGAGTTTCTGAGTCGATACAAAGCTGTGGACGAAATATGGACAAACTGCTACACTCCAGAGACACAGAAACAGTCGAAAGAATGGGTTAATACTACTTTTTGGACCGGTTAAAAAAGTCGGAGAAGCGCTGTGAAAAGTGCATCGAGCTAAAAAAAAGAATATGAAAAAACTATCTACCCAAAATAATTTATCTATTTTATCCTAGGGACATATTGAACGGCCCATGTATACTATAGCCATCTTTTCCAGTAACCATTTCACCATCTATCCATCTTCCAGCAACTTTGTTTGAAATTCGTCATATCTTCATTGAAAGAAATGTTTTTTCTCCTTTTCACATTATACATACCATATTGTTATCCAGAAATGCTATGTATCGAGGCAACTTTTCCCAGTAAGTTTGTGGTCGGAGAGGTCGTAATTTTGCGTTTTCATAATGCGTCGATTATCCCTTTTGTTTTTGCGTGAAAATTAGTCCTGCTAAATTTTGCTTACCAATCGTGTATTACGGAGTGATATTTTTACATCCATACGTAACTTATTACTATTTGTTCTTATCATTATTTTAACTTATTTGGTAGTTGACATTTCATTTTACATTTCACCGGTAGCTGAATTTCATACACGTAGCTGTATCTTTCCAAGGGTTATTAAAATTATTTACTTTAGAATTTTTGGTCTCTCTATGCTTTGATTGATTTCTGCGAAAATTAAAGTAGGTAATGTGATAGAAAAGTAGTAACTTCTTTTCGATACACTTAATTCATTAACGAGCGTCCGATATCAGTAGATTTATTTTCATTTCTTGAGCTTACACAGGTTTTAATTCTGAAAATATGTGACTGTTATTCCACTTCTGACTTTTATCTTCTTCATTGATTTGATTTCTTTCGCGTGAATTAATTCCGTCCCTCCCGAATTTTCCAAGGGAAACATGAATTTAGTTATTTTGGAGGTTTCTCTCGAGCGTGTTTGCCTTCATTTGAATTATTTTATGGCCTTATTTTGTGTGTATTTTCGTATGTATTTCCTTGCAATTGACTTAGGTTTGAGGATTTGTATTGGGGCTCAGTGTTGACCCTCCCACTGAGGCGAATTTCCGGACCGCAGTTTAATCTTGTGTGCCTGGAATAACATCTCAAATTTAGCCAAGTGTCCATTCGTTTGTCGTTCCCTCCAGTCCCTCGCTCCTCCCCCCCCCCACCGTTTGCTTCCCGTCTTCCACTTCCCTCCTCCGAGAACTTGTCCCTTCGTCCCAGCTCGCTCCCCTCCCCGCGCTCTCTCTCCCTTGACGTTTGAATCTCATCCCTTTCCCCCCCCACCCGCGTCACTGCCACTGACCCTTCCGAAATCCCATCCCACCCCCTCTTCTACCCACTTAAACCCTCCCCTCCGACTTAGCGCTTGGCCGCTTCTGGGCCATAATTCTTGCTCATTCTACTTGTCTCTCCGCCTGACCTCTCGGTTCGTGTTTTGCCCCGACTTAGCTAGTCCGCCCGCCTGACCATCGTCCTCCACCCTGCAAAAAGCCCCGCCATGATCTTATAGATCCTATTTCCCATCCTTCTCGCAAGATAGGAGGGCCTTGCCCGACCGCTTTTCTGACCGTACCCTCCTCCCGGCTAAAAACTTGCCCTCTCTGCCCCCTCTCCCTCCCCGCCGACCAAGTTTCTCCTCTCCTGGAGGAAATTCGTGATTGCGAGTGTGGGGCGGCTGGCAGGGGAAGACGGATTTGGTTGCTTCGCTTTGGGTGGAATATCTCAGCACGGGTCTCCTCCCCCCACCAATGGTTACTCCCGGGCCGAGCAAGGGACGGGGGTAACCAAGGAGGGGTGTAACGTGTTCGGATGGGGGCGGTCACGTAATAGTAATCGCCTCGATGCGGAGATTTTCATCCCTTGTCATCTGCTCGCCCCTCAGCAGTACAGGCCGCGATCGCCCCGGCGTCAAATTGCTCCGTGTTTTGCACGCGGGGTAGTCTCGCCATCGCTATCAGTCGACCCTTGAGCACCATCACGAGTTCAAATGCGGGTCAGTTTCTTGGACTTGGGAGAAGCGTAAACATTACGGTTTCGTGATAATGTGTGTATTAAGCTGGATGTTCCGCCGAAAGACAAAACCATGTCCCCCAGAAACCTGAAGAGCTCATGAGCGACGCATCTCAGGAAGGAAACACATCTCCGAAACACAAAACCAAGGAAATCCCCTGGTCTTGAATATATCCTTGCTGAAATACTGAAGGAACTTGCTGAAAACATCGCACTGTTCTTAAAAACAATTTTTAAGAAGTCGGATGAGGATGTTTCAATATCTGGTGACTGGAAACAAGCTCCTAATGCACCCCTCTCCGTGTACATAGGCAACGAAAGGAAGAACCACAATATTACCTACCATTATCTTTAACAACTTGATCCTGCAAAATCTTTGAACATCTCATTGTTAGCAAGAAGATGGCCTTCTCGACAGAGGGAGTATTGTTTATACCCACACACCTTCTTGGTGGCTTTCCTGGGATTATGTAGATGTAGATGAGAAATGTGCTACGAGATGAGCGTAAGTTTCACGATCATACTGAAGGAATTGGGTTGGGAATCTGTTGAATCTCTAAGAGAGCAGACGAGACTTATTGCTTAAAGAAAGGTACAAGGCTCCTGAGTATTCTTGTGATACCGAGGGATATATTATGGCACCATATTATATATTAGTAGAATTGGCCACTGGGATGAAATGAGAGAGATAGACACCGTCACAGACAGATTCAACTACTCCTTCCTCACAAGATACTATTTTATTTCTTTCAAGAGCACGGTGCCACATTTTCTACCTACGGCGTCAGTGGTGGGGAACCTTAAGTTGCAGTTATCCCGCCGCAGTGTCGGTCATTTGTTGGAGGAAAAGTAAGGAAAAAAGATATATACCTACTCTTTTCCTGCGTGGACGATTTTTACTTCACCTCCCCAGAAGACCATTTCCACTTATTTTTATCCTCTGCGGCCTCGCGACGGTCAGGGGCGGGATGAAGGCGGAACGAAGCCAAAAAAAATTAAGAAGCAATATCACGCTCAGCCACGCCCACAGTGATTTAGGATCTCTCAGTAATACTCCCGAGATGTGAGAGAGTGCCGCCAGAATAGTCGGGCACATGCTAGTGGAAATGCACATGTGTGCTTGCAAACACCCAAGTTCATGAGCCGGAATGCGTGTATTGGTGAGCATGGCCTCGCGCACACAAACTTCGCGGCTTCGAACCAACCCTCTTTGGCCATCGGACCCCTTCCTTCCCTGAAGTCCATCCGCTTCCCCGTCCCCGTGTACGCTGTCTTCCCAGCCAAGCCTTTTGGCGACCACTCGACCCATCCCTCTTCGCTGCCCACTGCTAAGGGCCTTCCCCCCCTTCCGCTCGTCCAAGACCTTGTTTTTCTGTATGGATATATTTCTCCAAAGCATCTTTCTTCTTCTTCTCCCTCCTTTCTACTTGGCAGCGTTTCACTCCCCCGGTTTTTGGTAGGAAAGTGTGAAAGAAGAGGCAAAGTTTTCGGGGGAAGGGTTTTTGGGAGTCGCCGTGCTCGAGGGGAGATTCTATTCTGGTCGGGCTCATGAGGAAACGGCGGACTCCGAATGCCATGATCTGTGGCCGTGGGAAAGGGGCGAGGGCGCAGCCCTATGCCATAGGGACTTAATGAGCGGAGAATGGGGATATCTCCCCGCCCACCTCGCCTTGCCAATTCTTCGTTTCGTCGGGGGGCCTCCGAGGCTTCCATTTAGTTATCGGAAAGGAATCGGATGGGAAGCTTGGAGGAGTGGGGGGAAGGGCTTTTTTTTCGCCTACATCTCTTCCAAAATGTGTGTCCATGTTTCATTCTGTTCTCCCTTACTTATTCGATTCTGGAATCGTTTTATTTATTCGCCTGGTTCCTTTCTCAAGGAATCGCCCCCTCCTGCTGCTGGATATATTCGGAAATAATTCGCTCGGCATGCCCCGGTCGTTCTTTCCATAAAGTCGACAAATTTAATGATATTTTCCGATCGGAGCTTCTGGAACGAAAGGTTTCGAATTTAATTTGTCGATTCGCATTGCTGTATTTCTGCAGAGGGGAGCTCTTTCGTTCCTCCAGAAATTGGAGCGCGATTCCTTTTCAATACATTCTTATCAATATCAATAAATTACTTTTCATCGAATTCCAAGTTTAAAGACGCCCACATTTCTTGAATTGTCATTAATTGTATTCCTTAGCCGAAATTTCTTTCCTTTTATGGTGTTAGCTTACTTCATTGGTTTTTTAATTTTTGATTTGTGAACGAAAGAGGATATTGGTCAAGTTTTAAAAATTCATGAGACCGACTTCTTTAAGTTATTCGTAATTGATCACGCACTAATACCAGACCACTCCGTGGTAGAGCTCGATTTTAAAATGCATGCATGTTATAATTTGCGAAAAGAATTGCGGGTTGATAATGCTTCAGTATTTTGTGGCTCAGATTACTTGCCCTTATTTCCATTTTCCAATTTCTTGATTTTTTTGCGTGAAAATTTGTTCATGCAGCAAACATCAAACGTCTATAACGCCCTAGTTTTATTTTGAACCTCATGTTCACGTAGGGAATACTGTCAGGAAATCTTAAGTAAAATTTTTGAGGTTGGGAATATTTCCCTTGTCGTCCGCTTTGATTTCCTCAAACGAATTTCGAAAAGTAATTTTTAAAACCGCGTTAATCGTTTTCCTACCTGCTTAAATGAATATATGTCGACAGTTACGAGTGAGGTTAGCGGCAGGCGGGGGTTGGGTGATAAAAACATCTTTTGGAGTGTTTCCAAGGCGAGAGCAATAATTTGCCCGTCCTTTGAGCACGTCAGCGGACGCCGTCGCCTGAAATACAGAAAAAATTACCGAAACTCGAGCATTCGTATCAAAAGGTTTTGTTCCCCTCCCCAAAGTTAGAGACGCTCCAGCCGCCCATTATTTCCGCGAGGGAAACTTTTGGTTTGCCGTCTCGGACTTAAGGGAGAGAGGCAAATTATAAGCTCCGAAATTAAGCATGAGCCATGGCCATTGGTGCAGCATAAATCCCCTGGATGGGGGATTAAAGGGCAGGGATGGAAGGGGGAAAGTGGGTCTGGGTGGGGATATGATTTCCATGCCTGCATTGTCGGGGTGGGGGGATAAGGGATCTTGGGGGGGCGGTGGGGGGGATGTTCGGCTGCAATGGAACACACGGATATCGAGATGGATGGCGCCGTGTACGGGGGTGTCCCTAAGGTCCTCTCTCACGACCAGTGACGATGAGCCGGTATAAAGTCCTATCCCCTCCACCCATCCTCACTAGCCCGACCCACCAACCCCCATCCTCCTACTCTCACCACCCCCACCCACTCTTCTCCAACTACGCTCTTTTGCGCCACGGGAAGCGTCGTGCCCCGAGGTTCAACTCTCACGGATTGGCGGGAAAAGGCAGTGGGAATGTGTGCGCGTCTGTGTGTGCGAGGAGGGGGGTGGAGATATAGGGATTGGGGGTTAGTCGGGGGGTTTTCTGGGCATCGTGTGTGGCGTAGATGTGGTAGTTGGGGGTAGGGGATGGAAGGAATAGGGTTTTGAGTTTTTAAGTGGGCGGGGTGAAGGGGAAACGGGAGAAATTTCGGCGGTGGAACTCTGTTTCGGCCTTGTCCTCGAACAACCCCCGTGGTGTCCTCCCTCCATCCAGCCCCTTCACTCCCTGCATCCCCGTTCCCTTTTGCTCCGTTATTTATGGGACCCCTGCGTCTTTGAATTCTCATATGTATATTTATGCCCTCGAACCCACCCTTTCTCCTCTTGCCACGACAATCCACTCCCGCGGCGTCACCCCTTCCCCCCCCGGCCATCCCTCCCCCACCACCCACTGTGTCCGCAATACAATCTCGTCCTCCCCCTCTCTCCACCTCCACCGCCTCCTTAGCATCGGTGTCCGAAAGTCGTCCTTCGCCTTCTCCGTTCTCTATCAACCCTCTCTTCCCTCCATTCTCCCCTTTAGTCGCTCTCTCCCCTTTTCTTCTCGCCGTCTTGGCCAAATCAGAACTTGCATCTCTATTCTTAAATTTTACTTTTTTAAGCGTGTTATGGTGAAACATTTAGGGCCACCTTTGCATGATACTCATTGACCTCGGCTATTGGATGTTCGGGTTTAACAAGTGTACTCGTAGATCGAGATCATAGATTTGTAACTAATCTTTTTCTTATATTGTCTTGAAAGAACAACAAAAGTTGGTTGAAGCGGATTTCACAATGTGCTGCGTCACGTGTATTTAAATCCTACTTGGTCACTCAGAAGGAATATTCCTACAAAACATACGATATCAGTTTAAAATTAATTCATATAAAATATTCTTTTGTTCCCAAGACATTGCGGGTGGCAAATAACATTTTTTACCTCTAACCGCACAGTTACGATCCCGTATTGTCCGTAGGAAGGAGATTTTTATTGTTTTAATTTCAGCGTTAATTTATGGAATTTGATATTCCTGATCCACGGGACAATATACATGTTAGAATACGAATAATAGATGAGTTCTAGGTGCCGAAACTGGCGGCTCTTGTTTTATTTAAATAATGTAGCCATGAGTTCAATAGTCTTCAGTCATTCCCAGCCCAACTCTTTGAAGTATTTCTGTGACACTCTTCGGTATGTCATATCAGTTTTTTTAACGAATCGCACCGTCCTGCGTTGATCCTTCTCAATTTCCTGAGTGTGTCAGTCATATTTTCGTCGTATCTCATACTCTAAGATGCATGAACATTATAAATGTGGGCTTACGAGAGTGTGTTAATAATGTTCCTTGACCTTTTATTCACTCCCGCCATCAACGCGTCTCATGAATTCCGATTTTTTATTTCCTTTCCTGCAGATTTTACGTAAGATATGACAAGTCGTCAATGGTTGTTACGCATAGGTATCTTACCGTATCAACCGCTTTTATATCAACTCCAGCAAGAATGTACCCACAATCCGTGGGTATTTTAAAAATATATACCACCCACAATTAGCTATGATTTAGTTCCAATCCCCATTTGTTATACCGTTTCTAAACTATCAAGATCATTTGCTATTTTCAATCGATCCTCTACCTATCTTCTGGTAAATAACCGTGACTTGCGCGAGCATCCTAATCTTGCTATTCACTTCGTGGTTCCAAATAGATATCGAGGAAATCGGCCCTGATTGCACTTCGCCGTACACATTGACAGGTACACCATACATATTCACGATATGTAGCTGTAGAAAGTATTACAGATAAAGATTAAGACCCCAACAGTAACCCTCTGCAGCGAGAAAATCCCCCCTCCCTCCCCATTACTCCCTACACATTTGAATCCGATAAACAGCCACATACTCCACCCCTTCCCTTCAATCACCCCTCCTGTTAGTTGTCTCATTTTCCACCATCCCTCAATGAACATAACTTCCTTATCCACGTTTTACCACCCTCCTTGATTTCTTGCCATCCCTCCCTCAAATTACTACAGTATACCTCAAATTGGTCGCTTGTTCGCAAGATATAATCAATTTTGTTTGAGCTCTAACTGACTCCCACCCACCAAGCTATGTGTATACATATGCACATTTTATGTATCTCGTAACCCGTTTGTACCTTGTTATGGCGCATCTCGATGGAACGCATTGTACCAAACAAATTATAGTCGGTGGAGAAGTATGTTCTCTCTTTAATTTAAAATATGGGTTAAAAAACTTCCACGAAGTGAAGCATGAACCTAAGGTTTAGAAGGAATTATTTTTCGGAGTTAATTGGGGCAATTCTGGCTGTCCTGATAGCGGGAATGTATGCATTGTGCGTGCCTTTCTCACAAAAAATTGTACATTTATCTTAAATTGTCCATTTTATTTTCCTTAAGTTATTAATATTCCCTCCCTAAACGTAACTTGTCACGCCTGCAGCCCACCCGCCCCATTTAGACCGCCTTTCATTTCCTGCTCACCAAGGCATTCTCGCCCCCTCCGCGCTCCATGGAGATATCCAGCCAAGTGCCCAATTTCCTTCGCCACTCCCCTTCGTCCCACCACCACCCGCACCTCTCGTCCTTCCCACCGCTGGCTCCTCTTCCGGCGTCTTCCCTCGCTTCCCCTTGAAGGCCCGTCGAGAGAATGCTGAAGCCCCCGACGCTTTCTTCCCGCCTGCCGCCGACGTCTTATGCTGACCGATCCATGCTCGTCAGTCAGCCCGCATAAGAAGTCGTCCCATCCTTCCGTACATCTATCCCTAGAATATCATCCCCCTTCTTCCAAAACTTCCTTTCAGAAAAAATATCTTCCCATTCCTCCTAGCGTGCGAGGACACATGAATTAAATTTGCGATGGCTTGTGCTAGGGAAGGCAATCGGCAGTTCACTCTAGTTCTTCCGCTTCCGTGTTGCCCAGCCTCCCGAGAAGCGAGAGAACTAGAGTGGACTGCCGCCGATATTCGATCTGCAGTGTCGCGCCGCGTGTGTGAGCTGCCGGTGCCAGTCCACTCCCTTATCCTCTCGACCCTCTTTCCTTCCCCACCCCCGCTCCCTCTTGAAAGTGCCGTTTCTTATTGGAGGTTGAAGATGGGGTGGCTCCTAGTCAACCTTCAGTTAATCTCATGGGGAGGAATGGCGACCTCATTTTGACCTTAAATGGAACGAATTACGATGTTGTTATTGTTATTCTCGAAAACTGGAAGCACCTTGAGGTGTGCCTCCTTAGCAGCTTTTGCTTTTTTGTTTGCGTTTTAATGCTGACACACACCATATATTTATGTAATAATATTTATAATATAATTTATATATTTATGATGTATTTGTGAAAATCACATCCTGCGTGTATGGAACTTGATGATTGGTGACCGTGTTACTTACAGAATTACAAACGTAATGTGTTTAACAGGAGTTATACGAAAGATGTCCGGTCGCCCTCCTTCCACGCGCCTTTTTGGTGGATCACGAGTTGCCATATGTTAGTAGAAATATTGGGGTATGACTAGTCATCTACTGCCCCTGCCACACGTCCTTGCGACGGCTTGCTAGTAAAGATGAAGATGTTCCATCACGTGTGCGAATGCTTTTTTCTTGCTAGGACAGTATTGTTTAATCTCATAGCTTGAATTAAAAGTTACCCATGTTTCAATACTTAACTTTTTAGTTAGTTGTACGAGTATTATCCCCCCGCCACACGCCCTTGCGGCGGCTTGCGGGGTATTATGTAGATGTAGATGTATTATTTAATATTCATGGCCTCGTGTGGGGAATCTTCCATTTGCCCGAGAAAATTTTACGCTGTTTACGTTATGACCATGCCATTTATCCCTTAATTGATACAAATGCTAGGCATTGTTTGTTTTTTAATCTGCTACGCTGCAGGTTGTGTCTTACCCCGTGCGTTTTCTCTGGAATGAAAGCGTGAAATGATTTTTTCGGCAGTCGAGTATCTCTTGAGGAACCGTCTCAGCGGCCTTTTCTCAATCGACTGCGTTTGAAATATTCCGATGTTCTTTCCCACTGAAATTATGCCACTGCATAACTTAAATTTTATCTAATATATAATTTTATCTCATTAAGTGTATAACATTGTTAATGTTTGTTTTCCTTTCATTTTTCAGGTGAGTAAACTGCTTTCAATTTGAAGTTTTTGCTGCAAGTGTCAAAGTTGCCAGTAAGTATTTCATAGTTTTCCTCGTAGAATTCGGAGCCTTCCCTAAAAGTGTTACTCATTTAAGTTAATGTATATGTTTCATTAGCTATCTTCTGTTAAGTATCTTTATTTTCTAAGTGGCTCAATATTTATTTATTATTTTTTAAATTTAGAGAGGTATTTCTTTTGATGCGCATATTACGACATCAATCAGTTCTTGTAAATTCGTCATCAGTTCTTTAGTCATATGTTCACCATATTTTCTGATGATAAGTAGCTGAATGAAATTGTAATCAGGGGAACAAGGGGTGAAATATGAAATGAAGTTTAGTTGGGTTTTGCGACATTAAAACTCCATAAGTATTTTAACCGAAGGAAAAAAAGGACGACATTTGGCTACAGACAGATTTTTTCTTTAGATAAATATGATGAAACCAGCAATGCATACACGTGCACAGTTAAATATTTCGAGTGATATGAATGAACATCCTGAAGTTGCTATAATCGGTCGTGAATTTATTGCCGAAATGCCTCGGTCCTGGCGACTGGGCTCGCGCATGCTTGCACGAAAAATGTGTGAATCCCAGAAATTTCTCGAAACCAATCAACTTTTCGCGTAGTGGGATCAAAAGTTCCTCCTGGGGGAAAAATTGCGTGCAGAAGCATGCAGAAGATACTTAAGTGAGGCCATTCTTCTGATATTCTGCCTCATCCGCACACTTATGAATCTTATGAACTGTTACATCCGCAAGGAATGGAATGAAGTGTAGGTTACAGTGGGAGTATTGCCTCCTTGGTAAAATAAAGTGTCCAACAAGACGATAGTACTTACATTCCCCTTCCCCCGCAGCTTTTTCGCAAGCGAACGGTGTTGTCTTCTGTGAAGCGTAAAAAAGGCATTATGTTTCGCGGCTTGAATTGTGGTCCTTTCAATGAAAAGGAAGTGATCCCCAGCCGTAGGCATAAATATCTGGCGTGCGCTATTGACGATTGCCCTTAAGAGAAGATACTCGAGCGGCTTAGGTTAGCTTTCAAGGATTCCTCCGCGAGAGTCTCTCGTGCAGCTTCCTACCTTACCGTTCCCCTTGCTCTACCCACGCCCCCTTTGCCCTTCACGCAACCCTCGGCAGAATGAGAGTCGGTTCCGTCCGTTTGTGGGTGCTTGGGGCGTCTTTTCTCACGCCTCGTCCCGATCCTCCCTTTGAATTCCAAGCCACTCCTTGTTTCACTTTCATCCCTCCACGGGCCGTGGGTATCTGCTGATTCCACCCTACGTTTCACCCGAAACACGCGTGATGTTACTTGGGGAGACTTGGAAATCTGTGGACGTGCACGGGTTTGCGCCTTCCACCCCTATTTAACTATCACCGACCCCACGTCAGTCCCCGTCTGAGGTGCGTCCCCCTTCTTATCGCAAATATGTTCAAAGCAAGGCATTCTCTTCTCGCCATTTTACCTCTCCCTGGTTCCTGTACCTCTGCAGAATACCCCGCAAGCTTCCGCAAAGGCGAGTGGTTGGGAATGTTAGGGCACTAGCCAAAAGATCACAAAGTTGTGTTTATGCTTGCATTTGAATATATATTTTATCATATACGAACACACAACCACACTTATACGCATATATTTGTATGTAAATCATGCGGTAGTAGGGGTGTTTCCTTGATTACTAAGTTATGGCTTTAAATTGATTATTTTCGGTTGTCTCGAATCTATTTTATTATACGAGCTCGTTTAAGCGGGTGGTGGAAGGGTATAACGACTAATTGATTCTTCCTCTGACGGTGTTTCTCTAAAATATTCTTTTTTATCCTGGCACTGAAATCTACGGATATAGGTTGGTGCCATAAGAATTCCCTTTGTGTCACAAAAAACCTCTTGTGCCCTTCACCTTTTTAAAAGTCTTAAACATTGCCTGCTCTCCTTGAGATTAAAGAGGCTCTCAACCTGATTCCCCAGCATACTCGTAACGCTTACTCACTTCTGGCAGCGCTTTCCAGGAAACCTAATGGATTTCCTCTGAACCTTATCTTATCCGTTAATTAACTTTATTCACCTGAGCCACAGATACTCCCCGCGTATTCTTAATGTGGCATAATCACAGCGAAGTAACACATATCTCTTACTTTTTCATTAATTTTCCTAGAACTTGATTAATGAAAGCTAGCTTCTTTAAGGGTGACCCGCGTATTCTTTTCATGCTTGTGTCACATGAACACCTAGATTTCATTGTGACAACAGAGTAATTGATCTATTCTGAAATGGAATACTCGTTGATACATACGCCCATATTATAATGGATCATTTTTTTATAATTTATTTTATTCCAAAACTTTAGTTCTCTACATTCTCCAATGATTAATTCTAAACCCGGGGTTGCGAGGAGTGTTAGGACACAATTCGTAAAATGGAATAAAACTACATAAAAAACAAAAAAAATGTTAATGCACACACACATATTTCATAAGGGGTGTGAGGACCACATTCATTTACTTAAACCTTTTCGCCAACAACTCGTCTCGCATGCATAGGGATGTATCTTCCAGGTGAATACCGTAGTTTATGTAGTGTAGTTAACATTTTAGTTATATTGTATAATGCTATATTTATTGGTTATTAGCTTATAAGTGAACCAATGTTGATTTGACTTGCATTGAGTTGAATCACACCCTGCCACACACCTCAATGGTCGCTTACCGAATGCGATGTAGATATTCTTTATTAAATTTTATTTTGCTCAGCTGAATCCTAGGTTTAACATGAGTTTTTCGGGTTGTGCAATGTTACTACCTTTTCTTCGGTATTGATTTTAGGGGATGTGTAATGCCTGCGTATCTACCCTGTGGTTCACTTGTTTATGAAATTTATACATTTTTTATTGACGATTGCATGTTATTCTTGCACAGCATAACTTCTAGAGTGGCTGTGGGGATAATTTTTCAAGTAACTTAAAATTTATTCACGACTTAAATGACGCAAAACTAGAATGCAATAGTTCGAATGTAGTTGCGTTTATTCGTAAATAATTCCTAGAATGATTTTTGTACTATTCTTCTTCGTTTCATATCACCGCATTCCACATTACAATGGAGAATTGAATTCGATTTTTGAGATGGACGATACCGAAAATATAGCCAAAAAAAGACTCATTCTTTTATACCTGTTTTGAATACTAATAAATACATTTTTATCTTGTACTGAACCAACAGGTAGATATGATTTACAATCTCGAGATCTTAAAGACCACTTTTCAATGCCGGTTAAATATTTTTGTTAGGATCACCTCCTTTCCTCTCTGACTCCTTATATTTTATCGCGTGGGAAAATTCTTGCCCCAGAAAAACAGAAAACTAGCCGACTTTGTGGGTGTATCTTGGGAGTAACCCAGTTCACCTTCATATTGCGCGTGTTCCGTTTTCCTATAAATAAACAAACAAATAAATAAGTAAATGAGCGAAGAAATAAAATCACGAGGGGAGGCAAAAAAATCTCCGTTTCTGGCTCCTCGGCGTTGTTTTCTGCCCGTCTGAGCAGGCGCCCTTCCCCCCCTCCCCTTCGAGCACCCCTTGCCTACTCCTTCTCCCACCCTCTCCCCATTCCGCCGGCTTATTCGAGGGGAACTCCTCTGCCGAGCCTCCCCCTCCTCCACCCGTCGACACCCACGCCTGTCTTGGCTCGGCACCCTCCCGCCCCCTCTCGCGCACGCCTTTTAAAGGGAAAGGTGCGTGGCCTCGTCTGCGGGCACCACTCTGGTGTGTCCCGCCCTCGAGGATCCCGGGAAGTTCTTGCAAGACAGGAGGGAAGGAGTGGGTGGAAAGAGAGGGTGGTATGAGGCGGAGAGGATGCGGGGGACGGGGTGGAGGGGAAAGGGAGAGGGCAATAAAGGAAGCTGCGCCCTCTCGACGTATCCGAAATTTCCCTTCTAATTTAACCGACGTGGACAATCTCATGCGAGACAAGGGGAAGTTTCCTCCTTCTCCACCGAGCCCCCCCACCCTCCCCTTAGCCGTTAGGGGAATTTTTTTATTTTTCGGGGGATGGACGGTGGGGAAATCATGTTGCATTTGCTCTTCAGAGATGGAAGAGTGTTTCTTTAATAGCGCGGGATAAAAATGAGGAGGCGAAATTTCTTAAGCATCTAGATATTCCAAGGTCACCTACTAGTGGATGTCATCTGTATCTTGATGCAGGCGAATATTTTCGATGAAGTTCTTACTTGAATGATAAGATACTGGAATACCTATGAATAGAACCGATGATTCTTCTTTGTACCTGCTCAAACGAATCCTGGGAGGAAGGATATTTATTAAATATATGGGATACGAAGGTAGAAATAAGAAAATAAGTATTTGGTAAAAACACACTATTTCAGGTTTTATTGCTCGTTTTCGAGTTTTTCTCATGTGCGGTTTTTTGAAGAATTTGAGGATTTCTAGCCATCTCGAAACGTACGGCCGGCACTCGATGGCACAATGTCAATATTTCTAATGGTGATCCTAAAGTTATTCTACGCTCTCCTCTCACACTGGCAGCAGCAGTTCATACTTCCGTTAGATCATTGGCTGGAGCTCCACTTTCCTTTGAAACCGATGCCGTATGCATTCGTTAAACCATCTTCTAGCTGCTCTATGGGGAAGAGGAGAGACTGTATGAGACTCATGTAGCATTACTTGGGAGCCTCGGCTGATGATTTGTTTCGGAGAAAGCAAAATTTGAATGCAGCATCAGCGCGTTACTTCCATTATTGCCATAAGCGAATCGAACTCGTTTAAAATATCAGTGGATGCCGCTGACGCATTACTGGAGTTGAATCAATGAAACTTTTACCGCATGCACATCATACATTATGCTATCGATAAAAAATAAGTAAAAGGTTTGCTCTATCAATTATGGGAAATTTTTTCCATCACTCTTTATTTAACATCCGCCGTAATTCATTGAAGGTTACCTTAGGGCAGTTGGAAACATATCCGTATGCAATAATAAAGGACAGGTAGCCTACCAATAATTTGCATGAACCAAAGAAAATTTAAATGAAAACACATATAATGTATTACATAGCAATTTTACATACCCGCGAGCAACTTTCCTGATAGTATATCATGTCGTACGAATGCGAGAGTAGCCAGAAAGCAACATTTGTTATCCTATAAAAATACACGGTAATGTATATAGAAAAGTTGTTATTTTCATCTCAAAATTACACATGTCTACTATTTTTTGCATATGCAAACAGATTTTTAATTTTGCATATCTCTGAACTAGTTTTCAAATATTTAAACATACACCTCTGACGCCTGATATCGCAGTTAACCGATGATGGCATGTTGAAGTTCCTCGTCGAGACGAGGTAAAAACATGTAGCAGCCTAACTTTTCAATCGTATTTCCATGCAGCAGAGTCTCGGAAATCTTTGGAAAACTTTCTAAAGATCTCAGATATCATAAAACGCTGGTTTTCACGAAATTTTTGTTAATTTTTCCATTGTTAAACGCTCGCGGGCGGCTGCTTCTGTCATCATCATTGGCATTTATATTCGCTCTCAACGACAACACTAACGCACAAATCTTGTCTTTCATCGTGTTTGGTCCATATAGAACACAATTATTCCGATGATTTTCGGCAACCTTGATGTTTTTTATCAGTAAAAAACCTTTTTGCGAAACGAGCTTCACATTTGGCAGGACTTAAGATTGTATTTGTTCATTTTGATTCGCTATTGTAAACAAACGACAAGCGGCGCGATCTTCCAAATACTGCAGCATGAGGCGTACTGTGTGCGTCAATAGAGCGACCGTTCGGCCCCTTCGACTACTTCTCACGCGGCTTCCCACCCAGAAGGCCCTGGTTCAAATCCCGGTGGTTTGGAATATTTTTCCGAGGTATCTCGATCCCTACTTGAGGTGCTTTGTGGAGGGCACTTTGAGTGAGTACGCCGTCCGTCGGATGGGACGTTAAGATACGGACCCCTTGGCGCCTTTCGTAAAGAGTCGGCTAATGCCGACGCCGGGTTTCTCTCCACCCTTTATCCTTTCCTGTCTATCCCTATGGCGCAAATGATCTCAGTTGTCGGTCGCTTCCCCTAAATACTACTACTACTACTTCTTACGCTACACGAAAATAGAGCTTACTTTCTGGACAGCCGTCGTATTCACCGTGATTGTCAATTTATTCCGACAGGTGTGCACTTTACCTTCAATCGCAATCGCGTTGTTAGTAATCATTGGGAGGGAAGGGAAGGAGACTGAGGGAAGAAAAGGCAGGTAGGCAAAAGGTAATAAAGATCCTCGGGGAAAGGAATAGGATTAGAAACGCTGAAGTGTAGGAAAAGGCAAGAGGAGCTTTAGGAGAAGTGCGGTTTTCGTAAGGCGGGGAGAGAGAAGGATGTGGATGGAATTTGTATAAGCGTATTAGCTTGCGGTGAAGAATTAAGGAGGAGGTAAGAGGCTATCAAAATGTGAGCGGGAGGCGGGATTCCCTTGGGAACAGCAGCCCCCATGCATTTAAACAAAGAGACGTGAGTTAAGCACTCCACTGAAATGCGATCTGAAACCCCACTCGGCCGCGGGAATGGGGCGTGATTAGGTCTGTTTTGAACACATCGGCACCAAAATGAACCCACGGCAAACAATGAAGATCTATATTTAGTACGTTGAATTCGACATCCCCTCGCGAATAAAACCTCAGCGAAACAATAAAAGAGAAAACTGGAGGGGTCACTGCAGGAAGCGCGTTGCTAAAGGAGTCATGGCAGCACTCGGTGGATTATTGGCGTGGATGAGGCACGCGAAGGTTATATATATATATATATATATATATATATATATATATATATATACACTTATAATGCTTTCCTTTCGGCTCATCGAACGGTTTCGGCTTCCCACCCCCACGGACGTTCCGATGAAGGAGTTGGTCATCGGAACGACCGCGGAGCCTAGCGTGGTGATACACACGATAAGAAATCGTCCAGCAAAGACGCCCGAAATGCATCAGATCAAAAGATAGTAACTCAACGTATTGTAAAACAGATGTCCTTCTGCATAATTAGCCATCTTAGTGTTTACAAACCACTGCGAAAATCTACCATAAACGCGGGAGGAGAGTGAACATTACTACCTGTGAATGATCGTAAAATCAAGGATGAGTTGGTCGGGCGTGAAATACGATCGATGAATACATACGAGGTGTCGGATAATACTCCCCTTCAGAGAATTCTGCGGCGCAGCGTCATAGAACAGAATACTTGGAATGGTACAATAGGAACTCAACTGGCGAATTACGACAATGATGGTATCGCAATAGAGAATAAGCGATGGTCATAGAAGATAAGAATGACTGACGCGATAAAATTGCACTTAAAGAAAGGGCCGTTTAACCTAAAATATTCAGAACACGTTTCTCTGAAGCGTCGAAGTATGAACATCGTTTGCCCTCGGAGACGTGTTGAAGGAAGAGACAGGATCACGTGTGTTCGAAGTTTTTCATAATGTAAGAACGCACGAGTGAAACGATGTGGCTGGGTGCTCGTCATCCAGCCGTCGAGACACTCGAAGAGATTTCTGGGTCTTTTTCAAGGGAGCATTCAAGCACTCCGGGGCGATTGGCGGGTGTCACTGAAACTAAGTCTGAACAAGAATGTCCCAGCAACAGGGTGAGAAAAAAATTGAAATGGCTATAAACCGTCTCCACAGGAGTGAGAGTTTTGGTGGCTGTTAAAAAATCTCCTCCCGAGGAGACCGTCTCAGTTTTAGAAGGGGCTTCACATTTGGAATTCATTAATGTAATCGGTGAACGGCGAAGCAAAAAATAAAACGTGGGCGTAGGAAAATCATTTCTATCCTAGTCTTGCGTTCTTGGGTGTTTCTTCACTTGATGTAACAGGACATGTACATCTGCTGAAGTAACCTCGCGATTCACCGAAATGGGCTTTGGCAGTCGTTGCAATTACCGTGAAGGACTTGCTCCGTCGCCTCTTCTCTCTCACTTCAGCGATGACAACTGCGTTGCAAGGCAAGGACCATCAAGTAACTATAGCAAATTTTCTGCCGAGGAAGAAAACGATGTATTTATTTTAAACGACGAAAAAAACCTATACACAACACTCCGCTAGGCCTATGTTACAGCCGCAAAAGCATGATAACTGAGGCAAACACAAAACAAACCCGTTATAACCGAATCATATTGAATCAGTCACTTGAAGTTAATATATCAATTAAAGGTAGATTTTCGTTGTTGCCTCAGAGCTATTCTATATTATGCATCGTGTGGCCTTGCTCTTGTTTTGCCAGAATTATTACCTTCATCAGTTCTTCGAACCTTCTAACTGAATGTTTTGTCATGTCCAGAAATCCTCTTCACAGCTTACCAAGTATTCTCCCATCTTGTGCGAATATCAGCTTCTTACTTCCTTGCAATATTTTCTATAACCTTTTTTTCTACCTGCTTTGGATTTTACGTAGTGACTCTCTTCTCCCTCCTCATGGAAACAGACCGCCATTCCCTTAGTCCCATTTACTTTCTCTATTCTTTCGTTTCACAAGCTTTTTATCTATGCACTCTGCCTTCTAGCCCAAAACACCAAGTTTCAGATCCTTTAGCGGTACGATCTAATGAAGTCTTAACTTATTTTATCAAAACTTGATTGATTAGCGAGTATTGTTAAACCTATTATTCTGTTTATGCAAAAACGTTAAGTACCGTTGTCATCGAAACTTTTTCTCTCTTCCTGGGGATTTTCATCGGAACTACCGTGCCCCCTTAAATGACATACGACTAAATTTTCTCCTAAAATATACCAAGAAATCGATTTTTTTGGAACGCTCCCTGACTAGATATGCGAACAAGAGTGTCTCCAAGGTTTCCGGGATCCCCCGGGTTCCCGAGTCAGCTTTCGCCGTGCGATCCGGCAAGGAAGTGAGGACTATGAGTTGTGCGGTTTTATTCGCGAGCCGAGCAACAACGACCGACGCTGTTCGGCGGTGTGTGATTTGGCAGAGGGCAGGCGCGTGGAGGTGATCGCGTGTGCAGGGGCATGGGTCAATGGGGGGGGATGGAGGGGCGAGGCAGGTTCAAGAAGGAGCCCATCAAAGTACGAAGGGTTAAGGAAGGGTGAAGATAAAATACACAGAGGGGTCCAAAAACAGCAGGCCTACCCACCCGCCTACCATCAACCCAACCCCCTTCCGGCGCTCTTCCGATCCAGTAAGAGATTCCGACCACCTTCAGACGTTTTGGTCCCTGAAGAGGTCTTCCAACAAAGCCTCACGGATTCGAGTGGGAAGATGGGCGAGGGACAGATAGAGAGAGTGAGGTCAGAAAAGGGGGAAGGATGAGTGACCAGGGCTGAGAAGACAAAGAGAAAGAAGACCTGCTCAGCCTTGACGAAACCAACGAAGTATCGGGGAAGGTAGTAAAACCCTCCTGTGGGATATGGGAAGGGAAGGGCGACGAAAGAGGAAAGGAAGGAGGCAGGAAACAAAAATCCCAAAGAGGATCTGGCCCAGAGCATTTCATCGGAGGTCGGAAAGAGAATCAGGAGAGCTCGGACGTCCCTCAGCCTCCTCCATCACCCACTCGCCTACCACCCCCTCCTCATCCCCCAACCCTACCACACGCAAGCAAACACGGGGCGAATTGAAAATAAAGCAACCCTCTGATGTCCGACCCCCACGGATCCATCCGCAAGGCCCGGTGCCCTCGCCGCCAAGGGAATTCCTTCCACGTCCTCGGGATCTCCACGAATACGATCCCCGCTGACATCATCTCCTTTTCCGTCTACCACTGCTGCGACACGCACCCACAGAGCACATCTTACCGGGTGTGGTAAAAATGGCGAAGAGGACAAAAGAGTGAATTTGGTGGCGGGATCTAGGAAGATGGGCGATGGTTGTGAGGCCCGAACTAAGACAAAGCCGGAAGATACGAAAGATTTACCTCGCTTTATCTCAAAATCTCAATAAACAAAGGGATGACCCCGCATTATTCATCTTCATCTACTCCACCCATGTGCCATCCATGACATCTACTACACTCCATGTGTCCACCGAAAAGGTGTGTGGCAGGAGGTGCAAGCACCAGGTAGGGTGGGTTTGGGAGATGGGAGAGGAAAGTTGTTTAAATGCTCATGGAAATGCGAAAAAACATTCACTAAAATCCCCGAAAATGCGTGAAAATCCATGTGCATACTGGAGAAGAGCTTAGTTCCAAAATTGTGTTAATTTCACCGAATATAAAAGTTCTCGGGTGTACGAAAAATAAGGGGAGAAAAATGAACCGCGACCACTTAAATGGCAGATAATTAAATGGGCAGATTAGACCTCGAATGTAAGATAAGGGAGATAGACATCAGTAATGATAAATCGTACTTTTCGGGAATTCAGGAATCATAATGGTGATAAATGGAAGTCATTGCTGTTAAAAGCGGAAGCCGGATTGAACGATTGCAATTTAAGGAAGTCGCTCCTTCTTAGTTGGGAAGCTACGGGATGTATAAGTGTGTAACCGTTTCTAATAAAAGATGCCAGCGTTCCGCCACCTTCCTCCCGAACCAGACGGCCCAAGTGCCTCCGCAATAAGCGCCTACCAGCCACCTTCCCTGTGGTAACGGCACTCGAAAAATGGAGTTCACTGCAATTCAATTCGAATGATTCTCTGGGGAGGTCGGGGCACCTCGGAGAGCTTCAGGTCCTTCGAAATGCAGAACCACCGACCTCGGCGCCCATGTCCTTAAACTCCGCTATGACAGTCATGCGTAGAGTGTGCATGGTTATTCCTGTGCACCCGTCATCTGTCATTCGTGGCATTCGGAAGTTTGTAACGCGTGCGTATTAACCGGCTCTAAGCGAGGTGTCCTCCAACCGGTTTCACCCCGGTTTCCTTGCTCACAATGGCACCAGCATCCCGCCCGGGTGGGTCGACCGCCTCGGACCCCTGCCAGGGGCGCCGCACCGCTTGCCCTCCAAGTCACGTGCCCTTTGGAGCGATAGACGGCACAGCGAATAGCACGGCTGGAAATAAGGCGCTAGTTTCGGCGTCTCTACGAGCGCGTCTCTGCATCCGTCGCTTCCAAATGCCTTCCCACTCGACCTCTAGGGGTTCGTCACACCCCTTTTGGGCGGGGGGGATCCTTAAACAGCTCTCCAGTGCGACACTGCTCGTCACGATCCTCCCCCTCAATTCCCGAGGCTGATTTTTAAAATGGCTGGAATAAAAGTAAATAGCCTTTTACTTTCGTTCTCCTCCCCCCCATCATACCCATCCCACTCACCCATCGGCCCTCTTCCCTCCTCCCCCAACCCCCTCCTTTCTCTCTCCCCTCGCCTTCTGTATTGATCTTTTCCCTCGCTTGGCCCCAGCCACTGCTTGCTCTCCCCCCCCTCCCCCCACCCATCCACCCACCCACGCCACCATCCTTCCGCCTGTATCGCGGTTTCGTTCCGTTTCTCTTTCTCCCGTTCTCACCCCTCCCCTCTCTCCCTCCCTTCTCCTCCGCTCCC
Organism: Hetaerina americana; assembly: GCF_022747635.1. Lineage (NCBI taxonomy): Eukaryota > Metazoa > Arthropoda > Insecta > Odonata > Calopterygidae > Hetaerina > Hetaerina americana. The sequence continues at coordinate 12,163,249 of NW_027287095.1, forward strand.
CTCCACCCTTCTCCACCGTTTTTGTTGGATTTTATTCCGTTTGGGAGGGACCGCGGGGGGGAGCGGGGAAGTGCGGTGGGAACGGGGTGGATGGAGGTTGGGACTTGGCTCGTTGAGTTGGGGTCGCTTGAGCTCCGCTTCTGCCCGAGTGGTGGGATTGCACTGGGCAGCAGCAGTACAGCTTCTCCGACCAACCAGCCATATACTCACCCTCCCTCCACCATTCCCTAGATATCGCACTAAATCTTGGGAGCCCCAGTGGCTTTAACCCTAAACCGGACTATCTATCCCTTTTGGTGCGCCAAATCCTCGGGGGATCTCGGCCATGCCGTTTCTAGGGCTCTTAAGGGTTCCAGATCCGATCCCTCGGGCTGTCATCTTTACCTTCGATTCTCTCCTCCGTCCTCTTTGGTTTCTTTATACCTTTCCTTTTAATGATAGGCTCTTCTCTGTGAGGGCGTGCCGGTTCGTCAGCTGCCCTAAGCGATCCATCCCACGCCACCCCCCTTACCCAGTCAACCCCCACTAGCGGGCAGCGGGCACTCTCCGAGTGAGTGCTGTTTAAAGTGGCGCGGCTCCGAGAGGGTCACGGCTTAGGGATGTTTTGTTCAGCCCGCGATCCGGCGTGGGTGGAAATTATTGTGTCACTCGTGTATTTCGAGCAGTTTCGTGATTTCATGTACGTCGAAATCCGAGTCCATCGGGCGTTATGATTGTAATCTTTGTTGTATATTTTTTCGTTTTTTTGCTTTCCTTTTTATTCGAACTGGGTTAAAACCAGAGCTATTGCGTTTAAGCCTACACGCTGAGAGAATCGAGTCAAATTCAAACTGACCGTTTCTATTTCAGTTCCATGGTATACGTATCGTCCACGAGAAAATAATTAGTGGTATATGATAAAAATCATTATGTAACTCATTAATTCGATTAAGATATTATTATGAGGAATTATGAAATCTCATGAATTCATAAATTGCAAACATAACAAAATTATATATTAGCCATGAATAATGCTCTACATCTCCATTCGAAATGTTCTAATGTACACACGAATAGTTGTATTTTTTGGTGGTTTGAAAAGGACGTGCATAATAATGTGCAGGAGTATTACCAGTTGGATTTTTAATGCGGATCCGTATGTTTCCCTTGAAATTGCACAATTCCATGATGCCAATGATTCGATCTAATCTATTCCTCACAATCCCAATTACGTTAACCTTTTTTACTATAGATATTTATTTCTCTCTTGTCTAAATACTACTGGCCCCGGTGTCGTTCTCGTGTGCCAACGTAGAGGTCGCGGGTTCGATTCCCGTCGTGGTGGGTTTTCCTCCAAGTAAGACTTGGATGTTTGTAGTTTACTTCTGTATAAGTGTAGCGGTTAGTTAGAAGAAAGGAGTATAAAGTCTCAGTCTTACCCCAGTATAGACGTGGATAAAGATAAATAAATACTCTTAAGAGTAAAATAAATAAATACTCTTTTTGTAAAATAAATAGTGGAAAATTGAAATAAATACTCCTTGAAGAGTACAATAAATAAATGCTTTGTAGAGTATTTATTATTTCACTCTTTAGAGAGTATTTACTCCGTAGATCGTATTTATTTATTTTACTGTCTAGGAGTATTTATATATATATATATATTACTATTTAGAGTATATTTATTTATTATACTCTTTCGAGAGTATTTATTTATTTTTTCCACGTCTTAACTCACAACGTATGCATCGGTTATATTCATCCAGTTTCGTCATGATGTTTCTTCTTTCGTTACCTCTTCATAAAGGCTGTTTCCCTCTCATTTAACCTCAGAAATATGCATTATCCATCCCTGCCTTTTATTAAACTCTCATGTTTAAATCACACTAATTGAAAGCAGATTTCTTCTGCTGCTTGTTTAATATGTTCCATAGAAAATCCGTCTACAAAGTATCTGGCAAACTGGGACTTTAATGGTGAATGTTTTCCTGAATGCACTTGCAAACCCTTTCAATAATATCCTAAGAATTAAAATAAATCAATTTTCACCTTCTTAATTTATCTAGACTCGGAGCATCAAAGTGCAACGGGATCCTCGCATCACTCGGATTCCGTCTCGTTAATTTTCTCGTTAAATCGGTCGTAATTCAACTCCGTAGCGCTTGAGACACTTCTTTGCCTCGCACGTCGGTCGGCTACCGCGCGTTTAGAACATACCGTCTAGCCGTTAACCATCGAGGTATATCCGTTTCACCGCGTGCTGTCCTGGCAAAACTCGTCTTGTTAACTCGTCTTTCTGCGGGGGAGAACTTCGATACCTTTCTATCGAGCGCTTTAAAGGAGCGGTCTTAATTGCAACGTGTATTTTCGCCTTCTCCCTCGCCCCCTCTCGCCTTCCCCATGCCCCTCTTCACCCAACCACGGCGTCTGCGACTCTCCCTTCCTCCCTCCCTCTCGCTTGACCTCTCTCTCCTTCCTCAGTCAACGGAAGCTTTCTTGAAGCTCACGCAGGATCCCGGAAATCCTCGCTCGCTTGATTGGAGCGGGTTGGGAGAAGTTTTCTCCTCCATCACCCCATCGATAGATGTCTCCCACGTTCCCACCCACTCCCGCTCTCTATCCTAAATAACAACCACCCCTTGCCCCCGTCGCATCCCACCTCAAGTTTGTTTTCCTCACCCTCCAAAACTTACTTCCCTATGCTCTGTGATAATTACTCCGTAAAAACTCGTAGCTGCAGATCAAGGTTTGAGTTTATTTCTTCAGCGTTTGCGGGAGTCTTTTTCGCCGTATAGTCTATTCTGTAGAAATACTAAACGTATATTAATATATTTTCTCTCATTTCAATTTGTTTTTGAAATCATCATGATATTTTTTTTAAATTAAAATTCCTGACGTATATATTGTAAGAGTCGTATTATTTCCATCAGAGGCTTCGTCAGTAAACGACTATATTTCTTCTCGATTTTCCGATTGATAGCTTATTTTCTGTTTATCAGAGCATATTACTGTTGTCGTACACATGCTACTCATCACCTTTTTTCCCTCATAGCCCAGTAACTTCCATCTTAATAGGGGTAGGGGGGGATTAATCATTTTTTTATAATTATATTCTCAGTCGTTAAGATACGGCGATTGTATAATCGGAAACCATGGAGCGATGAAAGCTGAATTACATGTTCTGTATTTTATCATATTTGGCATGGTGCATTTATGCCCGTACCGTTAGAGTCAGGGTGATTTTTCCGCCGGCTCCGCTCGCGACATGCGCGTTTCTGTCTCCACGTCGAAGGAGCGGTCTTCCCGCAACCCTTCTCGGGGCCGCGAATGGGAAATTGGCGACTTCCTCCCCTCCAGCGAATTTCTTTCAACGGCCTTTGAAGAGGGCGTAATGATGATGCCGCTATGATCTCTTCTCTGTCGGATTTAATCGTGTCGCAACGTTCCTTTATTTGGTTGAATCAAATGTCTTTTTTTGATTTTATACATGCGTAACAGATAACCGTTAAGATTTTAGCCAGGCCGAAAAAATACGTATTTACTAGTTAATTCAACCTATTGATGGGAAAGAGTTCGTTCATCGTCTCACACCTAAGAGTTTTTCATCGAATATTAGATATTATATGCTCTCATTGCTACCACCTAAGAACGTAATCTAATTTTGACATTCGTGTATGATTTGATGGGAAGAAGAATGTGCGACTCTGCCTTGAAATGCTAGGTTTCATTGGACGGTATTGTAGAAGAGTGTAATGAAAACGTAAGAGAAGGGTGTATGAGTAAATATTCTCTAATTAGGCCCCAATTGGATTATTCCGCAGGTATTTGAAATCCATGGGAGAAAACGTTACAGTGGTAAAATGAGAATAGTAGACTCCGCCACAGACAAATTCAAGCACTCGTTCCTCCTTCGCAATGTACGCATTCATTACAAAATCGAGTCTAAGAGCCCGAAAAAAATTAAATTAACTGAAATAGTAAAGTTCGATGAATTAGTCACACACAACTGCCGTAGCATATCTATATTGGCACGTGTATATTTTTATTTGAGCTCATGCAGAGGTAGTGATGATGTACTCGTATGAACTATATTAATGCCTGTATGGGTGGTGCTCTAAAAACCGCCGCCATACGCCCTTGAGGCAGCTCACGCGTTATTGTGCTGATGTGGATGAATAGTGGAATACTTGATATTTTATGTTGTTTTTTTTACTCGTTGATGGAGTGTATTAAATATAAATACATTTTATTGCTGCGCTTCAGTAATTAGTTCATCGATAGTATCCTGGGAGCTTCGGTGATTTTGAGTTGATGATGTGATACCTGTAAGAGTTGAGCTATTCCCTCGAGTGATTGAACGTAAAAGAGTTCATTCGCTGCACTACATATTTTCTCTTGACAAATTGTCTTTTCCTCCCTTTTGACTATTCATCTTATTTTGAAAGCATATGGCCTCCCCTCCGCGAGACTACGGACGAACTATTCGTGGTTTTTCCCTCCTTTGTACCGCCGATTGGGGCTTATCCCCGCAACTATTGAAATCACGGACCAAGTAATCATGTTTATCGGTCATTCACTCGCCCACCCACGCCGGCGCAGGTGTAGCCGCAATCGTTCCCTTAACCCACCCAACTCAATTTCCTTCTCTCTACCCTTTCCACTCATTTTATCACCACCTGCCCTTCGCCATTCCACCCTTCTTCCCTCTGAATTCTTCCTTCTTCTCCCACACTCTCTCCCTCCCTCTCTCTCCCACCTTCTCTCTTCCTCCGTCTCTCTCCATCCCTCTCTCTTCCTCCCTCTCTTCCTCCCTCTCTCTTCCTCCCTCTCTCTTCCTCCCTCTCTCTTCCTCCCTCTCTCTTCCTCCCTCTCTCTCCATCCCTCTCTCCCCATTCCTCCCTCTCCATCCTCTTGAAAGCTTTTGTGTGCATCGCCGTGGGAACACCTTTTGACCCACTCGGATCTCTACGTAGACTCTATCCGTCAGTGCGCCCTTTTGACCCTTTGTGCGTTATTTTCGGCTCGCGGCGCACGCACAATGCTCCCTTCCCTCCTTCCTTTGGCTTTGCTCACGCCCTCCTCCCCTCCGCCTTTCTCCCTCATCCATCTTCTTCTACTCCTCCGCTTCTGTCAGCGGTCGTGTTCACTCCGGCCTGCCCTCACCTCCTCCGTTCCTTCTCGCCCTGAAATTTCATTCCCTTTTGTTTTCGATGCAATTCGCGAGAACGCAAACCCTAGCGGGCAGGTTTCTGCCTTTGTTCCTCAGATTTCTCTCTCTCCTTCTCCCCCCCCCCCATCTCGTCTGTAAAATGCCCTCCTTTTTTGCGGATCTCGTGCAGAATCGCGCACGCACGGACGGAGAGAGCACGGCCCTTAGACCGCGGCGGCCCTTGCAGTTGGGATTTCGTTCTCTCCACACGCACCCCCCCCCCCTTTCCCTCCTCTCCTCTGCTCCTGAGGAAAGATTTATTTCTCGGGTCACGATGATTGCGGGAAAAACAAATACGCACTATTTGCGGATTGGCCCTAACGAGCTCGTATTCGTCAGACGTATAGTTGAAAAATGTAGCGATGAAAAAATGAAGGAAACGTCCTATTTTCCTTTAGTAAGAACGCATTTAAGTGTATGGGATCCGTTTCAAAACATTCTGACAGGATTGATCAATGTACCCACAGATACGACTTCAGATTTGGGAAAATATGTGCGAAGGAACGTATAGAGTCTTGATTCAGCTGCAAGGGTTGGGACGGAATCCTTAAGATATGCGAAGACTCGGATTTAGATTAAACCTATTAAAAAAGTGTATGATGTGGTTTTTCATCCGACAGGGAAGTAATAAGTCAGCCCCCCAATGACAGCGAAAGGCCGGGCAATTGCCAAAAATTGGAGGGACGGCCGAAAGAATAGATCCAAGCAAGCATTCGTTTTTTCAGCGCACAATTATTGACAGCAAGGAAAGGGGAAATAGTTAACACGTGAATGTGCACACATTCGCGAAAGTACTTTGTGATATACAAGTTATATTCTGCCTCAACCTACTTCGTGGCTATCCTCGTAACGCCCACAGCCGCGTGCCCTTGTACTTTGAGGTTGCGTGCCCTGTAAAATAAATTTGTAGAGGTAATATGTTATTGAATTGTGTGCCATGCATGATTACATCTACATCTATGCAGTACTCTGCAAGCCGTTGCTATGGTGTGTCGCTGGGGATGATTACAATAGGTCACTTAGTAGACTTACTGCATATAATCGAAATACTTCCAAAACACATGTGATTCACTTAAATAGGGCGACTGGGCATCATTCATGCGGTGTTGATTATGCACGGTGCAAAAGTTATTATCTTACTAACCAGCACACTGGCACACTAAGGACGTAAACAGGGAATCCCATTGAAAAGGTCGGTCTCAACTGCAACGTATTTACTAATAATCAGGTAGTATTCTACTCACGGAGGACGGGTATTTCACGAATGTTTTGACTGAACATATAACTTATTTATGCGACACCCCGCCACCCGGCCGAAGGGCGCGTGATGGAGAGTGTTAAGAACCAAGCCATGGAGTGAGGTGAGGGGAAGTGTAACTTGCGTGTTCATAAGTATGTTCCTAAATATTTACATCTTAGTTTAACCCTCATGCATAAGAAAAACTAGTGCTTAAATATATCTGTTTAAAAGTGTTTCTCTTTTTGTGACATTTATCTGCCCTGAACTTATGTAACTAAGGGGCTGAATTATATTTAACGATAGAGACAAAACCACACAATTAGTATGTATGCATGACGTTAAACCTTGCCTTTAGTCTTCGCAGATCTAAGGGTATCCATCCTAGATTTCGCAATTAGGTGTGTATAAGTATTGCACGTGTTCATCGTTCATCGCTACGTTTATCAGATCACCTCCGAGTGTGTAAGTTCGTGCAGTCTGCTCGTGTTTTTTTATTTTTTAAGAAGTGCATAATGGTACATTTTTTATTATTTGAATCCAAACCGTATTCTACCCACCATATTGGAATGTTGCTTAATTAAATCTTTAGTATTTGACGATATTTGTCCTTTGATTTTTTCCCATTTCTGATTTGTCTTGCAAAATCGATTTTTTAATGTGAAATCAAAGAAGGGAGCAATTTCGGGAACGTACTCTTTCGGTGACGTTCTTTTGTCTTGGGGATTTGTTCGTTTCAATGTGGAGGAATTGTTGCATTGTCCCTTTGCACGTAATTGTAATGTCATCCATCTTGATAATCCGTCTTGCTGTGCCATCACTGGGTATATTTGTTTTCGGCAATTCGAAGTAAATTAGCTAGAACATCGGCTTTTTTTCCTGTTTGTAAAGTTATTACAGTTGTGGCAAAAAAGGGACTTAGACGTTTCCCCTTCAACTGCCCAACTGATGACCAGAAAGCCTTAGGGTCATCTTCCAAGCAATTGCTCAAAATATTTCTTTCAAAAATTTGCTAGGGCGCTTTGTACTCGTATGTTTCGTAATTTTTCCTTAAGTTGCTTAAAGAATTTTTCCCTTGCATTTTTAAAAGGCTTTCACTCTCCAGTTTTTTGTATTTCGAATGCAATTTCCATTGTTGCCTTACAGCTCTTCTAGCATCACCGTTTTCACATGGTGGTTCGTTGCTTTCGTGTCTCCTTTTTGTATCTTAGACGAGTAAATTTACCTAATTCGTTTCCTATTAAATCCAAAGAACACATTAATGTGGTTTCAGTTCCAGCATTGTATTTTTTCTTTGTAATTAATCGTAGCTTTTCTTCATTTAGTCGGCAAAATCCTTGAAGATCCCTTTCCCGGGAAAAAATATCGTTCTTCTGGGTTTTAGCGTCATTTACCGACGCATGTAAGCTGGTCAAAATTCTTTGTATAAACGCCTTAATTTGTGTATAAACGCCTTAATTGCGGAGTAATTAATCTGACTGATATCTGAAATTGTTTTTCCCCTTTGTGTTTTTTTTTTGCTATTTGGTGTGTTGAGTTTTTAATGCGCATATTAAGTGTTGCCTTGCCTGAATCGCGATTCATACGTTGTCAATGCATTAGTTACCCCAATCTACTCGCATTGAAGGTAAATTGAAATCACCGCTAACTCCAATATCGCTTTTCGTAATTTTAAGGTTGAAATGCGATACTTGTTTTTCTAAGGCGTGCATTGTGTCTAAAGTAGGCCTTGTGACATAAACACCCCCAGCCACACGTCCTTGCGTCAGCTTGCGGGGTAGTGTATAGAGGTGGAAAAGAATTGGAATCGGGTAGAATGAGCTCATTTGTGATTTTTTCTGGTCACTTCTCTCACTATTACACCGAGGGTTTCTGGCGCCTTCGTACTATTGTATTATTTTGTGAGGTCTGGCGGAGGTCTACGAAGAATGGGAGTTGGGGCAGACGGATATTACTGAGAGACCTAAGGTGCAGGGATAATACTAGATGATGGTGGTTGGATCGGATGCAGGAAGCGTCAGAATGAGAGCTCGTGGTTTCATTCCTTGTGCCACGGAGTGGAAGGAATTTCTTGTTACGAGACCGACGAAGTCAGACAGCCTCGACAGGGAGGCACCGCCGGAAGAAGATCGCATACTCGATGCGACCATGTTTTCATAAATGTATACCTCGCTGTTCGTTATGTCCTGGGTCTGAAGGAGCATTGGTCGGGGCGTGTTCTCTCATGCTGCTCCCATTTCGTGTGTATTAGGATTCCCGGAGGAGGCTGAATTTTTTCATTGAGCTGCTGATCCCCGCTCGTAGCGAGGAAACCATTAGATGATATGGCAATTCGTTTTTTGTTTCGCTCACAGACGACGCTGTGTCTTAATCCCCCATCTCACCTTTTTCAACTGCCCTTGCACCTTCCCTTACCTCTCTGGTTCGCATCTGTGTTTCCACGTTTGAGGCGTGATGGACCGATTCGACGTAGTTGAGAGCCTAAAAGTTTCAGAGATGCTCGACTGATGAACCGAGCGAGCACGCAAGCCCTCGATCATCTCGATCCTTCCATTCCCTCAAATAGGATGCGATTCAGTTCGTTATGCTCCGGAATTTTCATTTATAATTTATCCGGCATTAACAATGATTATCTGCCCGACGATTTTCGTTTGGAGTAAAAGTCATGAATATAAAATATTGTGCTCATAATGTCAGCTGGTGAACCCGTAATACTGTTATCGAATTTCCTTGAAGAACACAGTGGAGGATTCTGTCAGAACGCAAATGTAGTTTAGAATACTTAATTACAGTTTTCGTTTTGATAAGCAATTTATAGGTGTATTAATGTTTAGTGCTGTATTAGTTAAATATCTATGCTAATGATACCTACTAGTGAATTCCACGGAAGGCGGCAGAATCTGAAGGCGAAAAACCCTGTGGCGAAAGGAGGCATCAAAAGGGGGCGTTCATTGTTTTGCTGCTTATCCATTGTGCCGCGTGCTAACACAGACTTCACGTCGGACGGCGGGAGTGGCAGAGGATGATGTTAAGGGCGCATAGAAGTTGTGGCCTTAGCCTAGCCGTTGGCGTCCCAAACTTGAGTTCCCTTCCTCTCGGGCCAAGTCGGACCCCTGCGGTTTGTCGTGGCGAGTGGATGAAATTGTGCTCGACTGTGTTTTCGAGCAGTGGGGGGGGGGGTTTCGACGGTGGTTTCGGAAGGGGATGTCAGGAGGAGAGAGAAGAAAGGAGGCGTAGTGGGAAGAGACTGCTTGTGGGAGCCGGTAAAATTATTGGCTTATGCAAACGGTTTTAATACCGAAATTTGCATGATCAAACAGCGCGTGGGGGAGCGGACGGAGGAAGGCGACGGGAAGGCAGGCGCTGAGAAGCCGGGAGGGAGGTGCGTGGTTTAAGGAGGGAGGGGTCGGCGGGACTGGGTGGACTAGTCTGGGTGTGGGAATGTGGGCACGGTTCGTTACAGAACGTTTCTCTCTGGTTAATGTGCATATGTGTGCCCTAAGGTCTCGCCCTCGAGGTACAAATAAACGGATACGTTCTATTTTTTACCCCATAGGTCTTGCCGAAAATATTGCCCAACTTCTGTAGTTTTCTCTCCAATTGATAGTAAAATACTAATCAGGTGCGCCCCAGTAGTCGTTGAAAATCTTTAATCAGAAATGTCCTTAAGAAGTCATGCACCTCATGAGAAATATTGTTATTTTGTCGAAAATGCCATTATTTTCTTAGTACCTGATCCATTATACATACTATATATTACATAAATGGTATCATTATAGCAGTTTCGCATCGCTGCTTCGTATTCTTTCTCACTGATGAGGATGTACAGGCTTAAATTTGGGACCTTGGATGCTTAGCCAGATATCTCTAGTTGCAGTTATCTCTTGTTTCGTGTACCGCGGAAAATATTTTTGTTCCGAGATTGTTTGACAATATGGTAACTAAAGTAAAATATGCCAAAAACCAAGTAAAGTTGCAAAATACCTCAGCTGTCGGTCGCCTCCCCTAAATACAACTACCAAGTAAAGTGACCTGAAATAAAATAGGTCTGGAATTACTAGCACGTGTCTTTTTAAATCGCATTTTACAGCTTTTTTGGGTCAAAGTTTCGTTGTCTTTATTTTGAAATTAATGAAGGTTGTGTATTGAGACCTGAAATCTGCGAAATTTATTTCATCGGTGTAATACCAACTAAACCGGACAGATTTGTGCTTGGTCTTGGCTACCTACGACAGGACTCCATATCACCAGCGGAAGAATATGCAGTCTTTCGGAATATGCTTTTATTATCACTAAATATGTTACAAATGTCGTTAAAATGGTCCTCAACTGGAGAAATGTGAGAGTATGAAGCCCTTAAGGCCCAAAAGATTTCTTAACCGATGTAGTTCCATTCCTGTTGGTTAAATTAATGTCGGTAGTGAGCTCACCATTTTCCATGAATCTCTTGGTAATTCCTTTTTCGAAAAAGGTAATTATAATTTTTTTCCCGATGAGTTAATACTCGTAGGATTTTCTTTGAGAGTTTTTCTTAGGGACTCGTACTCCCACAGTGAGGCTCGCTCTTAAAGAATTCAAATCTGCAAAGGGTCCCCAGGTGAATCGTTTCTGCATATTTAACGACGAGCTAGTTTCCAGCGTCCTGTGGAATACTATATGCAATTTTCATTGCGTGTTTGTGCATAGTGATGCATATACTTTCGGCACTCGCGGATTTTGTTTCTTGCATGCTCCTTCATCTCACTTCCCTGCTTATATGCATAGTTTTTTCGTCGTTCAAGTACCATATGTTTTCATTATGCTGAGACTGTAGTGCACTTTGCGTTTACGTAAGGGGTAATGAGTCCAAAATCAACACCTTTAAAGCTGCATATTTTCTTTTCTTCCATTCTTAACTCTTAGTCCGAAGTGAATTTTACTATATTATTTTTCGTGAAAATAATCCTCTAATGAGGACTACAAGATGGAATCCATATGTATAATATTTAGTATTCTTATGGATTCTTTTTGGGAAATTTTATTTTTTCGATCAATGGCCGCTGTTGTGTGAGGTTCGGATTCAGTTTACGTTTGGTTGGAGAGAAGCGAATGCAACATTAGATTTTGACATTTTTAACCCTGTGTCAATAATTTTAGCAGTCAAATATAAATTTATTTGATAGCACGGAAAAAGTTATGTAGAAAGTTACAAATTACGTCAAACAGCTACTCTTTCTTAGGGGAAGGCCAGTTTGGATGTAGAATGGGAAGGGGAATTCCATTGAATAGATGAGAAAATTAATATACAGGGTTCGTCCGGAAAATAAGTGTACTGAGCTCAGGAAAAAAATTTATTACACTTTTACATATCTTAAGCTAATATTCCTCAAAATAGGACCCTTGTGAGTCGATACACTAGTTCCAGCGGCGTTCCCATTCCTGGAACGCTCCCGCGAAGGCATCCCGCGAAGGCGTTGCCACGCCGTGCTTGGCCAAGAAGTCCGACGCGACAAGCGCGGTGTGAGACGGCGCATTGTCGTGATGCAGCCGCCAGATATTTTTGATCGCTGGCCGGACGCGGGCGACTCGTTTTCGAAGCCTGTCGAGCACTTGGACGTAAAATGCAGCATTTACAGTTTGTCGTTCAGGTACAAATTCGTAGTGGACGACTCCCCTTTTGTCAAAAAAGACAATCAAATCAGTACACTTATTTTCCGGACGAACCCTGTATGTGAGCATTGTGTGCTTCGTGTATTTTGATAAGGCGTTCGATGGAATAAAATGGGCCACGGTAAAGGAGATTTTCGAAATACGGGAGTACACTGGAGGGATAGGTTACTTTTTCGAAACTTGGAATTGAATCAAATGCTACAGATAGTGATGGCAGAGGGATGCTCATGATGGGCTTTGATTGTTTGGAGAGTGAAGAAGATTTACCTTTTATCGCCAATACTTACCAACATATATGATGAGGAAATTTTAAGGGTGTTGTGGGATGAACTACTTGAGCTTGAAATAAATGTGGGAGACAAAGTCAATTAGGTTTTCAGATGATGCAGCAATAGTCTGTCAGACAGCCAAGCCCAGTTATTATTGGGTGCTTCACAGGAAAAATGGGAGAGGTACTTGATCGGGGTTAACCACAGAAAAGCACAATTAATGAGTTTTTTAAGGAGTAGGAAGTCTAAGGTAAGCATCAAAGTAAGAAGGGATAGAAACAACAGGAGATGTTGTTTATGTACAGGCCTGTATTTCGGCTGTTTTTTAGGGGGGCATGGCCATAATAGTGGATAGGTTAAGAATGTCATTTGGGCAAGAGGATGAGCATAGAGCTGAGACGTATTAGCTGTTGGTGTGGCGACGGGAAGACGAATGCCGAAGTTTTAAATGGGGTTGGCGAAGTGAGGAAGCTGCTGGGGAGATCCGAAATAGGGAGAGGAAGGAGGGAAGACGTGAGATTAGCGCGGTCGAGGAAGGAATAGAGTGGACCTTTTAGAGAGCATGAAGACAGGCAGGCAGAGGCTAAGAAGATATGAAGGAAGAAATAATGTAGGGCATGAAAAATGAAGTTCTAACCGTACTTAAAAATAAGCACATATTAGGAACTGGGCGAAACCTACCTCTAAGGCGTGAAATACCCTGCGTGAATTGCGCAATATTAGTGTTTGTGGGAGGACCATAAAGTCGTTCTGGGGCGTCAGGAGTGAGGGCAATAAATTTCATGGCCCGAGATTAATTGAATTTCCCTTTCTTGCATTCCAGTTCTTCATTGTCTGTCTTGGTATGGTGGTGGTCTATCGTACAAATGGTTGTGATTCATATTTATTCCCTCCTTTTTAGTATACCCGATTAACTTCCATATTGGGTGAAATGAACACTTTTTTGGCACTGGGTTTACCGCTAGCATGTACCTTATATGGGCTTGTACCACCATGTACGACTTTTCAGGGTTTTTGAGTGGATTCCCTTACACTCACCCGTGAAACACTCTCTCTCTCTCTCTTCCATTTTCTTATCCCTTCCCACGTTATGCTTGAACCATCTGCCACACGTCTTTATGATGGTGGGTGTTAAGACGTGAAGTGATAGCGTATGCATTCATTTGATAACGTTAAGCAAATATGTACAGCAAAGTTTTGAGTGCTTCTTAAAACGTTAGAACTCCCAGCTCCAGTGGAGCATCACTCCAGGTTGCCCGTCCCCCACTCACCAACGCCATTATTCATTATTCTGGCGAAATCACTCTAGTTACGATTTCGTCCAAGGGTATCCTTTGTTAGTAAATTTAAATTAATGCCTGATTTGAGCATGATTCAAACATTTTATGTGTCTCTCTCAGTTAGTGTAATTTGAGATCTTTTTTTAGAAGTGTAAACCTTTCTTGGAAAAACAATTGAGTAATACTATTGAGTAATACTATATACTAATAAATATTGGGTTTTATAAAAGGTATCGGGAAAAGTTTCGGAAAAATAAATTTTTCAGGTATTATCACAATGCCACGAAATTTTTCGAAGTACATCCCTTGAGCGTCGACGCAGTTATACCAGCGGATTTTCCACAACTTGAAGGCTCCCTAGTAGGCGGGTTTCGGAAGATTCTTAAGGGTAGGCGTCTAGGGTAGGAAGCTTCTTTGATGGCACATTGGTCCCATGGTGCTGTCCTTTGAGTAAGGATTTCACTGTTGGGAATAGGAAATAGTCTGCTTGTGTCAAACCGGGACTGTGAGGGGGTTGGGGGATCGTCACGTTTCGTTCCAGATCTTGCAAGGGAGACACTTGACTCTGCTCTTGTTCGTCCGTTCAAAGACTTTCGGGACGTGTAATAGTTTTCGAATCGCCAGATTTTCTGGGATAATGGTGTGCATTGTCATCTGATTTAAGCCAATACGATTTGTGATCATGCAAACACTTAATTGAAGGTCTGGATTCAGAACTTCACGCTCACGTCAGGAAAAAATTATTACCGATACATTTTATACAAACCGTGGAAGGGAATATTTTTGGGAAATATTAATTTTTGTCATGCCTTTTTTTGTTAACTTTAAATCCATTGCACATCTAAGTTCCTCTATTATTTTTCTTTGGGAATCGTTTACTTGACGATGTTCTTATAGCTCGTCTTGTCGTCTTTTTGCAGAGATACCCAAGAATAGCTCACCCCCCCCCCCATTCCCCTCAGGGCCCACTTCACTTTCGACTCCCATTGATAGCGGGCTAGACTTGACTTCGGATCGCCGCCCGGTTGGGGGAGAGTTCTTACCGGCGCTAATTGAACGAAGTATCCGAAATATGTTTCGAAATGTCTAAAGCAGAATATATATCTCGGATCCGTATTGCTCTGATGGGGGAGCCATTCGTTAAAAGGGAGCTGAGTGTAGGGACGCCCCCCACCCTCCGGCTACGCCGTGGTGCGTGGGAGGGAGGGAGGGATGGGTTCCTGCCGTACGGGTTTTGTTGTCTCAGTGGCCGAGTTAGATGGGGCAAGAGAGGGAGGCGACGGCAGAGGGGAAGGAAGAAGAATAAGGCCTATCTTTGTTTGCGCAGCTTGATTCGACCGCTGGGTCGTTGGCTTGGCGGGGATTTTAGGTGGGGAAGGAGGGAGGCGATGGAAAGTGAGGAGGAAAGGGGGAGAAGCCCAGGGAGGTGGGGGAGCACTTGGGAGGTGGAGAGGTGATGGAATAAGAAAACGGAGAAGGGATTGAGGAGCGCACGGACACAATTTGTCGACGGCTGCTGGTTTTACCGTCCCTCAGAAGAACAAGGAGAAAATAATTCCGGTCCTCTGCTCTTGTTCTACCCTCTTCCGAGGGTGTTGCTTGTCACTCGCGCTGCCACCGTATGAATTGTCCTCACGTCGCTATATTTGTATTTATATATATTTTTTGTTTCGAAGAGTGCCTTGTTGTAGAGTAGGATGTTGGGTAGTGTTTTGTTTGGAGGGACAAAATATTCATTTGGTAGATGTGTCCATGCAAAACCAACTGCACCGGTGGATTGCTTAAGCCTAATATTGAAATTGAATGTGAACAACTTGGCTTTTCCACATAGAAAGCCAAGTTGTTCATATTCAATTTTAATATGAAGATTTACCACCAAGTGACGCCATAAACTGTTAAATAATCATATAAATACAATACATATACACACACACACACACATATATATGTGTGTATAATTTACTTTTCCATCGCCTACTTTGGTTTGTTAAAACGACTGTGGTTGATTTGGATGCTTAATTTATTGAGTAAATGTGGCTCTCGGTGTATAATTTTGGTGTAGATCTATTTATATGACAAATGATAATGTCATGCTTGCGATTTTTTGTTAGATTTGTGACTAATATTTTACATTCAACTTGTATACCTGCGAGACACCCCTACGGTGTGTTGTAGGGGGTGAGAGGGCTCAATACCAGGCATGCCACAGAAAAATCAAGTTTCTTTACTGAATTAATACGGGCACTTTCTGATAATTCATCGCTCGCATCTTGCCCCATTGCGAATGTTCTTTGTCTTATGGAGTGCGCTCTCTTAAATCTACTTCTATCCGGACTCTCGAAATCACTTTTCCTATTGCAGGTATATCCTGCTCACCCCGTTCTTCCAGCGTCCATATTTATGGTTAAAAAACGAAACCTTTTCTTCGTATTCCGTCCTAAATATCGTATTAATTCACTTAAATGAAAATCGCGTAGCAATAAAATACAGCCGTTTGGATATTCAGAGAAATACTAAAAACTCGGGAAACATATGTTTGCTTAGTTTGCTAATACTATAGCGTAATTAAGTGACAAAATCCGTTTTCCCTAATCTATGAAAGCAAGTTTTACTTGAACGTTTAATTAACAAATGCCAAACAATTAAGCTTTATTTCTGCGTTTTTCGGACGCATTCGCTTGTGGGCCGATGAAGCGATGCGAATGAAATAATTTAATTTATTGATTATAGAGATTGTTGATAATTAACCAGTAAGTATCAATATGTTAATTTTGTGTTTCGTTACCGATGACGGACGTTGACATGTTTTCCCTCGCGTGTCTCTATTTTCATATTCTACGTTAGTCTTCGGTTTTACGTCTTGGATATTTATTGCAACGGTAGCTCGAATATCTCCAAATATCTCAATTTCCCTTCGCGTATTTGAGAAGATTTCGTTTCCCAGAACAAGACGAGATTTTCATTTCATTTGATGTGGAGAGATGAAATGGGAGGCGTCATGTGATGTATTTGATAGCAGAAGATAACTGGAAAGATATTGCATTTAAATATTCGATTTTATGCCTAGAATCCCTCTCGTTAAGGAAAACACACATGACCCGTGTGTCGTTTTGAACTGTTTAAATTCGCGTTACCTATTCACTCATCTGTCCCAGGTGACCCAAGCCTTAGTTGTGTGTTACACTTTGTCCGTGCATTTCGTCTCTCGAGTATGATTCGTTTCCTCGAAACAATTCATCGAGTGATCACGTTGCATGGTGTCACGATGGAAGCACATAATGTACTCGCGCCCACCGGTTGCCGCCCTCAAATGTTTCCCAGTGAGTGCGAACAGGTTTATCCGGTTATTTAAACAAAAGAGCATCGATCCGGCGTGGGAGGGCGGTGCGGGAGGCGGCGATCAAGTTCGGCGGCGCTCGCGATTCCACATCGAGTGCTCTTCCCTTTCATCCGGGTCCTCCTCTCTCATCTCCTTCGCCGGCGTCGTCTCGCCTTTCCTCCTGTCCCCCACCGCCGCCAATCCGCCCCCTCCCCCGTCTTTCGCCGGCCCCTGCCCCGCCCCCACACCCTCCTCTATCTATTTCCCTCTCTCTCTCCCCTCGACTTTTTTTATGCTCTTTCGGCAGCTATTCCCTCCGCCCACGCAGGGATGCCCGTCCAATGGGATTAAAGGGGTGGAGCGGTGAGAGAGCGGGAGATGGCCGGGGGGGAGGGGTAGGGTAGGCCTTGAGAGAAGGGGACTCAACCATTCCAAGTCGAACCCGTGTGAGGATGGAGGCCTGAGAGGAGGACAGGAATAATGCAATTCTTATTTGATCCATATTTTGGACTACTCTCCGCCGCCGTTGCCGCGTCCTCCTTTGTGGTTACTCTTAAAAATAACATCTCCTTTCCGCTCGACTTGTCTCATTTCCGCTCTACCCTGCCATTCGAGTGGGTGTGAGGCCACGTCCGTCGTCCATTTGCTTTTCCTGTCCCTCATTCATGCCCTCGCGTGTCTTGCCCCCGTCCTGTCGTCCCCCTCCTTCCCCGCTCACTCGCATGATTTCGCCTCCTCCAGCCATTCTTTCGCAGTCGCACTATTGGCCATCACCTGTTCACACCTCGGCGGCTGGCCGGGAGTATCAGTTTATGTCCCATCTTCGCGGTCGTGCTCCGTACCCCACCGTGTTCTGAATCTTTCAATTTGTTCCAATTGGCTTATTTGCTTTATGGGCGACGGTGCGCCGATTGTATCTCGCCTTGTCTCTGACTTACGCGCCCTCATCTGGAATCTGATTTGATGCCTCTTTCCCTCCCCTCCTCACTCTCCCCTGATTGTGTGTCTGTATGGTCTGCTATCGAGGCAGAATGGTGAGGACCAATCCTTCCCGTTCTCCGGTCTCTTCTTTACCTTTTTCAGCGAGGGCTGAATGTGCTAAGATGGGGTAGAACACTGCGAAAAAACTCGCTCTGCTACTTTCACCGTGTCCTAAACCGGGTTGTAACGTAGGTTGCCTGAATAATCGTAACTGTTGGCAGAGCCAGTTTCAGGTCATCTGTTGCAGTTCGGGAAAAAGTTGGAACTGGGTGTTTGGTCATAGAGCTGAGGCGATGGGGTAAATGGTATTCCTTACGAACACTTGCGGCAAGGTAGTCCACAAAATTTTTATATGGCATTCACTTCGGGATCTTTATCAAAGAACCGGTGCGATGCTGCTTGTAGCTGACGTATTTAAAATCCGTATTCAAATATTCTGAATAACTTTGCTGCACAGCTCTCTAATTTTCGGCATTAAAATTAAAGTAAAATTTTCCGGGTCGGTGGGGGGAGATGAGGGCATCGTCGGGAGAAGTAAAAAGGAAAGGTGGATGGATGCACAGCAGTAACATTGGCGATGGAATAATGAAGACTGTGATAGAGCGTGTGTTAACCTTGCCGCAGGCCGTGGAGGGAAGAGAAAATGATAGCCATTCCTAACGGAATGAAGGGAGGAAGGAAGTATCCAGAATTGAAGAAGACTTAATTGCATTGTCTCACACTGCGTCTTGTAAAGAAAGGTACTACCATCGTGTCCATCCAAGACCTTTCTTAACCCTAGCTAACTATGACAGTAGTATTTCATTAAGTTGCATTATCTTGAAAATGCAGCATTTCAAAGTACTTCCGCTGGTTTCCCATCAACTGGAGTACAGAAAAAGTCAAGGAAATCAGATTTAGTAGGCATTCTTAGTGGATAACGAATAATTTGTGTGTGTGAGATACCCATGATGCGTACGTGGTTAAGGGATTTTCTATTTCACTTCGGCAGTGACGATAGGTATCAATTATAATTAATCTTGAGCTTTTACTCCCACCTTCCCGGACTGGTGGTAAGTCCACTCGCCGGCAATCCCATCGCAGAATTAGAGTCCGTCCGCCTCGCACAATGGTTATGTGCTCCGTTGTATATACTTAGTTAACAATTTTATAATTTCCAAGGGCTGCTATCTGCTTCATCATAAAAGCCTTTGGGGAAAATAGAATGGATGATGGCGTAAAATCAATGCCAAAGGCGGCTTTCGAGCTATTTTAATTTGTTTAATATATTTTGATATCATGCCCTACCTAGTACAATACGCTATATCTCAGGGGCCGCAATCAAACTCCGACGTCTTGCCTTATCTTGGCGGCTTTCCGGGATCAAATGATGTGGTTTTCTATTTCAGGATTACGAATGTCTGAATGTTTCATTTTTTTAAGTGACTATTTTGCCTTAGTCATCAAAATGAAAATTTAATAAAATTTGTAATTTGTATTGCATTTCAGTGGGTCGTGCGCAACATTAGGCCGCCGTTAGGTGTTAACACATGAAATAAGTATTGCATTAGTACGTGAAAGAGCTGTTCTTTTCTGCCACCGTTTAACGTTTTGGTTTTCAAAATCCATAGCCACTAAATGTTTCCCTTGCTGGGGTTCAAGTGCTCGTGCGTGTGCGTAAAATCTCATTCCTACAGAGTGGCCCGTCACCGTTGAATCATTGAAAACCGGAAATTGGAAAAGCCTCGAAAAAACCTGAAAATGAGCAATAAAACCTGGAATATTGTAGAATTAATGTTGTTCTTTTTACCGGGAAGAGGCTCTGAAAGATTAAGCTAGATATTTTTTTAACTAGCGGCTTACCAAAACATGTATTCTGCGAGGATGTAAAGAGTTGTGCGCCGAATCGGTGCGTGTGATTTTCACTGAAGGAGCGTTTGTGTGATTGGGCTAACCGTTTAACGTGCCACGGAGCAACTGCGCAACTATCACCGTTGTACCTCGATCGATGAGTAGTAAATAATTGGCTCTTGTTTCTTTTTAAGAGTATCGCGGTGATGCTTTTTACCATCATATTACATTGTTCGCCTATACGAATTGCATATTATTCTATTTTATGAAGCAGGTATAAAGTATTTCCTGATCAATGTAGATCATTTAAAATTTTTTAAATCATTTTTTATAACGTATGTATCACTAACACAATAAGGGGCATTTCAGTTCACGTCAGGGTCTTAGGGAGTTCCTATTCAAGTCTTAAAGGTATTCATCGATAGTCGCGTACGCATTTGTATTTCCTGAGAGGCGGCAAGAAAAAAATGCTAAACGGTATCCTGTGACGATTGACATTAATCTCCAAATGCTTAAAAGAAGAAACAAATACTCTCATGTCGCCCTGAAAAATTACGAGTAAGGTACGGTAATTGGGATTTTTATTTAGGTAAATCATAATTTTACGAAAATATTTTTTTTCATTATTTACCTACCTTATATGATATATGATATGGTGTACAGGAAAATGCTGTAATATTTGCTCAAGTAAATTAGCATAATCGTATTAATTACATCGGGGTATGGCTCTTTAAAATGGTTTCAAGCACCCTTTATTTTTTATATCCTGGAAAGAAAAGCTGTTATCCTAAATTACATATTTGTTGGCATCCTTTATTTGGAAAGTAAATCTATGGATCCTGAAACGTCCATCGCTACATGTATCTCTTCTTTTAATTTACGGCCCGTGCACCTAACGGCGTGCGTGCAGAAATCCGTGATTTTTTCTTTTATTTCTCTTCTAATAATACTTTGGTTTTATGAATTTCCTTCTTCGAAATCGCCATTCCACAGCTTGCAGTCGTTTGCGTGCAAAAGACGGTCTAAATAGAAAAAATACAATTGTATAATATTGTCTGATTTATTTGCCTTTTTTATGCATATATTTTTATTTACGAATGGTTTTGTGTATTTTTTTGCGAATAGCTTCGTCAGTCGTTTTGCATTTTACTTAAAGTGTTTTTATGTTTTCAATTTAGACCTGAGCGACTGAAACTCACCACTTATTCCCATTCATGTATTTTACTAGGGACTGCCCTTCTAGTTACCTTCAATTTTACTGCCTTCCTCATCAGTAGTCCTTGATTGTAATAGAATAATGTTCATTGCACGATTGTGTCTTAAAAGGTTTAGTCTTCCTCATTATTTAGCTAGTTTCTTAAAGCCTCACGTTTGCTTATATTCTTCGCGAAATCTCTTAGTTGGTTATTCAATTGCCGTCTTTTGATCGTCAGCGTTCGAATGTGGAATTCTCGCATTTTATGTACATACCAACTGCATTTCAGCCACGTTACCCCCTGTCATATTCGATGTCTCAGAGAAAAAATTACCTATGTAATAAGTGTTTTAAAATATTGATATGTTTTTTGAGTGTAATTCTTTTGCATATTATTTTCGATATTTCACCAGTTTAAAGGCTGGTTTGCTATGGAAAATTTACATCTAATTTGTTGCGATTATTCCTATTAATTCCTATTCCTTTGCCCTGCATTCTTTCTTTCTCTGATTCTACGCGATTTCTTCTTGCCTTCATGCTCTCTAAATAATAGCCTATTCTTCCTTCCATATCTCTGAATACTCATCGTTCTACCTTCTACGTATTGGGGCCTTAAACATGTCGCCACATTTCAATATTTCCGCCATCTGTTTTATTTGATCTTTATCATTATGTAACTATACAATTTGACTGCATCAGCACCTTTTTCTCCGGCGAAATAAGGTTCCTGCGTTGAGTTCAGGAACGCCAGTGGCTGCGACGCGAAAGCATTCCGTCAAATTTACGAAACTTTATTTTATCAACCTCTTCCTCGCGATCCTAATCCTGTATTCCAATCTGAAATATCTGTATACCTCAGCAGCCACGGACCCAAGGGAAGGCTAACAATTGTCGATATCGCCATTTTTTCTTTCCCCAGCTAGTGCACTTGCATTTAGTTGTATTATATTTGACGGGTGGTGTCCTAGCACCCCCCCCCCCCCCCCGCCACACGTCCTTGTGACGGCTGACTGGGATATAGCAGATAGACCTGCCTCTCTCGGGTTGACCTCTATTTCTTCCTCTCTCCATCCACCCAATTCAAAATTTATGCGTTTGTCTTCCTCTCTGTTATACTTATATTATCCGGTTTTTTTCATTCTTACGTTGTATTTAACTTAACATTCTTACATTGTGTTTTTTTCAAATTACGTTGTATTTAACGGTGAAGAATCATAAATATTTTATTTCGATGTTAGTTTATATGTCTTATGCCGTCAGCATTTAATAACCTTGGATTTGATTGTACTCTTCATTGAGATGGCATCAATGTTATTTAATTTTAAATGTTAGCGTATCAGTAATTATTTTAGCCATAATAAAGGGGCAAAATCTCGTAAAGATACCTTAAAGGTAGTCTTGGTACGATTTTGGAATGTCTTAAAGCTAGTTAGTTAATCATTGCTGCAATAAATTATCTCTCCAATTCTACATTTAATCATTTAGAACGGAATTCTTTAATGACAATTTACCTATAATATTTTTATATATTTCTATTTTATTCGTATTTCACCGATTATTTAGTTGTTTGCTTTTGCTTTGCTTGATGATTGTTGTCTTTCGATCTTTAACTATAGATATTTTCCAAGATACGTATTTAATCACTTTGATGTGGAGCGTGGTTCCCAGGGTCAGTGAAGCAAGATGAAAGGCGTAGATTGGAGGCTTTTGAAATGTGGGTGTGAAGGAGGATGGAGAAGGTGTAATTGATAGAGGGTAAAATAAAAGCGGAAGCGGAAGTCATGGTGAGGAAGGAAAGGGGATTGTGGGTAAAAATACAAAGGAGGAAGGAAAGATGGATGTGGTGTGTTTTGATCAGTAATGGTATGTTGAAGACTGTGATTTAGGGGAGAACGTTGGGCAAATGAGGAAGGGGAAGGAATAAGATAGGCGTGTTGGACGGAATGCAGGGTGAAAAGAAGAATTCGGAATTGAAGATGGAATACTTACTGCGGTATTACTCACTGCTTAATGTGCTGCTAACGTGCGAACCTAAGCTCTCAATGGTTTTTAAGAAAAGTGGAGGCCCTTTAATATTCTCCTTGTCAATCTTAAAGTTACATTTGCCTCTTATGTCTATTAAAAGGCCTCCACCCATCGAATAATATTGTTTATGGTTAAATATGAAGTCCTTAACCCTGTTAGTCAAGTCTCATTAATATCATAACATCTCATATTATGTCTAGTTATGAGTTAGGGATGATGTGGAAGATTCATATTCTCTTTTTAAATACGGTATGCATCTTGATTATTCCTTTACTCGGATTTTACAGTAGCATGATTAAAAATACTTAATTGCTTCGCTTGATCTACATATCCTAAATCCGTGCAGGATGTGGCAGAGGATGTTTTACTGTTGAGAAACGCCATTTCATTGCAATGAATGATATGCTGTAACCTTATGCAAGATTTCGATGTTAAAGGAATCAGTCTGTATTTACTAGCGATCCACAATATGGCCGCCTTTGTTGAATTGATCTATTCCTTTCTTGGGCAATGATACGTTGCTCATCAGTCCTACGAGTGCGTGATGAACTTAATATTTTACACTAGTACTTTTAACGTAGTCTTAAATGCTTTGAATAACTCAGCGATAAATTTAACCGCCTGGACAGTATATCGTAGTTTGATTGAATTCTGAGATAGTTGTTTTCTGCATCGAAACTCTACGGATGTTTAAGTGGGGTTCCGATTTTTCTTGGTACTAAAACTGATCATCAGTCACTGTTTGCAAATTTCGGTCCTTTGTGCGGGTAAAGCACAAGATTTCATTATATTGAAATGCGAGTTGTAATTTTTCCCCACTCACGTTGAAGTCTTGCTCTTTTCTAGTTTTGAAAGGCCTTATTTGTCATTTGTCTAAAGATATGCTAGCTCTTTTGAGTGTAGGAAAATAGTAACGGCATCGACTGCTTTGGAACATCAAGGTCATGGAGTCATTCCTCATTGATTGCCGTCGGCGCTTTTACTTAAGTTCAAAGTGCCTTGATATCAATCTAAGCCGTTGGTGTTCGTTGTTAAGAGTGATTGTGACGTTGTTAAGAGTGACCTGTTTAATTTTGAAGGGTATAATGACATTACCTACACATCGAATGAGTTACTTAGAGCTATGACGCCGTTTAGTCCTTGCATTGTCTTTGCTGCTGATCCGAAATATTCACGTGTCTCTTTGAGCGCTCTCTTTTCCTATTCCCTCGCCCTAAGCCTTTATCGGTGTCAGAGCTGAGTTCACATGCTCCTTCGCATTCCATTGCCTTTTATATGTTCGTCATCTTCGGTACACCTTTAATCGTTGGGCTTGTATTCGATTACCCGTCTCATCCCTCCAGCTCACCACTCTGCCTACGGGCCAATTCCCCCCCCCCTCCCTCCCTCCTTCCCCACCGTCGACCCCCTTCCCTCGCGCCTCAGGGCCTGACCCCCTTAAAAACTATTCTTTGGAGGAATCTGATTGGTGGAGCGGAGGGTGCCCGGGGAACGAGAGGGGTATTCTTACGGGCGTCACGTGGGTGCTTCCCCCTGGCCCCTCCCACTTCTCCCCGTACCTCCCGCCTCCTTCTCGCCCCGCCCCCCGCCTTTCCATTCCTTCCGTTGCGTCCGTCCACCCCCTTACTCGCCGATCCGCGGACTTACCCTCCTCGCCACTTTTATCATATCCTCACTCCCTTGCCTCTTCCAATGTTCCCCTTGTCCCAGTCTCTCTCCCTCTTACTCTGTACTCCCTATCACTTTCTCTACCGCCATTGCTCTCTCTTATTGCTTCCCTTTCCCTGAAACGTGTGACTTGTTAATTAAATTTTTAGTCCGAAAACAAGCGTGGTTTTAAGTTACGACCGAGGACGTATTCGTGAAAGTTTTATTGCAATTTTATGTCCCCTGTTCCTGGGCCATTGCTTTCCTTTCATTGTCTTGCCTTAATTTTATCCTAAAGGAATCATTATGGTTCAAGGAAAACATTTTATTTTTCATTTCCCTTATATTCACGATAAATTTCTCTTAGAATATGCTAATCACGTTTAATTTTCTCTTGATAACTAATTCAGAATGAACCGAATATGCATGTAATTGGTCTTCAACTTCTGGGCGGGTGTTCCACTGCGCTTGTTTTATTTCATCCTATTAATATGTGGCGAACTGGGACTTTCACATAATGCAATTATTGTGCTGTTTAGAAACATTGCGGGGGATGTTGATTCTCTTGGCATGTGATTCAGCTCAAACTTTATAGTTAAGCGTTAATTATGATTGATTAAGTAGGCATTAATCGCCATTTTTACCTGCAAAAGAATTTCTTGTATTTTCTACACCTGCACGATACCCCGCAAGCTGCCTCAAACGTGTGGTGGGGTTAGTTAGCACGTCGCTCGTAAAATAGAAGACAACTACATACAAAAGAAACGAAAAATGTCTTATTTCTTACCCACACATACGTGCAAGTATGTGCCTGTATATATTAAAGTAAATCTTATTTTAACTTATGCAGAAGCGGATACAAGCAATTTGACGTATACAAGCAATTGATATTCAAAAGCTTGTGAACCTATGAATGCAATACATGCCTTCTCACGATATATATTCTTGACATTTATTATTCTGCTTTATCCATTGTTCAATTTTCGTATTTGATTACATTTTTAAATAATGGCTGATTTGACTTATAACATTGCACTTTTTGACGATAAGGGAGTCATTTTTATATCGAGTATCATGGAGTTATTTCTTCGTACTCTTTGTCTACTTACCATTGACTGAAAATAATGGAATCTCAAGTACAACGTGTACACTGTGAAAGAAAAACAAGTTGTGTCGCATGAAGCCATTTTGATTCCGGTGTACGATTGGAAGAATTTGCATAACATGGAGACGGCAAAGAACAAATTCGGTTTCTGGATATGTTCTAGATGATACTTATGTTTTGTTGTTCATTAGTGATAATATTTACGCTTTCAGTTTTTTCGTAAAAGATTATTCTAATCCATCACTGCGCCACCATGTCTGAAACTTAATTATCTTTTCTCCATCAAATCCAAGTAATAAATAAAAATATTTATTGAGTAGTAATGTTTAAGTAGTTCATTTTGTATTTCAATCGCATAGTGTGTATTGTGAAATAATATCAATATTTTCAAATACACAAATATATTTGGACCTTTTTTAAAAAAATAATCGAGTATTCGTAGCGGCATCCCTAGCCAATAGTTGTCATCATATGGGACGAAACTGCAAGTATCTTCTTAAATGATATTATGCATCATGATGCTGCATCCCATTTGATGGTTGTTTCATTTCTCTTATGTCTTTATAGAAAGCCTAACTTCCCTGGCACGCGGTGTCTATTCGCGAAAATTTGCGAAACAGTATATCTTGGGTGTGCTCCCTCGTGTGACTTGCTGTCTTTTTTTGCTTGCCCACCAATTTTTTTATGGCAGTGGTTATTTTTACAATGTATGGAAAAAAGCTTTTCTTCATTCATTTAATTCCAAACTTAGTGGCTTAATCATTTTCGTGCCCGTACAGTTCATTCAATTGTTGAAAATATGTATAAGACATTGAAATGGGATTATTATTAAGGTTATTTTAAAGTTAGGCTCGTTTGTTTGTAAAAAAAATGTATTCGTGTGAAAAAGTTTTTTGACAATTTTAGTTTCTTATAAATCTACTTCACGTTTCTGCATAATAACCGTTTACTTCAAAGCACTTTTCGTAACGCTGCACCAGCTTATTTGATCCCTCTCATCATAGAATTTTGCCGCCTGGGATCTGAACCAGCTGACTACGGCGGTCTCGAGTTCCTCGTCGTCTTCAAATCTTTGTTCACGATGCTACTGTTTCGAGTAAAAGAAGAGGAAATAGTCTCTAGGTACATAATCATCGGTTGTTCTGACTTTTGGCTGGTTCTGTCATGATATTGACCTCCTTGTCTTTCTGTCCAGAGCCTTTCTCTTGGTTTCTTCATACTTCACCCCAATTTTAGTTATCGTATGTCCCATGTCCACCATAGGTACATGGTCCTTCTCGTCGATTGCGGTCCAAAAACGCTGGCCCACACAACATAAATTGCTCTTTGTGTTGATTAGTAAGCATTTTCGGTATCCACCTGGTACATAATTTCTGATATCCGAGTTTTACCTGAACAATTGTGTACATAGTGGCGCGTCCAACAAATAGGAAATTAATCGTTCAGAGTTCATATCGTCTACCAGATTGCAGTTTATGGTCCACCCGTTGAACTATTTCATCGGTCTGGATACTTAGGCTGCCACTCCAGTCTTTAGCATACACATTTGTGTGGCAATTTTTTAAGTTCCCACACACCATTGTCTAACCTTTCCTTTGCTAGGCACAATTCCCGATGCATTGGAGCAGCCATTGGATGATCTCTTTGGCACGCATATATCGAATCGCAGTACGCACTTGAGAGTTGTACCAGTCGTGACTCACGGTGTCAGAGTTTAAGACCGATGCCGCGGAATTCTCATTCGCAAGTACAAGAACAGCGGAAGATACAACTCATGGAGCATTGCTTCGAAGGATAGTAGGGATGCCGATAGCCATCTCTCTTTTTGTTTTCAGTAATGTTTCGCCTTCGCAAATTTCTTCGCGGTACTTTTGATCAGGACCGGAAAGCATTGCTTGTTTACCGTCGAGTTTGATATGGTTTTAGAGGGAAGGGGGTCACTCGAGTTCGGCATTCCCTGTTTAAATACCGAGAATGTGGACTAGCGAGCAGCTTTTAAGGGTCATGACCTTCCCGGCCTACCCTTCGTCCTTATCTAGCCTTTAGTCTCGTCTTTACTCCAATCTCCTCCCCTACACCGCTACATTCTCATCGACCTCCTTCATCCCTTTTGTCTCCTGCAGAGCCCCCCCCTTTCCGCTCGCCCGCCAGCCCTCCTCTCCCGCCGCCGCACCACCCCCATACACCCCCGCACACCTCCGCTCCCGTCCCGAACACATCCGGACCTAACCCTCTCCTTCTGACCCCCCCCCTCTCCCTCTGCCCCGGATCCTTTGTCTCTCGGCTCTATTGTGTTGTATTTTATGCTTCCTTAGACCCGACCCCCTCGCGGCCCCCTTTCCCTCTCCTGGCTCGCACCTCTGCAAAATCTCTTCCATCTATTCCCCTCCGCCCCTTTCCCCTACACCTCCTGCCCCACCGCTTACTTCAATTCCCGCGCGCCGAACCCGTCGACTTCTCTCCACCTTCCTTGTCTATCCCAGCACCTAGTTTAGTTCTAATGACAGGCTCTCCACATGGGATTCTTTTTCTTACTTGTCTTGAAAATCTGTATTCCGTTTCACCCCCTTTCCAGTTATTCAATATATTTTTCTGGAAATTTCAATTCGGATGTCCTTCTTTCGTCATTTCCGTTTTGTTTCCAATGGAATATGTATGAAGGTGTGAATATAAATGACATTTCGTTGACAAATCAAATATTTTATCTGGAAGGGGAATTCATCAAGGTACTCGTATTTTCAAGAACTTGAACAAAATTTAAGATGGTTTTGAATGCTTGTGTGGAATCGTTTAAAATTAATTGCAATTGAAATGTAACACGTTGTGACCCATTTTCCGGGAACACAATACTGATTGTAAATATAACTCCCGTATAGATACTCTTTGAATTGCATCTCGGTATTAAGAAAAATGTTTCAAAGTGCTAGACCAGTTTAGCCTCTCAATTCTGGTTTTCTTGTTGTCACAAACGTTAGATGCTTTTACTTGGGATTTCCATACGTTTTTTTAATCCTTCTTTCTTCATTTACCCCTTCCATGTCTTGAAAGTTTGAGAGTGATCTCTTTATATTAGTCTCCTGAATGAGCAGCGAATGTGTCTACCAACCTGATAATTGAGGTTCATGATCAATCTAATATGTGTTATGCCTATTGCGTCTAATGCATAACTAAACTGCCACCAAACGTGGGTGCTACTGATATGATTTTACTCCTAATTCCCATAAAACCGTAATCGGTGTGGATGGATGGTTCCGGCGCCTTCACTCAAAGTGATCTATTGCAATTGTAAAGTCTGAATGAATCAATATCATGGCGTTAGGTGTTGTTTAAATCAAGTATACTTTCGCTGATTTTACCGTGGAATTAAAAACGCCCGATATGTCATTGGTAGTTATTGCCTCATTGCTAGACAGGTCGAATATTGGTGACGCTCGACGAAATCTACTTATTTGAAGTACTTCGGTGATACGATAACAGGACGGAAAGCAAAAGTAGGAAAGCTCGTAATTTTCACCTTTCACCAAAGGATATTTTGAAAATAAATGAATAATGGACCTATGATAATTTACCATTTAGAATTAGTACAGCCCGTTGTGAATTCCGCGAAGTACCTCCCCCAAAAAATCCAAGTAAACTGAGAAACGAGAGTTTTTACGGTTCAAACTTTGTATCTCGTCGCAGGGGTGCACATTTTTCATAATGAGAAATTCTTTGGTCGTATTCCGTGACCACGCTTAGGAAACCTTCGTTCCAACTCCTTTTGCCATTCCCAGGTACCCTCCGTAAGCCACGGCCACCTTCCTTCACAGACCTGCAGTCTCCCCCGCTCTGCTCCTTCCCGAGATCTTCGCAACTGTTCATTCTCCCAGCCACCAATAACTCCGACACCCTCCTCCCAACCCCTCCCGACCCCTCATCCCCCCGTCAGCCCCGAGACCGCCCGCCCTCATATCCTTGGCCTTCCAATTATAGTTCTCCCATACACTGGCGGCCTTTTATTCCTCCCTCTGCCCTCCCCGTCTTTGTCTCCCCCTTCCAGCGTCTGCCCATCTCCCTCTCCCAACCCCCTCCCTCTCTTCTCTTTTAGTTTCCTCCGCGAGTAATTAACCCTTGACGCCCTGAGCAGCGCGGCCGTGGAGGAGAAAGAGGGTGGAGACGGAGGCTGTGGGGTGGGGGTAGGATTTGGGGTGGATCGAGTCGGGGGGTGCGGGAGAACTGGAGGGCTACAGGGGATGCCTTTTTCGGTTGGAAGAAGGGTTGAAATTCGAGGAAGGGATGCCACTGCACTGCTGAGGGAAAGGGCTGGAAATGGGTGCCCACGGTGGGGGATGACTACTATTTGCAGTGCAAGAGTCGGGGTGGGAGCTGGTGTAGGATTGGCGGTTAGGGGGTGGTCGTGTGTTTTTTTCAAGAGAAGGCGGAAGGAAGGATGGGTGGGGTGGCATGTTTTGGGGAAGAGAAGAAATAGGGGAAGGCCGGGCGGGGAGAATGAATCTTTAGGGGGTGGTGAGCCTTGATTAGTATTCCGGAGTAAGGTTGGAGAAAAGAGAGTCGCTCGGGTGGGGGGGGGGGCAGAGGGACCTTCAGGACGAATGGGTCTTGGTGGGAACGCAGGAAGTTGCGGCCTGGAGAGGGGGCCGTGGCGGGCCGGGAATTGTGATGGTGGAAAATCATTGCCGGAATCCCTCCCCCGCAACCCCCTCACCAACCCCCACTCATAATCAACACCGCCCTCTCTCTCTCTCTCTCTCTCTCCGGGAGTGCGAAGGCGTAAACAGTCCCTCGCCGACGCGCGGTCGTGAGCCTCGGGGAAGGGGTGGCCGGAGTGGGAAAAGTTTCTCCAAAAGTATTGTAAACATTTTTTTTCTTCTCCTTTTCTCGCTGGAGGATTATTAGTGTCGCTCAATTCTCGGCGGTGGAACAGGACGGAATTGTTTGCGGTTGAAGCGATTCAGGTTCGGTGGTTCGGCCTCCTATCTATTCTCGCGTCCAAGTTCTAATTTTCGTAAACCTTGGTTGAAATATACGTACTTGGGACCCCGGGTGCTTGACTTGGTGATATATTAATTACAAAAGAAGAACTGAGAATTTTCGTCTCTGTTGGCTTTGATTTTTTATTATATGACTCATAATTTCACTTGGCCTCCAATTCCGATGGATATTCAAACTTCATGGTGTAATGAACTTGTCAGTATGAAATGTTGGAGTTGCTCCCGAACCTTATTTTTTTATGTTCCGAGATTTATTTTCATGGCACGCCAAACAATATTGGTGTGATATAGTTTCTGCGAAACGTCTGTCAGCTATTGATTTATTTATAGAGTCAAAATTTTACTCGGTCCCAATTGATGTCATTTAAAAGGGTGACGATTTTTATTTATACTCGTATTAAGGCTCGTTTGTAGCTCGGTGTACCAGTAGGTAAAAATTGTATTAAACAAAAGAGCACACTTTCAGTGAATCTCTCTTTCGTTCTACATGGGAGCAAATTCCCGACCGGCAAAGTAGGCTTGTTTGCCGATTCCATATCCATCGGACCAATATGGCATTATACGATCTCTTTGTGAGGAGGGTCACTGCTGTTTGTCAACCAAATATGTTACTCTCGTGAATACTCAAAAGAGTGTTTGACTTGGCTGGGTGAAATGACTCAATTTGAGAAATATATCTGTGTGAGGTGAGTGCCCCGCGTGAATTCGTACATCCTCGTCGAGTCTCTGGTGAGTTCATTTTTTAAGTGACGAGTGTTGTTTACGTGCGAGGGCATGGTACTCCTCCGGCGCTCTGTGGTTTTAGATCTTGCATCGACCCAACTCGTCCACCCGAAGGGGGCAGCCTCCCCTCTCTCTCTACCGTACAAGGTCACGCACGCCATGATCCCCGTCTCTTTGCGTGATCGGCCTCGTGACCCATATGGCACGCACGAGACCACGTGGGCCGGGAAGCGTCCTGTGTTTACGTCGGCCACGCTTCTTCCTCTTTTCCCTGTGATAATTTTTGGTCCTGGTATCTCGAGATCATCTATCCAAACACAATGCCCCGCGAGCCGCGGCAAGGGCGCTTGGGGGGGGGGGGTGTTCAGACTCTGGACATACGTGCACAAAGGAGTCCATAGATACATATTAATATAAATTTGCTCACAATAAAAAACACACGTAAACATACACACATGAATGCCTATGCATGTACGTCATCCGGTAAATGGTGTCATTGATTCAATCATTAAATTTTGGTCTTAAACCAATGCTTGTATATTCGAGTGCTTTGGTTCGATTTTGTTATGATTGCGTAGAAGATTAAGTATGAGTACTTGTATCTGTTTGTGACGGTATCTTTATCTCGTATCTCATCACAGTTCTTGATTTTACCAATATGATATGTTTTAAATAATACTTCTAAAAATATTGAGATTTTTTTAAGATTTGAGATACGAGTCGTGTATTTTTTTTTTCTACACAATAATCTTCCCAAACGACTTTTGGAAGGTTTAAAGTTGCCTAAGAATACAAATATACTGTTGCTATACTTGTTGAAGAGTGAATAAATGGTCATATATCCCCGTATGGCTAACCCCTCGATGCACTGAGAGGCCTGGAGATACGTGTTCCCTCTTGGTCACTGGAACGCCGAGGAGAGGGAGCAGCTTCAGAGAACGCGCGGCCCTTGCACTGAAACCTCTGCGGTCGTACACGTTAACAGATTTTCCAAGCAGTATTCTCCGCCTTAGTCTGGCTCGAGGACGCTTGAGGCAACGTAGGGGAAACGTCGGCATCAGCATGAAGCCATCGTTGAAGAAACCCATTAATCTGAGTTATATTCATCCTAATGCAGCAGACCCCTAGGTCAGGGATATACTCCACGTATGCCAATATTTATTATGGGGTTTCAACCAAGTGTTCTTGGAATTCAAGCCTGTCCCCGTCAGAACTATTGTAGACTTCCCCTGGAGAACGCGTGTTCCCTTCCACCGCTGTGTGTGGTGTATTTATATATCCGATTGGGGTTAAGTTAAATCTCAGAATTCAATTATCTTGGTAATTTGTATTACGAATACGTTGGGAATACGGCGGAAGGTCACTGCGCGTCCCCATTATTCGTACAGGAATGAAAGGACGTGGTTAATCCCCTCCTTATCCTTTACGTACCTCTTCTCTTAGCCGTTCCCTCGACTCGGACGAGCGTCTCCTTTATATCCCTTAAAAATGAAGCTCCTCTTGCATTATTCCACTATATCCAGGCGACCCCATTAATACGCACCCTCTCCAGGGGGAGAGGGCACTTTATTTACGGCGCCATATTTCAGCTCGTACCCTCCCTCCATGCTTCCCCTGGCCTTGAAGAGAGAGAGAGAGTGCTCCCGTCTCTCTCGGGGATGTGGATTTGGTGTTTTCCTTTGTTTGTTTGCGTGACTCTCTCGTCATATTTAAAAAAAAACGTACGCTTTTTTATTATTTCACCGCCGCTGTTAAAAGTTAGGTTGGTTGGCGGTGTGGTGGTCGGAGGAAGGGGGGAGGATTTTGCATTTTCGTGGTGTGCTGTGTGCTGTAATCGTCGTCATCAATCACTGTCCGGGCTAATATTCTCGATTAGCTCTTCACTTTTATGCGGAGGCGAGGGAGAGAAGAGGTGGGTGAGGGTGGAGAAAGCGAAATGTTTTGCATAATGGACGAAGTAAAGCATGTGGGCGGTGCCCGGGTGTGTGGTTCGGGTGGGGAATCTGGTCTTGCTTTCCTCGCGTTACCCTGCTACCGCACGAGGTGCGGGTCAATAAAAAGTGTAGTCAGCTTTACCTTGTTTTATATACCTTGAGGCAAACCAAGTGGATAGCGACTCACTCGCCAAATATGTAAGGCAGAATAGTTAATTTTCAATCCCGGTTGAATTATTCCCGCGAGGTTTTCAAAATGTGCAGTAGGTTAATTTTACGGTTCTTCGTTTTTCGAAATAGGGTCGAGATTTAGCTTGGGCCTACTTATTTATGAGATATTTAATAGGTTCCAACCTTTGGCGGGTAATTTTTGTCGTCGATTATAATGTTTTCACAAATTTGATAAGGGTGTGAATTGGATCTCCGGCTCATCAGCCCCCATCTCAAGAACAAGAATGGAAAGAAGAGCCGCCCTTATTATAAATTGATTATTTTTGACACCAAAAATATCGCGTCTCCTTATTTTGGTCAATTCCCGTGCCATTCTTATAGCTTTGATGGCTGTCACTCAGCTTATTAACTTTTAGTTAAACCTTAGTTGATTAATGAAAAGGAAATCTTAAAAGAAATTTCATATGAAAGGTCGTCGTCATTTCAGTTATCTCCATCATCATTTACACTTCTAGCGTCCGCGCATGAGTTGATCCTCTCCAGCTATCCTTTACTATTTGTACTAGTTGGTCGCTTCATCATGCGTTAGTTATTCGCAATAGAAGTTAAGTTTAACGAAAACCAGGTTTTTTACGCATCGTCGTACCTGTTATATTTCTTTATAATTCATGTTTTTCCGGTTCGTAGGTTATCAGCTTAGTTCTCATGTGACAAAAAACGCAAAAGTATTCATAAACCTATTAACTCGTTTTTTTTGTTTTACACAGTCCCAGCCCTAGGGTAGTGTTTGTGATCAATATTCCTAACCTTTATGATCTATTTGCTTGCCTATACATTCTGAAGCTTTGGAGCCCCATCCCTGTCACTGTTAATCATATAACTAACTCTTCGGCCGAAGTTACCATGGTCATGAGAAACACCGGCTCAGGCGAATTTATCGAACCGAACTGTAGACTGTCTCTCGGCTTTCTTTCGGCTGGCGCGGTCATTCTCTACAAAAAAGAAAACATTAAAACTTAAAAAGAAGTAGGGAGGGAGTGGGTGTAACGGGCGACGCCCTCTCAGTGTTTAATCTTCATCCCGAGAGCAGCGGCGCTGGAGCCATTCACCCCGCCCGCCCCTTTGCAATGTGCCCTCCCTCGCCCCCTCCCTCGCCCCCTCCCTCGCCCCCTCCCATCCCCCTCCCATCCCCCTCCCCACCCTCTCTCTCTCTTCGTGGAGAGAATATATACCCGTCTTCATTACCTTCCTCTCATCTAGTTCTGAACCTTCCCGTAACATGCGTATCCGTTTCCCCGCTTAGCCGTCTTATTATTATTTTCCGTCTCCCTTTGTCAATTCCCTTGCGTGCTTATTCTGGCGACGAACCCGCCCCTCCCGCTCGTGAAACACCGAGGAGTTTGCAAGTATCTAAGTTCCTCCTTTTGTCTTAGAGACCGTCATGGGTGTCAGTGAGCGTTGCGTAAAAGTTTTAATCATTTCTTTGTCTCGCTTGGTTTAATTATTCTCTCCTTTTCAGCCGTTGATGATTTTTTTTAAAATTTCCAGTTTGTTGTGTATTTGCATTCCCTTCTCTCCTTCTTTCCTCAAATCCATCTCTTTCTCGACGCCAGCCTATCTTCCTCCTGTCCAATCTTCAGGCTTTTCTTTATACTTCAACAGGACAATCAGATTCATTTATTAAGGGGATTTTGGTTTCATTTCGTGAATTATGTTTCTATATGAAGGAAGAAAATTTTGTCTCGACACTTAAGGTTTCTTGTATCTGGGGAAACTGGAAATTAGGTGGAAAATTACTTACACCTAAAAAATATGCGTAAAATACATTTAAGATGAATGTAAATTGAAATAGTGTGGTCACTCTTCATCCACAGACGCGTACACCGCTCGTAATTATGTTACCTATTTTTTAGATGCCTAAATAACGGATATTTTAGCATGTTTATGCTAATCAGTTTAAATGTTAAGATCAATGTTCACGATATGAGCTTATTGCATATGGCTGCGGAGTGTATGAATGCATAGTTTTCTTAAATTAATTTCACATTTGCTTTCCTGGGCATGCGTTCCCTCAATCAAGTTCT
Organism: Hetaerina americana; assembly: GCF_022747635.1. NCBI lineage: Eukaryota > Metazoa > Arthropoda > Insecta > Odonata > Calopterygidae > Hetaerina > Hetaerina americana. The sequence goes on from NW_027287095.1 coordinate 12,198,877, forward strand.
TTTGCAGTTTTTTTTTGTTTTACCGGCTTTAAATTTGTCTTTCTAATTCTGAAGTCCTTATTGTCTCTTTGCCATTCGTCTATTAACCTCAAATTGTCTATTATCTTTTAATGGGAAGTATTCATCGCTAAGGAATCGCTGCTTTCCCAGGCGGCTCCAGAAATATTCCTCCTTTCGGAAAGTTTAGGACATAATTGCCTTGTACTTGCCTTGCTTCGCGGGGGCTTTTCCGGGGGTGCGTCAACTCACTCTCTCTCCCGTCGTCGCTTGAGAGGTAGGCGATGGCCGCCGCCGCCGCGGGGTCTCATCCGTCCAAGAGATGAAATAATTGAAAACCTTCTCTGGCCTCGGGTGCAAGTGTAAATGGTAGAGATACATGTACAGGGGTAGTAGCGTGTGGCCCTGGATACCATAAACGTCACATCGTTCGCTTTACTCTTTCCCGCGACGTAGAGTGTTTACTCCGCTCGTATCCCATCTCCTTCCCCTTTCTCTTAAATTGTTTATCTATAATCCCGCTGCGACGAAGGAGTATCTCTTACCCAAATTGTTTTTAGGTTTTAAGGGCTTGTTGGCCGACTTCCCTGTTCGGCCTGGATTCCTTCGTGGGGACCGGGAAGTGCGTGTGATTAAGGAGCGTAGTGGTGTGTGCTTAATGTCGAATTTCCCGCTTCCTCTCTCCCTCTTTTCTTCGTCTATCTTTACGCATCATTTCCTCAATGAAACCCTGACTCCCCACTCGCACGCAGGCACCGAAGGCAACCGTCATTGGCGCTTGGCGCCCGTGCCTCCGCAGACAGAGAGTCGCCCCCTCCTTATCGCAGCATCTCAACTGCAATTCGTTGCCAGGAGAATTCATTTTATCGCTGAGAAGGAATACCTTTCGTGGCATTGTCGCAGCGAGTTATTGCTTTGAACATCTTTTATTTATTCTTTACGTTAACGACATTACCTCCATGTTTAAATGGTAATATGCGTTTATTTGTCGACAATGCAGTGGTTTATAGAGATATCCGCAACCCTGCGGATAAAGTAGTTTTAGCAGGCGACCTAAATTATATAGACCGCTGCTGCGATACTTGACATTTATAATTAGTTTTTAAGAAGTGGGGTGTGACGAATTTTGGGAATGAGAGTAATTTCCTCCCGAACGCCTACTGCTTCGATGTGGTGTGGGTTTCTCGGAAGCCCCCACTATCGGTTGACTCTCCCAAGGAATGCCCCCCAGCATACCAGACTTTCTTACTCTATGCATTTGGGGTAGTTTTTTTATCACCTTTACCAGCTTTCTAAATGCAATTGTAATCAACTCTGTTGGAGTTTTTAATCGTTCAATTTTGATTTATTTGTTTAGGCCCGTTTTCTTCTCTCCTTTAGTCCTTTCTGTAGTGTTTTACGAATGGTTAAGTATGGTGATGTAGCGCGGGTTTCTTGGAAACCAAGTCAAGACAATGTCCGCTACCCAATTCCCTTGTTGCTACAATGTAGCTACTATTTAGCTACTTTGAAGTCCCTCTCCCCGAAGGCGCGATGATGTATAAAGCGAGACAAACTAACAAAAATTTAGGATTTATTGGATGAGTACTTGTTGAATGTGATGAGAAGGTCAAAAAGAAATGTTATCTTTCGTTGGTTAGGCCTCATTTGAAATATGCTGCAAATATACGAGATCTTCGCGAAGTTGGATTGATTGCCGAATTGGATCGTGTGCAGTGTAGAGGAGCTAGGCTGGAAATCACTCCCGTGTCACATTCCAACGTTCCGCAGACCTGAGGAACATCTTTAATGGAACAACACTTCCGTGACGTCCCGCTTCCCTCGATCCACTGTCCAACATTCCATTACACCGTGCAGTCGCCCAAGGTGGGAGTACTGCCCTTCCACGTTCTCCTTTTTCCCATCCCCACAATCATTCCAAGCGTGCCTATACCACAAAAAAGTAATTTGCGGCCTTTCGTGCAACTTCTTCTCCGTAGTTTAGATTGGATAATGCACCATGCCTGTTTCCTTCCGGATTTGAATTTGTTTTTGGTTTCATGTGTGTACTTCATTTGTTTTGTTTACCACAAATTGTCAAATACGCATTTTCTACATATTTCCTTGGTCTACATATCAGAAACAAACCTTAATCAACGTATCATTTCCGTGTTTTTTTGGCAACCTAGTATACAGGCAACCTGTAAACCTCATATTAACCCTTGACTGCAATTTCTGCTATTTTTGATTATTTTCCTTGCTTTTGTCAGAAGCAAACGTGGCAGTAATGAAAGGATGGGGCTATTATCGATTTGTCTGCCTCTTTTTTCTATCGATGAATAATTACCTTGGGTGACATGGCGTGCTTTTTAATATTTTTACGAACCTAATAGGCATGGTTTTCAAGCTTGAGAGGGAATCAGCCATCGCGTAGAGACATTTTCCTCTTATTTAGTATTTCTATATTAGACTTTCTTACTCTATGCATTTGGGGTAGTTTTTTTATCACCTTTACCAGCTTTCTAAATGCAATTGTAATCAACTCTGTTGGAGTTTTTAATCGTTCAATTTTGATTTATTTGTTTAGGCCCGTTTTCTTCTCTCCTTTAGTCCTTTCTGTAGTGTTTTACGAATGGTTAAGTACGTCCACTCTGCTAGATACAGTTTCTGACATTTTAATGAAAGCATCTTCAAAGCGCATTTAGAAGAACGAAAAATCAATAAATTTGTTATTTATGTAAATGACGCATGGATAAAATTCATGCCAACAATCTTTCTTGGGGGCTATAAATATTATTTCTTATCAATGCTATGCAATCCTGTATGCCACTCTTTTCTCTTGGCTGGTATCATTGATAGAGTGGCTCTATGGTTCACCTCTGTTTTATATCTTGACAGTTGACAGAGAGTGGAAATTCTTCGTTTGAAATTTAAAATTGTGCACTGTATTCTCCTGTGGGCTTGATTGTCTAACTGTTTCGTACTGCATTGCTCGCAGACTGGATAGACGTCCCTTGACGCGTCTTCCAACCCGCTGAATTTCGCTCCTTAAGCGTATGTAGGCAGGACAATGGTGATAGATGGCCGAAGGTGCATGTTCCAATGAGAAGCATTTGCTCTATTATCCATTTTTGGTACGTCAAAAGACCGAAATTTGTCCCGCTGTGAACCTAATCGATGTGTTAAACCTTATAATTTGCTGCGGCGTCATTGATTCCGTGCTCACGACTTGCTTTAATGATTTGATGGCCATCAGTGTTGAAATTTTTCGGGTGTGTGAACGATTTCAGTATTTCAGTGTGTTATACCTATTTATTCCGTCTAATCGTTAAGCAGCCAATCATTGTTATTTGTCTTTGATTGCAGACATTTTGTACTGCTTACGATATGATTACGGGAACATAGTTGGTGTTTCGGTTAGGTGAAGTAAGCCAGTTCCAGGAGAAGAAAAAAAGGAATAAAATATCGAGAAATAAACCGAGTTGGAGTGTCGGTCGTGCGCTGCAGAGAGCATATAAATTCTCCAGCACCGACAAAGTGTAGCGTGGAATGATTGGTGTGATTCGTATCAATGCACTCAAAAAAATGGTCCGGAACGTCCCCCTTTTTCCCTTCCTAATCAATTCATATCTTGGACATAATATTGATTGTACTTAAGGGTTTTATTTTCCTGCTCTAAATTATCCTTTTAAGAATTGGAAACTATTACATTGGCATTACGCAGATTATGCGACTGATGAGATGTCTTTAGTCTGCGGATATGGTAACGGAAATACCTAATCTCTCATCCAATAATCATAAATGAGTGATTTTTTTCCTTCTGCTATTTGTTGCTTTAACTTAGCTCTCTGTTTTCTGAAAGGTTTCTGTAAGTGTAACTCTATGGAAAATGAAAGTTAATGATTCGAAAGTAAGCCTCGCGATAATTACCATGCTTATAAACGGAAACTTTATCGGTACTCCTGTTATCTAATTGAATCTAGCTTTCGAATATAATGTCGTCCATTATTCTCTTGCAAAAGAGTTGATAAAATGAGATTATTGCGCTTTTATTCTCGAAAATGATGACAGCCCTTTACATTGTAATTGTCTATCCCTTATGGACTTGAGCTGCTTTTCCATTTGAATCTCGCACATCCCCGGGCCGTCTAAAATCTATCGGCATGGCCTACTATTTTGAACTCTGAAGTCGTCCACACCTTTGCAATTATGTTAATAGGAAACGAAATGTTTCTCTTTTGTATTTATAATGTTGCTGTCGGCATTAAGAATTAATTTGTTTAGTATCCTTCATGTAGTTCCAAAAAGAGGCAGACAATCGCAGTGATGAACATGCGATAGCCGTTATTGCCTTTCTTATTCTTTGAGTTCCAAAGCGTCACCTCAACGATGAACAACCCCAGAGCTCGTCGTCGCTTACTCCTTACTTGCTGAAAAGATCGAGCGATTCCACCACTAGGGATATTCCCGCCAGCCCTCTTCCTCGTCACGTGACGCGAAATCCATGTCCTTACTTCTCCTTGCTGCTTTTCGCTTGAAGAGCATCAGTAATTGTTTCGCGAGATTCCTGGTGGCATGTTTCCTTTGAGCTTCTCTCGTTTTTAGCCGAAGAAATTCAATAAGGGTGGCGTAAAACGAGTATACCTCAGAATCATGATCGCTTGGAAAACTTGAGACGTACCTACGTCTTCCTTCCCCTCCGCGCGACGTAGGAGTTATGAGGGGGCTAAATGCAGTCGCTATAAATTGCTCAACCCCGAGTATTATTTCCTGTCGTGAAATTTTTTCCATCCTCATATTCATTCACCCCCAACCGTCGTCCTGGTGGGTTCCCCTCCTAGCCCCCTCCCTCCACCTGGATACTGCCGAGGGAGGAAATGTTTCCATTTATTGGGAGCAGATGGGTTCTCTCACGCCCGCTCCTTCCCCCCGTCTTAAACGCACAAATTCCCTTTCCCTCTCCTCTCGTTCAATCTTAAAACCTTTTATTCCGCACTCCCCCTCCAACCGTCTCGGGTTACCCCTTCCAAAATTCTCCTTAGAAACGAAGTTTCACCTCCTTTCCATCGTATTGACCTACCTATTCCCTCCCGGAAAAAATGTGTGGAGTTTTTCCGTCTGATTTTGTTAATGAAACTTATATTCGACACTCCGAGTCTTCACGGATGTATCTGTTGTGGAAGAGACGCAATAGCATCGGGCTGTGTTTTTTATGCGATACCAAACTCCATTGGTCTTACAACCTATGACTTTCTGACCTTATGGTTTTGTTTTAGAAGCCGGAACTAATTTCCATTGATCTAAATGGATTGAAGAAGTGGGCCAGTTCTGATTCCGACGAATCAGCAACGGACTTGAAGTGTAGCCTATTAAATTCGCGTTGAATTTTGGCAAAGTTTTTCGAACGTAGGACTAAATAATGTTACCCTTCAGACACAGTTGTTACGTTAACTCGTTGTATAATTTACTGTTTTAGATGCTTAACAAGCGGGTGGGTGCACCAGTCGCCCGATATCATGCCTCTACCTCTATATTAATAACAGCCTAACGAGCCTTATGTAGATACATGCACCACCTCTAATGGACAATGGCATCATGCGGATGAGGAGTGGTTGGTAAGGCAGGATGCGGTCTTTCGTTTAACGGCGAGAAATTAAGTGGAAGAACCCGCGCAAAATATTCGACGCCTTATTGGTCGGTCGGTTGTTGCATGACTACTTGGAGCAATCTATCGGTGATCGTTAAACTCATGGTTAATGAGATTGGATGTGGAACAGTGTATGTACGAGATGTATGCGTATGTGAATACTTAAAAATCTTGAGCCTTCGAAATTATATGCTGTAAAATGGAGCTTCGAGTGGATTTACGAGTACCCCTACTGTAACTCTAGGCTATTTTCCTGTGATAGACGTAATATTTCTCTATGCGTATTTTTGAAAGCAAGAGAAATCCACCATACATGTAGGGTAGTTACCCAGGAAATTTAGAGGGATCTCCTGAGGCATTTGGCGACGGGATATTTCTTCCCACTCCGTAGCTGTAGTAGACCCTTTTAGCTGGAATTTTTATTTCTGCTGATTGATGTTAACCGTTGCGTCATGGGCCTCAATTTGCCATTATTGAAGGTTAATTAATCTGTTAAGGGAAGAAAATATTCTTATATTAATGCCATTGCTATGCTGTTCGGATATACCCTTATTTCTCACCAAAATTTCCTTGACAACCGATTGGAATCGATGCTGCCATTCGTGTATTATGATGTACTTTCTAGCATTTTCGTGCTTAAGGTTACTTAGATTGTAGTTTCACCATCGAGTTCAAAAATTGGTTGAAGAAAGGAAATTGAGAGAAGTCGATGTACCTCATTTCCAAAAAGTATTCTTGAACAGTGTTGACGCACGTGATTATGAGCCAATTTCTACGCACTCACTCTCTTACTTGGACGGCTGACGAATTAAGAAATCTAATACTTACACGCACTGGTCGTAAATGAACTATTGTTGAAATAAAGTAATGAAAATTCCATTTCGCCTCGATTTCAGTTTTCGCGACAGTTTGTTTTATGTTTGCAGTTTACGAAGTCTATGAGAACTGGAATTCCCTTTTATAACTCCAGTCGTGGATTGCGATAGGTTAATGGTTGAGCTCAGAATGAGTGAAGAATACGCCGTATAAATTAAGAACATGCACTTCGAAAGTTGGAAAGAAAAAGATCCGTAGCCTTGTATTTAATTAGTTTTTCCCTTTTCAAGATTCAACGGTACGTGTACGGGTCACTTGGGTTTTACTCGGCTCTTTCTCTCGTTCCCCTTAAAATCGCGCTTATTCTTTTTCTTGTCTTATTTTTCTTACGGGGTAATAATTGTTCTGGGTTTGAATCATCATTTTGTAATCTCCTCTCGGAGGAAACGCAAATATTATGAAGAAATGACTCCAGCTTATTCCCCCCCTAGGTACGTGAACTTTTATTTTATTACTGCATCTTAATGTATTATTCTTTGCGTCTCAAAGGCAATGGCCTCTTCCTTTTTCTCCCCCTTCATAATCTTCATAATTTAATCGCCCGATCCCCCAAGAGTCCTGGCGTTCGATTTTTCTTTATTCATTCGCTTTCTTACCGTCCGACAGTTTTCCTTGCTCGGCGGCAGAAAGCAAAATCGAGGCATATTAAAAAAGTTTGCGGCGTATTTTTCCATTGTTTCCTCCTAGAATTTTCTCATGTTTTCCGTTTCGGTTTCAGGAGTTGATCGCATCTCGACTCTCTTTTCATCCTTGGAACGTCGGCTGTCTTTGTGATCTACACGTAGAAGATTACAATAAAAGATAATACAGGATTTGGGTTTAGCAGAGTAGTAATATGTTATTTAGTCTTCAAGATGGCAAACCAATAGACTACATACTCGTACGTTGAGATAAGACACCGGGGCTGAAAGTGTCTCGGTAATATGCGAATATGAAATGTTACTTTCAGGGGGTAGATTCATATTGCATACCTAATCTTTGGAGCCCTCCGCTGCATGAAAGTTCTTTTGCCAGGTGTGCGGAATATGGTCTACGTAGTTCGTAATTATTGTGCGCAGTTAAGATAGCAATCAGGTGTGAGCAGGACTCTTCTATTGTTATTATAATGTGCTGAAATCTTGCGGAACCTATTTGACCGCATTTGTCATAGTTACGAAGTTTCTACCATATGATTTTGCATTTTGATATATGCGATGCGATTAATACTTCTTAGAGGTTTGCAATAATACGCCGTTTGTTGTTAATTTTAATTTGGGTGACAAAACAAACTGCTCTTGTGATTTTCTATTAACAATGAAAATACAGTCGTGAAGCATACTATTAACAATAATGTGCGTACGCCGGCCTCCTCCCTTTCCTCCCCACTTCACCTCTGGCGAAAAGAAGTTCCATCTGCGTCCCTCTTCCTTCCTCCTTCCTTTGATAACTATGCCGGAGGGTTCGCCCTCGGATACATTTTCGCCCCACCCCCCGCCGCCGCCAGAGGAGGAAGCACCCATCCCTCAACGCCCAACCACCGGTGCCGTGCGCTCCCGCACCCCTGTGGCTCTCGCCCTTAGAAGCTCTAATCAGGGTGCACTCTGGTACAAGACCATGCCGCAACAAGCGACGGATCTTTTGCACGCTGAGGAATCTGGGATCTTTGGTGTACCTGCTTTCTCGGAAATTTATAAATGTTTTCAAGTTTTATACAAGGACCTACGATTCACTTATTTATATGAAAATACGCCAAAGATAATTAATTTGAAATTATCAGAGCCACGAATATTGCTTTATGGCCTCGGGAATCCCCCCCCCCCTCCCAAGAAGGGCGTTGGCGGTGTAGGGTCAGGCGAAAACAGGCTAGCACTCGGCAGTGTCAACCGGGAGAACAAGATTTGAAAATTTGTGAAATATTTAAGTTTTTCAGAGTGAATTTACGATATCATTAGCTTTTATCAATTGAAAGAAGCTTTGATTTGTTATTTATAATTCATATTTGTTTACAATCCCTCCCACGATTGTCATTGATAAAAATCAATGCTGAGAAAAGAAAACAACACGAATTTATTTCAATTTTAGAATGAATTTTAATTCATGTTCTATTCCTTCTCTATTTATGAAGTTTTATTTTGAATGTTGAGGATGCTTATTTTTAACCATTTTCTGAAAGGGTATGTGGAAATTAATTGTAAATAACCGATACTGAATACTGAAATAAAATGTAAAATATCATTTCTTTGCTGCATATGTATAGATTTTGGTGTTCCTGTTGGCGTATTGTTTGTGTGACTAAGTGGCTAGATGAAGTACGTTCGAAAACCTATGCGGATTAAACCAGTTGTCAATTAATTATTCGTCAAAAAACTCCATGATTGCAATTTTTTACACCCGGGCAGCTGGAACAATAAATCCTTATAAAATGAATTTCTACTCTTAGATGTAGACGTGGTAATTTTATGAGAGCATATTTCCCTCGACCGTACGATAAAGCTGCCCCATTAATGACATATTTCACCTATAAGAGATTTGCGCTCTCATCCCACTCGGTATTTCCTCGTGATTCGTGAAGCATTTGTATTTGCTTGAATGATGAGTTAACTCCGCCGTAAATCTCCCTTTGTCTTCCTTCCGCACTCCTCGCGCGGTTAATATTTTGTTTCAAATGATATAGATTTCGTTTACCCTGGCGGCGGGGCAGCACTCGTAAGTGTATATCATTCTGTTGGGAACAATGGGGGTGCTGGGCGTTTCCACCACCCTGGGGTCCCGAACCGCACACCACCCCGCTGCACCGCTTCGTGTGCGGCTCTGTCTTTCTCCCCCCCCACACCCCCACCCGACCCCCGTCTTCCCCTCCGCCATCTTCACCTTCCCCCGTCCTATCCACCCGCACTCACGTGGTGCATAAAAACTCATAACTCTCATTTTTCCCGCACCCCTCTCCCTGCCGCGAGGGGGCGCGCGGATCAAGACACGAGAATGAAGCTCGTTTTTCCTCGAACCGCCTCCTTTTTTTCCTCCCGAGACATCCACCCCTCCCAGTCACTCCTTCTTCCCTCGCACCTAGAAACCGAACTTCCCCGCCCCCATTCCCCCCACCAACCCACCGCCCCCCCCTCCCCCCTTCCTTTTCTTCGTGCCGAAGAAATCTCCGCCAGCGCCTATATATTCTTAGCCGTCCGCAGCATTCGCACGAACCCTCGCCATACCCCGCCCCCACCCCACCCCCCTCCGGCCTGACGGGCCCTCCCTCCCCATTGTTGCCTCTTCCCCCAATTCCCCCGGCCGTTCCTAGAGCTGGGATGGTGGTGGGAAGATCACACGCTCCTCCGGGGAAGACTGGCGCGTCACGAATGCCGCACTCTCGGCCCACCCTGTTCCCTCCCCTCGCTCCCTTTCCGTCCCTATGGTTTTTTTCCCTCCCCACTCAGTAGGCATGGTGATAATCGCCCTCAAGCACGCGATCCCCTATCCCTGCTTTCCGCGGAGGTTCTCCCGTTTGCCTTTAAGGCGCATTGCTCATGTTCGCATTCTTTCTCTGCTCCTTTGTTGTACCTCTCTTCTTTCCGCCCCTTTCTGAAATCCCCATCCTCCTCTGAGTTCGCCGCCCCTGGTTACGTTCGATTCCATTCCCTTTATCCTTAGCCCCACCCCCACGCAGCGGAATGTCTTATTGTCGTGACCACGAAATAAACATTGCGGCGCGTGTGCGTGGGTTGCCACCTGGCGATGGGAAGGAAAACATTGCCGTCTTAACCCTTTCGACGAATCTGGAAAGGAAACACTCGCGCATCACTCACTGGATTATGATGACTATTACTCTTCGTTCCTTTTTTTAGGTTCTTTACCTCTCTCTTTAATATGGCTCCTGTGTGAGCGTCTTCCGGGGGGGGGGGGATCCTCATCGCCGCCACTACAGCCAGAAGATTCCTGTGGCGCATAGTCCTGCTCCTTACCGACTCACGTGCTCTGTCAATCACGCTACGGCAAAGACTATTCACGGATCGGATATCAGTTTTCTACATTCATCATTCATTAGAAAATGGAATAAACATAGCTTTCTGTAAATATTTTGGTGATTTTACTATTACCAATGGTACAAATGTCACCTTGGCGTTGTTTGTTTAGTTACCGCCCGTAGTGATGAAATAGTTCAAAATTTATCGAAAATAAAATTTTCCTATAAATTCTGGACCCGTTTCTCTTTGCCTGCACGTCAGCGTATCACTCGTAGGAGTTCGTCCTTCGATACTTCCGACCCCACCCCCCCCGAGCCGCTAAGAATTTGGTTTCGCTCTTTGTTCGTCGCTTGTTTCTCTCCGCCACCCCTCCCCGTCCCCTCCCGATGTCCTCCTCCACGAACCCTTCCCGCCGTCCGGTCCGCCTCTTGGAAAGTCGACGTTCAAACTCAATTTAGCAGGAATCTCTGAATATTGCCTCCCTGGGCCCAGAACAGAAGAATTCCATCGGCATAAGGATCGATTGTTCCTCTCTTTCGCCCTCTTGGTACTCTTTATCCGAAAGTCCCACAAATTCCTATCTGTTCTCAATAGAATGTCGCGTTTCTGGTCGGCGGGCGTGACATATGTAGGCGTTGTGTGCTTTTTCATTTGGTTTCCTTTAGATTTAAATTGGCGAATGAATTGGTTAAAACGAGAGTTAACACGCGAGAGGATCTGAGAGCAGGATATTCCACTTCCATGTTAAGTAAAAATTAAACCTTTTTTAAAAAGAAACTATTGCTTTCTGTTTTCGCTGGTTTTGTGTTAGGTGAACAATTTGGGAATGAACTCAATATTGAAAATTTCGTCTTATGTGTCTGCTATAAAATATCCTTATGAGGATGTAAATATATAGTACTTTTATCGTCTGCATTGCCAAAGAATAGTTGCAGAATGATGTTTTTTATCCATTCAGACTCCAAAGTTTGTATCTATGGTTTTAAGTCCGTGAATACATGGTATTGGTGCCTTTAGGATAATATCGTGAGAAGCAAATCAGAAACAACAATCCTGGATTGAAAGCAGACCACTATTTTGGATTTCGAGAGAAAGTAGTTCGGAAGAAAGGTAGGAGTGCACAAGATGGGAAGTTCGAAATGTCACGATGTAATAATGCGGTATGATTGCATACTTCGGATAAGTTGTATTCGAATCAGGTGGAATGGGAAACGTATATCAGAAACAGAAGGTGAACTTTGTCCTGTCAAGTTTGAAAGAAATGATGATGGTTGATGGCGCTCCTAGTGTCTGAGGAAAAAGTGGTATGTGGGAAATGAAAGGGTGCGGGAAGATGATTGAAGCTAAAGCTGAAGGTTCTCGGAAAATTACAGATGGCACGAAAAAGGGAAAAAATGTTGAACGCAAAAATGCGCTGAATGAAGTCGGGACTAAGAAGCTGAATAAAAAAGGAAATAGAATTTAGATTGATTACTATCGCTCGTAATCCGGTCCCATGAAGCTTTTAGTAATTAGTTATTTTAAATTTAATTAATGCTAAAAATTTGTTAGCCAACGGAATTTCCTGCATCCTAATCGCGTTAACTGTCAAAATGTGTGCGCCTTTTTGAATATGCGTGTGATGTGTTTCAGTGTCAGAATGCATATTTCATGTAGCCATTTTGCACCAATAACTAGGAATAGTGGAAGAAGGGTATGGTAGGAAGAGGTCGAAGTTATGGTAGCAATGAGGACGAGAAGTGGTGGGATTGTTTTTAGATGAATGTTTTTCTGAGGAGATCGTGCAAAATTTTGGCGGAAAATGTGTGAGTTAGAGAAACGGGTCAAATGATGGAAAGGCTTGCAGACAAAATTGCGAAAAGCAAAAATGAAGTCTTGATAATAGTTAGAATTTTGAAACATGGAAAACCTGCAGGCGTCAGTGAAATATTGGTGAGTTGGTGCAAGTTACTTTTCCAGCTTCCTTAGTTCTTCTTTTTGGTTTTTCTTGTAGGTATTGACCTTGGAATATAAAAATTGTTCCTCTAAAAATGATACAAATTTGAGCTGATGTCCGACTGCAAGTCTTTTGCCGTCTGGTAATCTATTACACTACTATTTCTAACTCTTACTTTCGATGGTATCGTCTCATGCTTCCATTTTTTTTCTTATTTATGAGTGGATTTAAATTTGTCGCATTTGTAAGCTATTGTCAATTGCATAGCGAATCATATAAAAAATGTGTTGCGAAGATGTGTTCGAATGCTACTCAATGGTTGAGCGAACCTCGGATACTGTCTTTCGTCATCCTTGAGTGTTCGATATTTTTATTTTGGTTTGGTGAATTCTTGATTAATAAAAATCAGGCCTTTACCTTCCATCTATTCAATCCTTAAATAGCATTATGATTTGGTGTGTGAGAGACTGACTGCGTTTGCCATGGAAAATGATTTAGTAGTCCGAAAAATCAAAGGGACGAATTCTTTAATTGAGAGGGGCCAGTGGAATCTGATCTCTATCGGAAGGAAGTAGTAGGCTGTGAAAGGGAGAGAATTGAGATCTACAGTTCCACTCTCCGAAATAATGAAGCAATGGTTATGCTCACAGGGAGACACCCTTCGCATTCCCCACCTTGTCTGGATCGTGTAAACACGGAAGCGTAAGCAATCTCTCCATCTTAACTCGGCCGGCAACGATGTAAGCGACACCTTTGTGCCTGATGGAGTCCCTGGTGTCCTTGGAACGAAGTGGGCTCCATCTACCTACCTGAAGTATGCATAGGAATGACGCATATACTAGCATAGAGTGAGCCTGGTTCCCTGGAGGTATGACCTCCGTGATTTTGGGTTTCACAAGTAGTAATACAGAAGTGAATCTGAAATTCTGCAAGGTCCCGAAGCGAGAGATACCCCATGAAGCCTCCAGGAAGCAAAGGAGAGAAAGAGGGGGAGTGGGGCCAAATTTAGTATCCTAGTGTGTTACTGTGTTAGGTTTAATATCTTAATTTTTAGGAAGGACCTCGTCATAAGGGAAGGAAGTTGGTGGATGGTAACCGCAGGACGTATCCACCACCTTTGTGACGTTTTACGCGATGAACCCTCGTCTGCTCCAGGCACTACCTCTCCCATGGAAGCACTCACACTACGTTTTGAGCCGAAGCTTTGGCGGGAGGCACCCGGCCGGTGTGCCATTAATCCATACGAAG